>NC_133435.1:16407095-17007095 GCF_011762505.2 Arvicanthis niloticus
GCTTTATTCTTCAGCTTTTCTCACAACAGTCAGAAACTGTGAATGGCTCAAATGTCTACTGAGAGGAAAATGAATCATTGACTGTTAAATTCAGACAAAGCAACATCACATATTACAACAGAACAGATTATTGATACATGCACCAACATCATTTCACATACCGTGGTGTGTAAGAGAGACTTCCAAGGAGTAAACAGTATCTACATCCATCATAAATGTTAAAAAATACAGAATGAATTGATGGTGACTGTGACATAACTCAGAAGAGTGGTTATCTTGGAGGAGGCAGGAACTGATTGGAGAAACATATAGTGGATTCTTCTTGGCCACTGAAAATGTTGTCTTGAGTCAAGTACATTTGAATACATATAAAGCAATGTTCACTAGTGGATCATGTGCACAACAGTTGTTTCATAACATGATTGGATCATCTTGAGGCCGGAGAATGGTCAGTGATTAATAATGGCTGTCCTCATAGAGGACCCAAGTTTGGTTCCCAGAACCCATATGGCAGCTCACAAATGATGAGTACCTCTAGTTCCAAGGGATCCACTGTCCTCTTCTTCAAGGACACTGTATGCACATAGTGCACAGACATATATGAAGACAAATTTTGATTCTCATAAAAATAAATAAATCTTGCAAAACATTCTATCATCTGGTGATGTTATAGCTATATTAGTTTCTGTACAGTCTATAATGCTCACATATAGGAACTTTAACAGCACATATCCTCAAATATATCCCTATCAATAAGCAACAGATGAAAAATATGCATATATACACATACTTGCTATTTGTATTACTGAAGGTTGTAGCATGAACATTTGTTTTGTTTGGGAATGTTTTCTATCCCCAAATTGACATACATTCTACAGACATTCAGATTTTCCTATAGGCAAATGATCTTATCCATTTCTGCTGCTGTAAACTATGTATTCATTATGATAAACACAATCTGCCATGACTGACAAATCTCAGAGTTAATGTTGCAAAAATCTAATTCTCAATTTGGGGTCAGATCTTGTTCAGGTGACTCTTTGACATCTTGCAACTGTACTACCTGGAATATGAAGTCTCCTAACCATAGTAAGAACGAAGCTGGAAGGATGCCCATGGGGTTTTTAAGGACCAGGCAGAAACATTGCTTACATCAGTTCCAACCACACTCCACTAACCAAACTGCCAGGGAGTCTTTAACCTAACTGCCTCAGCACCCAGAGGGAAGAGACCACATAGCTTCTCTCTCCCTACAGCTCTCCACAGGCTGTGGGGGTATAGCTCAGCATGTCTAGCAGGGGTAAGACCCTGGACTTGCACCCCGGTACCACAAAATGAGAAACAAGTGAATGTAAAGTTAGTGATGGACTTCCCTTCAAATACATGGCAGCTACTACAGGGAGAACACAGAGCCAGTTCATAGTGTTCAGACTCCTGTATAGAGAAGAAACATCATCACCCTCCTCTCATAATGTAGTAATGCATATTTATTGTTCTTTTGTAAACTAGGCTGACACCCACAGCATGAGCACTTACAAAGGGACGGCTGCTTACCAGTGTGACTGACTTCTGCCTGAGAAGCTGGGCTGTGTGTGGACCATGAATCAGATGAATCTATTATGAACCTGTTTTTCCAGTTGTGTTACTCTAATTATGTGGTTTAATTATCTATTACTCAAGTCTAAGAAATATAAGTTCCAAAATTCAAAGAAAAGGCTTCATCCCTTTGAAGAGCCACTGGTAGGCCTGCTTCATGAAAACTTCAAATAGGCTCCTTGAAGAGAGCCTGTTAAACTATGCAGGAGAGAGACCTGCTCACCCTGCAACTGTGGTGGCCTCACTGTGCCTCACCCCAGCTCTGAAGTAAAATCAAAGGCAACTGCCAGCCCATTCTTCTGATGCCTCTGGCCTGGAGAGTACTCATTTTCTTGGACAACAGACTCCTGATCACCATGACGAATAAAGGTAGGTCCCATGTGTTGTGTATACACACACACACACACACACACACACAAACACGAGGACATGGGGGGGAGAAAGAGGGGGAGGGAGAAGGGGGGAGGAGGGAGGGAGCACTTGCTTCTCAGCTTCTATACAGGTTTAATAATAGTGAATTGCCTTGTGAGATCACTCCATGTTTGAACCTAGACAGGCTTTTTGGCCAGACTGGCTTACTGTATATTAAAAGATTAGTCAACATCTTTATGTTTCAAATGTGTGTCATTAGTGAAACAGAGTCAAAGCAGAGTTAGACATTACCCCTTTAAAGAAGGTGAATATAAATCTTAGCTGAAATGTGTTGCTTTACAGTTTTCTACACAGAGCTCACATACCAATAGGAATCTCCATCACTAATTATTGTCCAGTCATGGTCTCCAACTCAGACATTTTTGCATCTATGAGATGCTGAACTGCTGTCTCCACTTGCTTAGATGAGTGAGTTCACATGGAAAGCTTAGAATAAATTGAGAGAGAGGGAAATCTCAGACAGAGAATGTTAACTTCGCATTTGGTCTAGAAACAACTCCTGTACATTTATTCTTTCAAGAGTTTGTCATACTTCAGAAAATATCTTAGTTATTTCATACTGGTAGGCGTAAGAAAATGTGCACATTTTAAATTTCTTGAAGATAGCCATCTAAGTGGAGGTTCTAGAAGGCAGATGGACACGCGGCTCCTAAACTGAGAGGTCTGGATGGGACATGGATTTCCTAGCTCCACGTGCATGATGAGTAAAGTCAAGATGGTGGTTACGATCTCACTCTGCCATAATGAGAGGTGGGGCTAGATCTGAGTACAGACTTCTATCATCGAGAATTTAAATTTGACTAAGAACAAACACATAGTTTATTTAGTTATGCAGTAAGAAAACTAGGTGTGAGCAGTGCGCTGCTGATGGGCCTGAATGATGCCAGCAAGCAACCGTCATCTTTCTCCTACAGCATCTTTATGTCAACCTTGAAGGATCACAGGGACCCTTCTCGTTCTGCATGCATGCTGCGGGAGGAAAGGGGCAGAACGACAGCATTCAAGTCTTCTTTCTGCCACGTGCTTTTATTTTTTTCTTTCTTTTTTTTTTTTCTTGTAGTACTAAGTGTTGAGCTCAGACCATTCTTGGGCTAGGGAAGCACTCTACCACTGAGCCACACATCCTCAGCCCTGTCATGTAACCTTCTTAATGGGAAAAGGAAACTTCAGAAATTTCTGTCTACAAAGAGCTCATGGTCCTAAACTGTGGCACATGGCTCTCCATAACTCCTTTCTCTTTCTTTCTTTCTTTCTTTCTTTCTTTCTTTCTTTCTTTCTTTCTTTCTTTCTTTCTTTCTTTCTTTCTTTGGTTTTTCAAGACAGGGTTTCTCTGTGTAGCCCTGGCTGTCCTGGAACTCACTCTGTAGACCAGGCTGGCCTTGAACTCAGAAATCCACCTGCCTCTGCCTCCCAAGTGCTGGGATTAAAGGGGTGCGCCACCACCGCCTGCTCCATAACTTTAAAGTAAAGAACTGAGGGTTTCACCTTTCTATACAGAAGAGAGCTAGAGGCATTAAAATGGGTGTGTATTGTCTTGACCTCTAGCACTGCCTCCGAAGCCTGAGTTCTAGAACGTTTGAATGAAGGTAGCGAGAAGGTGTTCACTTAGAAGAGGATCTACAAGTGAGGCAGCATGTTACCACACAGAGTAGAAACTGGAAGATGGCAATATTGCTGAATTTGAGCAGAAGAAGTTTTAAACAGGAATTATTGTCACATGCTGAGCGGGTGGTTGGCATTTTAAATGCTTGAAAGCTCATGTTATTTTAGTGCTCAGCAGGTGACAGGAGAGCTTAGGAAGGACAAATGCCATGCAGCAGTAGGGACAAAAGCCATGTCAGAAGAAGCTCAGAAGAAATGGAAACCCAAGGAAGAAAGGACATGCAGAGCAACTGGAGACAGCTGTTTTGGAATGCTCCTTGTGTAAAAGAAAGATAGGGATCCCCAAAACAAAACAAAACAAAAAACAACAAAAGAGAAAGGCTTATTAATGCCCTCCCACCGTATGCTGCCTTTGTTCCTCTTCCCTCCTTTTCTCCTCCTCCTCCTTTAATGCTAGGACTGCAACCCAGTGCCTCTCTCATAATAAGCAAGCACTTCTGTTCTTTTTCTTTTTTTTTTAATTTTATTTTTAATTTTTTTTTTCAGAGCCGGGGACTGAACCCAGGGCCTTGCTCTTGGTAGGCAAGCACTCTACCACTGAGCTAAATTCCCAACCCAAGCACTTCTCTTCTAACCATATTCTTGATCCTTGCAGCTTCTAACTTTAAATCAACTCTAATAATTTTCTTTTGTGAATATCCTTTATCTGAATTCAGCATCGCAGGTGATGTCATGATCCCCCGTCCACCTAATGACTAAGGCCTGTCATCTATCTCTCCCTACCCCACCTCACTCCACATACTAATAGCTCCTCAACTGGTCTTGCTGCCTCCTTCCTCACAGTAGCACACAGGAGACTCCCAGCGCTGCCTCTCTAGACATGTCTCATCATCTCTCCCTTGCAACATACATGCAGTTTCCTGACAGTAGTGTTCCCTCAAGTCTCCTGTTCCCCACATGCTGGCTCTGCTGCTTCACCTCATCACCATTTCTTATTTTTTTAAAAAGGGATGTAGCATGCTCCTGAGATTGTTCTTTAAAAAAAAGTCTGAAGCTGCTTCATGTCCAGACACTCCTGCTTTTGATGGGGTCGTTACGAGAAACCTTCCATTAAGGTCACATCAAACTTATAGCTACAGATCTTGGAAAGTTAGAATTGGATTGTCTGGGTGAATATGGTATCCCTGCCTGACCTGGCTCTCGCTCTGCAGAACAGGTTGGCTTCAACCTCAGACACCAGCCTGCCTCTGCCTGCAGAGTGCTGGGATCAAAGGCCTGTGCCACCATTGCCTGGCTATTTATTTTTAAAACATAATTTGTTGCTTTAAAAAAAATCATCAATGTGATACTCTCTGAGCCTTCTAAGTAGGAAGCCATGGGTCCCATATGACTCAGGGTGGTTGGTGTAACGTTTATGTCAGTTTGGGCTATATTATTTATAAGTAAGTAGTAGTTGAAAGAAACATCTTATTCTTAAAAGCCAGCTTTCAAAACTGACACTGTGTTGCTACTGTTTGTTACAGGGACTTTGCCTGTATAAAAGGGGTAACAGTAAGTGCTTTCTGTTGCTGACAGCTTACAAAGCTGGCAGTTAATAGCAACATTTGTCAAATACTCCTAAAATTACGCTTGTGATTTTTTTTTTTTTTTTTTTTTTGTAATATAAAAGGGGTTAGCTGGCTCAGCAATTAAGAGCATTTGATGCTCTGGAAGGATCCAGGTTCAGTTCCCAGCACTCACAGGGTGGTTCACAACTGTTTGTAACTCCAGTTCCAGAGGATTTAACACCATTTTTGAGCTTCTGTAGCCACAAGATGTGCACATAGTACACAGACATGCATGAAGGCAAAAATCCATATATGTAAAATAAAAATCTAAAACAAAACCAAAAACAAGAACCCTCACCCTAGATTCTACCTTCATTTAGGAATTTTATTTTAGAACCTATACTGTGTCTTCTTCCCCCCCACCCCATCTCTTTCACATAGGGGCTCATATAACTCAGGCTAACCTCAAGCATGATATATAGCTGAGGATAACCTTGAATTTCTGATCCTCCACTCTACCACGTGAATATTTTCATCTCTACCCACCCAGCTCTATTTACTTCTGCCACAGTCTAGTATTTATATTACTTTATGCTTTCTTTTGTTTCTGAGGGTTTGAATTCAAAGGTTTCCATACACTAAGCATGTGGCAATCATATTTCTGCTGCTCTTTTTGTTTGTTTCAGACAGGGTTTCTCTGTGTAACACCAGCTGTCCTGGAACTCACTCTGTAGTCTAGGCTGGCCTCGAACTCAGAGATCTGGCTGCCTCTGCCTTTTAAGTGTTGGGATTAAAGGTGTGCAGCATCACAGCCACCTTGGCTGTCATTTTTACATCTTTGATAGTTATATCAAAAACATATTTTAGTTTGTCCTTTTTTTAATCATATAAATGAAATGACATAATCTATGATCTTTTATATTTGGTTTCTTTTTAAAAGTTTTTAAATTCATTTATCATTGTGTGGTATGTGTCTATGAATATTCACATGTGTGTGGGCACATGAGGAAATTGTAGGTTCAAGTTAGGTATCTTTCCATAATCCATCTCCCAGTCTCTCTCTCTTTTTTTTTTTTTTTCCCAACATTTCTGTTAAATGTAACCATATTGCTGTAGGAAACTATAATTGCTGCATACTGAGTAGAATATTACATTGCACGACTATACCACAATTTGTTTATATACTCTCCTGTTAATTGATATTTGGGTGGCTTGTGAGGTGTGGCATACAAATGCTGCTGCTATGTGCACAGTCATGTGTTGCTTAACAGCAGAGATATGATCTGAGAACTGCATCATTGAGCGATTATGTGCACATCAGAGAGAGTACTTACACAAACCAGATGGCTATGGTGTCACCGGGTGATTGGACTTTTTTTTTTTAACAGCTTAAAAAATATTTTATTTTTAATCATGTGCATGTTTGTGTGTCTGTGTGTGCCCAAACAAGTGCAGCTGCTGATAGAGGCCAAAAGGAAGTGTCAGATTCTTGGGAGCTAGAGTTACAAGCACTTGTAGGCAGTACAATATGAGGGTAGGAAACTGAACTGGGTCCTCTGTCAGAGTGATACATACTCTTACCCACTCCACCACCTCTCCAGTCCTGAACAACACAATTTTATGGGACCACCAAGGGCTAAAATGTTATGTGGCACATGGCTGTATTTGTTTTTCAATAGAGCACATGTTTAGAAGTACCTTTCTGGGTAAAAGAAATGAGTACTTCTGTAATTTTCCTAAATTAGCCTAGATGCTTGGTAATGGTTTCACCTATATTCTCTCTTAGCGCTAATGAGTTCCAACCACACCATTATTAATCCTCTCTGATTTAGAAAATACACCAGGGATCTAAAGACAAGGCATCAGTTTGAACATGCTGATTCCAATTTTCATGTACATTTTAATTATACATACGCAAACTGTATTTGAAATAAATGTTATGTATACTTATGCATATATATATAAACTTTGAATTTTTATTTTGATAAAGTACTTTTTTAAGTCTTGACCATTTTTTACTGAAAGTTAAAAGAAATTATTATCATCATTATGGTGACCAGTGTTGCATTGTGTTAGCCCAAGCTGGCTTCAAAAGAATATGTAGCAGGAGGCAGAGGCAGGCAGATTTCTGAGTTCGAGGCCAGCCTGTTCTACAGAGTGAGTTCCAGACAGCCAAGACTACACAGAAAAACCCTGTCTCGAAAAAACCAAAAGCCAAAAGCCAAAAGCCAAAAGCCAAAAGCCAAAAGCCAAAAGCCAAAAGCCAAAAGCCAAAAGCCAAAAAAAAAAAAATGTAGCTTCAGCCAGGCAGTGGTGGTACACGCCTTTAATCCCAGCGCTGGGGAGACAAAGGCAGGTGGATTTTTTTAATTCAAGGCCAACCTGGACAAGGTCCAGGACAGCTAGGGCTACACTGAGAAACCCTGTCTTGAAAACAACAACACCCCCCCAAAAGAATGCTAAAAGATCTATATATAATTAAATATTTTTTTAAAAAATCATATGTAGCTTTGAATTACCTTGAACTTTTGATCCTTCTGCCTCTGCTGATCTTTCTCTACTCCCTGGGTGCTAGAGTCACTGGTGTGCAACACCAGATCTGGTTTTATGCAGTGCTGGGGATGGAACCCAAGGCTTAGTACATGCACACTAGACAAGCCGGCTACAGATACAGTTACATCCCCCAAGTTCAGAAATTCTTAGTCATACTGAAGTCATCTCTGTAAGTCCTTTCCATTGGTATTGGTGCTTTTGTGTGTACTTAAGTCCTTTCCTACCATAAAATCCTGACTACACATTCCCAAAGTGACTTTGAGGAGACACATGTATAAACTAATGATTTACTCCTCTCCCTGACATCTCAGTTCAATGGAAAAGGATCCTTTGGAAAAAAAATTTCCTGGATCAAAAAACTACACTGTTACAGAAAAACCCGATCACTGTCCTTATCTGTCATATAAAACACAAGGATGTGCCATTTCTAGGTTTCCTGTCATAAGGTCAGTGTATACACTCTGCTGACACTTTGCCCTGTGTGTCTGTTCATTTCCATTTCCATATTATATCTGCACACCGAAACGGTATGCTTATATATTCTTTGCATGATAATTTTTATTATAATTATTTTATGTTGTTGTTATTGAAATAGGGTCTTATTATATAGCCCTGACTGGCCTAAAACTCTCTATGTAGACCAGGCTGGCCTTTAGTGTGTGCCAACTTGCCTGGCTCTAAAAAAAACCATTATTTTGACTCATATTTAGATCTATAATCTACATGAAGTTGTGTTTTGTGTAAAATAGCAACTGCAATGAAATTCTGGTTTGTTTTGAGACATGATATCACACTGAGGCCATACTGGCTTGGAATTCATTATGTAGCCCAGACAAGCCTTGATTCATGGTGACTCTTTTGTTTCAGTGTAATCTGTTTAAAAAAAAAAAAAAAAAAAAGAAAATCTGTCCTTACACCAGTGCTCTATGGCATCAATTGGGTAAAAAAAAAAAAAAAAAAAATCAAGTGCATGGGGCTGGAGAGATGTCTCAGGAGAGGTAAGAGCATTAGTTGCTGTTGCAGAGGAACTGGGTTTGGTTTCCAGCACCTACAAGGGGGCTCACACCTTCTGTATTCCAGCTCCAGGTGGATCTGCTACTCTCTCCTGGCCTCTGAGAAAACTGCTTGCATGTGGTATACAGACATACACAAAAGCAAAGAATTCCTATACATAAAACAAATCTTAAAAAAAAAAATCGACTGTATGGACCTGTTTTGGTTTTCTCTATTTTGTCCCATTTTCAGTATCTCTGTTAATACCATATTTCACAATAATATTTGACACATATAAAACACCTGCTGATTTTCATCTTTTTTTTTTCTTTTAAACATTCTTGGTAGCATGAGTGGGGCCTGGATTTGATCAAGAGCAAGAAAGAAAAACAGTGTGAGAGAGACTGATTATTCTTAGACATTTGCATTCCATACGAAATCCAAATGAATGCTTCTGCTCATCGTAAAAATAAAGAGGTTAGTATTTTGATTGGAATTATATTGAATAAATAGATATGTTTAGAATGAATATTTTTACAATATCGAGTGTTTTAAAAATCTATGAACTAGACGTCTCTCCCTTTATTTAGGTCTTCTTTAATTCTCCTAATACTGTTTCAGTTTTCCATGTAGTGTCTCCCACAGCTGTCCTGCTACTGGATACTTGGTGTTTTTTAGATTATTGTCTTTAGAATGGAACCAGATTGTGTGACTGAATATTGGTAATATTAAACAGTGAGTTTGGGTTTTGTTTTATCTTGTTTGGTTGCTTGGTTTGCTTTGATACAGGGTTTTGCTTTTGTTGCCTAAGCCTGAAACTCACTATCACCCCTCCTTGGCTTTCTCAGTTCTGGAGTGCAGGAATGCACCATTACACCCAGTGTTTATTTTTGTCCAAAGATTTATTTTGTTTAAAAAAATGATGCAATGAAATGTAATTGGTTATTCTATACTGATATAGTACCTAGAAACTTTGCCAACATATCCTATTACAATCTGAACAACCTGATGCAATGAAATATAATTGGTTATTCTATACAGATATGATGCCTGGAAACTTTGCCAACACATCCTACAATCCGAACAACTTCTATAAAGTCATCTAGATAGAGGCTTGTCTATATATTATTATAACCCCCACCTTGCTTTGCTACGAAGTTACCATGGAGGTCCATCTCTTACCTGGAGCCACAGGCCTGTCAAATGACAGCCTTCTCCATATAGATACACCTTCTTGTATCTTTTTGTATCTTCTTGTATCTTTGTGTCTTTTTCTTTAAGGTTTTATTTTTATTTATTCAATTATTTTTGTTTTGTTTTATTTTCTGGACAATGTTTCTATGTAATGCTAGTTGACCTGGAACTTGCTTTGTAGACCAAGCTGGCTTCAAATTCATAAAGATCTGCCTGCCTCTTCTTCTCAAGTGCTGAGATTAAAGGTATATGCAACCATGTAATTTCATATATCCTACCCTCAATCTTTGCAAATAATTCTTTTATTAAGCTTTTCTTGTTATTCAGTTTGAGTCTGCAATCTCTTTTCCTGCCAAAATATTAAGATTCCTTCATACTTTCCACCCTTTCCCCTTTCCATAGTCCATTCTAGTGTGTTGCTGTTGGCTGCTGTTTTGATATTCAGTACTGGGAATCAAATCCTGGGCCTCACATATGCTAGGCAAACACTATCACTGAGTTATATCCTATCCCTCTTGTGGTTCATTCTTCTTCCCACCCATCCAGTAATAGAGATTGGACCTAGGGCCTCATGTATAATAGACAGGTGCCTTACTACTGAACCTTTTTTTCATTTTGAGATGGAGTCTCACTAAGTTATCCAGCCTGGCCTTGAACTCTGGAGTCCACTCAGGCCTCCAACTTGTAGTCCTCCTGACTTAGCTTCTCAGGTTGGTAGGATTACAGGTCTGGGTTAGCTCACTATTCACCATAAGAATGGTAGACTATTCTTACTATTCAGATCCTAAGTAACAAGACCACTTCATTGGTATTTTTTCTACCAAAAACACACTCACGAATTTCTTGTTTTATTTATATCATTGTCTGGTTCTAGAATTTCTACTTTTGGCTCAGATTTGTAATAACACTTTATAACTTCAAGTTCTTTGGTGTTTTTCCCACTGTAGATCTTTAATTACTGACTTTTTAAAGAATTATTTATGTATATGAGTACATTGTAGCTGTCTTCAGGCATACCAGAAGAGGGGATGAGATCCCATTACAAATGGTTATAAGCTACCATGTGGTTGCTGGAAATTGAGCTCAGGACCTCTGGAAGAACAGTCAGTGATCTTAACCACTGAACCATCTCTCCAACCAATGTAGGTCTTAATTATAGACTAGGCTGTTCTCAAACTCAGAGATCTGCTGGCGACTAGAGGCATGTACCACCACATCCAGCCTTTCTCTGGCTTTTGGTGGCCTCCATGTTCACTATGTATCTGATCATCCTATGTGGAAAGCCAATGGTTCTTTTGTCTGTCATTTAATCTACTTTGTAGTCATAGGATCTTGCTGCCTTGTGATTTTGGATGGGTGCTAGACCTTATAGTTTTCAGTATTTATAGAAATATTTGTGATCAAAGGTAAAGGTTTGTATTTTAATGTAGATTGCTCTATCCGAGTAATAGTGGCACTCATACTACGAATGTCATGGGTACTGGGGACATAATGCTGTTTTCAATGTGATATGAAACACAGATGCAGTCCTTGCAAGATTACTTTGGTTCCAGGATACAATATATTAACATCTAGAAATAAAACTTGGCATGGCTTCTTTCCAGGACAGCCCTTAAATTTTTTCCCTTCACTTTTTGTCTTTCAAAACTACTTAGGAAGTCAGAATGTGATGGCTCACACCTTTATTCCCTGCACTCAGGAGGCAGAGGAAGGTCGACCTCTGAGTTCGAGACCAGCCTGGTTTACAGAGCAAGTTCCAGGACAGCCAGGGCTACATAGTGAGACTCTCTCTCAAAAAAACCAAAACTAAGCCAAACCAAACCAAACCAAACAATAAAAACAAGCAAACAAACAAATAGAAACTATTTAGGAATAATGTGTAATGTCCCGACACCTTTTCAGCATTAACAAATACTTAAAAAAAAAAAAACTTCAAATAGTGGGCTCATCTTAGATTTCAGTCTCCCTTTCTCTGTGTCCTCCCCAGTTTGCACTCTGGTGCAAGGGATCAAGTACTACAACATCCTTGGGCCCTCCAAGATGGCTGAGTAAACCTTTTTGTGTACCATCTGTCTTCTCTGACATTACCAGAAGTTTCACACTTTGCATTAGGACAAGGATACAGTAATGTACTTGCTGCCAACAGGAAATAACTGGGTCAAGTAACGACATTTCAAGACAGGGAAGACTTACAAGCCCATCTGAGGGCAGCAAGTGATGTACAAAAAGGTGAGACACAGTTTACATCTCAGAAGTGAAGAGCATAAATTAGAACCTAGAGTTTTTCAAAGGCAATGAATTTGGAATCATTTGGGATCTTCAATTTAATCTACACTCTTGAACTAGTTATTGGCTTTTTTTCCCCCCTGAGACAAGATCTCCTTAGTTTAGGCTGGCCCTGAACTTTCTCAACCACTTTTCAATATTGGCATTGTTAATGTTTCTCTTCCATAATATAATCATTCAATCCATTTCTAGGGGTTATTTTATTTTATTTTTTTTACAAATATTACAGGCTTTTAGGGTGCTATGTTCATCTACTTCGTGTCACTGGCTAGAGTTGTACTTGTGCATCTTTTTCTGACTTAATGTTTTGATTATCAGATAATGTCTTGATATCAGAATAAAGATTCCTGTGGGCAGATCAGCTGCTGTTTAAGTCTTCAGTATTCACAAGAGTACATGTTAAAAGCCCATACTATGTAAGAAAGGCAGATAAGGCAATACTGGCTTCCCAGAACCAGGTCTGCCTTTTAAAATACCAAATATTTCTGAACATAGATTTGTTTACTAATGAGCTTTTATGAAAACATAAGTGTTAAAGGCTTAATAAACAGCAAATGGCTCTGTTTAAAAATATAGATTGTCGTATCATTTTCCTATTAGTGTGAATGTAGACATTTGTGTGCTACAGCAGAGTACATGTCTGGAGGCCAGAGGACAGCTGTGGAGCTGATTCTCTCCTTCCACCTTGGATATGGGTTCTGGGGATAGTGGCTTAAGCACTGTTACCTGGTGCGTCATTTTGCTGGTCCTAGAGTGTCATTCCTTTATTTATGTGTTTATTTACATATTTATTTATTGGCACTAGATTGTCATTCCCTTATTTGTTTATTTACCTTTCAAAGACAGGGTCTCACTGTGTGGCCCTGGCTCATCTGGAACGTTTTATGTAGACCAGGGTGGCTTGAACTCACAAATATCTACCTTTTCTGCTTTCTGAATGCTGGAGTTAAAAGTGTGTGTCACTATGTCAGGATGATTGCCATTCCTTTTTGAATAGTATTTTCTTTTTAAATGTATTTAAGACTTGGCATAGTAGTGCACACCTTTAAACCCAGCACTCCAGAGGCTGAAGCAGGTAGATCTTTATTAGTTCTAGGTCTACCTGATCTACACAGAGAATTCAAGGCCAGTCAGAGCTACATACATAGTGATCTACTACATAAAAAAATGTATTTACTATTATTGTGTGTTATCAAGTGCATGTGGGTGGCTGTGCCATGGGCCACTTGTGGAGGTCAGAGGACAATTTCTTTTTGCAATCTCTTCTCTACTTCCACCTTTACTAGAGTTTTGGGATAGAACTCAGGCCACCAGCATACTTAGCAAGTGCCATCTTGTTGGCCCTCAAAATCATTTTTAAAAAGCTTGACCAGTATGTGTTTGTGTGTGTGTGTGTGTATATATATATAATATTAAATATATATAGTATATATACTATATGTATATGTATGTATATATATAGTATGTGTATGTATGCATATATATATGTTGAGCAGCTTTACACACTTGGGTCACTAGGTATCAAGCCTGGGGCTTCAGATAGATTTGGAAAGCTCTTTACCATTGGCGTCATCTCCTGCCCCCAGAGTCTTCTGCTTTTCATCTGACACAATAACACTGTACCTTATTTGTTTCCTCTGTTAACATCTTTTGTGACTGCTAACACGGTGCCAGGTTTTTTTTTTTTTTTTTTCCTCCAATTACTTGCAAATAAACTGTAGGCAGAATGACACTGTTTACCTCTACCAGGACTTTGTACAAAATCCTATCCTAGTCCATTTAACACTGATGGGGTACACAAGCTAATGAGTTGGTTCCAATTGTCTCTGTTCTATTGCCATCTTCTCTTCAAGTCAGGACCTAAATAATAAACATACAGCATGATTGTCCTGTCTCTGGTCCTTTTTTATCTACTGCTTTCACTTCCACCATGCTGTGCTTTCAAAGAGGTCAGAGCAGACGTCTTACTGAAGACTATCTGCTGTTTACTTCTTACCAGATTTGAGGTAGGCAGTCTCAGCATCTGAGAAACTGACATCTTTCTCAAGGGTATCAGACAAGAACACATAGATCTTCATTTTACCATACTCCATTATTAGAGGCCCCCTTTTGTCCTTAAAAGGAAACAGGCTGAATAAAAATTCCTTCTCTTTGGATATATCATTAATTTGTAGTAATATGATCCCTGGCTAAAAGTATACACAGAAGATGCTCCAGAAGAGTAAGATAAAAACAATGATAGAATAAAACCTAAGGTTTTACTGCAACCATGGCCAATAGGTGTCAGCCCTTAGGCAAATATTAACATCTTTATTTATTGTGAAGGGATATTGTTGGGTGAAATTGGTCTGGAAGATTAAGAACCTTTGAGTTCTAAAATTCTGTGAGTGTGACAAACTCATTTTTGGTATAAGAGAACTTGGGATCAGGAGATCTGAAGACTACTAGCACAGCTCTGCCACACACAAGCCATATGAACTTTTATAAGTCATTTAATCTTTTTTAGCATCTGGGAAGAATTACAGGGATTGTTATATCCCAGAATTCTTTAAACGCCATAAAGAAATATCGAACTAAACTGCCAGGTATGATTTTATAATGCCAGTTTTCCTCCATTTGAACCAATTACATCAGAAAAAAGCAACCCAAAGTAAGGCACACAGGTTTTTTTCTTGTTTTTTAAGACAGGATTTCTCCCTGTAGCCCTGGCTGTCCTAGTTCACTATGCAGACACCAGGCTGTAGTAAGATCTTGGTGATCCATCAGCCGCTGCCCCTTAAGTGCTGGTGGTATTAAAGGCATGCCCCACCACGGTCTGGTCCAAATTTAAGGTTTATGACCAGGTAGCTGGGGAAAAAAAAACCCTCCAAAACCAAAAATCACCCCTCCCCCCCAATCTACCACTGTTAGCACCTTAGCATTCCTTCTAGGCTCCGCCCAACAGTTACCTAGCAACAGCCAGATAGTCCTGTCTGGCTTATAAAAAGGAATGTTTGTGGCCGCCTTCCCCAAGCTCTCTCTGACCCTTTTCTCCCTCTCCCCTCCCCCCCCCCCATGCATTCCTGGCTAGCCTCTTTTCTCTTTCTCTCTCTGTCCCCTCTCTTTTTCTGCCTCTACTACCTTCTCTACTTCCTTTCCCATACTTTTTGTTGTTGTTGTTGTTTTTTTCGAGACAGGGTTTCTCTGTGTAGTCCTGGCTGTCCTGGAACTCACTCTGTAGACCAGGCTGGCCTCGAACTCAGAAATCCGCCTGCCTCTGCCTCCCAAGTGCTGGGATTAAAGGCGTGCGCCACCAGGCCCGGCTCCCATACTCCCAAATAAACTTTATTCTATACTAGACCTGTCTTATGGCTGGTACTTGGGGGTGGGGATGCCTCAGCAATGGCCCGATGAGGAACGTATCCTTGGCTTTACAAAACACATCAGCCACCAGGAACTGTTAATTCAGTTCCCTGTGTATCCTACCTTTATCAAACTTTGTGTTTATTCTATAAATATTTATGTTGTGATGATTAATAACACTAAAATTACTAAGAGGCACTATACTAACTAGTACGGGCTAGTTCCCCATAAAGTGGCCCCTGACCTTGACATACCAAACGCTGGGGGAGCAGGGCAGAGGATACTGTATAGGATCAGGGCAACATGTACTTTTAAGCGAATATCTTTTTGTGAACAATTTCATTGAGACTTCAGGCTGGCAAACGCGGAGAAGACGTTTTCCTGGAAGTTTCCAGGCAAAGAGGGGCTAAGCTTCAGGGGAACACAACTTGTCACTGTCCCCTGGGCTCACGGCCTCAGCTTTCGCTGGGCGTTCGAGGGCGGAACCCGGCGACCTAGGTTCACTAGTGCACCCCGACCACCTTTCCGCGATGATTCCGTACTTCTTCCGGGAAGGTTTGCGCACACGCCCCCTCATTTCGGTGAAGAGACGCACCTCCTCTTTGTACTATGGAGTGCCTCTCATTCAGCGATGGCTCTAGGTTCGAGACGAGATGAGAAGGCGGCTAATGAAGAGGCGGGAACCCTGGCACAGAAGACCTCTGAGCGGTCGGACCGGCGGGGAAAGTCAGGGTCCATGCCAGAGGCCGAGACGCTGATCCGCTCCGAGCTCCGCCCCCTCCATGCCTGCCCAGTGCGCACGCGCACTCGTCATCCGGGTGCCGCTGCAGGTTGCGCTGGAGCTGAGTCGGGGGCGTGGTCCCCGCGGGGGGCGTGGTCAGCGGCTCATTGTGCGCAGCGTAGCGCGGCGCCGCTGGCCGCCCGGGCCCGGGTTGGAAGTTGGTGCTGCCGCGGCCACCGCCTCCACCGCCGCTGCCTCCTCCTCCTCCGCCGCCGCCGCCCTGCAGCCCACTCGCTGCCTCGGCAGCGCGTTGCTTTCCCAAAATGGCTGCCGCTGCCGGGGCCGTAGTAGCCTCCGCCGCCTCAGGGCAGGCGGAAGGGAAGAAGATCACCGAGCTGCGGGTCATCGACCTCAGGTCCGAGCTGAAGCGACGCAACTTGGACATCAACGGGGTCAAGACGGTACTGGTCTCCCGGCTGAAGCAGGTGAGGCCCGGACGCTGCGCGCAGGGCAGCGTAGGCCGCGCCGTTTAGCTGCTGCGCTTCCGCGGTCGGGGCGGACCGGGTGGCGCCTGTGCGTGCCGGGCGCGCGAGGCCCGCGCCTCCGAGGAGCCTGGCCTTCCAGCGGCCTCGCGAGCGGCCGCCGGTCGCGCCCCCTGCCTCCCCTGGGACGCCCTCTCGGTCGGCTCCGCGGCCTGCGGAGGGTGGAGCTGCAGACCCTGGGCGGCGCTGGGTACCCCGGCCTGCGGGCGGTGCGCAGCGCGTGCATCGCTCGGGCTCCGAGGCGATGGTTAGTTTGCTGACTTGGCCGAAGTTACCGTTTAATTGTGACCAACCGTTTCTTCATCCTGTTCGGAGAAATCGGTAGTGGAAGTTGATGAGTGGATGAGAAGGAAGGTTCATCTTTTTTTTCCATTAGGCTTTTAACTGATTTATTTTTTAATTTTAAATTTCTGATTGCATCAGCGTAATCATCCACGTTCTCAGCCCTGTTAAGCTTTCAGGTTTATTCACGTGAAGCCTTGGAATCGGAGAGGGGAACACATGTATGCAATACACGTTAGGAAAACTCTTTATTATTTAAGTAGCTACAAACTTTTCTGTAATAGAACATATTTAGGTTCTTGTTCAGTACATGTGACATGTAACCATCGACTGGGTGGAATTTCAAGTTCCATGACATTTCGATACTCAGTGACACCCCCCCCCCCTTTCTGTGTAGCATAATTTGTGAAGTCGGTTTGTAAAATAACTGGCAATTCTAATGTCTTGAGGCTGGAGGTTTGCTAATATATTTTCATTAAGTTTTTATAAAATAAGTTTAGATAGTTTGTGTAGCATATTAACTTCTCTTTCTAATGTAGGCTATTGAAGAGGAAGGAGGCGATCCAGATAATATTGAATTAACTGTTTCAACTGATACTCCAAACAAGAAACCAACCAAAGGCAAAGGTTGTTACGAGTTCTGAACATATTTTAAAATATATTTTGGTTATATAACTTGGCTCTGCTCTTGTACCACTCGCCCTGTTTATATAGTGCTACTCTTTGCTATTTCCCTCTGGCACTCTGCCTTCTTGGGTCAAGGAAGAAAAGTTACTGTTACCAGACTCCGAGTAACTTACAGCCTTTCAGATTCGGCTGAAGATGACCAGAAAGTGAGAAAGTTCTTTATCGATTCTGGAGAAAGGTACAAAGTTAAGTTGCATACTGATCCTTCATAGTAGGAATATCTGAAGAATAAAATACAGTTTGATCCATGTCTACCTTGCCCCACAATTGGCAGAGTTTTGGTGAAATTCCTACCAGACCTTTCCTTGGCTCTTTGCTGTTCTCTCTAGTATATTCGAGTTCTGTAACCTTTGTGTTTAGTGTTTTAATTGACATACTGTTTATTTCACATTTATTCCATTATGCAGTCTAATAATTTTTGGTGAAATTCAAAAGGCCTCATCAATCATACTAACAAAACCAAAAACCCCACAACTGATTAGTTTTAAAGAACTTTTAAGATATGGGGATATTAGGTTTTTGATGTTGTAACTTTTAAATTGGGCTCTGTGTATTTCCAGGGCAGAATGATGTGGTGTGAATAGCGAAAGATAATTTTCAAATGAATATTTTGATAATAAATGGGAATTAGTTATTCTTAAAAACATCTGGTGAGTATAATCTTATTTGGATAGTTGGAAATTTCTGCTTCTCATGAACTGTGATAGAGGGTAGACTAATAGCTGTCTGATGCCTAATCTCTATAGTTTCCAGGCAGAATAAGTCATGGACTTCTGTGTCATTTTGTTAATAACATAACTTTCTTTACTGCTGTACCTGATTTATACGTGGTTGTGGTGGGAATAAGATGATTGAATAGGCCAGGTGGTGGTGGCGGCACACACTTTTAATCCAAGCTACTTTGGAGGTAGCGGCAGTCAGATAACCAGTTCGAGGCCAGCTTGGTCTCCAGAGTAAGTTCTAGACAGAAAGGGCTACACAGAAAAACCCTGGCTCCAAAAACCCAAAACCAAACCAAACCAAAACCAAGATGATTGAATTTTAGTACAAGAGAATCTTCAATTTTGATCTTAAGCACTATGTCTCGGGGCTTGGTAGCTCACGAGTTGAGATTTCTACATTCAAGAGTTCCCTGTGTGTGCTGATAGAAATTAAAACGGGATAAGGGTTTCCTGGGTCAATAGGAATGCCAATATGGCGATACAATTTTAGAAGATTAAGTTGTCTTGAAGACCTGAGGCTTTTAAATTTAGAGATATATTCCTATCACCTTGAAGGCTTCTGTTGAAGTAGGAGTTGTTTCATATGAAAAAGAAGTGTCAGGAATGACCATGTTTTTGTACAGGTTTCTGATTCACATCATTTATTTGGTGTATTGTGATAGCTGACAAGCCGTGTTTCAAGGTAATGATTTTAGCACTGATTATGCCATCTGATTTATTCAGTTCACACAAGCTTTTATTGTTTGATTTTTGAAATTTTTATTTTTGTATTTGCAGCTCTGGGCATATATATACATATATATATATACACACAGAGAGAGAAACACACACACATATATGTATATATGTAATAAATATATATGTAAAAAACATACAAACTGTGTGTTTAGTCTTGGAGTAAAACTCTGGGCCAGGCCATGGGTTCAATTGCTATCATCCTTCTTCTTCCACCTAAAATATGTTAAATGATTGTGCTCAGACAGGTTAGAAGAAAAGAAGTTTACAATCTTCAGTATAGAGTAGAATATAGTTTAAGCCGCACAGTTACAAGGACAAAAGTCCATGGGTGGATTACATTGTAGTGGGTTCTAGTATTTGTAATAACATGTAGCTAATATCAAATAGTTCATATCCTGGATTAGTTCTCAGTCTTTTTTACAGTCTCTTTCCTGGGAACTTTTTAATAAGTAACCTAGATGAAACCTTCTCCCATTGAGAGTCACTATCATATTACTTGGGTGTGTATTAAGAAAGCAGTTAAACAGGTAGAGCTAATGCCTCCCTGCCTGGTTTGCAGAGATACTGTATCTGATTTCTTTTAGATTTTCAACCTTTAAAATTACCTCTGAACTTTAGCAAATTATGTATTTAATCACTACAGTGTTCAGAATTAAATATAACAGCTTAATTGGTATTGAAACTAATTTTCAGTGCATACAGGCTTTAAAAAATGTAGGATTTACCCATTATAGAAATGTGAAAGCTAATATTTTTGTGAGAAAATAACACAGATAATTTTCATTCTGTTAAACCTTCTAAAACTATCAACTAAGATGGTATAATATCAGCCACAGAGCACATTTTGAGTAGTTCAGTCCTGGTGCATGGTCGTTCTGCCCACTGCCTGCTTTATAGTGTGTTCAGTGTTAGTCACTAACAAAACTGGAGAGGGGTGAAGTGAGCCCAAGATTTCACCGATGCTTCTCCTGTGCCTTCGAAACTGAAAGATGTGCAGTCTAAGGATCAGTGAACGCTCAGGATATAATCTTTACACCTCTTATGGCCAGAGGCAAGTCATTTGTGCTCAAGTGTTTATTGAATATGTTTTGAAGGCTATTGTCTTTGTAACTATTACTTTCTAAAACATTTCTTGCTGCCTGTTTCATTTGTATATTTGTAGGAAGCATTTACATCAGGCTTTTATAGTTTATCAGGTTATCCCAGGATCACAGTGCTTTTTCCATGTATACCTACTATGTGAAGTATGTTTTGAGACTACATAGCTCACTGCATTGTTCTTCTATTTGTTACCAAGCTGGAGCTCCATTGGAATGCCTCCTGACCCTTGCTGCAATATCATCTAGTGTCCAGGATCATATGACATTTCCATTTCACAGAACTAGTTCATTTGTCTCAGCCATTAAAACATATTGTTTATCACTAAGGTATTTATCATGTTTTTCAGCTGTGATATCAAATATGGTATGTAGCCAGTTTGTGCCAGGATAGCACTTTGCTGCCAGGGCAGTTGTCTTAGGTGTTCTATGTCACATACTGAAAGCTATTAGTTTATTTCCAATTTATGAACTCATATAAAATAAACTGTTGATTGTGTATGCATTTCAGAAAAGAAATATTATTAGTGTTGATGGCATAAGATTTTAATGAAAAGATTGAACAGCTTAAAACTCATCTAGATTATTGATGTATTTAATCGGCCATTCTTCTGACAGAATGAAAGGACCTCAGTGTTGTCAGCTTCTGAAGTGAACTGTGCAAATCGTAAGCTGTACAGCCTTAGTTGCCTCTGTATCAGCTCTTTGACTCTGGAATAGTAGTTTAGTGTTTTCCAGGTCATAAAGGTGGAATGTTTTTCTTTTTTTTTTTTTTTATCAGATAATCCAGAAAAATATAAAATGACAAAAATAGCTCATAATCTTACCATCTTGCATGCCACTGTGTTTAAGTATTTTTTTCTTAAATTTTTTTTAAAGACTTGTAAAATTTTATGCATATGAGTTTTTCCTGAGTGTCTTTTTTATGTGCATCACATGCATGATTGAAACAGTCAGAAGGGGTTGGATCCCTTGGAGCTCAGAATCTGGAGTTACATGTAATCAAACAGCCTTTCAATTCCCTCCCCAGCTCTGAATAATGATGCAGAGACTAAAAATTATTATAAGCTTTGGGCATTATGACTGCACAAAGTCTCAGCTGTTCCAACATGACAATACTGGCCTGGCCTACATTCTGCTACATGGCTCTTTACCTGTTCATCTCAGTTCCTATTTCAGGCCAGAAGTCTCCCCTTAATTTTTTAGCCCAACCATTGGCTGTTCAGCTCTTTATTTGACCAATCAGAAGCTTATGGAGCATTTACAGAAGAGTAAGGTGGGAGGATATGTTTTATAATAATGACAGTACCAAAGTCTGGCCTGTAATCAGATTTCTGCCAGCACAGAAATCAGCATTTGAATAATAGAAAGATAATCTTTACATAGTACACAAAAATGTCACTTCCACAGTTACTGAAGGTTTCCAGCCCCCCAGGTGGGTGCTGAGAACCCAGCTTGGGTTCTCTAGAGCAGCGGCAGCTAAGTCATCACTCCAGACCTGGCTTTGTCTTTTTCAACAGCTGAAGTAAGTCCACATCATACACTTGGTGCTCTGTTACCGTGCTTCCACATGTTGGGTTGAGGACAATCACTTTTCTCTCATTTTTCTTACTCTGGCCTCGTGAGTGACACCCATCATCTAAGTAGTCTATACTCTGCATTAAAGTCATTGGAATTTCGAAAACAGACAGCCCAGTTTCTTGAGCCCAGTTTCTTTCATGCTCCCTCAGGGTGCAGACACCAGTCTTCAGATGGTTCTCATGTACAGTTGGGGCTACACTACCTTTTCTGGGTGACTCTACTCATCAGTTTTATATGTCCTGTATTCTTCAAAACCTTCCACATGGCTTTTGTTTGATTCTCATGGATGTGCTGAAATGTAAGCAAAACTTAAGAAATACATATATAATAGTTTTAAAGTTTTTTAGATTTATTCATTTTATTTTATTTGTGTTTTGCCTCTTATGTATGGCTGTGTACCTGTGTGCCTGAAAGAGGCCAGAAGAATCATTATATCCCCTGAAAGCAGAGTCATGGATAGTTGTGAGTCATCTTTGGGTCCTCTTCAAGAGTATCTCGTACTCTTAACCACTGAGCCATCCTTCCAGCCCTAGAACTGTTCTTAGTTGATAGGCATAAACTTTAGCCAGACCTATTAGGAACCCAATTAAATTTTACTACTTTTTATATTTACTTGTTTTGTTATTTTCTCAGTGCTAAGATCAGTCCAGAATCTGGGGCCTCACACACATGCTACGCAGGTGTTCTGCTACTGATCTATATAACCTTGGTCCTTTGACTGTCTTTAAAATTTTTGTATCTTTGTTCTAATCTTTAGATGACAGATTTAAGGGACTTTAAAAATAAATACTTTGGATATTGATTTGTTATGATAAAAGTGAATCACCTTTGATACAACACACATGCATAAACATATATGTGTATTTATGTTTTTAAAAAATCAAACTCAATGACTGCTGTATTTAAGATAGGGTACAAGGACTTTCAGAAATTTTGTTCTATTTGTAAAATGCTAGTTAATAGAGGCTAAAATACAGCCGTGTATGATGGTGTATACCTCTAATCCAGCACCTGGGAAGGGGACAAGGGTTTTAATTTTGAGGCCAGCTGGGCTATATAGGGAAACTATCTCAAGAATAAAGTAAAATAAAGAGTACCTAAAACTCATGCCAGTAGTTACCATAAGGCAAGATTTTTGGTTTAAATATTGTATGTTGGAGCCATCAAGGTGGTTCATTGGTAAAGGTGCCTGCTACTGCATAACCTTGAGTTTGATCCCTGGGGACCCATATGGTGGAAAGAGAAAACTGACTCTCTTGTTACACATGCAGTGTAATGAAAAAAAATTCTAGGCTGCTGGATGGTTTTGGGAGGAGGTTTTGGCTGGAAATGTCCATAGTCATTTGGAAACCATATTCTTTCCAACAGAAATTTTTTAACTAAGTTCTCTTCCCCTCCCCTAAACTAGGGACTGGACCCAAGGCTTTATGTCTGCTAGGTAAGAGCTAGACCGCTGACCCTTTATAACTCAGTCTTTTTCTGTATTTCATAGTAACGTATCTGTTTAAAGGGTAAAGTTACTTGGAAAAATTACTTTAAAATCTACTTAAGTAGATTTTGTTTTGTAAATTTTTCTGAACTTAAGAAAGATTGTAAACCTTGATAAGGACCAATTTATCTTTGGAGAAGAAAAACCAATTTGTAACCAAGCACCTTTATATCTATTTCTGAAATGTATAAGTTGTGAAAACTAAAAAAAGTTTTGAGGTAAAAGCTAGCTCTTTTTAATCTAGATTTATCCTATTTGATGTAACCATTCGTATATTTCATTAAACAAATATTTCTTTTATATTCTTTTCTATTTTGAGACAATTTCTTTGTGTAGCCCTGGCTGTTATAACTCACTCTGTAGACTTGGCTGGCCTTGAACTCAGGTATCCTCCTGCCTCTGCCTCTCAAGAGCTAGATTAAAGGCGTGCGCCACCACTGCCCAGATAGGTACAAATCTAATGATTGTGAGACAAGTTTAACTTAGTAAGTGGAACATTTAGAGTGCTTACCCATGCAGAGCCTTTCAGCGTGCAGTTCTCAGACATGAGTTGGCTCAAGGTTTTATTAAGAAGTTAATGCCTACACAGTGCCATTCACAGACTGTTTCCAGTTTTGTCAACTTTGGTTTATGTGATTTTTACTTAAATAGCATTTTGAAAGCCAGGCCTAGTGGCGCACACCTTTATCTGGCACTTGGGAGGCAGAGGCAGGGTGATCTCTGAGTTTCAGGACAAGCCAGAGCCACACAGAGAAACCTTGTCTAGAAAAGCAAGAAAACAGAACAAAACAAAACAAAAATTAAATAGCATTTTGATGAAGATTATGTATTTCAGAATAGTTAAAATAGCTTAAGATGTGATATTTTAATTTGCTTTCACTTTCTAGTTTTTTTTTTTTTTTTAAGACAATGCTTACTCACTAAAGCATTAAAAAGTAATGTGTGCAATCTTCATTACTTTGAGTTAGCCTTCATTGTGGTCATGCTACTTTACTTTGAGCCAGTGGGCCTTTCTGTGGTCCATGCTAGATTTCCTGAAGGACAGAGGAAGTAAAGTTGTCTATAGGGTCTCACTAGCACAGGGTTAAGTGGCACAGGAAGAAATGCTGAATAAAGTTTGCTAAATGTTATTGGAATTTGTTTATTCTTGAAGTCCTTTCACATCTGTGACTGCACAGAAACCTACAGATATAATTTATAGCATCAGTTAAAGTTAGTCTAGCCTTGTTGACAGGAGACTTTGACTTCTATGTTACCTCTTACCTTTGTCCCAGTTGGGCCTAATAGAAGTCTAGACCTTGGGCTTACTAGTGTCCAACACACGACTTAGCCTGTTATGATCAGTCAGGAATTGCACATCACATGAACACCTGCTGGGTGTAGTGGCAATCTGGGTTTTCTGCTGTATGGTGCACATGGTAGCCTATGCAGGTTAGTTGTATTTGTGTGGAGTGGTAATAACTTTTCATAGAGGAAAGAGTTACAAAGTTACACTGTAGTTTCAAATTCAGCATTAGTTAAAGAAACCCAGAGTTACAGATTATGAAAGTGATCAAAAGCTAGTGAATTTTTAGTTTTCTCAAATGCTGTGTACTTCAGTCTCACTGCTGTGTTGCCCAATCTTATCCTTGTGGTTTTAAAGTTTATAAGGAGATAGTAACCATGTAGTGCTTTTGTGTAAAATGACATCTAGAAAAAGCGCAGAACAACAGTAAAACTTTTCTTTGTACCCTCCACTGCCTCTTGTGTGTCCTAGTGCAAGTTACTTACTGTTGTGAGTTCTACAGTTTACTTCTTTTGTTTTGTTTGTTTGTTTGTTTGTTGTTATTTTTTCAATACAGGGTTTCCCTGTGTAGCCCTGGTTGTCCTGGTACTCCCTCTGTAGATCAGGCTGGCCTTGAACTCAGTGATCCACATGAATGCTGGGTCCAAAGGTATGTGCTACTACTACCCAGCTCACAGTTACATTTTAAAGACTTGGCTTTGGAGCCTTTTATTTACTAAAGAGAAATAATAGTTGAGCACCTGATCCATTTTAGCTTCTAAATGATCCTGGCTTCTGGGAATTGGATTGGGCTTGGCTTCAATATACTCTTCAGCCTCAGTTTTCTGGTTTGTGGAATGAGTGCTTCAGATTAGGTAGTAAATAGGTTGAAAAGCGTAAGTATGCAACTATAGAAGCACTCTTTGAAGAGCCTGGACAGCAGGAAGCATGTAAGCAGCAGCAGTGACTATTTGATGCTTGAATTTCCAATCCCCAAAATAACCCCATAAAAAAAAAAAAGAATCCAGTTATTATAATTCTAAGTTATAAGCCTAGATTGGACAGACCTAACATTATACTAACTTATTCTCTAGCTATAAGACCCCTTGTTACTTGTGGTTTCTCCTGGTCATGTGGTTCTGGTCCATCATGGCTTCTTCCTCTTCAGTCTTCTCTCTTTCCCCTCTCATACTCTTCTGGCTCTCTTCCTGTACCTACTGTCAACCCTCCAGTCCCACATTTCCCCTTCACTGCCCAGTCACAGGTTCTAGCCTTTATTGACCAGTTAAAATGGGAGAAGGTTCACAGGAGATCACCTGAGTACGTGATGGGCTGCTTGTCAGGGCCAACCCCTCTTGAAGAAGCAGAATTAACATCAGAATATAAACAGCATCAGAACAACCCACAAAATTTCCCTCGTTTTGTCCAATTAAAAAGGCTCCTCTTACGGTAACAAACAATAAATATGTAGTAGGAGTTATTTTGAAGCAATTATGAATTACACTTATAATGTCAGTCCATTATACTTAGCAATCAAGATAAAGTCCTATCCTAACTAAAAGTTTACAGTTCCATACCTCACTTATGTTTGATTTTAACTTGTATTACCATCTAAAAACCCATCCTTTCAAATCTAGAACATGTTTAATGTTATCTAACTTAAGTTCAGTTAAGAGACTAACTAGTCTTCAACCCCGTCAGAGATCTGAGAAGGAATTAAATATAACCTGAATATGTAGGAAGCACAAAGATAAAGCTTCCAAAGCTAATGTAAATTGTAGAGACATCTGACTGCCTGGATAGTCCCCAATAGTCTTTAAAATGTCTGGCCCAGAGCCATCTGACAGACCTTCAGTGAAGCAGGAATTATGAAGGACTAGCTTACTCTGTCTTAGCAGAGCTTAGCAGTCTACTATCCAGCATCTGATTGCCCTTTTTAGATGGCATTTTGTCTGTAGATGGAACTAAGGCAATTCTTGCCTAATGAATGGCTAGCTTGCCATAATTGAAGCAACTCCATATGGAGGCAATGATGCTCAATATCTTCTTTGAAGTGAGATGGGGATACTGTCAGGAGCAGACATGTCTCCTAGTCAAAAGATCTTTTAATAATGAGATAACATTAAATGCCGTAATCTGTGGATCTCTCATGTTTTTGAAGATTATCTAATTAGCATAACTGAATTGTCAAACATTGATTATTTTTAGCTATTCTCTATTTGAGTAATCTTGAAAAACACTTGTTGTAATTAACCAAGTTAGAATCCTTTTTTTTTTTTTTTTTTTTGTTTTTTTGAGACAGGGTTTCTCTGTGTAGCCCTGGCTGTCCTGGAGCTCACTCTGTAGACCAAGCTGGCCTCGTACTCAGAAATCCACCTGCCTCTGCCTCCCAAGTGCTGGGATTAAAGGTGTGCGCCACCACTGCCCAGCAAAATCAGCTAGAATCTAATATAACCACGAGTTTCGCTATCTGACTATTAACTTGCAGTACTTAGCCATCCTAAACAGTTTGTACTAGCAGCTGTTAAAGGGACTGGGTGTAAGCCTTGTATTCTTAAATGAGTTGCATAGGCACAATGCCTAGCTAAGAGTAACAATATTAATTTTAAATTTTGTATCACTATACAAAGATTTATACCAATGAAAACCTTAGACCAGTCTCAATATATAAATTTTGTACCAATGTAAGAAATTATAACTTCAATTTTGCATCAAATATAAAGATTTCTACCAATGTAAGATTATAGTTATACAATGCTTTGTTTAAGAGTAAGTTTAATATCCTATCCCTGTTTGTCTAATTTCTATAATATTACTGTATTCCCCCTTTTGTTTTCCACCCCTTTCCTTTACCTAAGAAGGTTAGAAAAGAGGAAAGAAAGTAGAAACCCGAGTCTAAGCTCTCTAGGTTTCTCCCAGTCCAAAGATAGAACATTTGCAAATTACCCCTTAAAATGACAACATATCTATAGTTCATAAAATAACCAGAACCATCCACCCCAACCTTGATTGCTTCTTGCTGAGTTGGGGCTTAGAATTCCCTTCTGGGGGCCCAAAGGGAAATAGGAAAATTGGTTTTGTCGTTTGCCATCCAGTTTCTATGCACTGAAAAAGTTCATGACTTAGCTGAAGTCCTGCCTGTAACAGTCTGAAAGACTGAATGGGCAAGCTAGTTGTTCTGGAAGTATCCTAGGAGCAAGTCTCTGGCCTTTATTGACCAGTTATAATGAAAGAAGGTTCACTTGAGATCACCTGAGTACGGGATGGGTTGCTTGCTCTTCAGGGGCAGCCCTCCAGAGGAAGCAGAATTAACATCAGAATACAAACAGCATCAGGACAACCCACAATAACTAGTTGTTTTTGTTGAAGTGTACTTTGAGCTTTCTCTAAGTAAACTAAAGTAAGTGGGCTTCCTCTTGGAGTGTGCCTAGTGTGTGCTTGTTACCCTGCTGAGGCTAGTCTGTAAACTGTGGGTCAGTCACTCCTTAGAACAGTGCCTTGTTAGTGAGCCAGGAGAGTCTCACACTGGAATGGAGAGTTTAGCATATGATATTGCTGATTTGGAACATACTACTTGGCCTCTAAGCTCCTTTTCTCTTTTGTAAAACAGTGGAGACTGCCTTATGTACCCAAGCATGCCTGGTAAAAAGTATTTTTAAAAAGTACATTGTAAATTAGGACAGATCTTTATTTAAAAAAGAAACTTAGTACTTTTGAAGCAACTAAAGGAGTTTTCCCTAAGCCTTGTCCTCCAGGTTACTTGGGGCCATGTATTTGTAGAGGGATATAGGCTTGAGGTCTTCAAAATCTCCTCTAAAAAGGTAGCATCCTTAAAATTTAAAAAAAAAAAAAAAAAGGTTATTTTTTATGTGTGTGTTGGCCTGCATGTGTATAAGTGTCCTGTATGCATGCCTGGTGCTGGTGCATAGCGTAAGAGAGCATCAGATCCCTTGGAACTGTAGTTGCAGATGGTTGTGAGATGCCACATGGGTGCTGAGAATAGAACCTGGGTCCTACACAAGAATTGCAAGTGCTATTAACTGCTGAGCCATCTCTCATCCCTTAAATATTTTTGTTAACAGATGCCCTTCTATAATGTAATAGAATAATTTAGTGAGCTCATTTGCTTCTAGTTTTCAGAAAAGAACACCTTTGTTGTTCACTTTTTTCAACATACTGGTAGATTTTAATGAACAAGGGCTATGAAGTAGTTGCCCTTGAAGTCGTTTCTTTATTTAGATTTTAGGTTTCCCATAGGCCTTTTTGATTGTTGTGTAAAACACTAAAAAATAAATTTATGATAAAATGATAATTATAATTTTTATGTACATTATAAGTTTTATGTTTTCCCTAAAATGTAGACACCAGTATTTTAAATAGGAAGTTCAAACCAAGGATGGTAGTTCATGCATTGTAACCCTGGCACTAGAAGGCTGAGGCAGAGGATCACTGCCAGTATAAGGCCAGTCTGAGCTACATAGTGAAATCCAGGCTAGCTAGGCTTATAGAGTGAGACCCTGTCTCAGCTCTTTTCCTCTTTGAAAATATTATTTTAAAGAATATATATATTCTCACAGGCATGAGCTGCTGCTTGACTAAATGGGAAACATATGCTTCCAGTCTTGTTTCTTATATTTGTAGGACCAGTATGTTTCCTGTTATTACTCATTCACAGAAAGGGTTTTTGAATTGAGAACATGTGAAAGGAAGGGGGTGGTTAGGGGATATGGGAAAGACCAGCTTTTTAACATTTGGCCTAAAGCTAGACTCTTGGAGTAACTGAATCTTAAGCCTAGGCAGCAGCACTGTCAATACTTGTTACAGGCAGAAGGAAAATGAGTTTAGTTTGCCTCAGAAGGAGATAATCTGTTTATGTTTTGAAAGAAATGGAAAGAAAAGGTTAAAATTTAAATAGTTTCAGTGGCTATGGTTTCCTAAAGATGGCATTTATGGTACATTACAGATTTTTAGGTAGTTTTTTTGGGCTATATTGAAGATGAAGAAACTTAGTATTGGCTTTGTGAAAGTTTTTTTATTTTATTTATTTATTTTTTTTAGAGTAGCACTCTTTAAATTCCACCCAATAACATAGTTTTGAAAATGAGGGCTGAACAGGGAGATCTTCTAGTCTACCAAGAAGCTGGAGATAGTCTGCACTTGGAAGTCAGTCTGGCCTTTGCATCAGCTAAGCAGCATCTGGCCTTGATGCTGAAATGGCCAGGACTGCTGTACAGTGGGGGAGACTGTTTATCTAGAAGTCAGTTCTTCTGCCTTGCATCAGCTAAGCAGCATCTTGACCCTAAAGTGGCCAGGACTGCTGTTTTGAGGCTTTGGGGAAAAGAGCATCCAGGCAGCCACTGTATCAAATGACCTTTTCCCTTCGTGGGGAGGTGAGATGTCCTGGAAACAGAGCTAGGCAGTTTGTATCAACTGGCGTGTTGTGAAAGTGACAAGAGAGACTTCTGTCATGTAGCCCAGGATAGCTTCAGACTTGAGAAATAATTTGAGTTCTTGATCCTCCTGCTCCCACCTCCCATGTGGCTGGGATTATAGGTGTGCACCATCATGGTTGGCCAAGTATGAGATTTTTATTTCAGATAAAGCTATTTAAGAGGAGGATTGAGGATTTTATAGGCATTTAATCTTGAATTTGGCTATAGGCATCTGATTACATATATAGACTGTAAAATACTGTTGAAAGGTGCTACTGTTGGCCAACTGAAAACAGAATGTACATAGATGAAGAAAATGTTCCATTGGCATTAGGTGAGCTAAGGTTGATGGGTTCCGGGCAGCATGCATATCTGTGAGTGAGGTGGCATGGCTTTGGTAAAGCTTTTTGGTTTTGTTTTGTTTTGTTTTTTGTTTAGGATAGCTGTGTCTAGGTATTTTTAGTTTGAATTAGCTTTGCAGAGGATTTTAAGAGTGGAGAGTGATTGATACTGCAGAGTAAGTGTAGAATGTTCTTTTTTCATCTTAAAGTAATCAAATACTGGTTGTTAGCCCATTTTCCTTCTTCCGCAGGTAAAAAACAAGAAGCAGATGAGTTGAGTGGAGATGCTTCTGTGGAAGATGATGCTTTTGTCAAGGTAAAGTGTCAATCACTAGGTTAAGGTGTTTGTGTGATGAGTTTGTGAATATTGACCGGAACAATAGACATGAAAGTACATAGGTTAAAGAGACTTTTAAATATTGGCAGGCCCACGAGCTTTCATAATTGAAGTATAAAAGAAATAACTCTTTAGCTAAGAGAGACATGAAGAAAAACTTAAGCTGTGTGTGTTGGCACACGCTTTTATTCCTAGCAGAGGCAAGCCTAGGTTATACAGACCCTTGGCTCAAAAAAAAAAAAAAAAAAAAAAAGCAAACCCAAACCCCATGTGTTGGGCATTTAAGTGGGAATCTGAAGCCTGAGGCTCTGGGCACAAGCAGAATAATGGTGTGTCAGCTTCACTGTGAAGGGTACTGTATTTCCTTCAGTCTGTTCATTGTATTAACTTTTATATACTATAATATGTAGGACTCAACCATGTAGACTTTAAAACTGGAGAGGGAAAATTTCTGATGTGTTACTACCTAGTAAAGATCTAATAAAGAGATCTGTTAGGCCCTTTAAAGAGAAATATATTATCACACCTTTTTGAACCAAAAGGAATGTACCTTTAAAAAGTAATTTACTTGAAAAACAGAAAATTTAAGTAAGTAATTTTGATTGAGGCAGTGGTATTCTGTGTAGTACAGTTATAGAAGAACAAGTTATTTTAAGTGTAGTTGGGTATTTTATTTTGTTTCTTTTAATGGAGAGCGGTAATGCTATTCATTGGGTCTAAAGGACTGGCATTTGCAGGTATTAATGATCACAATTCTTTTTAAATCATGCATTCTCATTTATTCTGGATTCTGTGTATAGTTACTTCACATTGTCAAAATTGTCTCTGAGTGTTTGTGTGTCCTGCCATGAGATAAGCTCATGTCCACTTTCTGGCCTGTAGCTCCTGTAGCCCAGCTCTGTGTCCTCTCTGCTCTACACATATCACACCATGCAGGGATGGAAGCAATTAGTTGAGAATAGATAGTTTTAGGAACTGTTTGCCTGGGGAGCCAATAAACTTAGTGACTGCATTCCTGCATCAGCTCTTTTTTGAGCCTTTAAGAACTCTTAAGTTTTGGTATCTATTATTATTGTGCTATCTATGTCTTTCACTGGGTCTGTTTCTTTGTTATTATTTTCTCTATTTACTAGTGTGTGATTAAATAAAAATTATAAGTTCAGAAACATTGTAACTTGTAGGAAACATAGGTTTCTGATTTATCATTCTTTTATATGCGTTGGTGTTTGCATGTGTGTTTGTGTGGGGATCTTGGATCCCCTGGAACTGGAATTACAGATGGTTGTGAGCTACCATGTGGTTGCTGGGAATGTAGGTCCTCTGGAAGAGCAGCCAGCATTCTTCACCATTGAGCCACCTCTCCAGGCCCCAGACTTTTAGTTTTGTACTGTTTTAATTTGTACCAGTCATTTGGAATGTTGGAGAAGACACATGCTTCATTGAGTAGAGTAGTGAGATGGCCCATCTGCTGGGAAGGATACCTTTGTGTCAGCCTTAAAACAACTTGTGTTGCTAGCTACAAGAACAAAAAGGATATTTTTTAGATAATTTTGTGTGAATGTACCTTTAGTTCTTAATATTTCTTTCTTCACTTTGAAAGTATATGTAAAGTATTTGGTAAATAAGTGAATTTCTTTTCTTGCTTCTAGAATTGGTAATTTTGGAGACTTAGACTAGTGGTGGGTAAGTGGCACCTAATGCCTAGAAACTTGGCCAGTATAGCAGTTGTTTCTGTGGGGTTGCTTCAGAACGGTGCAATCCCTTCAGGACTCCCTCTGTTGTTTGCTTCTGTGATTTTGCCATCATCAGTAGGGACCCTGCTATCAGCTTGCAAGGCTCCCTGAGCCATACCAGAACCTACTCTCTGTATAGCCACCATGCGTTGTAGAGCAGCATGGTCCTCTCTGCCCTCTTCCTTTACTAGATAGTCTTCCCTTTCTGAGATCAGCTACAAATGTCAAGTAGACTGTTTTTTCCTCTGTAGCCCAGAAACAACTTCTTAAATCTTCTTGATTCATGGCAAGAATAAAGGCACTCAGCCCTTCCTCCCACCAAAATACCATATCTCTGTATATTTTGAAGGAAACACAGACCTTGTACAGAGCTAATCCCACCCTGTGTCTTCCTTCCTATTTAAATTGATAGTGAGAAATTTTAAAACAAATATCACTGTATTATGCATACTTTTCAAGAGTAGACTGATGCAGCAGTTGGGAGTTTATTATTAATTTGAAGTAAAATTTGTGTTTATATATGCATATGACTTCCAGGCTCTTTGATATTAAATGAGACTGGTATATGTTCACTTCTTAGAAGCTATGTATGCCTCTGGACAGTTCTTTAGACTGTAGCTTGGTAATTCCTCAATACCTGAAGTACCTCTCTAGGATTCAGCTTGCTATTTAAGTGTGAAAGTTGAGATTCAGTCATGGCTCGTTGGTTTTGGTACTGACTACCTATTTAAAAGACAGTTTATATGACAGGTAAAATGCTTGCACTTTTACTCTGGGAATATCATGAAGTACAATCAATTCTGCCATTTGTAGAGTTGTAAATTTCCAAAAGTGTTTGGTGGATAACCCACACCACTTTGCCTCTAGTTGTACCAAATTTTCTTACCATTAAAAGGACTGTGAATTGGAGAATCAAGAGACACATGACCAAGATGGAAATGACGAGCTAAAGGACTTGGAAGAATTTGGTGAAAATGAAGAAGAAATTGTGCATTCCCAGGAGTTGCTTTCTACAGAAGAGAACAAGAAAACTCATGAATTTATAGAGGCAGAAGCAATAGAAGATAGAGAAAAAGAGGACATCGAAAGTCAGGTCTTTAGCCAGTTTTGTTAAAACATGACAGATAAATTAAGATTTACTAATAGAAAGTATTTTTTTTCTAGTTGATTTGGAGGTCTCAGAATTTACGAAGTTTATTTATAAATTACTTAGACTCCTATCACCTAAGGCTTTAAAATTTTTTGCTTATTTTACATGTATATTTACATAGTTATTGCCATGCAGTAAATTGCTGTTGAGTCTATATTCTGCTTATATAACATGCCATAATGACTTCATAATTAGGCTACTTTCTGTGTAGCCAGCCTCTTTACAACCTTGGATACCTAAAGTTTGGGGTTTTTTCATGTCACTAGAAATGAGTGTGCCTATTTCACTCTGACTTTGCCGGTATTACTGGGTGGTAGGGCTTCCACTCCCTTTTGCTGCTTCAGTAGGATAAAAAGTTATCTTTATTTATTTATTATTAAGGGTAAGAAAATTAAAGTTGAATTTTAAGGCAATTTTCAGGCATTTCCTTTAAAACAGACCACTTGTCCTGCTTTGAAGTATGATAGATCTTAGGAAACCCATTGGATTATGGGAATGAGGACTGTTACTCATAAAACACTGGCCTCCTGCCTGCCCTGGTAAAGGAGAGGATCAAGAATTTTCTAATTATGAAGAGGCATGACTGATTTTTTTTTTTTTTTTTTTTTTTTTTTTTTTTTTTTTTTTTAATGTTGTCATAGATAGTGTAGCCTAAATTCCTGGTTTGGTTCTCATAGTTACCAGAGCATGAGGCAAATGATAACCAGGTATGAGCGTCAGAGCATCCTGTTGTACCCAGATGTTTTGTAAAGCAAAGCTGTTGTATACCTTTTACTTAGGAAACTGAAGCTCAAGAAGGTGAAGATGACACCTTTCTAACAGCCCAAGTAAGTTTGCACTTAGTCCTGTGAGTATACGTTGTGGGTGGAAGGGCTCGGAAAGGCAATTGTATATTTTTACTTTGTAATTCTGTAATTCATAAAACTGCCTTGTTTGATCCTGGACTTTGAATGTGATATGTATAAACTGTTGACAGCTAAAGGTTCTGATTAGGAGTTGAGGTTCCTATTATCTTTAGAGTTAGAAAGTTGAACTTTTATGTAAAATAATAGAGACTTCTCAAAAAACAGACTTTGGGAAGTCTATAATCTTGGTTTGTCCTCCCCCCCCCCCAATTTGGTATAAAATAAATAACTTAGAACTATGATATCCTTTTCAATGCTTTAATTTTTTATTGGTTTAACATTGCTAAGGTAAACTTTAATAACAGCATGAAAATTCTTGTTCTTGACACTGTTGTGTTTGGTGAATGTATTGAATGTCCTGGTCCATGTTATGCATAGTGTACATTTGAAAGTGTGTTCCCAATGTTGTAAGCAACATTTATAGCTCAGTTTCTACAGTGTTAAAAACTGACCCCTGTCTTTTCATTTATTCACAAAAACCTGCTGTATTTTAAGAACCATGCCTTCAGATAGAGACACTGTACCACTTAATGTTGACCAGATTGCTAGATCTAGGGAAAATGATGATCTAATTTGGGACTCTCAGTAGTGTCTACTTGAAGAGCAGTTACAGGAGAATGGGTTCAGATTGCAACGCTGAGGCTGGAGAGATGGCTCCCTGGTTAAGAACATTTGCTGCTTGCAGAGGAGCTAGGTTTGGATCCCAGCATCTACCTAGTGGCTCACAACCATTTGTTACTCCAATCCTAAGGGATTAGAACACCTTCTTCTGACCTCTACTTGGCACCAGATATGCCCTTGGTGCACAGATATACATGTAGGCAATGCCCCTTTTTTGCAGCTCTCTGGCCTTTGCCATGGTGACCCTCACAGGTACAATGAGGTGAACTGTGGCTCCCTGTTCATCTCAGTGGAAGAGACCTGACATTTCTGGAAGCAGTGTTTCTGGCTTCTTGTAATACTCAGGAAGGGGCCATTTGGACTGTGAGAGGCAGCAGGCCTGTTCCTCTTCTCTCTGTATACAGTTGTTTCTGTATGATAGATGAGGGAGATCAAGCTTCAGATACAGGGAATTCTTTTCTAGTTTACTAATTTTTCAGAAAACTGAAATTGAACTTTGTATTTTTGGCAACTAGCTTTTTGAGTTCCACTACTGGGATGCTTCCATGGTTACAAAGATTATAAGCTGCATGCCAGGGTGGTATCTGACTCCTGTTTACATCACAGGCTACTTTATGACAACATGTTTAGCAAGAGGAAATAAAGTGCTCATGGAACACTTTTTTTAAGTTTAAACAAATTTTTATGGGATAGACTAAGTAAACCATCCTGATAGTGAAAGAAAACGGTTACTTCAGTTACTTCAGAGACGAAGATATAGCCATTTTGTATCAAAAAATAAGGAGGCTACATCTTTAGAGAAAGTAGAGAAAGTAAAATCTTTTAGCTCATAATTATAGAGCATAGTGTAACCCTGACACTTGGAGGTGAACAGGTGCATTACAGGCAGCAGATTACAAATTCAAGGTCAGGTTGAGCTGTGGAACTAGACCCTGTCTAAAAATCCACAACAGGAAAATATAATGCCCTTTATTTTCCTTCGTGTAAATAATGTGTATGCAAAACACCGGAGACATAGAAATACATGGAGATTCTCCTGTGAGCTGATGCTTCTAAAGGTTTTTCATAAATATATCCGATGCCTTAGGGGTAAAGTACATGTAACTATTACCCATCTTGAGCTATTTCAGCTCCTTCAGTCTGTTTTACTTCTACCTCCATCTATAGTGTGCAGTTTTTAAAGTTAAATGCATTTTCCATGATAAAGTTCAATATGTAGCTTTGAAAGAAATTATTAATAGAAAAATGATAGTGTCATTAAGTAATGAAGTCAAGATTCAGATATTCATTCAGTTATGGATTTTTTTTTACAGGTCTTGTTTGAATCCAAAGCTATCAATTATAATTGATTTGCATGTCTGTTAGTGCCCTTTTAATCTATAGCCTTGCTGTCTGACTTAGTTTCTCCTAAGTTTACTTGTTGAGAGACTTTGTTGATAATCTCATAGAGCATGGGATGTAAAGTCTTCCTTAAAGGGCCAGACAGTAAACATTTTAGCTGTTTTGGGCCATGTAGTCTGTGTCATAACTACTGTGCCGTGGTAGTGTGAAAGGAGTTAGAGATGAGTAAAAATGAATGGGCCTGACTGTTTTTCAATAAAAATAACAGTTTCCAAAGCCCTGCATTAGAGCCTCCAAAGTCTAGATTTTGCTGGTTGTATTCCATGGTGTCTTTGAACATATTCCTGCTTGCTATAGTTACTGGTAAGTTGGCAATAGACTGCTAGGTTTACTATCAGATTCAAGGAGAGTGTGAGAGACAGGTGCTTCACTGGTAGGATGTGCTGCTTTTTGTATGGATCATAAGTGATGAGCTTCAAAGTGGTCATAGTATTAACTTCAATATTCCTAGAAAAATTAACCTTTTATATACTAATTAGTTACAAAGTAGTATCATTTATAAAAGAGAACCAGGATATGTATTGTTTTTTTTCTCCTTTTATTCACTAATTTTCAAAATAATGAGCTAGTTCACTAGTACCTTCTAATGAAGTGAGCTTCTGATTCTCTTTGGCTTTTGTCCTTTTAGTTTAGACTCATGACTTTAGTATATTTAACGTAGGTCAGTCTATTGTTACCATTGAAATGAGTGTGCTCACCTTCTGCTAGTGAGCATTTTTAGCTATCCTTATTTTTTTATACTAAGATGAACAAGTTACTGTATTGCAGATCATTGTGCCCCTTAGGAGTAGAGCACCAACTGGTACAGATTTCTTTTTATTTTGGTTGATTTGTTTCACCCATTTTTAATTATTGGTTTAAAAAATCTGTAAGTTTTGAGACTCTACAACTATTTAATCTAATTCTATACATACTTAAAATATTTTCTTGATTTCACATCAAAGATATTCAGAAAGGGTCCTTGTAGTTCCTTGCTACTCCCTTTTTAGTAATTTTTTGAAAATCCTTGATTTGGGCTAGAGAGGGGTCTCAGTGGTTAAATAGCACAAACTGTTCTTTGAAAGGTCCTGAGTCCAGTTTCCAGCACCCACATGGTGGCTCACAACCTCTAACTGCAATTTAACTATAGTCCCATGGAATCCAATGCCCTCTTCTGGTGTGCAGACATACATGAAGGTAAAATACCTGTGTACATAAAATACATTAAAAAAAATCCTTGACCTAGTCTGTTTCTTTAAAAAAGTACAAACAAGATGTGATGTTTGTGTAAAGGTAGCTTAGCTCCAGGTAAACCCAGTTCTCTGCTTTTGAAGTTTAAGTCTGGATGAAGTTGCTTCTGGTTCTGTTCTATTTATAGTACTGTGATTTCAAGCAGAACTTCTTGGACAGTTTCAACATTAAGAATCATGGCTGGGGCCGGGCAGTGGTGGCACACGCCTTTAATCCCAGCACCTGGGAGGCAGAGGCAGGTGGATTTCTGAGTTCCAGGCCAGCCTGGTCTACAGAGTGAGCTCCAGGACAGCCAAGGCTACACAGAGGAATCCTGTCTCGAAAAACCAAAAAAAAAAAAAAAAAAAAGCATCATGGATGGGGATGTAGCTCAGTGGGTAGAATGCTTTCCTACTATGTATAAAGTCTTGAATTTGACCCCAGCACCATACTTTAAAACAAACCCTTGTTTGCTAGACCTGGTGTATAATTCTAGATCCTAGCATGAACATGTGCAGTTAAGTGTTTTTTTGTAAGTGTTTGACTAAATTGAAGATGTCATTTACTTGAATTTTTTTTAAAGCATTGAACAAACTAGGCTTTAAAAAAAAATTATTTAATGTATGAGTGCTTTACTGCATATCCATTCTCAGGCCAGAAGAGGGTATCAGATCCCCTTGTAGATGGTTGTGAGCCACTTTGTGGTTACTGGCAGTTGAACTCAGGACCTTTCAAAGAGTAGCCAGTGCTCTTAACTGCTGAGCCATCTCACCAAGTGCTAGGGCTACATAGTGAGATTCTGTCTCAAAAACAAAAGAGGGGCTAGAGAGATGACTTAGCACGTAAGAGTACTAATTGCTTTTGCAGAGGATCTGGGTTTGATTCTCAGCAGTCAACTCACAACCATCTATAACTCCAGTTCCAGGGAATCCACTGCCCCCTTGTGGCCTCTTCATACACCAGGCGCACATGCATACATGCAGGCAAAAACACTTGTACCCTTAAAGTAGAAATGAGTGACAGGCAGGGTCCCTGAAGTGCCTGAGCACATGATTATGCCGTGTCCATTCCCTTTTCTGTTTACCTGTGTCAACAATACTTGTCTAAGCCTTTCCTTTGTGGGCTGGGTAACATGAAATTTGTGTACTTTTCAAAGCCAGGTTTACTCCCATTTTCTTCTTAAAGTTAATGCCTCTTTGATCTAGTGCTTGCTTGCTGTTCACATAACAGAATATTCTATATCTACTACTTTTCTTTTTACTTGATACATGTGATTCTATAGAATAAAGTCTAGATGGATAGCGTTACAAAATGTTTTAATGATAAAGACCAACTAATTACATCTCATGCTTAGTCTCATAATCTTTAAAATTTTTAATTACATTTTGTGTGTGTGTAGATCAGAGTACAACTTGTGGGAGTGGTTTCTCTCCTACCATGTGAGTCCTGGGGATTGAGCTCAAGTCATCAGGCTTGGCAGCAAGTAACCTTACCTACTGAGCCAGCCCACTGGCTCATTTATTTAGTTGTTGGTTTATATTACACCATATTTTTTTTTTTTTACTAAGTAACTCCATAATGTTAAGAGTTTTCTAAGTTCTATTTAACTTACCATAGTACTGAAGTTAAGCCTTTTAGAAAGAGTAGTATCGTACAAGAGTAGTATCTTATATTTATTCAGTGACTTCATTTCAGCAGATTCTTAGACCTTATTATGGAATTAGTATATTTAACACATGCAAGCCTGTTGCTGTTGTCTGTACCGTTCATATTGTTCTCATGTTTAGCTGGGCCACTTTGTTTTTCCCATACTGTTTAGTGCACTGTCAGGTAGATGTTAGACAGTTACTGATGTAAGATCATTTTGAAGGCTTATTCAGTCAGACTGAATATGGGACCTCTTTTGTTTATTTAACCATGCAGAGACATGTGTATCACACATTAGCCTAAAGAATGGCAGTAGATTGTAAATGACTGAGAAGTGTGTGTGAGGCTTGACTTTGACTCTTTGCTGTCTCTAGGGTGTGTGGAAAGAGAAGAGCTTTATGTTAAGTCCTTTAGCATTTGACTAGGGGTTGTAGGCCCCACTACAAGATAAACTGCTTGAGTACCTGAGTTTTAGAAAATGTGATTCATTTTCATGCATGAAATGTTCTTATTCAAGATAATCCCTAAAGTAGCCAAATTAAAGATTGTTTTCAAACACACTACATATTTACACACAGGTATCATGGTTTGGACATTTTCCTGTCTCTTATATTTCTTGGTTTGTTTCTGTATTATAAGAATTGTAAGAAAAATGTCTAGGAAGCTCAAGAGCACATACTGCTCTTACAGAAGACTTCTGTGTACACACACACACACACACACACACACACACACACACAGTTAAAAAAGAGCTAAAACTTTAGTAAAACAAAGTAGTTTAACAGAATTTCTAATTAGCAGAAACTATAGCAATTACTTTTTTTCAAATAGCAAATAATTTGGATATCTTCAGTCTGTCATCTTGCACCTTTAATAGAATCGTTTGGAAGTGGTATAGTGTTGGTTTTATAAGTAAATCATTTGTTAAGACATCTCATGTTATTTGCCTTTCAAGATAAGCTAGTAAACCATACATTCGTTTAAAATGAAAAAAATGTATTCAAAATTTGAGAACAGCTTATTTTTTCTTGCTTCCATCCCCAACCACTCTACCCAAAGCATTATTCTTTCCAAGTGCTAGACTTTAGTGTGTAATCAAAAGCCCAGAGGTAGGGACCTATCTATCTATCTATCTATCTATCTATCTATCTATCTATCTATCTATCTGACACCTGTGGAAGTCAGAAGACAACTTGTGTTACATTAGTTTTTTTCCTTCCACATGTGGGTCCACATGGTAAACTCAAAAGTTTCAGGTGTGGCAACAGGTAAAGGAGCCCACTGAACCACCTTGCCAACCCTATTCAGGAGTTTATTAAATTCTTGGGGAACTAGAGAGCTAGCTTGTGGTTAAGAGTTACACACTGCTCTTCCAAAGGACCAGAGTTTGGTTCCTCGTATCCATGGTGGTGGGGAGCTCCTAACTGCCTTTGATTCTAGTTCTGAGGGATTTGATATCTTCTGGATCTTAAGGACAACTGAAATACAGACAGACAGACAGACAGACAGACAGACAGACACACACACACACACACACACATATTAAAATTTTAAAAGAAAAGAAACATAGTATGCAATATCAGTACACAGATAGGTAGTGTTTATATTGCTTTTAGTTTATAGTACAAGCATGCAGTCTGGGGTGCAGATCCCAAGTGTTCATGCAAAAGCCCAAAGCGATGCACACTTGTAACTCTGGAGTGCTGAGGTGGGGATGACAGGATGGGACAGGCAGATCCCTGGAGCTCTCTGGCCAGCCAGTTTAGCTAACTGGTGAGCCCCCTGTTCAGTGAAAGACCCTGCCTCACCAAAAATGGTGAAGGGAGCCATAGAGGAAAGACAGCTGTCATTGACCTCTGGCCTCTATGTAACATGTACCAACACACTTGTGCATATGCACACACATACAACATTATGGTGGTTATCCATGGTAAAAAAAGTTTTAATTTTGATTTGCACTGAAAGTTTTCCTTGAAATGTTCTTTCACTGTTAGGAGGAGTTGGCCAGGTCTCTCCTGGATCTGCAGCGTCTGAATCATCTGAACACATGTTAAGTGGTGCATATTCTTCAGCTGTTTCACACCTGCAGAGTCAGAGGCTGTGGGACTCGTGCCAGCAGCCTGTTTGAACAAGTGCTTCCTTCGTACTTCTGTGGTGTTTGAGAAGCAGCACTTTCAGGCTTTCCTCATGGGGGCGTTCCCAGCTCACTAGAACCAACTGTGTTAAGAGTTGAGTGACCAAGGTGTTCTTTTGAGATTGTTATGCTTCCTAATTTGTTTGTGGTTTATGTTGGAAGAGTTTAGCTTGGTGGAACTACCTTAGTAATATTAGCAGTGTTTTCTTAATAAAAAAGTTGGTTTAGTAGTTTAGTTACTGCTAAGCCCCCTGCCCTTTCACAGTTTACCCAATAAGCTATTTTTTTCTCTTAAAAAGAAAGAAAATTCCTCCTCTTCCAAACATCTTCTCATCTCATTGAGATATTTCTGTTTTAAAGCTTGCACATAGTCAAATTTAGGAAATATCAAGTATCTTATGTTAAAATTTCTTCTTTTAAATGGGTGTGTTCTTTGCTTTGATTACCTGGAGCATAAATATCATTTTAAGTTGGCCATTCACTAGTATATTTATGACAGCTTTGAACTTACTTAACAGATATTTTTCTAGAAAGAGTAATTTGGAACTGCATCCTGATCATCATCCCTTTTCCATGATGAAATGTAGAAAGGGAGGTGGGCTTTGTTTGTTTTATTTCTTTATCATGTATCTACTCCATTGCTGATTATACTTCTAATTCCTTTGAATAATAATATGTTAAAAGTATCTCTAATAGGCTGGTAAGATGGCTCAGGTGGGTGAAGGTGCTTGCTGCCATGCCTAACCACATGAGTTTGACCTCCATGATAGAAGAAAATCAAAACTGACTCCCCCTGCATGCATATTCATGTGGGTGGTGGCTCTCACTGCCTCCCCACTAATGCAATATTGAAACGTTTCTTTAAAAGGTATGAAGTGAGTGGCATAAAAGAATTTTATTGACAGCTCTGTAGTACAAGTAAGGTTTGGGTTATATTAACTAGTTTTGGTTAATGAAATGCTGTGCTTACTGAGAGATTTGCCTCTTTCTATAGAGTTAAATATGGCAGAAGGGTATTCTGTAGTTCTAAATGGGTCTGAGTTTTGATTGGAGCATATTTGCATGTGATATGTGTCTCTAATCAATATTTTAAAATTATCTACTAGTTTAATTTGACTAATTTTGTGCTATTAAAATGTGTAGTTCTCTGTGAGTTTATTTTACATTTGATTATTCTTTGAATTTCAGGATGGTGAGGAAGAAGAAAATGAGAAAGGTATGTTTGATGCTAAGTAGAGTTTCAGGTTTATGGAGATGTAGAAAAGCAAATTATATGAAAATAAACATTCCTTATTTGAAATCTTATTTTAAAATAGTTTCTTTTCAAATTACCAATTTAGTGAATTAAGTTAGCTTCTTAATTTTCCAATTGGTTTTGATTTTCTTTTGAACACAAGTTATGCCCTAATAGTACATATCAGTTACTGTAGTGAACAATACCATTTTTCACTGTAGATTTAGTGATTTAATAGATTCAAAATCACTGTAAAGTTTAAAAATAACTTATAGCATATGGTAAGTGGATTTCGTCTTTAAGACTGACACTGCAGTAACTCATACGTGCTTACCGGAGTTTTGTGACTCATTGAATTCTGCACTAGTCCTAAGAATGGTGAATGACCAGAAAACTGGCTTTTGTTTGCTGCTTAGAGAAACTTTCATATGATTTTCTGACATGTGTAGTGTCTTGGGAAACTATCTTATCCAATACAATCACAGGACAACAGTAGCAATATATGAGGTCACTATGAGGTTGAGTTCTTGGACAGAAGTCACATTATCCTAATTGGACTAGAAAGGACATGGAACAGGCTCCTCAGCCAGGCAGAATTAAAAGCCTAGAAGCAACGATGGAATAAAGCTACTGACTGCAAATCTCACATACCTTCGGTCCTCTCTTTATGGGAATGCAAGATATCTTTGCAAACAGTCATTGCAGACCACCTGGACAGGATGTAGTGGCAGATAGCAAGCAGCCACGTTCCTAGATGTCATGGAGGAGCTTCTTCGGAGTCTACCGTAGCAGTTTTGCATTTGATTCTGGACTACCCAGAGATTGAAGAGTGAAAAAGATGGGGCCTGGGAATACTCTGAAGACCAATATCCTCAGATTGTGACCTTCCAGGAAGTCACCAAGGAGCTCCCAAGGTCACAAGATTAAATCCCAAGATGAGCTGAACATTGAAAACAAATCTACACATCTCCCACTGTACCATGGAGGAAAACAATTCAGATAACGTCAACTTCTAAGCAGAAATGAAGAGCTGACTCTTGAGGATGGATTCATTCTCTCACTGTTGTTGTTTTGATGTTTGTATGTAGAGATCATTTTCCCCCCTGAAGAATAAGTGATCTTAGGTAAAGGATTGTGTATGTTAGTTAATCCTTGTGTTCCCCCTAACCCTCCATCAGTGCTAACGACTGGCTTTATATTTTCTAGGTCCTATTCTAGCTTATGAATGTGAAATTGTTTAAACTTCTTGTTTTGCCATATTTATTCCTGTTAAATCCTCTTAGATATAGCAGGTTCTGGTGATGGCACACAAGAAGTATCTAAACCTCTTCCTTCAGAAGGGAGCCTAGCTGAGGCTGATCACACAGCTCATGAAGAGATGGAAGCTAATGCGACTGGGAAAGAAGCTGAGGATGACAACATCTCGGTCACAATCCAGGCTGAAGATGCCATCACTCTGGATTTTGATGGTGATGACCTCCTAGAAACAGGTAAAAATGTGAAAATTACAGATTCTGAAGCAAGTAAGCCAAAAGATGGGCAGGACGCCATTGCACAGAGCCCGGAGAAGGAAACCAAGGATTATGAGATGAATCCGAACCATAAAGATGGTAAGAAGGAAGACTCCGTGAAGGGTGATCCTGTCGAGAAGGAAGCCAGAGAAAGTTCTAAGAAAGCAGAATCTGGAGACAAAGAAAAGGATACTTTGAAGAAAGGGCCCTCGTCTACAGGGGCCTCTGGTCAAGCAAAGAGGTTTGTTTTTCTATGTCAGTTCTTTACGATACTGAAATTCCAGCATTCAATAAGATCGCGCTACATTAAGGGGGTGGCTTCAAGACCATGTACAATAATTAGTGTCTTATGATCCTGCCTAGAGTATTTTTGACCGTCATAAGTTATTTAAAAAAAAAAAAAATCAAGATCTTCATAATATGCAGTGTGTCCTGAGTGCATTGTGGAATTGTCAGCATATATTTGGTTTTTTTGTTTTTGGTTTTTTTTTTTTTTGTTTTCTTTTTGTTTTTTTGGTTTTGTTTTTTGTTTTTTTGTTTTTTTTTTCAAATTGACAATTTTTGTGTTTTATTTTTAAAAACCCTTGTGATGGTGGTTAATGAGGAACTGTCAGTCCTAAGAACACAAAGTGAAGTCAAGCCCCAGCCCTGAAATCTGGAGAAGATGGCCATATATCCACTGAATAGGATTGCCAGAAAACCTAGATCTTCAGGCATCTTGGGCAAAATCAGTACAAGAATCCTAAGGGAGCCATTTCAAGTAGCCTACTGTAGGCCTTTGGAGTTGTCCATGTGTATGAGTAGAACCCGTTTTGCAATGCTGTCAATATCAAACTGTTTGGGTTTTGTTTTGTTTTTTGTTTTCAATTTTCTTCTGGTGGTTTGCTTCTTTAGCTCTTCAAAGGAATCTAAAGACAGCAAGACATCATCTAAAGATGACAAAGGTAACAATATTTTTTCTATTTATTGTATGATAACTTGACACACTTCCCAGCAAAGCATTAGTTGTTTGTATCCCCTTTGACATTTAATTTAGTTTTTAGAACTCTGTTGAGAATACAGAAGTTTCAATAACCTTTAACTGGTGGCATTAAAACAATTGCAGCAAGCCCTGCCATTTAAAACTTTATGCTTTAGTTACTTCGTAAACTCATATGAGCATGAGAGATTGTAGAAGTGTTTTTAGTTACAGTGAGTTTGAAACATCAGACGTGACCACATCTCTTTCCCTGGTCTGTTTAGGATGAAATTTATATCATGAATATACTTGTGTATATTTATGGACTCTTCTACTAACATTTGATAGTACCTAATTCTTTAAATTAGGATATACTTCTGTATATAGGAAGTGTACAGTATTTAAATGTTTCAGAGTTTACCTCCTAATTTGACTTATTTTGTGTTGGTGGTTGTCTTATGTAGAGAAATAATTTTATGTTCAATTCCTGTAATTTTTAAAAGTTATATAATTGTACATGGTACTATATTACATAAGGATCTTTATACCGGTATATGTTGTTCCTTGAGCATATCCCACCATACCCCTGTAGGGAGCATATCTTATGGCTGCTTGTTATTTGGAGCTAACTGGTTATCTTGTGCCCATGAGCAATATGACTTCATGTTGTACCTCTTCTGTGATGGCTTTTAGAGCATTTGTTTTCTAAAAAACATCCTAAAAGAACATGCTTTGCACTTACATACTGCCAAATCCTCAGATCTCTCCCGAGTGTCAGAAGGAGGATTTCGTGCTTTGCTGTGGTTGTTTCATTGGTATGTTTTCATAGTTTGAAGTTATTACTGACTTGACTCAGTAACTATAATTGCAATATCCTTGTCCTTTATGGTTTGAGTTCATGGATAAGATGCAAAGGTTTATCCTTTAAGTTGAGAAACTTACTAATTTTGGTTAAGTGGTGCCTTCTTTCCTGCTATTTAGAAGTCTTTTTCCTATAATTAGGTAAGTACCCAGGCCCAAGTATTGCTAGTTAGTGTAGATATACAAACTTCTAAGTAACGTGTCATACCATAAAGCATCCTGATGACTGTCCTCAGGAATAGGAAAAGCATCAACTGTGTTTTTAGGGTCTGAGTCGTCTGCATGGTTTCTCTGTAAAAGCCTGCATGGAACAGCTTTCCAGTTGCTGGCATTTATTTCATGTGACTTTAAAGCCCTCAGATGTTTACTCTTCTTCTTTTTGCACATATGATAGCATGGCAGTTTAGAAATTGCTTTCTGTATCACAGCACTAAAAGAAGGAAGCACTGCTGCCACTAACTTACATGCTTCATACACATGTATGAAGCCATATCTGTGTGGAGACAGTTCAGAAAGCTGTTACCACTTACCTAGTCTTAAGTTATTTTGAGGTCTCCATTCTTAATAATGATTATTAAGAAGTAATGATTATTTTAGAAGGTTGTTTTTTATTTAGGTCTAAAGTTATTAAACTACCTGTGATTCTCATGAAGGTGGCCAGATGTGGTAGCACAAGCACTGTAGCACTCGGTGGTGGTGGTGGTGGTGGGGGCAGAGGCAGGTGGATCTCTGAGGTCAAGGCCAAACTTGGTCTACAGTGAGTTCCAGGACAGCCAGGGCTACATAGGGAAATCTTTTCTCAAAAAACTAAAACAAACATACAAGCAAAAACCCCAAGCCAAAACAGAAAAAGAAAAAGAAAATGAAGGTGAATTATTAAAATGTTCCCCACTCTGGATCTCCTGTTTTTTTCTTTCCCATTTCTCAGAACCTTTAGTGTCCAGGACAGATTCCAGGTACCTCAGTTCAGTGTAATGGTTTGAGGACAGGTTGTTAGCATTTGTTACAAAATAACAAAAACTAAGGAATTTTCATCCACTCTGTCTTACAATTCATGTAACAGGGAATGTACAAATATTCCTCTCACTGTTCTCTTTGATTTTCATAATGGTAAGTTTGTAAGATTTGGGGTATTGTAATGTTACACTATCAAAATTACAATGAGAACAGATTTCATAATGGAAGCTTGTGAGCCTTGTAAGGCACTGCAGGCACTTCAGCCTCTGCTGTTAAATCTGCCGTAGGGAGCACAGGCAGTGCTGGTGGTAGCAGTGGAAGCTCAACCAAGAATATCTGGGTCAGTGGACTATCTTCTAATACCAAAGCTGCTGATTTGAAGAACCTTTTTGGCAAATATGGAAAGGTACATCCTTTTTACTTTTTAATATTCAAAACAGTTACATAGATATGTTCTATATATCATACTTTTTTAGGTTTTTATATTGATTTACCTTATTTTATGTGTATGAGTATTTGCATGATTTCTTTGTACCAAGTATATGCCTGGTCAGAAGAGGTCCTAGAAACTGGAGTTATGGACTGTGAGCTACCAAGAGGGTGCTGGGAATTGGACCTGAGTCTTCTGCAAGAATAGCAAGTGTTCACAATAGCTGAGCCATCTCTCTAGACCTATAGTCTATGTGTTTTTGTAACTCTGAGCCTTGGGAGTCTTTGTTCCAAGTGTATACTCATTTTAGCTAAGAACTGAGTTTTATTTATATGATGAAAAGGATCTGGCAGATGCTGAGACTATTTAGTTATCCTGAAAATATAAGAGGATAGAATTAGGTAGTAGAATATATAAACTGCAGAGGAAACATATATTCTTGTTGTGGAGGTTCTCAGCCACTAAAGAGGAAAATGTAAAAGTCTGTGTTTTATTGCTGATCATGGGACTGACTACCATTCTCAATGTTTTCTTTCACCCTTAAGAACCTGCTTTGCTTAGATGACTTTCTAATTAAAGATGTAAAAGCCTCTAAATAATCAATAAAACAGGTTTGGAAATGTTAATGGTGTGTGTGTGTGTGTGTGTGTGTGTGTGTGTGTGTGTGTGTGTGTGTGTGTGCGTGCAGTAAAGACAACAGTTACAGAGCGTTCAGCCAGTTGGTAGTGCTCTGCTACCACTGGCCTGCATCTCAGTGCAATCATGCCTTTCTGTTCAAAAGCATCTACTTAAATTTTCATCCTCCATGAATATATCATAGTTTTTTACCTTGCTCTACTTACTGCCAGTTATTTGAGAATAGAGATCTTACCCTACTTTGTGTGCACCTGGTAGGCTCTAAATGCTTATCAAATTAATAACCAGTATTAGTTATCAGAATGACAGGCCCATAATCAACTCTGGTATATGTTGTGTTGTTTCAGTTATGTGGTTTGAGAGAATGCAAAAACAGTGCTGTATTTAGTGTTGGCACTTGTTAGATTAGAAACTGCTGAGAATACCATATACATGATGCCAAGACTGTGGACTCGGGTTTCTACGGGCAAACGGATTTTCTTAAAACTTAGATGAAGCCTACAGCTTCCAGCAGTCTACCACCAATCCTGCCTAAATTCCTTCCACCTTCTTCTCCAGTATGTCTTTGTTCTCTCTTCAGTCCGGATCAGTCCTGCTTTTCCCATCTTGTTCGGAACTGTCAGTTTGATGTTGATCACCTTGCAGTTCTTGGCACATTCTTGGTGTATATTTTAAGTCTGCCTTTTTTTTTTTTCTTTTCGCGTTATTCATTTTTGAAATTTAAAGTGACTCAAAGGAGAGAGTAAAGGCTTCTTTAAAGTGTCTGCAGACATGCCTATACATTGTCCGTAAGAGATTCAGGCTGTGCCCACAATGAGGACACTGGCCCAGATCCAGTTTCTTCCTGTTTGTCATTTTTGTACTATCTACTTTATTGATGTAGTTTGTTTGGGCTGTCTATTTGGGTAGAGAAAATATGTATTTAAAATATTCAAGGAAATGACTTACCAGGGTAGATTTTGGTCACAAAAATATGAGAGGACAGAATTACACCCATAGTGTATCTTTACTATCCTTTAATCTGAGTGGTCTTAGTGCTGAGTCTCATCTGTATAGGGATATGCACAACTATACAGTTCTGAGGTATAATCTAATTTTACAGGTTTTAAGTGCAAAGGTCGTTACAAATGCTCGAAGTCCTGGGGCAAAATGCTATGGCATTGTAACCATGTCTTCAAGCACAGAAGTATCCAGATGTATTGCACATCTTCATCGCACAGAACTACATGGACAGCTGATTTCTGTGGAGAAAGTAAGTATGGCTAATTTTTCATAAAAAGGGAAGTTAACACGAGGCCTAATCTGAAAATCAAAAATAAAGCTATTTGAGTCTCATCAGTGGTCAAAATTTTTGATTTTAGTGCATTTCAGAGTTTTTGGTTAGGATAGTCTCAGCAGGGAAAGTGGATGCAGATACCTCTACTCTAAACCAGCAGTGACAGTGGTTACAGGTATCTGAAGCCTGAAGTGTGAACAGTCTCTGTTCAAGTATTTCAGATAAGAATAGTCTACTTGTCTCAGCCTAAACATTTCTCTGTCATGTATGATAGTGTATGGCTATAATTTCAAAACTTGGGGAGAGAAAGACAGAAAAATCATGAGTTTAAGACTACTATGAGCTACAAAGTGAGGTTCAAACTTGCCCAGGGCTATCCTCGAACTTAAAATTATCCTGTATCCTCCTCAGAGGTGCTAGGATTACAGTCACATATGGCTGTGCCCAGCTCAACTCCGTTTATACAATGTAACTATAGAGCTTAAAAATTTTTAAACATGTAGTTATTTTTGTTTAAACCTTTCAGGTCAAAGGTGATCCTTCTAAGAAAGAAATGAAGAAAGAAAATGATGAAAAAAGTAGTTCAAGAAGTACTGGCGATAAAAAGAATTCAAGTGATAGGAGTGCCAAGTAAGGCTGATTGATAGCTGTTCAGCTAAGACTGGCTTCTGATAGACAGATGACTTCTTGGTACATAGCAAAAGTAGTTATTCTGTTTTTTTGTCTTGAATGATATGGTCAGGACACAAGCATCTATTAAAAAAGAAGAGAAAAGGTCATCTGAGAAATCGGAAAAAAAAGAAAGCAAAGATACTAAGAAAATAGAGAAAGATGATAAGAACGACGATGGTCCAAGTGGGCAGACTTCAGAGTCCGTGAAAAAGAGCGAAGAGAAGAAGCGTATAAGTATGTCCTGTGCCCTCCCTCCCTCCCTCAGCCCCGCCCAGCTGTGCTGCTGCTGCTGTGTAGTTCAGAAGTGACTAGTTGTCAAGTGTTAGAACCAGGAGTAGAAAAGGGGATTTGTAGACCAACTTTTTTCTTCCTACTACAAGGACATATTCTTATAACTAATGGGCCCTGGCTGTATCCCTAATTCTTAATTGACTTGGGTTTGGGATGTAGTCCCCACTCTCCCAAATAAGCAGTGGCCCTTGATGTGCAGTATCTTACTGAATCCTAATTCTTTTGGTATCATTGAAAGTATTTAACAGATTATTGTAATGTGTTTGCATTTAAGTTAGAATAGGCTATTTTTTATATGAGGTAAAAATACAGTTTTATTCAATATGCTCCTTTCAACAATATTTTGTAGCCATTTGTTTATCTAAAGTATTATCTTCTTTTAGGTTCAAAGAGTCCAGGACATATGGTGGTACTAAACCAAACCAAAGGAGATCACTGTAGGCCATCAAGAAGGGCCAGATATGAGAAAGTAAGTCTTCAAGACGAAGCTGTCTGCTGTTTGACCTGTTTCCAAAAGATAAAGTTGTTGTCACCAAATCATTTTGAAAGGCATAGTTTAGGTTTTTAAAAAGAAATATTACTAGTTATTTGGACTTTAGAAAATGTTTTATTGATTTATTTTTTTATTTATGTGTATGAGTCTACATGAGCTTATGTGCACTTTGTGCATGCAGGATCCCCTGCCCCTAATCCTTACATGCCAGAAAGTATTAAATCTGGAACTGGATTCATAGGCAGTTGTGAGCTGCCTTGTGGTATTGGGAACCAAAGCTGAGGCCTCTGCAAGTGAAGGCTTGTGACCACTGAAACCTCTGAGCCACCTCTCTAGTTCCCCTCAGTGAAACCTAAAGTATGGAACTGCAGACAGATTATTTTAATTATTCTGGTCTTTTTATGTTTGTCTTTTCTTCTATAGGGTCATGGAAGAAGCAAAGAAAAGGAGAGGGCTAGTCTAGATAAAAAAAGAGACAAAGACTACAGAAGAAAAGAGATCTTGCCTTTTGAAAAGATGAAGGAACAAAGATTGAGAGAGCATTTAGTTCGTTTTGAAAGACTGAAACAAGCAGTGGAGTTCAGAAGGTAGGAGCAGCGTTTTTGACAGCTGTCCTTAATATGCGTCTTTAGCTATAAACCCAGCCTGATAAGAGATTGTGTCCCCTAGAAGACTGTCATTCTAAGGAGGTGAAGGTATGACCTAATGATTTAAGTTTGCATAGCACACCACCATTTGCAAAATCCTCTTTTGTTATCTCCAACTCAGTTCTGTAAAGCTAATTAAGCCCACTAGTCAACACTGAAACCAGAGGCCTGGAGAGGCTAGATGACGCTTCCAGTGCAGTGAGCTAATGAGTGGCAGAGTCGGGAGGGACTCAGATCCAAGTCTTACTCCAAATCCAGTGCTCTTTCCTCTATTTCAAAGCTGCTGCCATAAAAATTACGTCTTAAAGGAGGAGATAATTTCCAGATAGTATCAAAGTAAGTTACAGAGTTGAACTGCTGTCACAAATCTGAGGAAACCTTCAAGGTTCTTTGTATTAGTTTGTAAGTAAAGGCTAGTTACTCTGTGAGCTTTAGTTCAGTCCCTACTCTATCCACATTAAAACAGACCAAAAAGCAAAAGCAGATGCTTCCATTTTTAGTGGCAGTATCAACAAACCCACTGGAATTCCAGGTCATATCCACATACCTGTGTTTGGATGCCACATGAAATATTGAGAGCATGTTTCATAGTGTGCTTTTAATCTGTTAAACCTACCTCTGCAGAGAGTTTACTCATGGAATTTCATCTATTCAGTCTCAGATGTTAGGAATTTTAAAAGCTGCAGCTTAGGAATTTAGTCATTGCCTATGGCTAAAGAGAATGATTCCTTGTAAAACACACCTTCATCAACACTAGACCCAAGCTTCAGGCTTGCATTAATACATCTAGCCTAGTGACCTTTTCAAAAATAAAGTGTTAAAGTGTACCCTCTTTACTCTCCTGGGGAAAAATGTATAATTTATCTGCTTATAATCAATGTAATGATTTAGCAGTAATGTAAAAAAGAAATAGAAGTGATTTGTAATGTGCGCACACACACACACATACGTATATATATATATTCCAGATATAAATGTTTAGATGTGTAAAAGGTACATTGAATTAGTCAGATGTTTGTATCTTAGACTCACCAAGAATGTGAAAGCCATAGATAGACAGATTTATTTATTTATTTATTTATTTATTTATTTATTTATTTATTTTGTGAGTCTTGTACCAATAGAAGTGTTCCAGGAGAAATGAAGGAATTTAAACATGTTTTCTGAAATGGTAACAAATCTTGAGTAAAGCCCTCTACAAAATCTTATCTACAAAATCTACAAAATTTATCCCCTTTAAAAAAAGTAAATTTTGAGTTGTGTTAATGAAAAATTTTAATATGTAAACCTGTGCTAAAGCAAATAAACAAGCCTACCATTTATTAAAAATACAGTTAAATTTTAGAGTACCTTTTAAAAGCATATGTTGTTTCTCAAGGGCACTGCTGTCCACTGTGACATAGGTTTAAAAGTCTTAGGTAATCTTTGCTTTGTAGGTCATGTTCTTTGGTCTGTAAAACTGAACCGACAGTTCATGCATCAAATGTAGAATTCTTGGTTTCCATCCACTGAATGGTAGTGACAGCCTACTGACTTCTGCGCTCAGTTAAAGTGCCACATCAGTTTTTAAGGGAATAGCAATGACCCATTGAGAATACTGAATTGCTACAAGCAAATAAGCAAGTGTGCAAAAAGTATAAAAGCTGTTTACCTGAGGGTCAAGGAGTAAAGAAGAAGCACTGAGCAAGGTCCACTATGTGTTTGTACTGAATTGCCTTTGACTAAAAAGCATGGTCCCTGAAATTATCTATTGCAGTGGCCTTTAAGTACACCATTCTGTTATATAACATTTGTTTTAATTGTTTGTGATTATAATTCCAAGCCATCAGAATAAAGTATATTTCAGGAGATAAAGTTATATGGTAAACTTTAGAATTTTTTGTGGAAAATAGTTGATAAAAGTTACAGTTTTGAGCCAGTTATGATGGCACACAACCTATAATCTCAGTACTTGGAGGCAGAGGCAAGAGGCTTGCCACAAGTTCAAGGCCAGCCTGGTCTAAATAGTGAGGCCAGACAGAGCTACATATATAATGAGACTCTGTCACACACACACACAAAACAGAATAAAAGTTGTAGTTTTATAAGTTTATATACATTTTTAAAATGTCAATTACTGGTTTTTTACTATGGTGGTATTTTTATTTAACCAAAATCATCTAATAGGCAAATAGTGTATAAAATTTAGCTGCTTAGTGACACTCCTATAAATAAATGATAATACTGGAATATGTTTAAAGTTTTATGTTGCGTTCTTTCCAATTACATTAAAATTATTAAGATTAATGTGAAATTTAAAATTGCCAATCACGAGGAAAAATTCAAATTCAAAGCTATTATTTTTCACACAGTGCTAGCATAATTTAAGTATTTCTAAATACTGATTTTTGTTAGACGAAAAGAGATTGCAGAAAGAGAGCGTCGAGAGCGTGAACGCATTAGAATAATTCGTGAACGGGAAGAACGGGAACGCTTACAGAGAGAGAGAGAGCGCCTAGAAATTGAAAGGCAAAAACTAGAGAGAGAGAGAATGGAACGCGAACGCTTGGAAAGGGAACGCATTCGTATTGAACAGGTGCAGTCAGAAAATCTTTTCATCTTGAACAACTCACCTTTGCAAACCCTGTAATTTTTTTGCCCTCAAGTTTGCTTTACTTACTGTAAAGCTCCTGTAGATCAGAATGAGCACTGAAGTGTCCCTGACAGATAGCGCACTAGGCACTGCTTAAAAGTGTGTTGAATAGTGACTTCCTTGTTGATTGCAAGTAACCTGTAGCTCTGCAGTATAACGGCAGCCTAATAGTATGAGCATAGGACTGAGTCCAGAGTAGTTGTAATCCAGGCTCTGTCACCACCCCAGACTTATTAAATAACAAATACTTCCTTACCCAAGGCTGGAAGGAAATAATGCCTCTCTGCATAGTTGCCACCCAGGGCTTAAGGCACTTAAAACCTAGTTTACTCATTCCTTTTAGGTGCTTTTGTTTAAGTCAATTTATTAAATGAAATCTGACCTTCTCCCACATGCTACCAGTTTCTACCCCTCAACCCTGTTATTTTACTGTCACCCAACAGTAGCTGTAGTCTAGGTGATTAAAATCTAATGTATTTGTCCCAGGTATGTGCTCTACCTGGTGCTTCTCTATGATGGTTTTTTAACCCAGATGTACACTTACCTTCTGTCTTTACTTTGTATTTGGTTCATTCCTGTATGTCTGAAGGAACGGCGTAGAGAAGCTGAACGGATTGCTCGAGAGAGAGAGGAACTCAGAAGACAACAGCAGCAGCTTCGATATGAACAAGAGAAAAGGAATTCTTTGAAACGCCCACGTGATGTAGATCATAGGTAGTTGCTTCCTTTCTTCTTAGGGTTTGGCTTGCTGTCTTACTCTTGGTGAGGTACAGCTACAGAACTGGAATGCAAACACTTCCAGCTCTTGAAAAGTACAGTCCTGACTAAGATGAAGGGAAAGGATTGCAGTACTGACAGGACCCAGGGCACTCGCAGACAGGAACAGTTTGTTTTCTCTTAGCTTGCCTCTTCTAGCGTCATAGGAGTTCTTATTGAAACTGGAGGTACATAGACATAATCGGGATTGATAGACCGTATCGAGGCAGGCAGAGAGTCAACATGTGGAAGTCATGAGTCAGTCTGTTTATAGTCATGCTTCCTAGTTGAGTTTAAAATATAAATGTTTTATATAATTTCCTTAATGTAAGTTCTGAGCACTTTTAGGTTTTTGTTTTTTGTTTGAGTGGAGAAATGGGTAGGATGACTGCATTGTGCTCTAGTCTTCTCTCTCCAGCTTCTATGAGGGTCACAGCTGCTGAGGCTCAGGGTGTAGCTCAGTGTCGGAGTGCTTCCCTTGCATGAGCCAGGTCCTGGGCCATCCCCTGCACTTTAAGGGTCAAATGGGATAACTGAAAACTGCTGGTTAGAATCCGTTATGACATGATGTCAGGCGTTTCCTCTTTTTCGTTTGAAGATGTAAGAACGGGAAGTTTAGGCTAGAGAGATGACCCAATAGGCAAAGTGACTTCTGAGCAAGCATGAGATCTGCATTTATATCCCTAGCACCCATGGAAAAAGATGGGGGCAGAAGTATGTGCCTGTAATCCCAGCTTTGAAGAGGCAGACAGGCAGCTATCTCTGGACAGCCAGTGTAGTTCATTCAGTGAGCTCCAGGTTCAGTGAGAGATCGATCCTATCTTAAAAAATAAGGTGGAGGCAACACTCACATTACCCTTGTGTCTCTACACACACACAAGTGCACACACAAAAAGACAGTTTAAAATACTTTTCTCCTCATATTTATGACATAGGGGAAAATGGCCACATGTACTAATTTGGTCCCTGCTACTCATTGTTGTATCTTGAGTTTAGTAGCCTTTTATGTCCACAATTCCAACATAATATCTGTGAATCCAAGTGAGTGCTGCTTGGTTGTTATCAAATAATTTATATAAATGAGCAAAAATTTCTCTTCAAGGCGAGATGATCCTTACTGGAGCGAGAATAAAAAGTTGTCTCTAGATACAGATGCACGATTTGGCCATGGGTCTGACTATCGTCAACAAAGCAGGTTCCTTGACTTCAGTCACCGAGAGCGGGCCAGGTTTCCTGACACTGCATCTGTGCAGTCATCTTTTGAAAGGTTGGTGGACACACTGCAATGCTTATGTCTGAGATAGGAGCCTTGCTGGTCACAGCGTTGGTTCTCTGTAAGATCTTAGTGAAGTGCTGTGTTCACACTGAGTATTCAGAACAAACTGTATGTGTGGTTTTGGTTATCACTGGTGGGAGAGTGCCGTTCTCTTCTTACCTTCAACTGGACAGAGACTTTGGGAAGTGTGGGCTGAAGAGTCAGTCAAGGCTATACAGTCATTGGAGACTCTGCTTCATACAGAAAGCAATCAAATGTGTGACTGGGGAATGCTAATGTTGGATGTGGCATGGCTGTAACAGTAAAACATGTAGGTTGGTAGTGACTCCACTGATAGACTTTTTCCTGGACAACAAACCAACCTTTGTGTTAGATGCAGCTCAGTTTAAAGGAAGATCAGTATGGTAATGAGGGCTTTTCTGGCAGTCTTGCCATAATTTCCCTTAAAAAAAGGTTTCATGATTATAGGTTATGCAGATCAAGTTGAGCATAGGAGCAAGTAAACACTTCTTAGGACCTGTATTTGTTTATTTTTCCAATAGACGGGAGCGATTTGTTGGTCAGAGTGAAGGAAAAAAACCAAGGCCAGCTGCCCGAAGAGAGGAGCCGAGTTTTGAAAGGTACCCTAAAAACTTCAGTGATTCCAGAAGGAATGAGCCTCCACCACCAAGAAATGAACTGAGAGAAACAGACAGACGAGAGGTCCGAGGGGAGCGGGACGAGAGAAGAACAGTCATCCTTCATGACAGGCCTGAGGTCGCTCACCCCAGACACCCTCGAGAAGCTGTGCCCAACCCTTCTAGACCAACCCCCTGGAAAAGTGAAGCGAGTATGTCCACAGAGAAACGGGAGTCAAGGTAGTTCTTAATTTCTTCATGGTATACTATGCATTTACTGTGCGTTTGAGTTTTTAAGAATAGAAAGTGAGGTTTTGATTCTTGTGCTATGTTAACAGAGTTGAAAGGCCAGAACGATCTGGGAGAGAAGTCTCTGGACACACTGTGAGGGGAGCACCCCCTGGGAATCGGAGTAGTGCCTCGGGCTATGGAAACCGAGAGGGAGACCGAGGAGTCATCTCGGACAGAGGAAGTGGAACACAGGTAAAAGTTTCTGGAAGCTTCCTTTTTATGCTTACATTTTTCTCTCATTTTAAAAATTAAAATTTTATTTTATGGCTGTTTCTCGCGTGCGTGCGTGCGCCATTTTTATGTCTTGTGCCTATGGGATTCAGGTCTCCTGGAACTAGAGTTACAGACAGATATGAGTGCTGGGGACTGAACCAGGTCTTTTAGAAGAGCAGCTCTGAACTGCTTAGTTATAGCCAGCCTGTAGAAGATGCTTTTGATGAGTGTTTTGTTTGTTTTTTTGAGACAGGGTTTCTTTGTATAGCCCTAGCTGGTCTGGAACTGGCTCTGTAAACCAGGCTGGTCTCAAACTCACAGAGATCTGTATATCTCTGCGTCCTGAGTGCTGGGATTAAAGGCATGTGCTACCATTGCCCAGTAGGAATACATTTTTATGTTATGTTATAAGTTCTATGCCATACAGAATTTGGATTCTGTTTATGTTATACACTTGAATATACACCAAGTTTGATCAGCTCATCTTTTGGCATGCAAGCATGTTTGGTGTCCTCCATTGCTTCTCACTTTATTTTTTGAGTCAGGGTCTCTTGCTGAAGCTGGAGCTTCAATTCTGGCTATTCAAGCTAGCTAGCCTGTTCCAGCAACCTTGTGTGTCTACCTTTTTCAGTGGCAGCCTTCACTCTTACCCAGTCTCTCTCTCCCCCTCCCCCTCCCCCTTGTCTCTTGTTGTTTGAGACAGGGTTTCTCTGTAGCCTAAACTCAGAGATCAACCTACCTCTGATTCCCAAGTACCGGTATTAAAGGTGTGCACCAGCACTCCAGGCTTCTTACCCAGCTTTTATGTGGGTTCCGGGGATCTGAATTCCAGTCATGCTTGGATGGAAAATATTATATGTACTAAGCCTCTCCAGTCCTCAGTGATATAAATTTTGTTTTAACCAGAAATTGTTTTAAAATCTTGTCATGAACTAACTATATCACTGTACATCATTTTATCCAACACAGAAGTATTATTGTGTCAGTACTTCATATTAGTGTTTCTGTGAGTTCATTAACCTGGCTACCCTAACCAAAACTTAAAGTTAAGCATATGATACAGTTACTGTTTTATTTAGGATAGAACTTAAGAAGTTGTTTTGCATCAGCATTCTACATTCAGAAAGCCCCCTTTAAAAACACCTCCTGAGGAGGAGAGCCTGGACTCTTTGTTGGGAGTTTATAATGTCTGTCAGTTGTTTGGCCAGTATTGTATATAAGTTTGTGTGGATGCTGACAGCTTTGCCTAAGCTGGATGTCAGCAGCCCTCAACTCCTCCTCCTGCCTTTCATTCTACAAATACTTGTGTTCCTGTGTCCCCACACTTGGTAAAGCCATCATAGAGTACATGTACACGTTTAAGAACTAAGTCCTACTTGGTAAAACAGGACAGCCTTTCTGTTCTGATAGCTTGACCATATACCCAGCCTCCACTGCTCTTTAGTGTTCGACCTCTTGTGTATACGTAGAGATTTATCCAGGCATTTGCAGTGCCTGTGCCCAAATAGTGCTGGAGTAGTGGTGGATGTGGACACAGAGATAAAGGTACTGAGGATCTCCTGGCAGAGTAGGTGGCCACTCCTTCATCTGTACATTCTCAGACCTTTTACTGGTTTGCTCTGATTAAATTAAAGCCCAGCAGTGTGAGTCAGTGCATGGGACCAAGGGGCCAGGCCTCATCTTTTCATGTGCTGTTCCCAGCACTACCCTGAAGAACGACATGTTGTGGAACGTCATGGGCGGGACACAAGTGGACCAAGGAAAGAGTGGCATGGCCCACCCTCCCAGGGGCCTAGCTACCATGACACAAGACGAATGGGTGATGGCCGGGCAGGAGCAGGCATGATAACCCAACACTCAAGGTGAGTAGCTAATCTTTTAAAACTTCTGTTGTCATATAGTTGGGTAGTCCTTTTCCTAAAGATTGTTAGAGGTTTTGAGAAATTACATTGCAGTTAGTAAATCTCCAGTAATGCCTAAACCTTTTGTAAGAACTGAGTCTGCAGAAGACTGAGCTGGCAGCTAGTTTGTAAGTTAACAACTAGCATTCTTGTAAGTGGGTCCTAGATGGAGGGAGGACATGCACACAACCTCATGCTTCCCAGGTCAAGGAAGCAGACGGGAGTCCAGCTCCATACACTCAATAGTCCTGGCCTATTGGAGGTCAAGGGGCAGACTCGATCTTTCTCTTCTTACCCTGTGGTGTCAGTGGTGTCTGTGCAGCCTCATCTTTCTCTCCTGTCCTCTGTTTCATGTTTTAGAGGAGATACTACTCTGCTGTCTTATTGTTTCCTGCTGTGCTGTGCCCGCATAGCAATGCCATTTGCTTTCTGTGTGGGCAGAGAGCACTGGTGACTCGTTCTGTGTTAGGTTTTTGGTTCTGGGGCTCCTTACAGTTTGCTCTGTTTCATACTGTTGCTTTCCTCATTCTGAAGAGCCTCTTGGTTACTTGGTCTTAGAATGTGTAGGCCAGACTGCCTTCAAATTAGTATTTTCCTGCCTCAGCCTTCCAGGTGTTACCCTACCATGCCAGCACACCCCCACCCCACCTCTCTCTTTCTTTCTCTCTTTCTCTTTTCCTTTCTCTTACTCTAGTTTTTCCCTCCCTCCCTCCCTCCCTCCCTCCCTCCCTCCCTCCCTCCCTTCTACCCTTTCTTTGGCTTTTCAAGACAAGGCCTCACTACATATCCCTGGCTGTCTGTAGACCATGCTGGCCTCAAACTCAAGAGCTCTGCCTGCCTCTGCCTCTTAACCCTGCGTGCTGGACTAAAGGTGTGCAGCACCATGCCCAGCTCTCAGCTCTCAGCCTTCTGTTTTTCCCTTCTTGACCTCCTCTCTGGCTCCTTCAAGCAGATGAGTTTCACACATTAATCACTCTTCACTGCCATCTCCTTGCAGTGCCTCTCCTATTAGCTCTAGGATGCAGGCAGACTTGTTCCTCTCCAACTTACTTTTTTTTTTCTTGCCTCAAGCTTCTTTGACCTCTCAGTGCTGCCTCCTCAAAATCCTGACAGGAGAAACATGGCCCCGCCGTGATCTTTCTTTGTCCTTAGACTAAATTCAGAATGGTGTGCAGATGTCAAGCACGTTTCCAGTGCTGCCCCTTCCTCCGCGTCCATCCAACCAGAGAGCCTGTGGTCTTCACACAGCCTCTGAACGTCATTTACTTGCTTCAGAGCCACAGTGACTTCTGTAGGTCACAAACTTAACCCAGATTCTCAGCTTTAAAGGAAGCGCTTTACTGCCGTTATGATAGAGTTTTGGAGTGTCTTTTCCTGTCACTTTCTGGTGTCTGTAGTGCTGCTCTCAGTGTAAAGATACTGCAGATACTGACTGACTTTCTGGTAGTTCATGATGCTCTGTATGCACCACAGTGTCCTTAATACTACTAACTAAAGCAGACTAGAGTGGGGTTAGAGTGCTGTATGAGTTAGGACCAGCAGAGGGAAACTACAGGAGGTTCTTGAGTTTAAGGTTTGCCTCATCTCCATAATTACATCCTGTGTGAGAAGGGATTAATAGGAGGAAGGAAACCGTGAAGAGGATGTGGGTTTGCACTTTGCACACGCTGTCGCTGCTGCTGCTGCTGCTTCTGCTGCTGCTAATCCAGGGTGGACATTGGAGAAGCCTAGCTGTAGTCTTGTTGTATGCATAGCTTTGGCTTCTGAAGAAGTGGGCATTGAAATGAAAGTGCCAAGATCGCGCTGTTGCGCCCACCATGTATTAGCTTTGTGCTGTGGACAAGATGTACTTCCAGGCCACATGCCTTTAATCCCAGCTTTTTGGCTGCAGGGGTAGGCAGATCTCTGTGAGTTCAAGGCCAGCCTGATCTACAGGGTGAGTTTCAGGATAGCTAGGGCTACACAGAGAAAGAAACCCTATCTTGCAAAACAAAACAAGATGATACTTGCAGGTCTCAGTTTCTTCCTTGGTAAAGAGGGGTTAGTAATGGTATGCATCTTACAGGACTAGAGTTTGTTGTAGCTAAGTAAAGTGGAGAGCAGCCTGTGTGCCACTGAGCCTGTGAAAGCTTCTTGTGATGGTTTGTTTGTTCTGACCTTTGTCTCCCTTTTAACCTCCTTTAGCACTGCGTCCCCAGTTAACAGGATTGTACAGATGAGTGGCAACTCCCTGCCGAGAGGAAGCAGCTCTGGGTTTAAGCCCTTTAAGAGTGGACCTCCACGGCGATTTTAACGCAAGCTTTCTGCTGTGGCTTCAAGATAATTTATTGAGATCTCCTGTAAACTTGCCCTGACTGCTTACTAGGAGGACCTCTGACTGCTTGAGAGTTCTAGCTGACTGTTTTTCTTTTTAAAAAATTTAACACGATTTGTTTTCTCAATTTTAGAGAAGATGTTTAAATAGTTCTGTTGAAACTTTTCATAGTTTTGTGTACCATTCAACTTTTTCTCACAGCACTGAGAGCCATTGCAAAGGATTGGCACGAGGCTGTTTTGTTTGGCACCGTGTGAACAGGAGTGGTTTGCAGCTGAGGGGTAGTGGGTTGGTGTGCAGCATCGCTCTGTGGTGACACCAGGGTTTGCTGCCTCCATTTTGAAGGCTACTTGAGCTTCAAAAGCCTGCTGTCTAATTTTTAGAGAATAAGTTTGTTCCTTGCATTTCGGAGTATTATGTAACCTATTTTTGCAGAAGGTACTGTTACATTAAGTGCATCTGTGTATCCTGGTTTAAAAAAAAATGTAATCTTTTTGGAAATAAACCTTCATATTCTGTATAGTTGCTAAAGTGTTGAGAAGCTTTTTAATTGTAAACTGAAGGTAGATTTTCTGTATAGAGAGCAACACACTTGTTCAGGTTTGCATGGTATAAGACCGTGCAGTTGAAGGAGGTCGTGTCCATGTTTTGTGTCAGAAGAGCCTCATACTAATCGTGTTTATGTGTTGTGTGTCAGAAGGGCCTCATACTGATCATGTCCGTGTGTTGTATGTCACAAGGGTCTCACACTGATCGTGTCCGTGTGTTGTGTGTCACAAGGGTCTCACACTGAGTTGAACAGGTAAGCGCACTTGTGGGGGAGCTTCACAATTTTTGTTTGTTTGTTTTTTGGTTTTTCCAGACAGGGTTTCTCTGTGTAGCCCTGGCTGTCCTGGAACTCACTCTGTAGACCAGGCTGGCCTGGAACTCAGAAATTTACCTGCCTCTGCCTCCCAAGTGCTGGGACTAAAGGCGTGCACCACCACTGCCTGGTGGGATCTTCACATTTTGATGGATGGATCCCAACTCTCAGAATTTTGTGATAACATTCTCATCTTCCCCAAATAATGCTGGGAAGTGGAAGAAGCCCACAGTCTAGATGGTTTTGTGAGATAAAAACCCACACAGAGAGACAGAGAGAGAAGGAGAAACTTTGTGTGTGTGTGTGTGTGTCTTTGTTCCAGTTTCAAGGGTAGTCCTTTAGCTTTCCTGCTACTGAGTCCCAAGCAGCAGACTTGGTAAGAGCTGAAATGGCAGTATTTGCTCTCTGCTCCTAGGACTTGTGTCAAGGTTTTCCTAGTCGTGAGTTGATAGCACAGTGGATGTGCTGGAGACTCTATAACTCTTTGTTACAGCATCTTCAGTAGGAAAGCTCTTGATAATAGACTTAGAATACCACTTACTTCACCACAGCTTTCCAAAACCCTTCATAGACACCAGCCACCATAACCCAGACTGGCCAGAATCTTGGTCCCGACATTGGTCTGCTCATGCCTAGTGAAGGATGAAAGGAGTGGTACTCTGATGTGAAAGGAGTGGTACTCTGATGTGAAAGGAGTGGTACTCTGATGTGGAGACTTTGTACAAGTTCTTGACCATGTCTAGCTCTGCCTAGATGTAGGTAGGGCCATGAGATGTCTCAGACTCTGCTGTCTGGTTCTTTAGGGAAACCCCCTTCTTTATTTATTTGTTTTTTTTTTTTTTATTTTTGAGACAAGTTTTTTTTTTTTTTTTTTTTTTTTTTTTCTTTTCTGTGCAGCTTTGGCTGTCCTTGAACTCTGAGATCTGCCTGCCTCTGCTTCTGCCTCTGCACCTGCCTCCACCTCCTAAGTGCTAGGATTAAAGGTGTAGACTAATGCGGTGGTGGCGCACACCTTTAGTCCCAGCACTTGGGAGGCAGAGGCAGGCAGATTTCTGAGTTCCAGGACAGCCTGGTCTATACAGAGAAACCCTGTCTCGAAAAACCAAAGGGGGAAAAAAAATGAAAGAAAAGAAAAAAGAAGAGAAGAGAAAAGAAAAGAAAAGAAAAGAGAAAGGTGTAGACTTCCAAATCCTGCTTGGGTGCTTATTTTAAATAGAGCTGGATCTTATAATCTGCTCTTCCTGCTCTGCAGCTGTGTGTGTGTGTGTGTGTGTGTGTGTGTGTGTGTGTCCATCCAGCCCTATAGCTTTGGGAAGGGTATGTGTATGTCCATGTCCAGTCCTAAGCTGTGTAGTGAGTATATATCTATATAAACTTTCAGTTTCTATTTCCTGACACTTGAGAGTGGCAAAACAGAACCCTTCTTGTTCTCTGCCTCCCCGGCTGCAGACTGGGTTATGCTCCTGTTGGGGGTTAGAGTCAGTGTGGTACTTTTCTGCTTTAGTGCTCATAAGCAACCAAGGGCACAGTTGGTGTTCTGCACAGTCTCCACCTGTACTTCTCAGAAGATCTTGGCTTGATAATGTTTCTCCGATTAGTTTTTTTTAACTAGTCTGCTGTTAGGCACAGAGTTACATTCTCAGCTTACTGAAGTGCTATTAAAAAGTTAGCTTTGAAGAACTGAGGAGATGGCTCAGTGCTAATAGTGGTTCCTCTACAGGCACAAAGGATCTAAGTTCAAATCCCCAGCACTCACATGAAAAGACAGACCATGGGATTGAGAGGTGGCTCAGCGGTTAAGAGCACTAGCTGCTGTTCCAGAGGTCCTGAGTTCAATTTCCAGTTACTTACATGGTGGTTCACAACCATCTATAATGGGATCCAATGCTCTCTTCTGGAACACAGGTGTATATGCAGATAGAACACTCATATTAAAAAAAAAAAAATCTTTTTTTTTTTTTTTTTTTTTTTAGTTTTTTTGAGACAGGGTTTCTCTGTGTAGCCCTGGCTATCCTGGAACTCACTCTGTAGACCAGGCTGGCCTCGAACTCAGAAATCTGCCTGCCTCTGCCTCCCAAGTGCTGGGACTAAAGGCGTGCGCCACCACTGCCCAGCTGAAAAAAAAAATCTTAAAAAGATGGACCAAGATCATGTGTGCTTCTGACTCCAATGTTGGGGTTAGAGTGTGCTCGCTAGTCAGTCTAAGTGAGATCATGCTTCAGCCTTGGTTAGAGCTCTCGTTTGTCTCCAGGCAATAAGGCAGAGACTAATAGACAATACCTGAAGTCTTTGTTGGCCTTGACATAGGCATTCACACCTGCACCATCTCTACACCATGCAGTTACACTAGACAGCTCCAGGTATGGCTGCTCATGCTTGTAATCTCAGCACTCTGGAAGGCCGAGGTAGGAAAGCCCCCATGACTTCAGGGCCAGCCAAGGCTACCTGAGGAGATCCTGCCACAAAAAAGTGGCTTTACATACACATACATATACACCTACACACATTGGCGTACCTATATATATGTGGACATGCAAATACACATGTTAAAAAATACATAAAAGAGTAGGATGTGTATGGTCCCAGCCTGGGCTACATAAACCATTTTTAACAAATGGTTACAGGTCTTTGAAGGGCTGGATACGGCTAGGGGCTGGTGGTCTTGCCTAATGTGGAAGAATGCCTTTGTTCAGTTGTCAGCACAACTAAATTAGCTTTGAGTGTTGCTAGTCTTTGCTTACTCTGAAGAACCCAACAGTGTCCAGATACTGTTTTGTTTTTTTCTCATGTTTCCATGGTTACAGCCTTTTCTAGTTTAGAAAACTTGAGAAAATCACATGGGATTATCTAGGAGTTGTGAGTAGCTCTAAAGACTTAGGTCACTAGTTAGCACAGTCAGTAGTGAAAACTGGATTTAGAGAGGTTTTCTATAAGAAGATGGGCTCTTTCCTGCCTGCAGAGAGTATGGCGCTGTCCAAATGCTGCTTTTCGGCATTGAGTTTGTGATGGTTTCAAACCAACAGAAGGCTTGTAGTTATTCAAGAAAACTAGTGTGAGCAAGATGGCAAACTCATAAGCTTCACATGCAACAGAATGCAAGTGAAAACCCAAGGCTTAGGAACGGCATAGAAAGCACTTGGCTTGTGCTTACGTGGCTTGCTAGACAGTCACCTAACACCTCCCTCCATTCCTAATAGCAACAGTTAGATTGTTTTGAGGCCTTCCTGGGAAGTGGTTAATTTTTATCCCCATTCTTCATAAAGTACAACATTTAAACCTTCCTCTTGTCTGCAGGTGACTCTTCTCTACAGTCTCCTACAAATACGTAGTATTCTCAAGTTCTTCAAATTTGACATATTCAACCTGGGCGCAACAGTGCACACCTGTAATCTTAGCAACAAAGGAGCTAAGGTACAGTTTAAGGCCAGCCTTGGCTAAAAGCCCTACTACAAAATTTAACAACAAAAAAATCTGGATGTGATGGCATATGCTTATATCTTAGCATTCAGGAGGCAATGCAGAAGGACCAGGAGTTCAGAGCCAGCCTGGAATACATTTAAAAAAAAAAAAAAAAAAAAAAAAAAACTTGTCTAAAACAAAACAGCTAAGTGTGGTGGAGCACACTTTTAATCCCCAGCATTTTGGAGGCTACCCTGGTCCTCAGAGTCAGTTCTAATCTAGCCAGGCCTGCACAGTCAGACTGGGTCTCAGAATATTTTGTATATATATATATATAATGGTTTTATACACACACATATAAAACACAAGGGTATTAGCTGGGTGGTGGTGGCACAAGCCTTTGATCCCAAGGTTCAATTCCCCAGCACTCACATGACAAAAAAGGGATCTGATGCCCTCTTCTGTCTTATATGGGTACTGCACTTATGTGATACTCAGACATACATGTATTCAAATCATATAAAAATAGTGCAAACATCTCACAACTATCTGTAATGGGATCTGATGCACTTTCTAGTGTGTGTCTGAAGACAGGTACAGTGTACTTATAGAAATAAAAATAAATAATATTAAAATACTGTTGTTTTCTCTCTGTGAACATGCTCTTTCTCTGTCTCAAGGTCTCTGTCTCTGAGGCCAGTGACCTTGCCAGAGAGTAGCTTTCCAAAAAACCTGCATTTAATATAAAAAAATTAAAAATGTATATTTGCATGTTTCTCTCCGTATGTATACATGAAGCTAGATCTTTACAAACTATAGTTCCAGGCACTTGTGACCTGCCTGAGGTGGGTGGGTACTGAGAACCAAATTCTGTCGCTCTGTAAGAGCATGGACACGCTCTCCGCTGCTAAGCTAGCTCTCCAGTGCCACGCCCTCCCCACAATCGAAAGTTTCACTCACAAGCAAAAACCCAAGATTTCTTAATTGGTTCTGTGATAAGCCTTTCTCAAATGTAAACCCAAGGGGCTGTCCGAATTTTTGATGGTAGTGCTTCTTTTTCTCCAACCCTTGTTCTTTCCATTAGGTCAAAATATGAATGAGATGTGTGGCATACACACACACACACACACACACACACACACACACACACACACACACACATATCCAGTGGTCATGGAATGACAAAGGGAAAGTAACACAAGTTCAGGGGTTTAGTGTGTGAGTCTTGCACTAAAATCTCAGCGTTCTAACGTTATGTCAGATGGAATGTTGCGCATGTGCACATAGAGGCTAGAGGTCAGCCTCAGGTGTCCCTCCTCAGCTGCAATACAGCTGTTTTGGGGGATGGGATCTCTATACTGACTTGCAGCTCAACAATTAGGCTAGGCTGGCTGCCAGTGACCCCCTGGGATTTGAGTATGTCCTCTTCTCCATGCATACCCCCATGCCCCATGCCCCATGTCTTAATTTCTGCCTTTGTGGGGGCACTCTTATTCAAACTACTACACCCCATTTTTTAAAAACATGGACTCTGGAGAAGGAAGCTCAGGTCCTAATGCTTTCTCCTCAACTACATGTTTTTGTTGTTGTTGCTTTTGGTTGAGACAGGGTTTCTCTGTATAATAGTCCTGGCTGTCCTGGAACTAGCTCTATAGACCAGGATGGCCTTGAGCTCACAGAGATCTGCCTGCCTCTGCCTCCCAAGTGCTAGGACATCATCATCCCCAGCTTCAATTAGAATTTTTAATATTTCAGTTTTTAATTGAATTTTGTTAATGTATAAAAGCATTTGAAATTATTTTAAAATGGAATTTACAGATGATCAGAACACAACTATCAACAAATTTAAATGGCTGTGACACTTCTGCCATGATCAAAGAGCAGACTATCACTGAAAATCTTTGTCCTTTTTTTGGTTTTTGTTTTTTAGATTTAATTTTGTGTATTGATGTGTGTCTGTGTGTGGGTATGTGCACATGAGTTCAGTCCTCCTGAGCTGAAGTTACAGGTGGTCCTCTGCAAGAACAATACATGCTCTTAACTGCCGAGTCATCTGTGTCCTTTCCTGGTCTCAGTACTTCTCCAGCCCAGACAGCTAGTGTTGCATTTTATTTTACTTTCAAGTTTCATATAACTAGAATCATATAAAAATATCCAAAAGCATCCTTAAACTCAATGCAGAGTTTGTATTTGGGTTGCATTGCTGTGTCAGCTCTTTTCCTTTTGCTATGTAGGTTTCCATTGATTTCTTGTGCCTTCACTTATTGATGGAAAACCTAGCTTGCTTGCTGTTTGATGAAAAAAAGTTTTGAATATTTGTGTAAAGGTCTCTGTATATGTTTTAATTTCTCTTGGGTAAGTAGGCTTGGAATTGACGGGTGTATATTTAACATTGCAGAAAACTGCTGGGGAATTCTGAAGTTTGTACTATCTTTGCATCTTGTGTCTGAACTGCCCAGATTCAAACCTGGGTGTTGGCAGTACTCCTGGTGTTGGCTGTTCCATGGGTATAGTGTGCATCTTGTTGTGGACTTAATTTGTTTTAACTCTTAAAGAAAAGCCTGTGTCAGTACCCACCAGGTTGCTATAGAGCTGGGAGAGGGGGCAATTATTGATAGCAAGTGGGGTGAGGTTTGTCATTGTTCGGGATTCCCCACTGGACTAATCTGTTCATTTTATTGTAGGTATAATTGTCTCAAGTCATCTGGCTTCTGTGCTACCCCTGATTATCTTTAAGTATGGATGTAGTAGCCTGACGTTTGAGACTCTATATAGGAGCATGGTTGAAATTTGAATTTAGTCACTCAGTAAGAGAAACTGGCCTCTGGTTGGTGCCCTTTAGAACAAAATAACAGTTGTTTGAAACTTAAGGCAATGTCTCACTACATGTCCTAGGCTGGCCTTTAGCTCACATCGGTCGGTCCTTGTGCCTCAGCTACCTGAGTGCTGGGATTACTGGTGTGGACCACCATCCGTGGCCACAGTAAGAGTTTTAAAAGCTGCATTGTACTTGCCCACTCATATTCAATAACAAATTTGAGCTATAGCATATATTGCTCTGAATCACTTATCAAACAAATTTGGATAGCTCAGTGGCTAGAGGTGCTTGTGGCACTAGCTTGGCAGCCTGGAGCCCATTGTGGAAGGAAGACGCGATCATCTCACTGCCTGACTCCAGTGAGAGCTGTGTGAGATGGTGACTTCCTCACTAGAGCCAAGGTTACCACTTTGTGGCTTAGAGTTGTTTATGTCAAACGTTGATCTTAATGAGTCTCAGGTAAATGTGACTAGCCATACAGGCTGCAGCTTAGGGTGATGAGTTGACACACAGAGAGAACTTTCAGTCTAAATATCAAAGTTTATTGAAATAAAATATAATCTATAATAAAAAATACTACGGTGTTATTCACTGGTTACAGTTTTAAGTATATTAACAAAAACATCCAACGTTTTACTCCAACGATGACACTACACTTGTGTTACAACGAATTTGAGATTAAACACTGAGTAATACTGAACCATTATGTCAGGAACATTTTATACTTTCCCACCTATATTCAATGTCTTTTCAGGAGTAGTTTGCAAGAGTGAAACTTGAAATTTAAGACATAATTTTTAGAGGTGCTCTTAGTATAATTATACTTCACAGAGGTCATTTGAGCCTGTGAGGGTAGGTGCGTGTTAGGTGTCTCTCTTCACAGAGCATAGTCTCCTGCTTCTATGTCATCCTCCCTACTCCTCACTCTTTGCTTGCATTGAAAGCAAAAGAATGAATTCTTAGATGTAGAAAGAATGCTAGGACAGACAGGAAACATGAGTAGAGGCGCTCAGTCCCCATGGTCAATTCTGAGAGCCCATTTCAGACAGCACATAGCTCCATGTGTCAGTAAAGTGGGGAAGACAACCTGTTTCCTTTGTTAAAACTGTTCAAAATGACAGCTCAGCCAGCAGTCCATAGCTGGCTGCCCTCCCAGTCCACGTTTCAACCTCGTTATTCAGCCCAAGTCAAGGATGAGAGTCAAACAACTGTGCTGGCATCAGGAGCTGAGCTGCCTGCAGATTATCTATCCCACCAGTCCCACCATTCTGCAGTCACACAGCACTCTTCTGTTGTCTGGTCTTATGTGGATCTGTGATGACAGCTGTCATTTTATTGAGGAAAATAAGTCTTAACAAAAGTGAAGAGACACTGCACCCTGTCACAGTGGTATGTCATACAAAGAATGGGTGGGATGAACAGCAACAAACATTCTGACAAACCAAACATCATTTTCAAAGACTAAACACCAGTCTGTTTTAAAACTCATTGCATGAGTTGGAGCTGCGTCCTGGGGCATTTCTGGTAGGGTGTCATCAGCGGTTCATGATTTCTAGAGGGCACCTGAGCTTCCTGTCTTTGCACATAGAGATGTAAAATGACTACTGGAGCCAAAGGAGTGAGTGCTGCCTACCAGGGGGCTCTGTTCTGTGCATCCTTTACTTACAGGGCTACCTTGCTCCTCCAGATGTGACAGTACAGGTGGACAGAACAGTTAAAAGGTGACCAGTAACAAATTATGATGTGAGCTGAGGAAGTCTTTACAAGTCATGCTAGATACAGTAGACACTTTGTGGGACAAGGAGGCTTTTGTTCCTTACTACCATGGGGCACAGCTTCCTTTCCTATCTCTGCCATGGTGGTTTAAGTAGTACTGGGAGGGTATCGTGCCCTAAAAATACCAGCTTATTAGACAAGTCTAACTTTTGTCAGGACAAAGGACCATTGAATTTGAGGCAAGGGTTGAAGTTTGTTTTTTTTTTTTTTACCCTGTTTGTTGAGTTTAGCTCTCTTGAGTTCAGAAGATAGAAACTAGAATTCTACATGTAAAAAAATATGCCTATATTAATGTTAAGCTCTATATCCTAAGAGCAGAAACACCAGAATTAAGTAAAGACATGCATGAATTAAATTTTAGATAGATTTTCAAAGTAAGTTTTTCAGCATCCTGCAAGGTTTCCTCCTGTTTTTTCTTCTCGGTAATTTATTCCCTTTAGGGAGCTTTTAATTTAAAGTTATTTTAAACTGTTACCTAAGAAAAGTAAAGTCAATTCTTCCCTTTAACAGTTTAAAAAGGGTCAGGCATCAGTAACAGAAGAATGCTGACTTATCAGACAACTACAGATGTTACGGTTCACACATGATCCTTTACGGTTTCTTACTTGCTGTCTAAAGGATCTGACTTGCACAAGATCAGAGTTCATTTTTACACTAGTTGTCTACACTGACAGCAGTGGGGAGTGCAAAGTTCCTGACACTGCTCTACCCTGGAGGGACTGACCAAAGGGCTCTAAAAGCTGCATCTGTAGAGGACACTGGGAAGACAGATTTGAAAAGTGCATTTTCTGTCCCCAAATACTCCTGGTCTTGACACTAACCTACAGAATACAGAAGCAACTGCAAAATATATTTTTGAAAGCCATGATGCCACATTCAAAAGAACTCTACACATTCTAACAAAATTAAAAAAAAAACTGATTTAAGTCATCATGAAAAGTCTACACATTCGAGAACAGAGACTGTGCAGTATCTGACGACCTCAGTGATTCTCAGTGCGAAAGGATGGCATTTGCTCAGGAGAAGCAAGCACTGGGGGTGCGGAGGGGAAGAGCAGCACCCTGCACATAGAGTAAACGGAGGCACACACGATTGCCAAAACAAGACATCGTCTGGGTTGTTTTTGGAATCAGGGTCTTAATATTTGCTCAGAGTAACCTTGAACTTTGACTCCTCCTGCTTCAGCCTCACAGATGGGATGACCGGTATGTATCACCGTGCCCTGGTACAGTCAGGTTTCAAACACCAAATGAGTCAGAATTTCACATGTCTAATTCATTAAACTATAAGAGAATGACTATCTTCAATGTCTCTGCTTTACTTTGTCAAACATTAATTTTTCAATTTAAATTATATGTTTAGGACAATGTTAGGTACAAGCCTGTAAGCTTTTTGTCAAAAAAGATTATATGGTACAATGAATCAGAAAGCAACATGTAATCAGTTTGCTGTTTGCTTTTCTAAAGGAAGTTTCGACAAGCTGGTGATAGCAACAAGTATGGTGACACATGCCTGTAATAGTGGCAGTGAGAAGCTGAACCAGGAGGATTCTGGGTTTGAAGGTAGCCAGGGCTACAACACTTGATTCCAAGCCAGCCTGGCTATATATAGCAAGCCATGTCTAAAAATTTAAGCAAGACTGAGGACAGTTCTAGAAATTCTTGCCTTAATTTGGTAGGATTTTACAAACATTCGTTCACATGACAACATGGACAGTGATCACAAGTCATACCTTTCCCTCACATATGCTCTCTGGTCCTCAAGGTCTGAAGTGAGTTTATGATTTATGGAAAGCAAAATGCTATAAAGCTTTTATGAAAGTACAGAATGGCTAACACTGAGTTTAGTCAACTAATATCTGACATTAACTTGCTTAGGTAACAAGATCAAGGAGCATGAGAAAGAATTCAAACCATACTATGTGGTAAATTGTTAAACTACAGAAAAAGGAAGCAATAAGAACAAGTATATATATATATATATTTACACACACACACACACACACACACACACACACACACACACACACACACACAAAACCTAATTCCAAATTTAAGCCTCTGACTTGCTCAAATCCTAGCCTGACCTTGAAACATGAAGGAAGTTATTTTACTCAACCACACTGACTGGGCATAAGGCCGATGCTTAGCTGCCAGTGTGTCTACATACACCTACTAGGAATTGAACCCAGGGTCTTGTGTACTGCAGGCAAATGCTGTATCACTTGGTGATACTCCTAGTCCAGGTAGGTGTGTGTGAATATTTCTAAATATTCACAACCTTTAAATCTGATAGTTTTCAGATTGCTTTGAGACCTAAACAGAAGTCATGGAAATCTACTTCAGAAACATACACATGATTCTAGGTACTGATAAACTAGTACACGTCATAGCACTGTTGACACAACAGAGTTATTCATGAAGAGGTGCACATCAATACAGACTTGTCTCTAACCTTAAGACTATGCTCTGAAAGTAAGAGAGAGTGCCAGGGACCATCCTCCTCCACTGCCTTCTGTTAGCCCTCCTGCTGCACTGGCACACGAATCAAATGTGCCGGAAATTAAGCTTACAGTCATTAAGTTCCAAAATGTTTACATTGTAACATCTGTTAGCAGTGTGTGTGTGTGTGTGTGTACAACAATGTCAAGTATTACTAAGTATTTAAGGGAAAAAAATCCCTCAAAATACCATTTTCAAAGTACTATTTACCCAAATAAGCACTAATATGCCTGAATATCACTTGTTACCTTGAGCAAAACATAGGAAATAAATACATGGCAGTTTAGAACCTTGACAAGCTTCATGGACAGGAAAGCATATCTCAGAACTTTGTTTTAATAGAATCAAACATTTAACCTCTCCCACAGTAATCAAAACAAACATCGTAATAAGTTTGATATGACTATGTCATATCAAACTGAATTCCAGGAATGTAGGCAAGCCCAACTTGGAAACCTCACATAAGAACAGGCTGGATTAACAAACACAGTGCTTTGCTGATTTTAAGTACACATTGACTCCTGACAGCAGTGGTGATGTTTTCAGTGAGTTGTCTGTGTTTGTTTTGTTTTGTTCTTTTCTTTTTTCTTCTTCTAAAAGGAACACAGTATTGGCAGTATTATCTTTGGAAAAAATAAGATAGTAAAAAATAACATAACTTTTATATATAGATTCTTCAAGGGCAATGACTAGATACTGTAATATAATTATGGAAAAATATGCCTCAAGCATACTTTTAAAAATTACTCAAGGTTTATTAAACAATAAACTCTAAATTAAAATATTAGACAGTTCTGGGAAAAGCAGACTCTGAGGTTTGAGCTTTCTCCTCCAACCAGCAGAGCATGATTATGGTGTTTATGCTGAGCTCAGTCCACACAAAGGGGCCAGATCTCTGATAGTTCGTACTCATTCTGGGTTGGAATCAAGAGACTTACCAGGTATTTTATACACAAATTTCATACCCCAGGCAGGTTCTCTGATAAGTCCCCATGCTAGTATAGAAAATCTGAAGAAACAACAAAGGGCATAAATAGACATGTAATATAGAAGAACAGAAAGGATACAGCATGGCCCTGAAGGTTTTTTTTCCTTTTAGAAGAATACTTTTCATAAATAAATTCTATTTTCACAGATCTATTCGGCCTACAGCTTGTCTGGGGTCATGGAGAGCATCAATGACAACAGGCTTAAACTCTAGACTGTTTCCTTGTATTGCCTCCAGACCACAAGAAATATTCTCTAACTGGAAGCTCAATCTGTGATGCTCCTGAATAAAATGTACTGAGGTTTAGGATAAATCACAGAGCTACGTGCACTGGTAATAATCTTCAAAAATGACCGAAACAAACTCTAAATACAAAGTATATAAAAAAGCATGTTAGGGATAGTTTTCCAAATTGTATCTAGAAATACAATATGTGCTGCCTCATCACAAAGCTGAGTAAATATTCTTTCAGAATCCTATAAATGATGTAAGATGTCTTAGGTTTATTTGGTTCTCATAAGTTAAAAAATCTGATTGCTTTTACATAGATTCTTTCAGAGTCCTACCTATGTTTAGAATTTTATTAATATCTTTTCATTAGAGTCAAGAGATTAACTCTCCTTCAGAAATGTGCTTTTTACTGGTTTAAATAACTATGCTTAATTTTCTAGCAATAAACATGATTTAAAATTTAAGGTTCAAGGTAATTCTAGAAAAAGGTAGACAGTGAACTCTGCTCTTCTCTGTCCTCATATTTACAAGGCTGAACCTGAGTGTGGTTTTCTCCTCACGCTTGTATTCCATCCTTATCAAACAGAAGCCCCACTCAGGCTCTGAGGTGTGGAGATTCCTCAACCTCTCACAGCACTACAAAGTCAGTATCTCATCTGGATAGGTTATAAGTATTAGTGTCATGTTTTTTTTTTTTGTTTTTTTTTTTTTTTGCTATTGGAAAATAAAAAATATTTTTTTCTATCTAAATTGGATCCAATCTCCATTATCAGCTCTCAAGGTAATAGCTAAAATGTACATTGCTAAAGAAAGGTGAAGCTGTTCAAGGGCTGAACCAGTTCAGTGTACAACGAAAGGTCATAATTCCTGCTTTCCCCTCCCCTATATTAAACTCCTCATTTCTCATGGATTAGAACATAATTTAACAATGTGAAGTTTCAGAAATAGTTGTGCTAATAACTGAGAAGGATCAAACTCATTCAGTGACCTCCATCCATTGTCACACAGGACACAGTAGCTTACTGATTGGAGTTGCAATGTCACTAGACCCAAAATAGGAGTGATACACTCATTTGGCTATGAGTGACAACACACAACAGTTCCAACTTGTAACATAAAACTCCAGCTCATAAAGAGTGTATTGTGTAACTTAAAAAAGTTGATTGTAACAAAGTAATAACCTTCCCCTGGAAAACATGAGCAAAATCCATTGGGAGATCAGGCACAGACGGTAGGTACTGGGTCTTCCTTTCCGTCATCTGCATAGGTAGTTCCCACAGAAGCCAGCAATCCCTACAAAATCACGCAGCTATTTTTTTCCTTTTCTTTCTCTTTGTCTTTTTCCCGAGGTTCCTTGCGTTTCCGTTCACTATTCCCAGGTTGTTTTATACTTGATGGAGAGGCTTGTGCTGGCTGGCCCTGCTGTATGAGAAACACATATGGGAAAGGATGACTAACTCTTCCTGGGCACTGAATTGGAGTTAGCTAGCTAGAGCCACAAAGGCAAAGGTATCCTCACAGGAACAGAAGCTTTGGGGTCACAGGGGCATGGGTTCTGCTCACAAGTGTTAGGGTTAGGACATGAGATGCCCTTGGACCACAGGTGTTGCTGTGGGGGCTTTGGGTATCTCAGAGAAGAGGGTCTAGCTGGTTCACATAAAGGTGGGCGTGAGGGTGTGGCAGGGAATGTCTTCCTGCTTTGTTTCTGCTGCTGCTTCCTGATGGGAAGGATGGAAATTCTGTGCTACTAATTCCTACCTCAACCAGCCATGTCTTCCTGACCATGATCAGCTGCACTCTCTACTGTAAGTCACAACAAACCTTTCTTCTTTAAGTTGCTTCTGTCGGGTGTGAGAGAAGTAAATATACAAGATATCTCATATAAAAATAATTAATGTATAAATTAATTAATGCATTCATTATTCCAAATATATAATTATAATTATTTAAGCTTCTAGTTTACGGGCAGTGGTGGTGCATGCCTTTAATCCCAGCACTTGGGAGGCAGAGGCAGACGGATTTCTGAGTTCGAGGCCATCCTGGTCTACAGAGTGAGTTCCAGGACAGCCAGGGCTACACAGAGAAACCCTGTCTTGAAAAACCAAAAAAAAAAAAAAAAAAACCTTCTAGTTTAAATATTTATGTTAAAATGACAGTTTTAGTAAACTATAATATTTCTTCAGGATTTCATTAAATACTATAATAAACAGATATTAAAAGCAAAAAAAAAAAAAACAAAAACAAAAACACAAAAACCCAAGAATCCTGAGAACTGAGAATATAAAATAGTGTGTTTTATGAACTGGAACAGAATGAAAGCTTATTCTAGCATAGTAAAAATCACCTGCTAAGCTTGGGTAGTTAGTACTTGATTTAAAGGCAGGAGTTTTACATTTTAATGGAGAAAGAGAGGGAAAGAAAATCTGTGTGCATAAACTTGAGTGTGGTGAGAAAGCAAGGCTAGGGTGTACATCTGGTGTCATCTGTCACCTGCTCAGCCTTACTTCCTTGAGAGATGTTCTTTCACAGAATCTGGAGCTAGGTTGGAGGCCGTCAAGCTGCTGAGACCCTCCTGTCTGCCCACCACAGTTACAGGTGCAGAGTTCTATCTGGCCTTCTCCATGAATACTTGGGACTGAGCTCAGGGCTTCATGTTTGCACAGCAAACATTCTTATCAGCTGAGCCATCACCCCAGGCCCTTTAATTGTGAATTCTGTACTTGGTTTCATGAAATACCAAAAGGCATCTGTTTTCTTGTGTACTTATGCCAAAAAGAAATGTTCTGGCATGGTGTAGGTTAGCATAAAAGAAAGGAATACTTTTTAATTCATGAAATGAGATTTTGCTTCTAGAACTTGTGTGACAGTCATATTTTACTGCTTAAAATATGAACAACAACCCTGACAAGGAGAGAGATGCTACCCTGTGCTGAATACATATTGGAAATTGAGCTAAATGCCAGTCTAAAGAAGCCTCAGGATGAAGTCTTCTGGATTACTGATAGGGAGAAGGGCCATGAGGCACAGGACTGTGACCAGGTGTTTGCAATAAGAAGAGAGACCCAGCAAGAACTATGAGCCCATCTCTCTGGCTCCAAAAACTGCACTCTTTTCAGCAAAACGTCAGGTTGCCTCTAACTCAAAGGAAGCACTTTGTTCAAGTTAGTTTATATTGTAGCTCTAAATAACTTAAGAAAAAGGATGAATAACCTTATCAGAACTTCTAAAAAAAAAAAAAGCATTTTCATGAAATCAGAAATATGTTAGGATAGCAAAAAACTTAGAACAATGTGCAAAAGTTCCACAGGTAGGGCTAGAGAGATGGCTCAGCAGTTAAGAGGACCCGAGTTTGATTCCTAGCACCTACATAGTGGCTTACAACTGTATAAAACTCCAGTTTCTGGGATCAGATGCCCTCTTCTGACTTCTGTAGACACAGGGTACACACAAGGTGCACAGATACACATGCAAGCAAAACACTAATATACATAAAATAAAATTAATAAATCTAAAAACAAATTAAAACAACGACAAACCCAAACCCTTGGGTGATGACATGCTAACACAGCTGAAAAGCCAGAGCTGACATACAACTGCTTCACCCACACAGATATTCCTCCATTACTGAAGTGACAGTCATGTTTGAGATTGGCAGGGCTGTGGTTTTACCTGGGTCTGTGTGGAAGGGGTGGTGGTAGCCACAGCAGCCTGAGCCTGCTCCTGCTCCTGGTAGTACTGAGAGGCCCGTCGGTCTTCCTCTTCCTGGAGTTTCTTTGCCAGCTCTAAGTCACTGATTCCTTCTGGGATTTGCTCCCAATTGATCTCTTGGCTCTGCTGTTCTTGTTGCAGTGACAGTGCCATAAGGTAGTCCTGAGGAGTCCAATCACAACCAGCTTCAGCTTCGAGACGTGACCCAGGAAGCACCAGTGTGAAGACAGACACCCATGAATGAGCTCTAAGGACAGCTATTACAGCACTGGTTCTTTTGGGGTTGGGATGGGGGTTTGTTTTGTTTTTGGAAACATGGTTTCTCTGTGTAGCCATAGTATCCTGGAACTTGATCAGCAGACCAGCCTAGCCTCGAACTCAGAGATTCACCTGCCTCTGCCTCTGCCTCTGCCTCTGCCTCTGCCTCTGCCTCTGCCTCTGCCTCTTGAGTGCTGGGACTGAAGGCGTGCGCTGCCGACTGCGAGCGCAGATTTTAAGGTCTATTCTAAGTGCTGCTTTGCAGGGCTGCGCAGTTACCTCAGCATCATCACTTCTCTACACAGAGTTAGAACTCCTTTCTAGAATCCATAAATAAGGCAGTCAAAGAAAAGTACTGAAAAAAAAGTTCTTGTTTTAAAAAGAAAAACATGAGTATGGAAAATGCAGACAAGACAGACGCAGAAAGCTGAAAGCTGAAATCACTGTAACAGCTGTGACTATTGGGTTTTACATCTAGTACTTTCTATACCCACATTCAGACACCACGTCCCCACCCTCTACAGTTATCTCTTACTTTCTATCTAGTGTTTGTCTTTAAAATATTTCAAGAACTTCATAAGATTATTTACTCATTTTTCTTTCCCTCCCCCCAAAAATGTTTTGTTCTGCTCTGAGGCAAGGACTTCCTAAGAATCTCAGGCTGGCCTCCTGAGGGCTGGGATTACAGGTACACACTACCACACCCAGCTCAAAGGGTAATTCTTATTTTCATTTTACTCTATTATGTAGTTACTCATTTTTTAAGGAGGCCCTTGATATATAGGCCTGGCTGGCCTCAAAGTTGCTACATAGCCCACCCAGGAGAGCCCTGAACTTGCAGCTACCTTCCTGCATTGGCCTCTCCAGTTCTGGGTTCTGGGATGATTGGCATGTGCTATGCAGGAAGTCCTGTTATCTTTTTATTGCTGTTCCTTTGTTTTAAAGACAGGTCTTAGTCTACAGCAGACATTAAACTCACTGCATTCCTCTGCTTCAGCTTCTAAAATCTAAAATTATAGGCATGAGCCATCATGACTGATTAAAAAGACAGTTTTTAAATATGCATAATATATGTGTGCAGGTGCAACATACATGTGAGTGGCAGCCAGAGGAGAGCCTCAAGTGTCAATCACGTTCTCTCTCTCTACGGCGGTAGAGGGTAAAGGCTTGTGCATGTGTGCACATCTATGGTGATCAGAGCAGGCCACTGGGTCTCTTTCTGTTACTCTCTTTACTACAATCTTGAGACATGATGTCTCAGTGAAGCAGACATTCATCTTTTGGACTAAGATAAGGCAGGTAGCCAACGAGCTCTCCACTTGTGTTGCTGGGGTTACAGGGATGCATTGCTATGCCCAATTTTTTACATGGATGCTGGGAATCTGAACTCAGGTTTTCACGGCTGACCAACTAGTCAGTCCCAGGGATCATGTTGTCTCTGCCTCCCCAGCATTGACATTACAAGTGCATGCCACTGTATCCAGCCAGGGATACAACTCATGTTCTCACGTGTGTACAGCAGGCACTTTACAAACTGAGCTATTTCCTTGGCCCCAAAAGATGATTTTTAAAGCAATGTAAATGTAGCTAGTCAAATTCAATTACTAGGTAATTACATCTCCTAGCTACATACCCAGACTATCTCCTATGAAAAATAGTTCATTTTGGTCAAAAGTGTTATCTAATATTCACTTTTATTATTTTTTACATTTATTTATTTATTTATTTATTTATTCTCTCTCTTTCCTCCCTTAATCCCAGCACTCAGGAAGCAGAGGCAGATACACCTCTCTGAGTTCAAGGTCAGCTGGTCTACAGATCAAGTTCCAGAACACCCAGGACTAAACAGAGAAACCCTGTCTTGAAAAATCAAAACACAAAACACAAAAACACAAACCCCAAACCAAAAAAAAAAAAAAAAAAAAAAAAATCAAGAACCAAAATCCAAAGTAAAAACATATACTCCCTTTACCTCCGTGTGTGTGTGTGTGTGTGTGTGTGTGTGTGTGTGTGTGTAAAAGCTTTTATTGCCAAGCATGATGGCTAGAGTTAAATTCCTGGTACCCACATGGTTGGTGGGAAAGGACAGATCTACACACTGTCCTCTGACTTCCGTGTACCCTGTGGTACACAATCCCACTCACAGACAATCTAAGTAAATAAATACAACAAAATGGAACACTGGTTTCTTCTTATGCCTGTTTCTTTGCTATGCATTCTCCACATAACAGTCTTTTAAAAACAATGTAACTCATGTAGCTTCCACATCCAACACTTAAGATAACTGTTCCACTATAAATAGAATGAAATTCAAAGTCCTCACTTTGACCCTCACAGTCCAACATAAATCACCTTCTGAATCATAGTTTTTAGCTGATGTTTATATAGAATAATCATTTTTCTATTAAGGAAATGTGAGGAAAACTCACAGGCAAATTAATGGATGAATCAAAAGTTTTAGATAAAAAGTGACACTCGAAAAGAATTTGGTTTTTCCTTATTGAGACTGGATCTTACTATGTTGCCTAGGCTGGTTCCAACTTGTGAGCTCAGTGACATTCCTATGAACTTTAGCCAGGCAGTGGTGGTACAAGTCTTTAGTGCCAGTATTTGAGAGGCAGAGGCAGGCAGACCTCTCAGTTCAAGGGTCTACACAGCAAACTCTAGACCAGCTAAGGCTATAAAATGAAAACTCTGTGGGAGTGGAGGAAGAAAGACAGGAAGACAGGGAGGGGTGGAGGGAAGAAGGGAGGGAGGGAGAGAGGGAGAGGGAGGGAGAGGGAGGGAGAGAGAGGGGGAGGGAGAGAGAGAAAGAGAGAGAGAGAGAGAGAGAGAGAGAGAGAGAGAGAGAGAGAGAGAGAGAGAGAGAGAGAAGAGAATATGAATGAGAATATGCACATTAGACAGGTGGGGGGACAGCTTGCCTGATCTATTTGGTCTTGTTGACCTTTGTATACAGTCTCAGGATCTGAAGGAGGCCGAAGGTGGAATTCTGAGTCACAGAAGTTTCCATCACCATCTACATTGTGGAGGCTTTCCCAGACAATTTTTTCTTCAGTAAGAAACCCCTGGTCTGTTACCAACAAATACAGTTGACCCTTAATAATAACAAAAGAAAAAGGAGTGTTAAATTGTCCCAAAGTAGCCAATATTATATTTAAGGAACATTTTAAATCTATATGCTTGAAGTACAGTAATTATTCTAACTAGATCTATGCAACCCAATAAAAAACTAAGCAAATAACTTCTCTGCTCAAATTCACCTGGTTTTGTCTGTAGCTGGAAGTCAGCACAGCACAGTGTAACGGGAGATAACGAGCTTTTGGCATGCTGACAAACAGTTCTGGGGTTTGCAATTTCATCTCACAAAATATAAAGATAAAACTGGAAAGCAAATGCAAAAAAGAAAAAAAAAAGATACCATAGTGTCTGGTTTAAACAAAAACAAAAAACAAAAACAAACAACTGATATGACTAATCTAACCCAAGACAGCCTTTCCCTTTCTCAGTACCATTTTGCTACAAAAAACCCAACCAACCAACCAACCAACCAACCAACCAAACAAACAAACAAACAAAAAACCAAGAACAACCACCCCCCAAAAGTATGTATCTGTGTGTGGCTGCTGCACATGTGCAGTGCCCTAAGGGGCCAGAAATGTGTTGTATCCTCTGAAGCTGGAGTTACAGCCTGCTGAGAGCTGCCTGGGTGTTGGAAACTAAACTCAAGCTCTCTGCAAGAGCGCTGCATGTTCTTGAGCTGTGGCATCTCTCCAGGCCCATTTGTTTTTTAAATGCTTCGTCACAAGAGTGAACACACAGAACAGTGTGCTCGAGAATACTACCTAGGTCCAGCTCAGCTGTGTGTCCCTTTTGCCCTACTTAAGGATAAAGGACAAACCTTTGCCTGTAGACTTACTTTCTTACTCCCACATCCCCATCCCCACCCCAGTGTCTCACTATGTAGCTCTGGCTGTCCTAGAATTCACTATGTAGAACAGGCTGGCTTTGAACTGAGAGATTAGCCTGCCTCTCCCTCTCAAGTGGTGTGATTAAAGGTGTGCACCACTAGGCCCAGCTTCTTCCCCTTTCTAACCTTTAAAACAAAGGACAATTTCTCATTCTAAAGTCACTTTTAAAATAACTAAATGGATTTTTCACTTAGATGTGGCATTCTGTGGGGAAGAAGCTGTCACTCTCAGTCACACTGTAAACAGAATTAAGAGATTACTATTATGTCTGTTTATTTTGCAGTGCTGCTGAGTGGATGCGGGCCCTCTTAGGTAAGGTCTTTACCGCTTTGCTATTCCTCGAGCCACACACTTGTTTCTCAGCAGCCTAAGTAAGCACCACCCCAACATCACTTTTCATTTCTAATCTAAACAGGAAAGGGGAAGCAAAGCAAGGTTCACAGCTTGTTTTTCCCTCTTTATGATGCATCAGGTTGGTGCTCACAGTGGTGCACACCTTTAATTCCAGCATCGGCAGGTCGATCTCTGTGAGTTCCAGGACAGAGCTATGTAGTGAGCTCCTGTCTCAAAAAATCCAATCAATCAATCAATCAATCCAGCAAGCACTCAACCAATCACAGGATTCCTGGAACCCATATGGTAGAGAGAGCTGATGGCCAAAGTTGTCCCCTGGCCTCCACAAGTGCATCATAGCACACAAGTGTCTTTGCCTGAGTGTTCACACAAACTTGGTCCACCTCCTAATAATAATGAATAAGAAACAAAACAACACAAAAACCAGATGCAGGTGCAGTGGTATGTGCCTGTGGGGCAAGGGAACTGAGGTGGGAATACCATTTGGGTCCTGGATTTTTGAGGTTAGCTAGCAATGGAGAGAGTCTGAGGCCAAGCATGGTGGTGATACACTTTTAACCCCAGCACTTAGGAGGCAGGCAAGTCTTTATGAGTTCCAGGCCAACCTAGTCTACACAGTGAATTCCAGGACGGTCAAAGCTACATGGTAAAACTGCCTTATAAAACAAAACATAAACAAAAACATGAAAAACATCAACCTTGGGTTCCACAGCCACATCCATAAACCCCCTACAAGGATAAGCCATCACCCGTATGTCCAACATCTCCTTTTTTGGCAAACCATTATATAAAAAAAATAAGCTGCTTTTAAAATTGTTCATTTCTTTTAAATGTGTGTGTAAGAGTAATCAAGTAACCTGGGTTCAAACTCAGGTCCTCTGGAAGTACAGCCAGTGCTGTTAACTAAAGCATCTCTCCAGCCCTCAGCAAAACATTTCTAGGAGTTGCCCTCTTCATTCCCACCATTCTTAAGTAACTCGAATTCTTTTGAAGCTACTCCTGTCCCCTCCTCCCCAGTCTGTCCCCAGGGTTCTTATCTCTTCCCCTTAGCTTCCTAGATGTTACATTCTAGCTTCCTCCTGTCCTCTTCCTTCTCAGCATTTTTACCAAGGCATCTTCTTTGAATTGAGCCTTTAAAAGTTGGCATTCATTGATTATCTATCTTAGGTTTTCTCTTTTGATTCCTTATATTTCTTGTAAACTCCCAAAATTACTGTATTTTCTTGTAAAGCCTAAAACTCTATCTGTATGCCCAAATCATTCCAGTATCAAAGCACTTACCCAATATTTCCACTTTGAAGGGCACCTCAGAAGTACCTCTTAGAACCCAGACCCTTAACATTGTATCTCTGCCCCCCCCCCATCAGTTTCTTCTGCTTATTTGTTTGTTTTGGGATAGGGTCTTGTAACTCTGGCTGGCCTGGAACTTGCTATGTAGACCAGCTGGCCTTGAACTCACAGAGGTTCACCTACCGTGACCTCCCAAGTGCTAAGATTAAAGGCAAGAGCCACTATGCAAGGCTTATCTTGTATGGTTTAACAAGGAACATCACCATCTACATAGGATCCAGAAATCACTCATTTTTCAAATCCAATGGAGATATCAGGCTGATCTGTCTCCTGAGCCACTCTGAATCTTCCCACATTGCATGGCTGTTACCATTGCTTGTCCAAATCACTGTAATCTCCTCCTCCTTTATCTCTTGGAGTGTTTCCTGACTAAATTTCATATCACTCTCAAAGTCTAAAGCAAATTAATGGTACACAGGGGCAGGAGGGCACCTGACACTAGTGCAGAATTGTTTAGCTACAGAATAAACTTTATAGGAAATCTTAGAAGCAGAAGAAAAGGCAGAACATATTTTCTGGGTTTCCACAATCTTATAGACAGGCCTACTTGATCTAGACAGGCACATCCTCTTCAACCACATAAAATTGGGAACATTTAGCTGACCAGTAAAGCCTTCCTGGTTGGGGATAATGTTTTAATGGAAGAGAGAACATCAGAAGGTATGCAGTTCTGTGGTACAGTGCTAATCTAGCTGGTATGAAGTGAGAGGTAGAAGGGGAGAAGAAAAGGGAGGAGAGGGGAGAGGGAATAGGGGAGAAGGAAGAGAGGGGAGAAGGAAAGGGGGAAGAGGGAGAGGGGGAGAGGGGAAAGAGGGAGAGAGAGGGGAAAGGGAGAGGGGGAGAGGGGAGAGGGGAGAGAGGGAAAGAGAGGGGAAAGGGAGAGAGGAGAGAGGGGGAGAGGAGAGAGGAGAGAAGGAAAGAGGAAGAAGGAGGAGTTCTCAGCTACTGACAGCCAACAGTTTTCCAATAGAACTGTTTCATTCCTACTCACTTTAGGCCAAAAAAAAAAAAAAAAGAAATGACAGGGCCTTAAGAAAATCAGGCTCATTTCTTCTTTAAGACTCTGGTCGAAGAGCCCATATGTCTGTTAGCCTTCTTTCATCCATCTTACTTCGAAACTTCCAGTTTACAGCTCTCTTTGGTCCCTACTACCTTGGGGCCTTTGTACATGTGCCGCTAGGTATTTCTGCTTAGCTATTTCTTTTTTTTTGTTGTTTTGTTATTAACTGATTAAACTTTTAGATGATTCATTCTCAAATTTCAGAGTTTTCTTTTCTTTTTCTTGGCAGTGCTGGAGATTGAATATAGGGTCTTGTGCATGCTGGGTAATTGCTCTACCATTGGGCAATATACCCCAAGTCCTTATGCTTGTGTCTATGTGTCATTCTCAGTAAAGTCTTTGCAGATAAAATCCTGGGAAAAGCTCTCAGAGCTTGTGGTATGTGTCCTTAACAGAAGTATCTTAGTAGCAAAGAAGTCCTTAAATGGGAGAAACCATGACTGCTGTATCTATGACCGGCTGGGCGGCTCAGCTTAGCTAATACATAGTGGGTTCAAGGCTTGGAGAGGACAAGGAAAGCAAGATGATATGCAGCCACTCTGAGCTGGCATGCTTTGACTTTAGGTTCTTGAACACACCGAAGTATGAAGCTGAAGCAGTAAAATGTGCTCTTCTAAAAATATAATTATTTATGGCTTTGGGATATTCTTTCATTGATAAACAAATAATTTTATATTACCCCATGTCATTCACTGATTAAAAAAAACATTGATGGAAACATGAAGATGTGGTTTACGGCTTCTGTAAGTTACTTTCATTTAGGAAATAAACACATATTCACAGGGGAGGCAAACTGGTAACAAGACAGAAAACAGTAAAAATCCATCGAGGACAGTAACAGGCAGGGGATGGCTAGCGAAATGGTCCTCAGCCTTAGACTTACAGTAAAACCAGCTGGGAGCATCTGAAGCCAGGGATGCAGGATGTAAGTGCAGCATGAGGACGGAGTGCTTATCTAGCTCATGTACAGCATCGGGTCTAAGCCTTCAGATCGCAAGCCCCAAACCAAATAACAAACAACAAAAAGCCTGGTGGTCAGGCCCATCTCCTTTAGAGACTCTGATTTAATAGCATCAGTGGTCAGTTCTGGGCACTGGTGGTTTTAAAAAGCCATCCAGATAGGTCTAGGATACAATCAGGGCTGAGAACTACTAGCTGAAGTAGAAAAGAGGCAGCTTTCAGTAAGTTAGTATTTGGGCTGCTTTTTAAAGAATGAGTAATTTTGGGATAGGCAAACAGCAGTGAGGAGAGCTTCCCAAACAGGATGAAGAAATAAAAATGGAAGCAAATGAGGGTACATTAAACTCAAATAGGATGGGGTCTGTGGCAGAGAAGAACTGCATTTTGTCCTCCAGGCATAGGGTGCTAACTGAACATCTGTGCTGTTTTAACAACACAGCAGGAACAGCATTCAGTCATAGGGGTCTAGGTTGATAAACTACTGAAGTAGATGTTGCTTATAAAATCAAAAGAGGCAGATCTAAGAGATGAATAAAAAGAATGGACAATTAAGTGTGGATGTGTGCATATATGTAAAAATCATAAACACATTGATAACTGTAATAAAAGCCAGCATTGTCATGAAGGTAATTTATGTCAGAGGGAAGGTGAGGAGTGGGAAGGTAGTCTTGTTGTGTATCCCAGGTTAGCCTTGAACTTCTCCTTCTCAGCATACTCAGAAGCTGGGATCACAGCAAGCACCAACACATTCAGCTTAGGGCAAATCTTAATTCTAACTTCCAATATCCTTTACTGCTTACATATAAGTATCCTTTGTTCACAGTCACGCTGGTTCTAGCTCTAGGTATTTTGTTTCCTCTAAGTAAGAAATACCCTAGCTAGGCATGGCAGCACATGTGTTCCAAAGGCTGAGGCAGGAAAATCTCCACTTCAAGCCCAGTGTGGGCTTTCCTGCGAAATCCTCTCCCCAAGAAAATAAAAAGTAAAGACATGAGTGCAATGACCTGTGATAAAAAAGTTGAGACTTCACTTAGAAACAAAAGCTGATCAAGGTAACATTTCAATTGCTAATTCACTCTATTCTAAAACAGTACTTAATAATTACCTTCACAACTTGATGGCTAAGGAATATTACACTAAATTTTATTCTGCAGCAGATCAAAACACATCTCTAAATCAAACTCCTTTGAGAGTAAAAAGTATCTTTCTATATCCTACCTTGTATTTTGTCATGGTGCTAAAATGATTATTCCGAAAGAACACACAGAGTTCTCCTTCCTGAACCGTTGAAGTCAGTTCACATAATCCATGGTACGTCAGTTGAGTGGCTGTATTGTTTAGAAACTGCTCAGCTACAAAGCCTATGGAACCAATGTGTACTATGAGAAGGAAGAATTATTTCAAAGTCAGAAAGTTACTTTTCCTATTTACGTTTGTTCCAACTATATACAAAGGCCAATTAATATAAGACTTTTCCTGTTAACACGATGGCCTCCAGATTGGAGATGTATCTTTCTAATTTTCTTATGGGAGCAGTGTCCCTGGTCATTCCTGAAGAAACAGTGATGTGAAATCGCTTTCATCCATAGGTGTATTCACTTAACTTGTAAAAACTCTTCCAGGAGGTTTACAAGGGACACAGACACCATAAAGCAACAACAGGGAAGTTACTCTACATTTTATAGAGAGCTGAGGCCAGGCATGACAGTATATGCCTTCAATCTCTGTGAGTTCAAGGCCAGCTTGGTCTAGAAAGTGAGTTCCAGGCCATCCAGGGTGAGAGAGACAGAGAGCGAGACAGGCACAGAGACACAGACAGAGAAAGACACAGAGACACACAGACACACACAGAAAGAGAGAGAGACTTGATGTGCAGACAAAGCATATCAAGTGGTGCATAGAGTCGAGTTGTATTAAAAGACACTTCAATGAGAAGCTGAAAATAACTGGGTGGGACTTAGCAGGCACAGCGTGGCTGAGCAAGGGAGATTAGGACACTCCTTTTCCATTTCTTGTCATCAGGCCAGGGCACTTAGAACTCCTAAAGAGTTATAGAAATTTACCCATACATCACACTAACCAGGACTTGGTTAGGGGGAGGAGAGTTTGGGGTTTACAGCATATACTTGTGTTAATACATTGGGAAATAAGAGTCTCTTCCCCCCCCCCCCGCCCCCCATGTTATTATCTTGCTTGGCAGAATGTATTCAAGCTTTTACTATTATACCCATTTAAAGGATGCACTGTTTGCTCAAAAATACCACTTCTGGTTGCAGTGTCCATGTTCACACATGCATTCTTGAGAAAATACAAAAAGTTCACTGCACTGGGGACAGAGCCACCACCATCATGTTAGTATGAAGTTAAAAAATGAATATAAGACATCTTTTTCAGAATCTTCTTTTTATGGAATAGGAAATAGGCTCACAGAAAATAGATGATTCGCCCAAGGACACCAAATTGGCTATGGTAAAGTGAAGACTAGAGCCAGAGGAATTATTATTTGTATTAAAATGTTATCAATTTAATGCAGAAATGATTATGAATTCCACCTGAATTATATATTATCTGAAATCATAAAAGCATAAGCTTATTAAGAATTTAAAAATATGTTTCCTAATTCTTTTGTTGTCTCTTAAATGGTAATTTTAATCCAATATAGATAAGTCTACTCTTGGTTCAACTTTTAATAACCAATTAAACAGAGTTTGATATGTCACTGTACAGAGCAGTGAACTTATGTGCATTCCTTCAAATTCTGCACTTTTGCTGGGGCAGGGTGATGTATGTACACCTCTAATCTCAGTACTTGGGCAGCAGAGGCAGGAGGATGGATCTCTGTGAGCTTCAGATTAGCCAGGGCTATTTAGTGAGACTCTCTCAAGTAAGAAAAACAGTAAAAAAAAATAATCCTAATAAAAACATCTCAAATCTCTAAGTTTATATTGATACAACATTTTTTTTTTCAATGAGAGAGAAGGAAGGGAAATCTATTTTTACTTTGTAGTAAAAATATTTTTATTTTGTATTATTATGCTGAGAATAGAACCCATCTAAGGCTTTATGTACACTAAAGTAAGCATTCTACCACCAAGCCCAGAGAACTACCTTTTACAGAAGAATAACAGCCAATAAGTATAAAAGGAATAAAAAACACCATAACCACCACAACTATAATTGATACAGTTAAAAATCAATGGTTTCAAATCTATCTAGTATATGATTCTTAGAGAAATGTCTACTCCCACAGTTTCAAAGCCTAAGGACAGATTATTAATTACAAAGAGAAAAGGGTGATTTTACAATAAAGACATTTGGACTATTCCACCTCACTCAAGTTTAAATATAACCAATAATGAATAATCGGACTCATGTACCCAATTTGGTGCAGTAAGAAGACTACTACAGAGGATGACAACTGTGTGGCATTCTAACAAAAAATATATTACCTGTATCTACTCCTAAGTGAACAATCAGATAAATCAAAGTTGGGGCTATTCTACAAAATACTGGCTTGCACTTAAAAAATGTTAATAGAGAAGAGTGGGAGGGATGAGCAGAGAAGGGGAGCAGGGGTCATGGGCAGGAGAGAACAGTGCCATAAATGCATAGGAGTTTGAAAGGGGGCTGAAGATAGGGGCCAGTGGGTAAAAGCACATACTGATCTTGCAAAGGACCCAAGTTTGGTTCCTAGCACCCACATCCGGTTGCTCACAACTGCCTATAACTCCAACTTTAGAGGATCTAAAGCCCTTTTCTGGCCTCAGCAAGCAAACACCACACATCACACACAGACACAGACACAGACAGACAGACAGACAGACAGACACACACACACACACACACACATCACACATCACACATCACACACACGCACGCACGCACACACGCACACACAAATAAGTTTTAATAAGGATTCTTGGCTATGGATAGAACTTAGTACCAATGCCTCTTCCTTTGCGCAGAAGAAATGTTTGTAGGTTTTGTGCATACCGCCACTGTCTCTTTGAGTTCATACACGCATTTCTTCTGTTGTGCCTGGACAATGCTGTTTCCTTAAAATCATCCATCATCTCTGGTTCTTAAACTTTTCCATTCCCCTTTTCCACATAGATCCCTGAACATTGATGGGGAGGACCTATGATAAGACATCTTATTTAGGGCTGAGCACTCCAAAGTCTGTCTGTCTCTGACTCTCTCTCTGTTGCCCAGTTGTAGATATCTTTGTGTTAATTACCATAGCAAAAAGTTTCTCTGGTGTGGGTTGAGCAAGGCATTGGTCTATGGGTATAGCAGTGTGTCACTGGGAGTCATTTTATTGCTGCGTTCATATAGCAGAGTAATAGTAGGCTTTCCCCTGAGCCTTATCTAATGTCAGTTTCCTACCTCATTAACAATATCAGGCATGGGTTCCATCCCATGGAGTAGGCCTTACATCCCACCCAACAGCTGTTGGTTACTCCTAGAGCATTCATGCCGCTATTTGTACCAGTGGGCATATCTTGTAGGCAGGCTGTTATTACAACTCATAGGGTTTGTAGCCGGTGAGACCAATGACTATTTTACTTTTCTAGTAGTATGTATAGCACCTTCTACCACTATGAATGCTAGCCACTGGAGTGTCGCTTCCAGTTGAGTATCAGCTAGATTTCTCTACAGAGAGAGAAAAATCATTTTAATTCAATTGGAGTGACACTGAGTATGTCCCTCACAATCCAGGGCAGCCCCTATGCTTAGGAGTGGTTGACCAACACCTATCAGATTCCATCTATCTATCTATCTATCTATCTATCTATCTTTCTTTCTTTCTTTCTTTCTTTCTTTCTTTCTTTCTTTCTTTCTTTTTCTCCTTCCTTCCTTCCTTCTTTCTTTCTTTTCTTTTCCTTTCCTCTTTTTAGCAATAAAGAACATGAAGTTGGGTGGCTAGGGAGAGGAAAGGATCTGGAAGGAGTTGGGAAATAGGAAAGAATATGATAAAAATACACTGTATGACAGAATCAACTGACCTGAACCCATGGGTGCTTCCAGAGACTGAACCACTAACCAAAGCATATACAAGGGCTGGACCTAGGACCCCTGTACATATGCAGCAGATGTGCAGGTTGGTCTTCACGTGGTCCCTCAACAAGTGGAGCATAGGCTGTCCCTGACTCTGCTGCCTGCCCGTGGATCCTGTTCCCCTAACGTGTGGCTAGTCCTGCAGTGACTTGAGGTATCAGAATAGGGTAATACAGAGGGGAACCACCCTCTTCTCAGAGGTGAAGGAGAGGGGTGAGGATGAAGAGCTGTGTGAGGCTGGGACTATACTCAAAATGTAAAGTAAATAAATTAGTTAATAGAAAGAAAAAAATAAACTATAAAAATTTCAAGGGAAAATAAAAGTTTAAAATAAAGCAGGAAGGAAAAGAAGAAAAGGAAAACAGGGATTTCTTCTAAATGACAGAGAGTGAAGCTATTACAGCTGCTTACTAATCCTTGGCTGGAGCATACAGTGAAAGAAATGAAAAGTTAGAGGGAATGGTTAAGAAACCCAGGAGCAGACTGGAGAGATGGCTCAGAGGTTAAGTAAGCACTGGCTGCTCTTTCAGAGGACTTGAGTTTAATTCCCAGCAACCACATGGTGGCTCACAACCATCTGTAATGAAATATTGTACCCTCTTCTGGCCTGCAGACATACATGCAGGCAGAACACTGTATACATACTAAATAAATAAAAAATTTTAAAAGAAACTCAGGAGCACATAAACAGCATGCTAGGCAACACAGCCTTGCCTGAGGTCACTGGGATTACAATGTAGAAGTTATGCAGTCTTTCTTTCAAAGAGACAATGATGACACATTCATGAATGAAGTGATGTGACACTTGCAATTAGCTCTGATATGGTTTAGGAAGAAAAAGTGTATTGTGTAAGAATAGAGAAAAAAAAGGCAGGTATTTAATGGTATTCAATGTGAACAACAGGGGAATTAAGTAAAGAACATGTGAATGTTCACCAAGAGAGTCTAACTTTTTTATAGTTTTTGAGACTTCTCAGAATAAATTTGGACAAAGAAAAATGGTGGATATTATTTAATAAATTAATAATTATTGCCACTACTTAATGAAGATAATATGAATGCAACTGAGCAATTGCATTCATAAAAAAAGTTTCAGTAAATATCCTGGGGTTAATTTTATAAGCATGTTTTTGTCCCAGGAATAGTTGTTAAGAAGTTAGTCCTAAAAGGGTGTGACACTAAATGACTGGCTGTGGGGGAGTCTGGCAGTTGGTACTTGGAGGAGAGGTTCCTTATTCATTCTTATTTTCATGTCACAAGCAATCATTATAGCAACCAGATTCAGGAGGCATGGCCACTTAAGAAGAAACATGATGCCTGCTCTTTACTGTAACAATGCTGCCATGCTGTGCTGTGCTGTGCTGTGCTGTGCCTACAGGTGTTAGTACCAAACAGAAAAGCTGCTGCTTCTCATGTCAGCTATACAGCATTTTCCCACCAAAGGCATGCTAGGAAAAGTATTTCTCATATTTTGAGGTCTCATGAAATGCTTGGATTAAAAAGTAGTTGTCATTTAACACAACTTAAATTTCTAGCTTATAAGGCTAGAAATAAACTGGTTTGGATATCTTACTGATTCAAAGGAAGACACAGTTGAAGGCTATAAACGAAAAGGAAGCAGATATGCCCGCAAACCCTGTGGGATGGAGTTGCTGTGGGATGGAGTTGCTGAAATGTGAGGGAAAACACCACTGTGGCTCCTCCCTGTCTGTGTGAATTTTGGGGTCTTACACAAGTCATAAACTTCATATATGATTACTTCTTGGTGTAAAAATCATTTTGAGTTTCACTGCTATCGAATTGGCACATTGAAGACTTTATAATAAACACGCATGGTATATGTACACAAAAATTGTATGCACGGCACAGCACAGCAGGCGACTCCTTCATGTTTTTACCAAGATATTCTTCCCAATTATCCACACTCCTACCCTTGTGGAATTGCAGCCTGGCATGGGAAGGATGCTGTCAGGCTGTTTCCCGTGCTTTCTCACCTGTACGTGCTCACCCAAACTCCCTTTCATAAATTCATTCTGACACTTAACATTTTGAATTTTGTTCTTTCAATTACCATTGAATTATATTTTAAAGAGTTATCATCATCATCATCATTATCTGTTTGTATGTATGTTGTGAATGCATATTACTGGATGCATGTATAAATCAGAGGCTAATTTTCAAGAACTGGGTCTTTCTTTCTGCCATGGGTAATGGAGATCAAACTCAGGTTATTAGGTTTGCTGTGGGAAGTGCTTTTGCCTGTGAGCCATCTTACCAGCCCTAGAAGAGTACAATTCTAAAAGTGTATGGAGCATTGGTGATACAGTAGATTCTATAGACAGACATTTCCTTTATAGGCTTCTTTTCAGGAATATACCTGACACTGGGAATACAGAAGGAAGAAGTACATTTAGTGAGCATATGGAGAGAAAAAAGACTTTCTGGTTTGTTTTGAGCTGTTCTCACACTGTAGCCCATATTGGCCTGCAGCTCCTTATATAGCTACAGCTCAGACTGTACTCAAATTCATGGCAGCTCTCGTGTCCCAAACCCTGAAACACTAGGATTAGAAGAGGTGTGAGACACTACACCAGGAAGACAACATTTTATGTTATAATAGCTCTCTTGCCTTTTCCTTCCTAAAATGTAAACTCTTCTGTCTTAAGTTGTAATAAAACAGCTGTCACACAAATCAACGATCAGAGTCCTGTATGTTTATATTATCTTTTCAATTTTTGCGTGAATATATTAAGATCCTGGATAATTAACACAATTAGTAGGATTAGTTAATGAGAGTCATATACATGTCATTTTATGTTCTTATATTGTCTTTTGTTTTTGGTGTGTGTGTTTACATGTGTGCATGCATATGTATGAAGTGTGTATTCATGTGGAGGCCCAGGGACTAACGTAGGCTAATGTCTTCCTTGTTGCTATCTCCTTTTGTCTGAGACAAGATCCTTAGCAATTTAGCTAGAATGGCTGACCAGCTGGCCACCAGGATCCTCCTGTCTCTGAAGTGCTTGGTTTTATGTGGGATATAAGAGATTTACAGGTCTTACACATCTGGTATTTTACCAACTGAGTCATCTCCCTAGCTTAAGCCACTGTTTTGTTTGTTTGTTTGTTTGTTTGTTTTTGAGACAGGTTCTCTATGTAGTCCTGGCTGTCCTGAAACTTACTACATAGACCAGGTGGTCTCAGACTCACAAAGATCCTCCTGCCTCTGCCTCCGCCTCCTGAGTGCTGGTATTAAAGACATATGACACCTTGCCCAGTCCTCAGTCTACAAGGTATCCTTATAATAACTAGCTTTACCTTCTAAAAATGTGATATATATATATATATATATATAATCAACTTTTATTGTGCTACAAACTGAAGAACTTTGTCTGAGTGAGAGACTCATCTCCTGCTCCTGCCTCTTCTGATACTTGTTTTTTTCTCCTTCCTTCCTTCCTTCCTTCCTTCCTTCCTTCCTTCCTTCCTTCCTTCCTTCCTTCCTTCCACCACTCTAAGGAAGAACTGAGTGAGAGGTGGTGAAAGTTTATGCAAATGGCTTTTAGCCTGAGAACATTCTGGTTTCAAATCTCTTTACTCACTATTAACTGGAGCACAGCTGAAAAAAATTATATATATTTTAAGTGGAGTAAATGTAGATTTATTGAGGAAAACTGACAAAGAACTCTTGAGAGTGGGAGAAAAAGGCTGAAAAAATATTGACATGTCTCTGTGACAGTGAAGTTACTAATCTCAGTCAGTTACTCATGTCCTAGAATGAGGCTTTTCTATTGAACTGCACTGAGACACAGTGGAGAATACATACACTCTCCTCAGAGAGAGGGTTCAGGGTCAATAAAACCACCCACTTCATTGGCTATCTGACCACACTAAAGCTGTAAGTGATTCAAAGTGTTCTACTAGCATCCTGACCTGATGTTACATGCCAGATGAATGGGGCTCTAGAAAGAATCCTTTCCTGGCATGCCAACAAAATGCTTCTCTCAATTATTACAAGTGCTACCACTTGTAGTATTTTTAGAAGTCCTATCTAAATAATTTACAGCTATGAGTATGTTATAAAGAAACAATGAATTCGAGAAATTCTTAGGAAAATGGATGGAACTAGAAAATATCATCCTGAGTGAGGTAACCCAATCACAAAAGAACACACATGGTATTTACTCACTGATAAGCGGGTGTTAGCCCAAAAGCTTGGAATAGCCAAGACTCAACTCACAGACCACATGAAGCTCATGAAGAAGGAAGACCAAGTGTGGATGCCTCAGTCCTACTTAGAAGGAGTAACAAAATACTCAAGGGAGTAAATATGGAGACAAAGTGTGGGACAGAAATTGAAGGAGGGGCCATCTGGAGACCATTCCACCTGGGTATCCATCCCATGTGCAGTCACCAAAGGTAGACACTGATGTGGATGGCAGGAAGAGCATGCTGATAGGAGCCTGATATAGCTGTCTCCTTAGAGGTCTACCAGAGTCTGACATATTCAGATGCAGATGCTCACAGCTAACCACTGATCTGATCAAGGAGTTCCAGATGGAGAAGTTAGAGAGAAGACTGAAGGAGCTGAAAGGGTTTGTGGCCCCATGAGGAGAGCAACAATACCAACCAACCAGAGCTCCCAGGGTCTAAACCACCAGCCTGGGAGTACATAGGGAGGGACCCATGACTCCATCTGTACATGAAGGGGAGGAGGGCCTTGTTGGGCATAGGTGGGAGAGGAGATCTTCGGTCCCATGAAGGCTGAACACCGAGTGGGGGGATTCGAGGGTGGGGAGGTGGGAGTGGGGGGGTAGGTAGGGGCACATCCTCATAGAAGCAGGAGAAGGAGGGATGGGATGGGGGTTCCTGGGTTCTGGGGGGAATGGGGTAAGGGGATAAAATCTGAAATGTAAATATAATATTCAATAAAAAAGAAACCATTATTTTGTATACTTATAAAAGATAAATGTAAACTCAATGAATTTCAAGACAAATTATTTCAGCAGGTATGAGCAGCACTCACCCACCTTCGCTAACCAACTGGCTGTTGTCTGACTGCTTACAGGAGATGATCTTCTCTACCAGCTGGTTGTAGCTGCAGTTGCCAACAGCTTTTACAATGTCATCAATCTGAAAAAACAAATGATGGTCTAACTAGTCCTGGAAAGGTGGGGAAAAGTAAGAAAGGCAAGCCCCTCACTCTGTAAGCACTCTCTCTAATAGCAACACTAATGGGAGCGCTCAGGAGAAGGCCAGCATAGAAACTTGAAAAGCGGTTTTATACACATTATGAAAACTACTGCAATTATAGTGTGCAAAAGTGATAGTTATTGCATGCAACTTTAAGACTATAAAGATGGATTTAAGCCACTATAATACATGAGGTATTCAGGAGAAAAAAAATAAGAAAAATTCAGGGGTTAGAGTTATGACTCAGAGCTAAAAGCACTGGCTGTTTTTCCAGAGGACCTGAGCTATTTTCCTAGCACCCACATAGGTGTCACAACTGTCTGCAACTCCAGTTCCAGAAGTCAACACCCTCTTTTGGTCCCTGCAGGCACTGCACAAATACAGTATACAAACATACATGCAGACAAGACATCCATACACATAAAACAAAAATAAATAAAAAAGAAAAGAAAAATTTAGTGTTCACATAAAACACAGATGTTTTCAAACAGCACGGCGGCACATGCCTGTGACCTTGGTGCTGAACCCTCCTTCTCCCATGACAGCTTCACACTTATCTTTCTTTTGTTCTCTCTCCCTCCCCCACCCCACCACCATCTCCTCCCCCTCCTCCTCCCCCTCCTCCTCTTCCCCTTCCTCCTCCTCCTCCTCTTCTTCTTCTTCCTCCTCTTCCTCCTCTTCCTCCTCTTCCTCCTCTTCCTCCTCCTCCTCCTCCTCCTCCCTCCCCTCCTCCTCCTCCTCCTCCTCCTCCTCCTCCTCCTCCTCCTCCTCCTCCTCCTCCTCCTCCTCTTCTTCTTCTTCTTCTTCTTCTTCTTCTTCTTCTTCTCTCCTTTTTTGAGATAGAGATCTCCTAAGTCCCACACTGGCCTCAAATTCAGAATGCCCATGCCATCTGCCCATCATTTTTCACTTATCAATTTTGAGACATTCTTTTGTCCTTACAATCTCTCTATATAATTATATTTTATTTGTGTCTCTTATCAACATTGAAACACAAATCTGTTTTAATCTATTCCACAATCATTGTCTTTTTAAGTATTTGCTGAGGCCAGACTCAGTAACAAAGCAAGACTTATCACAAAAGTAAAGACAGACATTGTTATTTTCTTTTTTTTAACAATGAATGCTAAGTCTTTGGAATACTTTAATTTCATTCATTCTCCTTCTAGTTTTTGCAGTTTAGAAGTTTTTAGTACCCCAAAATATATGTTATTTGGTAATTATCAGTAACTTAGATTTTTACCTGTTATATACATTATATCTAGTTTTTTTAATATTTGGAGTAATTTTACTTCTCTTCTAAATACTTATTTATATTTCTATTAATAAAGCTCTCGTGATAGCAAATTTCTAAAATGTAATTTGAAAAAAAAAAACTTTGCTTCATTCTTGAAAAATAACTTTACAAGGACAGAATTATGGGTTAGTGTTTGTCCTCTTCATTCACTGATGCCATCCCATTGTCCTCTGACCTTTGCTACAGAGGGTGTGGTGGCATGTACCTGTAGCCCTAGCACTGGGGAGGTGAAGGCAGGTAGATCAGGAGTTCAGGATGATTCCTCTGTTACATAGTGAGTCTGAAGCCAGTCTAGGATGCATAAAACCCAGTCTCCAAAATAAATAAAATAAAGTATTAGTTACCAATCATTTAGAAACATCTTCTCAAGTGACTAAATTCTAGTGTTCATTATCCAAAAGAATATATTTATTTGCAAGTTATTTTTCTCTTTTGAGACAAGGTCTCTCTATGTAGCCCTAGCTGTCCTAGAATTCTCTATGTAGACCATGCTAGCCTCAAATTCAGAAAGATGTCCGCCTCTGTCTTCCGGATGCTGGCAGTAAAGGTGTGCACTACCGTACCAAAGAAACGTAGTTAGTTAGAGACCACAAAATTAGAATTCAAAAAAGCATCCAGTTTTGAAAGGTTTTAAAGCTTTTGCCTTTTCTTGTTCTCTTCTGAGCATCAGGATTTGTTAAAAAGCAAGTGAATGAAACAGATCTAAAGCACCGAGGCTTCTCTTGAGAACCTCTGCCTAGACCAGAAGCACCTGGTTTGCCATCTCTGTACTACATTGAAGTTCATTTTTTCTGTAAGCATATTATGTACTGGACAACTTATAGCTAGCTACATATACAAACAAGTGATTTGAGTTTAGTTTAATGTCATATTATCGACAGGAAGTAAAACTACCTGGCATTGTACCTGCTAGGACACACCTGGCATGTGTAAAATGCTGGGCATGGTTGACTTTTAGTGACATCCTCAGTGAAAGAGTACCAATCAAAACATAGATATCCTTGTTAAAGTGAACTACCCCTGTGCCTCCCAGAATACCAGTTACTTTTAGCAGTAGATGGGGATAGAGGGCATGGGCAAGCCTCTGCTATGATGGCCTCTCTTTCTCAATAGCTAATAAAGACACAATGTATTCTACCAGTTAATATTTATTAAGCACCTACTGTGTGCAACACACTCTTCTACATGCTGAGACATAAGATCCAAGGTACATAAAATAAGTATTTATTGAGAAATTATAGTCAGTCAAGTAAATGAATAGATAATAATTATAGTGATAAATGGTAAAAACATAGCAAAGGGAGAGAAAATGGTGACAAGAGGAAGAGTAATAAGTTTAGGGAGGGCCTCTCTGACAAGATAATATTTGACAAGAACTTTTGATGTACAAAGAATCAAATATGTGAAGATCTGAGAGAACAAGGTACCAGGAGACTAGCAGTCCACAGTGAGTATTAATCTATTCACCACAAAACTGAGCTGGGCTGAGAGTGCAGCCTTGCCTGGCACGCATAGGGCTCTGGGTTTCATGCCAGGACCTTAGCAACATTAGCAGCTTTGAGAGGAACAAGCTGACCTGCTTAGCTAAGAGAAAAACAGCAAGTGTCACTACAGTAAAGTGAGAATGTCAGAGAAAGGCAGGAAGTGGTGTCAGGCAGAGTCTAGAGCACAAAAACCTAGATTAAGCTAAGGCAGGATGGCTATGGATTCAAGGCCAGCCTGAACTACATAGTGAGTGCCAGGTCTGCCTGGGATACCATACAGGTCTGGTCACAGAAACAAAAATCAAAACAACAAATGCCCATTATGATTTCACCTTCTTGGAACTACACTGAAGAGTTTAAAAAAATTGAACACCTGGGCGGTGGTGGCGCATGCCTTTAATCCTAGCACTTGGGAGGCAGAGGCAGGTGGATTTCTGAGTTCAAGGACAACCTGGTCTACAGAGTGAGTTTCAGAATAGCCAGGACTACACAGAGAAATCCTGTCTCGAAAAACCAAAAAAAGAACAAAAAATAGGTGTGTGTACTTGTACCACTTTTCAAGTGACTATCAGGATTTTTTTCCGCAAATAACAGAGCAATGGGATGCTGACAGGCAATTAAATAAACAAACAAATAAATTTAGTTATATATAATTATTTTATATATAATTAAATATAATATACATACAATTACTAAATATTATATAATAATATATTATTATTACATAATATTACATATATGCAATAATTATATAAGACATATTAATAATAAAATTAATTTACTATAATATTAACAATAAATAATACATAATGAATAAAAATTTATAATATATACTGTTAAATATAAATTAACTATATATTGTATATAATTAAATATAAAAACAATTTAGAATATATATAAATTAAATATAAACATATATATACTTATTTGTATATATGTTTATATTTAATTTATATATATTCTAAATATATATATACTTATTTATATATATTCTAAATATATATAAATAAGTATATATATACTTATTTGCATTTGTATTTATGTAACTGATACATTTTTATTTTATGTATATGTATACATGTATGTCTACATGCATGTGTCCAGTGGCATGCCTGGTGGTTGCTTGGGTCAGAAGAGGGCAGTGGATCCCCTGGAACTAGAGTTACAGACAGTTGTGACCTGTCTACAGTAGCCAGTGCTCTTAACCACTGAGGCATCCCTCCAGCCCCCTGTATTTACATAACTCAATTCTACTTACCTGAGGGTCCACTAACCACCCATGATACAAAGGAATATCTAGAAGATCAAAGACTATGCACTCTGGTGTGTACTCGAAAACTCGTACCCCAGTGAACCTGACGTTTACGTCCAGGCCTGTCTGCAGTTTGTGCAAGATTGCCATAGCATCGCTCATATTCTGAAAATACAAAAGGAAGAAGTAGAGTTCAGAAGAATAATTACTATAAAAAAGTTGTATGTGGTGGCATGTGCCTGTAGTCTCTATACAGTTCTCATTTGAGCCCAAGACTTTCAGACAAGCAACACAGCAAGACCCTGTTTCTAAAAGTAAAAAATAAAAAAATAAAAAATAAAAAGACCCAAGTTATTCCCATCAATGCTTTTACTTTCATTTCTGATTTCATTTTATTATTTTCTTTTATTATAATCCTACAGCACTAGGCATCAAACCCTGGGCTCTGTACACACTAGATAAACCACATCTTCAGCCCTACAGCAGACCAAGTACTAGCCTGAGTTCCAGTAATACAGCAGTGAATATAACAGTGTTTCTACTGTCAGGTGATTAGTATGTTACTACAAAAGACAGCCGTCTCCTTAGAGGTCTGCCAGAGCCTAACATAAACAGAGGCAGATGCTCACAGCTAACCACTGATCATGGGGTTCCCAATGGAGGAGTGAGACAGAAGACTGAAGGAGCTGAAAGGGTTTGTGGCTCCATGGGGAGAGCAACAATACCAACCAAACAGAGCTCCCAGGCTTTAAACCACCAGCCTGGCAGTACATAGGGAGGGACCCATGGCCCTAGCTGTATACAAAGGGGAAGATGACATTGTCAGGAGTAGGTGGGTGAGGAAGTCCTTGGTCCAGTGAAGGCTGGACGCCTCAGTGTGGGGGAAATCGTGGGTGGGGAGGTGGGAGTGGGAGGCTGGGTGGGGGCATATTCTCATAGAAGCAGGAGGAGGGGGGATGGGATGGGGGTTCCTGGGTGGGGGAAAATGGGGAAAGGAGATTACATCTGAAATGTAAATAAAATATCCAGTAAAAACATTTTTAAAAAAGAGACAGCCATGTAAATACAATGAGATGCCAAGCATTAACAAGAAAAACTGAGCAGTACAAGACTGTGTAGTGGCAAGAAGTGAGGACCTATTTTTAGACTGAGTAGGCACGTGCCTTTAATCCCAGCACTTCGGAGGCAGAGGCAGGCAGATTTCTGAGTTTGAAGCCAGCCTGGTCTACAGAGTGAGTTCCAGGACAGCCAGGGCTACACAGAGAAACTCTGTCTCAAAAAAAACAAAAACAAAAACAAAAAAGAACTGATTTCTGCAGTGTTGTCCTCAATTCTCAGACACAATTTGTAGCACATGCACATGGCTAAATACATTAATTAATTAGTTAATTAGTAAGATTGAGCCTCAAAAAAACCGTAATAATTTCCTACCCTTTAATAACCATCAAGAGTAATAAAACTGATAATATTTATAAACAAAGGTTAAGAGAAAATATTTGGATAACTTCTTCCTAATTCTTAATTGATAATTATGGTATAAAATTTAAGAGTGAGGAATAGTTGCTGATAGACACCCTTAAGGGTGTTTTACACTTTTTTTTGTTTTACAATTCATCTCAAAGGTACTGCTAGCCTAATGAAGTATTTTAAATTTAAATACAAAACATACTTTTATTTATTTCAGACAGTCTTGCTATATAGGCCAGGCTTTGAACTTTCAGTCCTCTGCCCTCTGTCTCCTGATCTCTTAAAATAAATGATGTGATATTTGTTACACCAGCTTAAACAAAAGCATGTTTTGCAAACACATTTGCAATCATTTAAAAACCTGTCAGGTTGAAGGTTCAGCTTAGTGGTAGAGCCCTCACTACAGCTAGCTTGTGTAAAGTTCTCATTAAATACCCTACAACTGCAAACAGATGAATCCTTAGGACCTCCAACACAAGCAAAATGACACCAGGATGATCAGCCACTATTTTGAATTTCAATTTTGGTATTATCAAAAAATATCTCATTGAGTTCAGTAAGAAATTATATAAACTTTATATGTGAAATAAATTGAACATTACAATTTCATACTTATAAAATGATATTTTTTATGTGGGCAGAAGTCATGAGATTAGAAAGAGGACTTGGAGAGGGGAAGATGAAATCTAAAGGTGTGGGGGAAAAGGAAAAAAGCGACATTAATGAATTCATGTGAAGCAGAAAGGGGCCAGGGAACGGGGAGGGCATGAGGGTAACCTAAGAACAAGCATGCATGAAAATTTCATGATGAAACACATTACTTTCTATGCTAGCTTTAAAAAAACAATTAAAAACATTGTTTTTTGGTTTTATATACTAGAAGCAGATGTAACACTTTATTGAAAAAGAGGTTTCTATTGCTAAAGATTGTTTGAAAAAAATCACTGCTCTTGGGGTGGTGGTGGCTCAGTGGTTAAGAGCAGCACCCAAATGACATCTTAACAAAGACATATATGCAGGCAAAACACCAATGCACAGAAAATTGAAAAAAGTAGTCACTGCTTTAAGCTATAAATTCTCCTAGTAATATTTGGGAAAGTTACTGAATAACAAACCAAGTTCTTCTGAGTTATGCTCCAGTATTTTCTAGTAAAATTTAAATCAGCATACAAAGTTGACTTTAGCTATAGACTACCTATAATGCAAGATGTTGATTTTTCAATTGTATTACAACAAGATTATATGAACATTTAAATTCAAGAAGCTTTGTAAATTAACCCCAGCATTTGGAAAGCAGAGGAAAGTGGATATCTGTAAGTTTGAGGCCAGCCTAGTCTACATTGTGAGCTCCAGGCCAGTCAAGTCTACACAGTGAAACCCTGTCTCAATAAACAAACTAACCAACTAATCAACCGATCACCCACCCAACCAACCACCCAACCAACCAACTAACTAACTCTGAAAACTAGAATGAATTTTGTTTCCTGATGTGCATTTGGGCCTGGTGATTGTTTTGTTGCTTTGGCTTTTGAGACAGGCTCTCATTACGTAGCTCTGGTTGGCATGGAACTCTATGCAGCTCAGGGTTTACCGTGATGGAACTCTATGCAGCTCAGGGTTTACCGTGATGGAACTCTATGCAGCTCAGGGTTTACCGTGATGGAACTCTATGCAGCTCAGGGTTTACCGTGATGGAACTCTATGCAGCTCAGGGTTTACCGTGATGGAACTCTATGCAGCTCAGGGTTTACCGTGATGGAACTCTATGCAGCTCAGGGTTTACCGTGATGGAACTCTATGCAGCTCAGGCTTTACCATGCCCAGTTGCTTGTGAAAGTGAATCCCTAGTGATGTTCATTTCCTCCACAGTGGAAGTGACGACCCTTCTTTCCACACAAAGAAGTTAATTTTTAATCCCAGCACCCTGGAGGCAGAGGCAGGTGGATCTATGAGTTTGAGGCCAGCCTGGTCTACAGAGTGAGTTCCAGGACAGCCAGGACTACACAGAGAAACTCTGTCTCAAAAAAATAAAATAAAATAAAATAAAAAACCAAAACAAAAAAACCAAACAAACAAAAAACCCAAAAGTTAATTTCTTTTTCTTTCTATTAACAAATGCAAAGAATACTGAAGAAAATGAGGTTTGTTTACTCCCAGCTTTGGGAGTGTGCCTTTCCTACTGTATCTTTACTACAGAACAGGATATCAAAAGGGGAAAAAATGTGGACCCGTTGAAATTACACAATTATAGAATGTGTCCTGACATCTCAGGCAACTCATGTTTACCCTCAGCATAACTTGAAGACTGGCAGAATGCTTCCTTGGCATGTACAAGGTATTGAGTTCAATTCTCAGCACAGGAAAAATGATAATCACTTAAAAGATACAAGAAAGGATAAATCAATGATAAATTCACTTGAGAGTCAATTTTCAAGAAAATGCCAAGTTATCCTATACAGATTTATTATAAGATAGTACCAATAAATTATTAGTACATTCATGCATAGAATCTAAAAACTATGGCTGTTGAACCAAATATGGCTCCGAGCTAAGAACTATTTTTACATTTTTAAGGGTAGTTTGTTTTTTTTTTTTAAAGAAAAAAAAGAATAAGCAGCAGACTTGAACTGGCATGGCTGTCAAAGCCTAACACACTTTCTAGTCCTGTATAGAAAAAGTTGCGAATCACAGACAAAGATCAATGTGTAAATTCATAATACAAATGACATATTTTAATATAAAAGTCATGCTTATTACCTGTTCATAATTTACACGTTGAATTTCTGAGATTTCTTTTGGCTTTGCTTCAAGCATGTAATCACCTATAAAAAGAAATTATGAATTACCTTTAAAATAATTTAACTACTTCTCCAATGATCTCACAAAGTACAAATGCTATCATTTTTTAATGCATCATGTAAAACTTTTCAATTATTTTTTAAAAACTTAAAAATGTGGAGGATACTTTTATTATGTAGTATCTTTCTGATATGTCTCTTTTTCTCTCTACACATACACACACACATTCACTTTTAAGTTTTTATTTTTGTGTATGGGTTTTTTGCTGCATATATGTCTGTGCATCATAGACATGTATGCATCATCATGGGTATCTTAGAGGCCAGAGAGTGTCAAATCTCCTAGGACTGGAATTATAGACAGTTGTGAGCTGTTTCCTGGTGGGTGTAATAAAACTGGGTCCTTTGGAAGAGTAGCTATTGTTCTCTCTGTCTCTGTCTCTCTTTGTGTCTCTCTGTCTCTCTTTGTGTCTCTCTGTCTCTCTGTGTCTCTCTGTCTCTCTCTCTCTCTGTCTCTGTCTCTCTCTGTCTCTGTCTCTCTGTCTCTGTCTCTGTCTCTCTCTCTCTCTGTCTCCAGGGTTTCACTATGAAGTTGTGAATGGCCTGGAACTCACAGAGAGATCCACCTGTTTCTGCCTCCCAAGAGCTAGAAATACATGCAATGCCATACTTGGCTTATATATTATTTTTATATAAAGATTTTGGTGTTCTTGTGTATTGAATCAGGGCCCTGAACATGCTAAGCATGTGCTCTACCATAGAACTACAGTCTATGAATTGCCTGTAATTCATGTCTTTTTCTTTAAATCATCTGTATAATTACTATCATTTTGTTGAGTTGTAAAATTTCTTTTACATTTTCATCATATATCTATTTTTTTAGTGTGTGTGTGTGTGTGTGTATGCGCACACGTTCATGTGGAGGTCAGAGAACAAGGTGTGGGATTCAGATCTTTCCTCCCATCATGTAGGGCTTGGGGACTGACATCAGGTGGTCAGGCTTGATAGCAGGTACCTTTGCTCACTATGCCATCTTTATGATCCTAAAATCTCTTTCAAAATTAGAGAAGTTAGCACAACTTCCATGATATATGTAGTAAAGATTTTTCCATTGTCTTTTTTCTTTTTTATACTTTATGATAGTTTGTTGTTGTCTGCTTGCTATATTTTTTCCCCAAATGGAAATAGCTATGTAGATTCTAAAAGATCTTTACCTCTTTAGAGTTTACAGATATTTACAGATACTTTCTTTAACTAATATATGTCCCTTTTTAAATGTTCAAATCTTTCAATTGAAATGTAATTTATTTTGATAGAAACAGTAAGAAATTATGTATGATAGAAACAGTATGGAATTAGCTTCTTACCCAAGTAGCTAACAAGGTAACAAAACTGCTTTACTATAACCTTTACTTTCTACTTTGAAATAAATTTATAAAGACTACACCAAATATTCTCTTAAGCCAGTGGTTCTCAACCTTCCCAATGCTGCAACCCTTTAATATAGTTCCTCTAGTTGTGATGATCGCCAACCATAAAATTATTTCATTGCTACTTCATAGCTGTAATTTTGCTACTGTTATGAATCATAAAGCAAATATCTGAGATGTGGTCCACAGGTTGAGAGCTGCTATCTTAGGCTTTGCAACTCTGAAAACAAAAGAATTTCTATAGACATTAATCTATTAAGACTGTGAAGTTATACCAGCAATGACTTTATTTTACTTAAACAAGAACTATCAATTCTATATGATATTTATCCAGATAATGAAGTTGAGTGGTCTGCTTGAATCTTGTATTTCATTTGTGTTCCATGTTTATTTTGATGAAAAGATTACATTTGTTTTCTTAGCTACCATGTTAGTTAGTCTGGGATGTGGAACATTATATGAGACAGTATTAAATGATGTTCTTACAGAGACAAAAGCTTGGGAACTAATGACAAGACTCCTGATATTTATGCCTTTTAAAAAATATATCCTTGAACACAAAATGAATTTACTGACTCATCTTGGTTTTTTTCCCCCGCTGTGTTCTTTAGTCAGAGTTGTATTTGTAGCCCAGGCTAGCCTTGAAATCATGCCTCAGCCTCTCCAGTGCTGGGATTATAGGTGGGTTCCAACATACCTGGCTGATTTACCTCTAACAAACAAAATACAACACAGTAAGGAGGTGTCACTTATATATTGGAATACAAAAACACAGTAGCTTTTACTGTTGTACTCTCTACTCTTCTCTGAAGATGTCTTCTGTGTTATGAAGCTTCTTGTGGAGAGGCTCCTATGGCAGGAGGCTTCCAGCCAAGAGTCATCAGGTAACTAAGAGCTTTACCACAACTATGAGAAACTGAGTCCTGTCATCAACTGAGTATGTGAACAGCCACCAATTCTCCATAGCTACATTTTCACCTGAAGTGGCAGTGCTGGTAGGCACCATGTCTGCAGCCTCCTAAGAACTTGAATGAGGATGCCACCCAGATTCCTGACCCAAAGATGCTGAGAAATAACAAAAAATTATTGTTTGGTACCATTAAACACTAGGATGATTTATTATATAACATAAGATAGGTAGTGTTCTAGGCACACAATGCTGGAGCCATATAGTTTAGTAATTTAATTTTAGTTATTTAATTTGTAATGTAAGAATCTGATTGCTCTTGTATGTACATGCACTGGAGATCAAACCCAGAGCTTTGTTGAGTGTGCTCTTACCATTGAACTAAACCTACAGTCTTTATAATAAAAAATTTTTAAAAGATTTATTTACTCATTTTATGTGAGTATACTGTCGCTGTCTTCAGGCACACCAGAAGAGGGTATCAAATTGCATTACAGATCTTGTGAGCCACCATGTGGTTGCTGAGAATTGAACTCAGGAGAAGTCAGTACTCTACTCTTAACTGCTGAGCCATCTCCCCAGCCCATAATCAAATCTTTTTAAAAAGAAGAAATTGAGTTTCTAAGAAAGCACTTTCCAGTTTTAGACATGTAAATGAACGATCTTTTAAGAGTATACCTTTGTTTAGATTATCCCACCTTTGTGCCTGTATTTACTTTCAAAACATTCTTTGCATAAAAAAGGTACTTGTTTCCCACAGCTCTCCATGGAGCCTGAAGGGAGATGACTGTCAGCTCTAGGACAGCATGGAGTATGCAAGACTCTATTTCACAAAACAAAAGTATTCTTCTTTTCCCCCTTCAATTTTTTAAGATTTATTATATTTTTTAAATTATGTGTGAGATGGCTGGAAATACAGCTCGGCAGTTAAGAGCATATAATTACTCTTCAAGAGGACCTGAGTTTGGTTCCTAGCACCCATGTCAGGCAGCTCACAACTGCCTGTAACCCATGTAACCCAGCCACAGAAGATCCTATGCCTTCTTCTGGCCTCCATAGGCACTGCACACACATGTACACACACACACAAGTGCTTAAAATAATAATTTTAAATGTTGTATGTGTATACATACATGTGACATGAGTACCTGCAGAGGCCAGAAGACAGTGTCAGGTCTGGAATTACAGGCAGCTGTAAGCTACCTCACATGGATGTTAGGACCTGAACACAAGTCATGTTTTTTTGGAAAATAGATAGGTGAGCAGGTGCTCTGAAAGGCCAGAGGGTAGGCTCTACAGCTGGGCAACAGAGTGCTTCCAAAGCAGGTACAAGGTCTCTGTGAAACAGCTGAGACAAAGAGTATTCTTTCAAAATGGGTTGTTTTAAAAGATAAATATGTCAGATTTGTTTTAGTAGGAAATATGACTGATAACTAACAAGATTATTAAAAAAAAACCCTAAGTAATATAATGTATAGTTGCCTATAAAAGGCTATAGAGATGTGTGTACACACACACATGTAACTATGTGTATGTTTATTTACTTTTTCTAATGTTGAGGGTAAGATTAGTACTTCACACTTGTTAGACAACTGCTTACCCCTGAATTATATCCCAGCCCTGTGAGATTTTAAGTTAGATGAAGGATGAAATTGATGCTTTCAGAAGAGTATATTGGTGTATAGGCTAACCTGGAGGGTAAAAGAATAAGAATTTTCAGCCTCTGAAATATCAGTGCACAGAGAAAGGCTGTCAAAGAAAGTCTTCAATCAGAACATGCTACTAAGAAGCAACTAAAAATCAAGAAACAACCCCCCCAATATTTATATTAGGCCAAGGATAGAATCTGGCAAGTAGACAGTTTATCCCAAATGAGCTTGGAAAACACAGTTGGGGCTGGAGAGGTGGATTAGAGGTTAGGAGCATTGGCTGGTGTTTCAGAGGACCCAGGACACCAGCACCCATATGGTGGATCACAACCATCTGTAACTCCAGTTCCAGTGGATCTGATGCCTTCTTCTGGCCTGCATGCCTGCACCAGGCATGTACATGGTGCATATGCATACATGCAGCAAGCAAAATTTTCATACACATAAAATATTTTAAATGAATAAAGTGACACCAGGTGGAGGTGTCACATACACTAGCACTTGGAAAGTAGAGGCAGGCAGATCTCTGAGTTTGAGGCCAACCTGGTCCACAGAGTGATTTCCAGGACAGCTGAGGTATGCAGAGAAACCGTGTCTTGACAAACCAACCAACCAACCAACCAACCAACCAACCAACCAACCAAGAACCAACCAATCAAACAAAGACAAATAATTAACTGTCGCCAAAATTAAAATACCTTAATACTGGTCTATAGTTATAGTTTGTATTTATAAGATAATTTTTTAAAACACCAAAAATGCTACCATCCTGTTTTTATTACCACACCACACCACACCACACCACACCATACCATACCATACCATACTTGTCTTAGGGCTGGGTTTTCAATTTGTAAATGCTTTGTCCTTCCTCATCTACCTGAAAGATGAAGGTCAGGCAGCTCTCTATGTGTTAGGCAACCAAAGAGATGAAGCAGATGTCTTACTGATGATTGGTTATAATAAAGATCTGACAGCCAGTAGCTGGGGCAGGAAGTAATGGGGTGGAACTTCTGGGCAGGTGGTAATGCAAGACTGATGCAAGAGAAGTGGGAGAATCTAGGAAGACACTGAAGGGCAGAAGGAATAGGATGGACCTAGCTACTTTTATCCTATTATTTGCACTATCCCCTCTCCCTACATGGTTCTCACTACCTGCTTACAGCTCCATGGGTCAGCTGCTCAGTAAATACATTTGCTGATTAAAGAAGGAAAAAGACAAGTAAAAGGACTCTGGAACACTGTCATGCTGCACTGTGTTGATAACTATCTTACCAGGATATGGTGGGCCAAGGCAGGAGGATCACTGAGCCAAGGAGTTTTGGAGCATGGCTAAAACACTTAAGAACTCTGAGACATAATGAAGAGAACAAGCCTGAGAACACCTGAGGTAGAAGAAAGGACTTTAACTGAGTTAAAACTGTTGTGGGTTGTTTGGACAGAAAAGATTTCCATCTTTATCTTGGAGTGACTAGTGATAAACCAGCCAAGCTCACTAGGTGTAAGTGGCTCCCCAGCCTACTCACCTTCCTGTAATAAAATGCCATATTTTGTAACCTGTTGTACTTTGGATGTGAAGCATTTTTGCATAGCATTGTGATACTATATGTTTTGTCCTGATTTCATAGTAATGCATCTGCCCATCATCCCGAGTTGGCTGCTAAATCCATACAGTTGTGAAGTCTTGCCTTTGCTTAGGCAGACTGCTTTTCAGTTATGCATGAACATCTTAAGATGTTCTTCCTTTAAGTTACCTTCCTTCCTTCCTTCCTTCCTTCCTTCCTTCCTTCCTTCCTTCCTTCCTTCTTTCCTTCCATCCATTCAACTTTCTTTCTTTTTTCCCCCCTAAACAGAGTTTCTCTGTGTAGCCATAGCTGTCCTGGAACTCATTTTGTAGACTAAGCTGACCTTGAACTCAGAGATCCACCTACCTCTGCCTCCAGAGTGCTAGGACTAAAGCATGTCTCACTACACATATCTTATATATTTTTTAAAAGATTCATTTTTAATTTTTACTTACATACAATGTATGAGTTAGTGTGTGTTTGCCATGTATGTAGATACCCATGGAATCCAGGAGAAAGTATTGGATCCCGTGGATCCAGCCTGGAGTTACAGGCACTTATGAGCTAACTAATATGAGTTTTGGGAATCAAACTCAGTCCCCTGGAAGAGCAACAAGTGCTCTTAACACTGAGCCATCATTCTAGTCCCTGGAATTTTTTTAAAAAATAAAAACATTCAAATTTGACAATGTGCTATCTGTGTTATAGCAACTATAGCATTTTTGTGAAGTTCAGATCATGTCAGTGCTGTGCCCAGTGTCCTCATTGAAGTCACAGCTCATTCACCACAAAAAAGTTAGTCTTTACATCAGCCTATCTGGGCCCTTCCAAATCTGAATCCAATGACTCTGATCCCGCCTCATACTATCTCCCTGCCCTCTTTGTACTCTCCTTGGTATCATCTTGGCGGCTTAAAGTCCACTAATCTAGCCTTTATCTTTTATCTATCTTTATATATTTTACTAATCTATGTTTATATATTTAAGTATTTAGAGTAATTTACCTATAACTATGAGGTCCCTAGCCAGTAAACATGAATTAATAAATATGAAATATATGTATGTATATATGTGATATATAGATATCATATATATATATATACACTTTCTAAAAGCCCCACTTCCAATTTCTTCTCTTAAACTCCCCCTTATTGATATAAGTGATTGAGAGCAATCACAAATTGTACCCATTGTCCAAACATAGGATATCACTGGGACCAAGTTTCTAAATTTATAAAGGGGGCCACTGCTGATATACCAACAGCCTTGCCCCTAAAATGGTTATCAAACAGACCTGTGTGGCAAGAACAGTGGCCCATAACAAAAGAAAATGATGCGAGCACTTAAACAACTGGTACAAGAGCAGCTGGAGGCTCAACATATAGGAGTCTACCAGCCAATGGAATTCTCCTGTGTTTGTTGTAAAAAAAAATCAGGAAAATGAAGAAGGATAATGGATTTAAGAGCAGTTAGGCCGGGCAGTGGTGGCGCACGCCTTTAATCCCAGCACTTGGGAGGCAGAGGCAGGTGGATTTTTTTAGTTCAAGGCCAGCCTGGTCTACAGAGTGAGTTCCAGGACAGCCACGGCTACACAGAGAAACCCTGTCTCAAAAAACCTCTTTTTTAAATTTTTTAAAATTTTTTTTTAAAGAGAGTAATTCAACCAATGGGTCCTTTACAGCCTGGACTTCCTTTACAAATTATAACTTGGGGTGACTGATGGAGAAGTAAATTCTAATAGCATAGAGAGTAGACATCTGCCAAGCTCTAGTGCTGACTAAGGCTTATTATAAATAAAGGTTCTGTGTCATTTCTCTGGAATGAATGGTCAAAGGCAGGGTAGAAACCTCTGAATTGAGATTAATACAACACTCCCCTCCTGCCTTCACCCAGTTAACTGGTTGTCTGGAACACTTGAGACAAACTATCAGCTATCTACCTACCATCCATCTATCTATCTATCTTTCTATCTATCTTTCTATCTTTCTTTCTTTCTTTCTTTCTTTCTTTCTTTCTTTCTTTCTCTTTCTTTCTTTCTCTTTCTTTCTTTCTTTCTTTCTTTCTTTCTTTCTTTCTTTCTTTCTTTCTAGTCTTGCTTTGTAGCCTATGCTGGTCTCAAACTCATAATCATTCTGCCTCAGTCTACCAAGTTCTGGGAGTACTGATATATATGTATCATCATATAGCATCATACCATCAAATAAAGCCAACAATATTTTGTTTCTATGTGTATATGGGGGGGTATATATGCATATGTGTGCATACATGTAGACTTTGATATGTGGTATCTTCCTCAATCACTTCATTTCAAAAAAATTGTTTGTTTTGTGAGACAGGGTCTCTCTGTGTAGTCTTAGCTATTCTAGTACTCACTCTGCAAACCAGGTTGGTCTAGAACTCAGATATCTGCCTGGAGATATGCCACCACACCACAGCTAGGATTTATTTTTAATAATGCTCGTGTGTGTGTGTGTGTGTGTGTGTGTGTGTGTGTGTATGCACATGTGAGTACAGGTGCTGAGGCCAGAGGTTGCACCCCCTGAAGCTGGGGTTATAAATAGTTATAAGGCACTTGCTATAGGTACTAGGAACTGAACAGGTCCTCTGCAAAAGCATTAAAGTACCCTTAACCACTACCCATCTCTCTAGCCCTTCACCCTAGTTTTTGAGACAAGATCTTGCACTGAATCTAGAGCTCATCAACTGGACAGTCTGATTGACCAGGAAGCGCCAAGGATGTTTTTACTTCCACCTTCCACACAGGATAGGCACAAGCTGCCACACTCAACTTTTACAGGAATACTGGGGATTCAAAGTCCGGTCCTCATGCATGTGTAGTAAGCACTTTACCAACTAAGTCATCTCCCTAGCACTTGTCTAACAATATCTTTTAAATAAAAATTTAATCACTAAAAATACTAGAAAAATATGAAGAAAGATATCTTATTTGATAATATATAAGCTCTTTGCCAGATTACAAAGGGCATAGTATAATGTATAACTACTTCTCTCTAGACAAGTTCAATTTGATGTAGACAGCCTACAAGCTGAATTATTACTCTTTTGAAAAAAGATTTACTTTTATTATATGTGTATAAGTGTTTGTCCATGCAAGTGTATGAATGTGCACAATGTACACGTCTAATAACTATGGAAGCAAGAAGATAAGGTAGGATCTCCTAAAGCTGGAGTTGCAAACACATTGTGGGTGGTGGAACTGAGAAGGGGTCCTCTTAAAGAGCAGTCAGTGCTCAAAGGGCTGGGCTATCTCTCTGTCCCTATTCCTCTGTTTTGAGATAAGAAGCTCAGAAAAGAATGCAATTCAACACATTGCTTCCTTCAATAAGAAAGATATTTCAGATGAAATATACTATAAACTGACATAGGTCCACAAATTATATTTTGGGTAGCAGTATCTCTTATCACCTTCTTAGATTTTTTTTAGATTTTGTTTGTTTGTTTGCTTTGGGGTGTGTGTGTGTGTTTGTGTGTGTGCATGTGCATGCACACATGTGTGTGTGCTTCACCTCTACTGATGAAACCCAGAAGCTCACAGATGCAAGGCAAGTCCTCCAACACTGAGCTATATCTCCAACCCAACTCCTTCAATTTTAATCCAAGTCAACATAATTTTAAAAAGGTATTTTCTTCATGAAATGTCAAAGTTTCTGTATTATTTTTCACTCACAATTTACTGGGATTAGTTAATTAGTGTGCTATTCTCTGGGTTTTTCCCAGTCTTCTTATTTATAGTTCAATATTCTAATGATAGTCAGAAGAAATGTCTTTAACAGTTAAGAATAGTAAGATAGTAGTAAAATTTTTAATCATCAGGCTCAGAACTATAATTTTAAAATAGAATATCTAATAGCACCAGTAAAGTAACAGCTTTGAAAACTTTATTTAATTTTGAAAAAGATACAAAAGTCATGTAGTCTTCTGCACTGACCTAAATATTCCATCAGCTGCTCCGCAGTTATGATTTCCATCATTGGTGGAAGTTTCACCTGAAAAAAACCCAAAGTATTATCTCTATAAAACAATGTTTTTCACGACTGAATTATTTCCTGTAGTAAAAAACAAGCACACGTCTGTGCATGCATGTGTGTATGTACACACAGACAGACAGACAGACAGACAGACAGGCAGACAGACACCTACTATGTAAATACATTAACATTCATGCTTCTATAACAAAGTCACCTAAGCATGCCTTTACTGTCAGTACTCAGTAGGATGGTCATGAGTGTTAAGACAGTTTGAACTGTAGAGTGTGACTCTTTCTCTAAAAATGCAGATAAGGGTAAATAAAATAGTGGGTGAAAGTGCTTAACAAGTGAGTTTGATGTCTTGGGTTTGATCCCAGAAACTCATGGTGAAACCAGGGAATGGGCTCTTAATAGTTATCCTCTGACTTTCACACACACTGTGATATATACACACACCAAGACACACATGAACCTTTACTTACATCATACACACACACACACACACACACACACACACACACACACAAATAATTTTAAAGGATGTTAAAAAACAAATAAAAATATCAAAAAATATAAAGTATTACAAGGTCAGTTCTGTCACTGTAATATCTATAAGGTGGTAGAGAATCATATAGAGATATTAAGAAGTCTGTAAAAGGGAATCATACAGAGTTTGTAAAGTCATGTTACTCCTTTTATCATCTAGCATAATTGCTATGAGACCCCTGGCACAGTGCCCAGAATAGTAGAAAATTCAGCTAACAATCAGGAAGAGGCCCCAGCATGTAACAAGTCATTAATGGAATTGTTTTCTGAAAGTCAAGATGAAACAAAGCTTCATATTCATAATTTCAATCTACCTTGGGCATATTCTGAATGGTTAAAATAAATATGGTATCAAAGTACTAACCAAACACTAAAAACTCATCTGTATGATTTTGTTTAAAATATAATATTTAAAACTGGTAAAATAAGCTATATTATTTAGAAGTACCTATGTAGGCAACAAAATTACTTTTAAAAAGTAAGGAGATGTAAACCTACAATCTAGCTCAGACTACATAGGGGGACATTGTCAAAAAAAAAAAAAAAAAAAGGAAGGCATAGTGGTACACACTTGTAACCCTAGCAATTGGGAGATAAGAACAGAAAAATCAGGAGTTTAAGGCCATCTTTGGCTATACGGCGTGAGACTAGCCTATGTTACATAAGACATAAGACAAAGAAAATGATAAAAACAAAACCTAACAACAACAAAAAAATCAAGATTATGGTTACTTCTAGAGGTAAAGCGTTACAGTAGAAAGAATATAATAAGCTTTTGGGGGTACTGCAAACTGAGGTTGCTAGGATTGGGTAGCAAATCCCTTTACCCACTCACTGACCTACCTCGCTGGCCTAAAACAAGTTTTCACATGAATTGTCAAGATGAGCTACACATACTATGGCCAGTAACTAAATATTTTAACTGACATCTACAATCACACTCTGTTAAATTCACAGAATAGAAGAAAAATAAATATTCCTGACTCTACAGGGCAGGATTTACAGGTGTTTCCAGACTACACCTGGCTTGTTAGATGTTGCTGGGTTCTGAATTCAGATCCTCATGTTTACACAGCACTCCTGATGGCCCTTCTGCCTTAGCTTCTCAAGTGTTGGAATACCCAGTTCCAACAACTTTTTAAAGGTAGAGATAATAGAAGAGTAATAAAATTGAGTTTGTTCAGCCTATTTATGAAATTACTTACTAACCGCCATTCGACTTACTTGGTCACATTAATTGATGACTGTGAAACAAGTCACAGACATAATTAATTCAAAGAACAAATAAAGGCTTTGAAATGTTTGCCCAAAGTAAGTAGATGACTTGTAATGTGACTTGAGATTCACAGCAAAATAAGTTCCTTTCATTACGACAGCATGAATTTCAAAAGAAAAAAGAGAGGAAAGAAAGAAGAATAAATATGTTCAGTCAGTGAAATAAATGTCTGTTACAATCAGATGTGTCTAACCTGCCACATTATGACATAACACTGTCATCCACAAAGTGCACACCCACACACGCGTGCACGCTTACACACACACATAATCTCAGAATGTTTAAAATAAGTTAATTAATCTATTTTGGGGCACAATCATACTGTCCTGGGGCACATTCAGCCTGCTGTAAAACACCTGAAAATGGAGTGTAAAGGTCTATGTTAGAGTGCTTACTTACCATACTAAATTTAGTTCCCCCAAAGAGGTTGTATTTATATTAAATATTCTACAAAGTCTGATTAATTGACAGCACTTCAGTGATTATGGAACTGCTAGGATGTTACAGGCCTAGAATCTAATTATAATTGATCTTGGACTATCTTTAGTCCTCATAATAACTCAATTTTGTGTCTGACCTAACATCTTTGGAATTTATTAATGTAGCAAACTACTAGAGTCCATGGACCTAAAACCTAAGAAATTTAGCAGACGGCATCTGAGACATATAACCTGGTTCCTTCAACCTCCCTAACTCCCTTACTTTTCTATAACTTCCCTTATGTTTCCACCAATGTATTTGAATATTCTCTGTACTGTTGCTCTAACAATTCCACGGAACTGTTACCACATCTGAACATGGGATTTGAGGTAACCTAAATCTGTGTTCCTAGGCTAGGGCCACTCATTTTTGGCACCAGAATAGTCATCAACACCTTTTTTTTGGCTGTTAGATCTGGTCTTTTCAGACCAGCTCTCTCAACATAGTAAAAGCTAGCATCAAATTTACCATAAGGTAAAAAAATGTTTTTCAATTTGTTTTTTAATGTCATCAAATCCCTAAACACAATAAAAACAACAAACCATCCAAAACAAGCAGTGCATAGTGGTCCACACCTGTAATCCTACTCTCAGGAGGTGGATAGAGAAAGATCAGGGTCAACCTTAGGTACAGAGTGAATCTGACACCTGTCACAAAACCAAACCAAAAGTAAAAACAATTTAACCAATTAAAAGTGGAAAATAATGAACTGGCAGGATAGTTTAGTGGCTCTAGATCACTGGTCCTTCATAGGACCCAAGTTTGATTTCCAGTACCCACATGGCAACTTACAACTGTCTATAACTCTAGTCCCAGAAAATCTGATGCCTTCTGGCCTTTGAAGGTACAGGAACACACATGGTACACAGACAGACATACAGACAAAACAATCATACACATAAAATAAAAAATAATTGTTAAAAAGTGGAAAATAAAGTGGCTGCAGAGGTGTCTCAGAGGCTAAGGGCACTTACCTGAGTTCCATTCCCAGAACTCACAACCATATGTAAGTCCAGTTCCAAGAATTCTTTTTTTTTTTTTTTTTTTTTTGGTTTTTTTGAGACAGGGTTTCTCTGTGTAGTCCTGGCTGTCCTGGAACTCACCAGTTTCAAGAATTCTAAGGCCATCTTCTGGCCTTAACCAGCATCAGGCATACAGGTGGTACACATGCACACATGCATGAAAAACAGCACCCCCTCCAAACACAAAAGATACATGGAAGTATCTTATTTTTTAAAAAGTGGAACAATATCAAAGTTGCCTTTAAGCCAGGTATGCTGCTGTGCACCTGTTAATTCCAGTACTCAAGAGTCTGAATCCAGAGACTTGAGAGCTCAAATAGCAACACCCCTTTTCAAAATACACAAACAAAACAAAAGTTACTATATTCAAAGGCCTAGTTTGTTGGTACCACATGCATTTAAAAGTCAAATGTCCTTTACTTAGACTTCCACAGGCATGATGGGAAAGGAAGGCTTTTCTATGGACGGAATACTAACAGAGCAGAGGAGATGGACATATTCATCACTGACATCAGGCATCACCAGTACAGGGTCATACTGCTCTCATCTACTTTACTCACAAGTCCAGAGCCACATATTACTTCTAATCCTTGGGAGGAACTGGGAAAGGAAGCCCCAGAACTGTCCCTCAAACCTTTTATGTAAATGAGGTCCCACCACTGTGTGAAGTTTTTAATTTCTTTTTACAAGATCTATATTTAAAACAGAGTAGGCAGAGGCTCAGATAAAATCTTTGGCTCACCATCTGTTTTCCCCTTTTTATAAGCAATAAACACACTTTGGAAAACCTCAAAAGAGTTTTGTGCTTACTTTAGGAAAAGAGAGCATGAAAAAAAAATTAGTGTGACTGTTCTTCTACAGGTTTGGAGTAGGATGGGGCAGAGTAAAGGAACATGAGGTATTTATGAAAAACACATGGGACTTCCAAGGGATGTCATAGAAAAGGAGGGAGAGCCATAGCAAACAGTCACTGATGGAAAGCTGCTCAGACATGGAACTTCACTTCAAGATGAGAAAATAAAGTCGAAATGTCCATTCCTACTTTAAGTTTCTCGCTATTTATATTTCCTCCTTTTGTCATCATGTTGCTCAGCTTTTTTCATGCTCATTTATAAGTGTTTTTTTTTCTTTGTTGTTGTTGTTGTTTTCGAGACAGGGTTTCTCTGTGTAGCCCTGACTGTCCTGGAACTCACTCTGTAGACCAGGCTGGCTCGAACTCAGAAACCTGCCTGCCTCTGTCTCCCAAGTGCTTGCTCATTTATAAGTGTTCTTTGTAAACCAGGAAACTAATCCTCAACTCTAGAGAGACAACTCAGCGGTCAAGAGGACTAGCTACTCTTCCCGAGGACTCAGATGCAATACTAAGCACACACACAGTTCCAGGACCTCTGGTACCCTTTTCTGGCTTCCTGGGCATGCATGTAGTACACAGATACACATGCAGGCAAAGCACTCAGAAGAGTGAGTAGTAGGAGGAAGAGGATGAAGAAGAAGATGAAGAGGATGAAGAAGAAGAGGAGAAGGAAGAAGAGGAAGAGGAGAAGGTAACCCTTAGAGTCAGGTGAAGATGATCAAAGCACACTACAAACATGTTTGAAATGCTATAATGAGGGCTGAAGATGTTGACAGGTGCCTTCCTAGTATACATGAAACCCTGCTTAACCTTAGAACCATACAAACTGGGAATGGTGGCACATGCTTATAATTCAAGTACTTGGGAGGTTGAGGCAGGAGAATCAGAAGTTCAAAAGACCATCCTCAAGCTACACAGTAAGCTGGAGCCCAGCCTGTGATTTATGAGACTGTCTCAAAAACAAGCAAAAATGTTATAATCAAATCCATTTTTCTATATAATTTATGTGAAAAGATGAATACGATCAAAATATATTATTTTGTATGTATGCATATGTCATAATGAAACCCATTATTTTGTACAATATATGCAAATTACTAAAAGTAACTTAAGAAAATAAAGAAACTCGGGGCTGGGCCAATAGCTCAGTGAAAACAGTGCACCTGACTTTAGATCCCCAGCACCCATGTCAAAACTGGGTTGCAGTGTCATGCTTCTGTAACCTCAGCACTGAGGGGTGGAGAAGTAGAACAGGAAAATCCAGGGCTTACTGGCCAGCCAGTCTAACTGAAAGAACACGTTCAACTGAGAGACCCTGTCTCCAAAAATGGTTCAAACAAGAAACATTGAGAGTGATACAGAAAAAAAACACCGACCTCTGGTCTCCATACCTACATTCATAGGTGAGGGCTTGTGTACAACACACATGCATGCACAAGCGAGTGAGCAAGAGAGTGACTGAGTGCATGAGTGCACACATGCATGCACACACACACACAGAAACTAGTTCTTAGACGTTTTAAGCTGACAAGTCTTTCTTTCTGTGAGTGGTGTACAGCAGATGCCCCTTTGTTCTCCTTTTTAACCTCAATCATCACTCATCCGTCAAAGAATCTGGAAATCTCTGCTGACTTCCAAAAAGCAAATAACATTTTTGTATTATTAGGAAAACAGTTTTGACCTCTAGAAAACCTGGCTCACCTTGAGAATTCTATCTGACATTGGTTATCTCACTCATCACCCTATCAATCATTAATGATGGCTGATTTTTGTTGGCATAAATAGCCTCCAGGCAGAAAAGGGACTGAGAACCACAGACTTTCAAGATCATCTTCAAATTCATGACCGTGAATACTTATTTACAGATGAAAACCCATCAAGTTTACTTCTTGCTACTTATGACTTTCTCCCTCTCCACTGTATTTCAAGCTATTCTGATCTTTCTTCATATGCACCCTTTTGTTCAGAGGCCTTATCTCATTCAGTCTTCAGACCTGAATCTGCCTTTCTCATCTCTGAAGCCTTCCCCTGAGATCCCATTCCCAACTCCCACCACACACTTTTTTTTTTACTTCCTTAGCATATTAGCACTGTTCACATTGCTCTGCAATTACTCTTTATGTCTGCCTCTTTATCACATACAGAGCCACTGGAGAGCTGATGCACTCTGTACTGTCTTTGCATGTATAATGTCTTTCACAAAGCCAGACCCAAACACATATTTGAATCTGCCTTTCAGAGTCTATTCAAGGCTCATATATCCTCAAAGTAATCCAGGCCATGGTAGCTGCTCCTCCTACTATAAATGTGGGTGGCATTATTCCATGGGCTGCAGGCTTGGACTAAATAAAAAGAAATCAAACTGAGCAGTCATATCTATCTGCTTCCCGACTATGAATGCAATTTGACCAGTGGTTTCAAGCTCCAGCTTCAAGTTTCAAGCTGCCATAGCTTCCCTGACTTAATGTACCCTCAAATTGCAAGCAAAAATAAACCCCACCTTAAGTTGCTTTTGTCAGGTATTTTGTTACAGAAGTGAGAAAAGTAACTATGCCAGAAAATTGGTACTCAGGAATGGAGCCTTTGCAGTGATAAACCTGACCATGTAGCTCTTAGACCTTTTGAACAGCTTTGTAGAAACAATGTGAAAAAGTCTGGAACTCTGGGCCAGAAAAGCCATAGAAGCTATAAGCAGAGGTCAATCAAAACAATCTTCTGATTCATTAGCATGCGTGCATACTTATTAACAGACTAATCCAGATTATTAGAACACAGATGATTCCATCAGGAGCCCCAGATACCTAACATAGAGCTGCAAGATTTGGTGTTGGAATCTTTCCCTCACTATCCATCTTAGTTCTTCATAACTAGTTAGCATAATTCAAGCTATTTGTCTTCTAGGGAACACTTTAACTATAAGTGGAATTATCAATTTGAAAACAGGTGCTGAGATTCATCCTCTCAAAACCCACATACTGCAAGCTTAAATATGACACCATGTTCTGAGGCTCAACACGCCTGCTCTTCCCCTCTGTTCTCCAGGACCTTAGATTTATCCTTCCTTATTTTAGCTGTTAATAGTTTTAGCTTCCTTAACAAACATTCTAATGTATAGTTACTAGTAAAAATGCTAAACCTTTGAAGTAGAGTCAAGGAAACAAGAAAAAAAATCACACACAAGATGAAAATATGTCTTTGAAAATAAGTAATTTATGGTAAGTAGGCTCAGACCAATGCTTTTCCTTAAATGGAATTTGTCTAAAAAAGTTGTATCTTTCCTGTCACTATTCCTTTCAAGCATCCACATCCAAGTAGGACAGACAGCATTCTCCAGAAAACATTAAATCTTACTCCACTTAAATTACATTAAAACTTACTCCAAAATATGAGATAGTAACTGAAGACCACTATTTCCAGCTTCCACTGTTTCGCATATGTAATAAATAACGTCAGTAAGAAGGAGTAATATAGGCAAATATAGCTAAAAATAATCAGAAAATGTAAGTGCAGGGAGCTCTAGATTCTACTTGTTTATAAGCAAACCATCAGTAACAACCTTTAACTGAATGTTGCATTTTTAATACAAAAAAGACCTGAAGTTAGGGGCAATTCTTCCTGACACATACCCATAAGAATAGTCTTTCAATAAAGAAATCCTGGAATTCATTTCATGTAAGAAGGGACTGTCAGACATTGTGGTGCATGCCTGTAAACCTAGCACTCCGGAGGCTGTAGCATTAAGACCACGAGTTCGAGGACAGCCTAAGCTACACAGAGAAACCTTGTCTCAAAAAAAAAAAAAAAAAAAAAAAAAAAAAAAAAAAAGGAGGAGTCTGGTGAATGGAAGGAAGCCATCAGCTGACAAACAGCAGTTTCCTCACCCCATTTTGTCCCTCCCCACCCCACAAGCTGTAGGAAGTAGAAAGCTGCAGAGTGTACCTTCCAGGCGAGAAGCAAAACATTGAGGATGGCCAGCAAAGGGCAGGGTCCATTCTCATTCTGGGTGATGATGGGCGTGTTCTCCTGTTTCCACTGGATCCATTTGATGTGATACACTGACTGTCCGGGAAAGCGTTCTTTGGAGGCCGCCAGCACCTGAGCCGGGTCCTCCTCCTCCTCTTTGCACAGAGGTGCAGCCCTGGGCGGCCCCGCCGCGCCCTCCTCCACGTCCTCGGGGACCCTCGTCTCTGCTCCCTCCTCACTATTGAACTCAGAGCTACTGGGGAAAGAATGCAGGTTGGAGAAAGACTCCAGGGAGTCCAAGCTAGGCGAGTCCCCAGGGGGGCTCGGCTCGCTGCAGCTGCTGCTCAGGGCGCCGGTGCTGCTGGGCTCCTCCGCCGCCTGCTCCACCCTGCAGGTGCCCGTGTCGCCCACTGGCCCCGACCCTCCGCCCGCTGCGGCCTCGGCCAGCTCCGGGGAGGCGGTCACCTTGTGCTGCCCTCTTGAAGGCGCCTCCGGGGCGGCAGGGCTCGACGACGCGCTGTCCTTCAAGTCCGAACCCGCGCTGCATCCTTGCTGCGAAGGGGACGTCGGGTCCCCGAGGCTGCTCTGCGCTGCCACCGCCCCCTGCCCGCCGCTGTCCACCGCGCGTCCAGCCGGACCATCCTCAGCCTCGCTCCCGCCGCGCCGTCGCCCTTCCGGCGGCGACACTCGCCCGGCCGCCACCCCAAGTTCCAGAGGCTGTGGGCTGTCAGGGCTGTTCTCCATCCCCGGCCGCCCGCCCCTGGTCCTATAGACACCGCGGCCGGCTCTCCTCAGCTAGCGCCTCCGACGCCATGACAGCCGCTCCGTAGCAGCTCCAGCGCCCTAGCGCGGCCTCGGCCAGGCACGTCACCGTAGAAGGGCGGCGGGAGCGCGCGCGCGAGCTCTCGCCCGCCTGCCCGGAGCGTGCCTCCGCGTGACTGCGCTCGGTGAGGTGCCCAGACGCACACCAGGAGCGCTTCTCCCCCGAGGCCACGCCCCTCCCGCGCATTCAGGAGGCCTGGGAAGGCGGAGCGATGCCAGGGGCGTGGCTGGGGGCGTGGTCGGAGGCGCGGCTCCGGCAGCCGCAGCGCCACTAGGAAAATAATCGTCCGTGTGCGGCCGGAAGTTGAACTCCCGGGCATCTCCGCTGCGCGCGGTTACTTTAAAGGCAGCGGCTGAGGCCTGTAGCCAGTGTGGTCCAGTTTTGGGCTTATGCCTGGTGGCCCCCGAAAGTGGCAGTAGCATTGGAAGACAGCCATTCCCTGAAGGCCTCGGGAGAGCTGGGTTTCTTTAGCTTTTAATGTTGAGAATTGGAAGCATTTCTTAGGAAATGCAAATTTTAAAGGCGAGATCTGTTGGAGGCTTTTGGAAGACTGCAGCACTGGGGCAGCTCTCCCTGGGTTTTGGCTGAGAATCGCTGTGCTCCCAACCAGCTACTGGTTTGCTCTGCCGGAGGTTCAATGAGGTTGTGGATATTGGCCTACGCCCCAGGAGAGAGGGTAAATTTGGGCCAATAATAATAAATTAGTTTGCGTTTGAAGCAAGCCAAGTCTTTGCGGTTCTGTTCACTTGGCTCCTCTTTGCACGGAGTGGGAAGCTTTTGCTTCCCGAAAACGTAACTTTTTAAATTAGAATTGACTTCTCATCAGGCCTTGACATCTGCAAAGAGGATGGACAGAGTTGCTGCCTTTTCTCTCTCTCTTTCTTTCTTTTTTCTCTCTTTCTTTTTCTTTTTTTTTTTTCTTTTGGCGTGGATATAGATCATCTGACTTGCTTTGGAAAACTGCTTTTTCTGGACCCTTCCCCCTTTAAAGTTGTGTAGGCTCTGAGGATATAAAAATGAACAAGACAGGCCTTCCTTCAGTATCAGGCATACACGGATTATTATATTAAACTTCAGAAGCTCAGAGTTCAGACTTTGTGTGGTGCCTTAAATTTAAAAGGAGACCTACAAAGGTGTGTTATATGATTAAACTGGTGGATGAATAGATGATTTGTAAGCCAGTGTTGTACACAGTAGAGCCAAAAATAATGGGTTATACTTGTCAAAGAATGTCTTTTCTCCAGTTTTTGAAAATCCTGTGAACAAACCTATACTTGCAGGGTAGCAGTGGTGCATGCCTTTAATCTCAACACTTGGGAGGCAGAGGCAGATGGATCTCTGAGTTCAAGGTTAGCCTGGTCTGCAGAGTAACTTCAGGGATAGCCAAGGCTACACAGAGAAACCATGTCTTGAGAAACAAGCAAACAAGGAAGAAAGGGAGGGGGAGAGATTCATTTATTTTTATTTTATGTATATGAGTGTTTTGCTTATGTGTATGTATGAGCACTGAGTATGTGCCTGGTGACTGCAGAGGTCAGAAAAAGGTATTGGATCCCCAGAACGGAGTTACAGGCCGTTGTGAGCCATCATGTGGATGCTGGGAATCTGAGTCACCTGCATGAGTAGCAAGTGCTCTTAACAGCTGAGCCATCGCTCCAGCCCCACCTTTGTATTTGCATGTAGTTATTGGCAGAGTTGGGGAGCGATGCTTAGGAGAAACAAGTATAGAACAGGTCTTAGTTTGGGAAATGAGATACTGATAAGGGCTGGGAAATGGCTCAGTAGATAGTGCTTGCTTTGCAAGCCTGTACTCAAGTACTTAAAGGTACAGGCAAGAAGAACTCTGTGAGTTTGAGTCCAGCCTGGCCTACATAGCAAATTCTAGGTTAGCCAGGATTACACAGTGAGTCCTTATCTCAAACCAATACACAAACAAAGCCCACAAACAAAACAAAACAGAATAACAACAACAACAACAAAAAAACCCAAACAATTTGGGGAGTGATCAGAGAAGGGATGATTGACGTCTGGCCCCTGCAGGACCCTCACAGGTGAGTACATCAATACACACATACAGACACATACACACCCACATGCCAAAACATACTGACATAAAATGATTGTTGAGATTACATAACAATTTTAAATAACCAGTAATAAACCATAAATATTATAAGAATTCAGAGAAAAGAAACCCTTGTGAGATAACTATAGACTGAATATTGCCTTATACTTAAGAAATACAAAGCATAGATCTTTTGATGATCAAAATAATATCGATAATGATTTTAATAATTTTAGTAACAATATTATTCTGCTAGTGATTTGGGTTGCTTTTGGACAAGGTCTTTCTATGTAGCCCTAAAATAGCCTGTAACTCAAGCTAGTCTGAAGCTTGGTGCAATCATCTCGCCTCTATCTTGCAAGTGTTGAGATTACAGGTGTGAGCCACCACATCTGGCTAAAATGATAATTTTATTTATTTTGTGTTGCCTGGAATTGAACCCAGAGTCTTATGCTTACTAAGCATGGGCTATACAACTAACTATATCCTGGCCTTGATTGTTTTGTTCTGTTTTGTTTTAGGTTAGCCTAGGCTAGCCTCATACTCTTGGCCTTCCTATCATATCAGTCTCCTAAGTACTGGGATTATAGGCATGGGCCATCACTTTTGGCTCTAGTCTGTTAAGACTTAAGCTTATGGCTGAAAGGTATTGGGTAGTTCAACCCTGCAGGCAGAGAGGCTGAGAACTTGGTGAGAGTGCTCAGTCAGTGAAGCCGGATCCTCGGCATAGTTGGGTCTCATGCCGATGGGCTGCGGAGTCTCTAGTCTGTAGTTCACATTAGAGCTTGAGGAAGCTGGAGCCTGATGTCAGCAAGGAATGGCAACAGCAATAGAAAAAGACGCAATCATCAGCAAGAAGGGCAGGCGGGCAGGCAGCCCGTGCCTCTTCTTCCTTAGGCCGCCTTTTTTCTAGGCCACCCACTCTGCAGAGGAGGGTCTTCGAAGTTAATCCTTTCAGGAAATGCTCTCATACGTTTCCCATGTCTCTTAGTTTATTCCAAACCCAATCAAGTTGACAATCCAGATCAACCGTCACACATATCAAAATAGCTGCATCAAAAGGAGCCCTGAGCAGAACATGGAAGGTGTCTGGAGCATATGCACCTTAACTCCACCTCATTTAGTTTTCAGTTCAACATACCTGAGGTAAAATCCAGGCTTCTCATGTAACTCAGTGGTCCTGGCTTTGGTGCTCATCAGCTTGTAGACACTCCAGCTTCCTGCAAAGTACATCCCTAACTCAATTATTTCCTTGCTCCCCCATGAGGAGCCCTGCACCTGTTCAGAAACCAATCCAATGCCATGATAATCAAGCAGGTGCTGCCTCTGCTCCATGCTGCTTTAGCAGATGCTCCTCTGTCCTGGTGATGGGAAAGGATAGGGAGGAGTGACCTTTTCTTTTAGCGTGGTCCTCTTCGCTGCAATATTAGCAAAATGGTTCTTTCAAATGCACTCATACAATCGTCTCAAAACCTGGAACCTAGATGTTACCTGGAAACTGTAGATTGTACCAGGAATGAATCCCGGGAGTATATTCCACCACTTTAAATACTACTCTAGTCTTAGACCAGGCTATTATTAGCTCAAGTTTAATTGTGCCTGCTTCCTTCTTTCCACAGGACTTCTCTCCCGAGGGAGAAAAGGTCCTGCTAAGGGTTAGGAGCAGATAGCCTAGTGGTAAAGTGTGTACCACATGCATGAGCTCAGCTCAGGGTTTGATTCCAGAATGGAAACAAACATCACCATTCTGTCTTGCCAACCTACTTTACCAGTTAACTGTCGGCTCTGGTGCAGTTATTCTCAAAATATGGATTTAGGGATCGGCAATGTTAACCTCACCTGGAAAGTTACTACAAGTGAAAGTTCTTAGGAATGAGGATGAAAGTGTTGATCTGGGTAGGGTGCTTGCCCAGAGTAGGCAAGGCTCCAGTGTGTGTGTGTGTGTGTGTGTGTGTGTGTGTGTGTGTGTGTGTTTGTGTGTTATGGGAGAGGTGGGTCGTTCTCTGGTCTTATTTAGTGATGTGGTGTTTAACAGGTCCTCCAGGTGATTCAAATATACTATAAAGTTTGAGCATTTGGTCTGAGGATGTAGCTCAGTCACTAGAGTGCACATAAAGACCTGAGTTTTATCCCCAGCAAAGTGTAAACTGGGTGTGGTAGTTTGTAATCTCAGCACTTATGTGCAAGCAGGATTAGGAGTTGAAGGTCAGTTTCATAGTAAGTTGTTGACCTGCTTAGGGGTGTGTGAGATCCTGTCTCAAAAAACAAAAACAAAAACAAAAAAACCCAAACCAACCAACAACAAAAACCTAAGATGGCAATCACCACTACCTTAGGAATAAGGCCAGCCAGGGGTACATGAGACCCTGTCTTAAAAAAAAAAAAAAAAAAAAAAAAAAAAAAAAATTGGGCATGGTAGTGTTTGCCTGCCAGCCCAGCACTTGAGAATTTTTTTTGTGTGTGATTCTGTTTCTATCTCAAAAACAAAACAAATATACTAAGCCAAAACAAAACAAAAAAAATAAAAAACAGATATGGACCAACTTAGTCTTTAAGTTTTTAGCAATCCCGTATTATGTTTGCTTAGAAGAGTATTTCTCAAACTTTAGTGTTATTAATTCTCAAGAATCAAATGAATCAAAATCCTGTATAGATGTGTTTCTGGACTCTACCCCTGGAATTCTGACCCAACAGAATTGGAGATAAGTCTAGGAACTTGCAGCTCTGACAAGCATATGAGTGATTCTCCTGTAGGAAGGAAGTACACTGGTCTGTGCATAGAGAAACGCTGGTCCACAGCAACGTCAGATGGGAAGTGTGCTAGTGTTGAGGGGTGTAGACGGTGGTGTTAGTAAGAGCTGGAGAGTTGGCTCAGTGGTTTTAAGATGCTCTCTCAGAAGACCTAGGTTCTGTTAGCAGCACCCATGTGACAGAATAAAACCATCTGTAATTCTAGTTCCAGGGGGTCCTCAGGCTCCAGGCATGCACATACATATATGCAGGCAAAACACTCATATGCATAAAATTGAAATAAAAACCCTAAAGAAAATAAGCTTTTAAAAAGATGCATGTAGTAATAATTATGATGCATTTGGTTCACAATTACAGTGAGACATCTCCATATATATATACAAACAAAGTTATTTGGGGACTCACAGGGCTGGGATTAGAACCAGCTCCAGCCATTCACTCATTGTCAGGGTTTGGGTCAGTCAACTTATTTAACTTTAATTGTTACTCTTTGCAAAAGGAAACAAGAAAGAAAGAGAGAGAGAGAGAGGGAGAGAGGGAGAGAGAAGAGAGAGAGAGAGAGAGAGAGAGAGAGAGAGAGAGAGAGAAGAGAGAGAGAGAATGAATAAGGAAGAGATGAGGCAGGGGCTGAGGATATGACTCAGTTGCTGGAGTGTTTGCCTGGCCTTCAGGAAGCCTTGGATTTGAACCCAAGTGTGGTGGTACATGCCTATAATCCCAGGATTTGGAAAGTAGAGGCTGGAGAATCAGAGATTTAATGTCATTCTCAGTTACCAAGGGAGTTTGAGGCCAGCCTAGACTAGACATAAAACCTTGTCCCCACCCCCCAGAAAGGCAAGGGGCAGCATTAGCTTAAGTGATTGATTTTATTATATTTTTTGTTAGATTTCTTTTTATTTATCTGTGTATCTGTGTCTATATGAGGGAATTTCACACATGTGCTTGCCTGCTGAGGCCAGAAGAGGGCATCAGATCCCCTGGAACTGGAGTTATGGGTGGTTGTAAGCTACAAGGGTGCTGGGAGCCAAATTTAGGTCCTCTTAAGCCATCTCTCCACTCTGGCCTATGTTATATTGATTTTTTTTTTAAATTAAATGGCAACCCAAGGCAATCAATGTATACATTATGAACAGCTTTTCAATTGTGACTGGTGGTGTGGTGGTAATGAGATTCAAACCCAGGACCTTGCACATGCTAGGCAAGTGTTTTCCTACTGAGTTATATATCTCTGGCTCAAATTTGTTGTTGTTATTATTATCATCATCATAAGTCTAGAAACAATCTAGTTAGAAAGATAAAATATAAGTTTATAAAATGAAATGAAAACATGCCTCTTGTAGGCAATGTAAAAAGGGCTGTGAAGTGATATTTATTTAAATAAAAGGAATTAAGTCACAAATAATAATTAACTATGTAAACCCAAGCCAAGCCTGATAGAAAATACCTATAATCCCAGTACTTGGGAGATGGAAGCACAAGAATCAGGAGTTCAAGATCATCCTTAGCTGTATAACAAATTGTAGGCCTGTTTTAGATAAGTGAGACTCTGACTGAAACCCCCTCACAACCCCAAAATAAAAAATACAGATAAGCATAAAAAGAAGCAGCTTGGCTCTTTGTAATAGTTCCCCAGGAAAGATTAGATGGTTCATTTCATTTCATTTTATTTTAAAGTTTAAATGTAAAGATTAGAAGTGAAGGTTGGGGGTAGGGTGTTTGTCAAGTATATGTGAGGTCCTGGGGGCACGTCTCAATACAGAAATACAGAAATAAATAAATAGAACTAGGTCTCAACACAGAAATACAGAAATAAATAAGTAACTAAATAGATAAATAAATAAATAAATAAATAGAACTAGAGCTGGAGAGATAGCCCAGTGATTAAAGTGCTTGTCACTGAGTTCAGTCTCTTAGAACCCCAGGTAAACGAGATGGGTGCAGCAGAGTGGGAAGGCAGAGACGGATAGGAGGAACCCTGAAGCTCACTGACTAGCCCAGCTAGGGGAATCAGCAAGCTCCAGGTTCAGTTAGAGATGCTATCTCAGTGAACAATGTGGAGGAGGACAGAAATGGTTCAGAGGTTAAGAGTGTTTCCTGCTTTTCCACAAGATCTAACTGTGACTTCCAGACCTGTATCAAGTGGTAACTTGATAACTTGGTAAAGTGATAACTCCACCTGGATTAACTCTAGCCCCAGGGTGCCTGCACACACACATTTAAAAATTTTTAAATCTCAAATATAAAGTGTCAGGTGATTGAGGAAGACACTTGATGTTGAACTGTGGTATGACATTCGCACAGATATAAAAAAAAATAAATAAAAGAAATAAAGGAAAGCTTAGAAATCGAACCAAAGCCTTTATAGCAAGGCCAAAGGAGACATAGTTACTGCAGGGGACATGGTGATGAGCAAGGCTCTGGGGACTGTCCTAATGCATATGTGTTTGTCACAGTGAGCTTTTGATCACCATTTCCATAGAGGCTCCCGAAAAGGTGAGTAACCGGATGTCTACCTGCCCGATCGTTACTGTGGCATGGTAAGTCGCTGGATAGTTGAATAGTAAAATTACTTAGTGCGTTTCTTTGGCAGGAGTGACTTCTTCACTAAGCCACTTTGTATTATGCTTCAGCTTCTCAAGTATCGATGATAAAGATGAGCTCATCGGCTTGATAACATCAAAGTCTACCTGGAGTTGCGTTTAATGGTTTGTTTGTGTGTTTGTGTTTGTTTTTGAGACCAAGTCTCAATATGTAGCTCTGGCTGACCCAGAACTGGTACTGATCCTTCCGGACTCTGTTTCCTCCTCAGAGCTGGGATTACAGGCACAACATGACATTGTCTGTAATATTAAAAGACACATTTAGTAGGAGGTTGGCTCTCATTCGTTAGTCCTTGTTAGTTGGTAAATTCAGACAACACTGAGAAATGGAGCTGGCAGGATGCATTAGTGAGGAAAGGCATTTCCCACCAAGCCTGATGATTCAATCTTCGGAGCCACATAGTGGAAAGGAAGAATTTAAGGGCTGTCCCCTGATCTCCACTCATTGGCTGTGGCGTATCTGCGCACGCACGCACACACACACACACACACACACACACACACACACACACCCCATAAATAAGCTTTTTGTTTAAAGCCATGTTTGTGGACCTTCAAAGCTAAGAAGTGGGACTGAGGGTGTTGCTCAGTGGTATCATTTGCATGCATGAGGGTCTGGATGTAACTCTTCTGCCCTTAAAACACAAACAAAAGCAAGGAGTAGGCTTTGGACCATAGCAATACATCTTTATTTACCAAGGAATTCTAGAGACTAGACTACAAGATTCAGAGTGAAGGTTAATTCAGAGTTTAGGTTGGATTAGAAAGGGTAATGCTGGGTGATTAGGAAGAACAGAGTCCAGGTAAAGGACACTTAGTTATAAAGGAGCATGTAAAGATAATTGTTTTTCTAGTTTTAATTCTGTTATGGATTTTCTTTCTTTTTGTGGATAAGTGAATACAATGTTTAAAAGTTGGATTTTTTTTTTTTTTTTTTGAGACATGGTTTCTCTGAGTGGCTCTGGTTGTCCTGGAACTTGCTCTGTAGACCACGTTGACCTCAAATTCACAGAGATCCACTTGCCTCTGCCTCCCAAATGCTGGGATTAAAGGAGTGTGCCACCACTGCCCAGCGAGTGGATAAAATGTAATTGATAGTATATAATCCAAAGCAAAGCTCCGCAGCTTTAAAGCGGCTACTCTTAATTGTACAGAAGTTCATTAAGATATGTAGGCTTGGAGGCTACATTAGTCTAGTTGTATGTCGTTGTTGTTTTTCAATTTGCAGGTTCTACACACATACACACACACACACACACACACACAAACACTCACCCCTTAAGTTAGAAGCCTAGTGCATTAGTTACTCTCTTTTCTCATTGCTGTGACCAAATACCGGACAAGAAGCAACTTAGGCAAAGTATTTTAGTTAATGGTACGAGAGGTACAGTCTATCACAGGGAGGAAGGCAGGGCAGCAGGAAAAGGTGGCTGGTCACGTTATGCCCTCAGTCAGGAAGCAGAGAGTGGTAATACTGATGCTAATCTACCTTCCTCCTCTCCCCCTTTTTATTCAGTCTGGACCCCAGCCCCTGGGATGGTACCACCCACACCTACAGATCGTCCTTCCTCAGTTAACCCTCTCTGGAAACATCATCACAGACACACCAAGACTTGTCTCCTAGATGATTCCAAATCAAGTTAAGTCAACTATGAAAATGAAGTATCACACTGGTACATCTTCCTGTCTGTAAAATGGATTACAGTACATCTATCTCACAGCATTTTGGCAACGAATAAACAAGATTGTGTATATAAAAGTGTATAGTAACATATCAAGGCTATTATTTGATAATCTGTGGATACCCATAGTAGCAACAGAATAAACGTTTGTTGAATTTCAGAACAACCATGATCATTGCCATTTTGTAGGTTTTCTGGTCCTCTGCCTTTGCCTTCAGTGGCTCAGTCCTATTGATGTCAGTGGCCACGGTAAGAACACAAGAGTTTCCAGGAAGTAACATATGCTTAATTGTAGAAGGCTAAAAATAAAAGGTGTTTTGGGCTAAAATGTGATCTAGATTACTGAAGCCAGAGAAGTGTAAGCAAAATTTTCAAGGACTGCTAGAAGTTGGTCTAGTTTCTGAATCAAAGGTCACACAGGCAGTTTACTGATGGGAATACTGAGTTCCAGAGTGACATACGTCAAGCCCAGTCCAAAGAGGGCAGTCTTTCCTCAGTTCCTGACAAGGAAAGCAGAAGAATCTAGATCTACATAGAGCCATGGCTATGCCTTGAAAGCTCTTAACTGTTGGATATGAATGAATAACTAAGATTTTCTTTTTAAAAAATCACTTCAAATCAAATTAAAGATGCCTGTGAGTCTAACATGCTCTCTGAGCCATCAGACTGTGCCCTGAGCTCTCTGAGCCATCAGACTGTACCCTGAGCTCTCTGAGCCATCAGACTGTGCCCTGTGCTTGAGAGGTTAAAGTGGTGAAAAGGGGAGAGGAAGCAAAGACAGAAAACATGTCGGCACAAAAGCTCGAGATGTTTTTGAAGTTACCAAGACTAGACCAGTTTAACTGAATGGAGCGGAATGAGAGGAGAGAGAGAGAGAGGCCCACAGATGGATGAGGTATGTCTGTGAAGGCTTTAAGTTTCCAGTAAGCTACTAGAGGTTTAGGCAGGAAGACATTATCTCTAGTTTTTGAATAGAGTACTTAAATTTAGCCTATGCAAGTATTGAAATTTATTAAGTTTGTGTTGGACATGTATATACTTTACTGTGTGGCACTTTCTAAAACTCTTATACTATATGAGTCATACTTGTCTCTGAGAATTAGGGAAAGCATGGTTATTAATTCAGTATTACAAATTCTTGGCTAGATGTGACAGCCCCTGGGTTAATACACACACACACACACACACACACACACACACACACACACACACACACACACACAGAGAGAGAGAGAGAGAGAGAGAGAGAGAGAGAGAGAGAGAGAATATGAGAATATTTGATTTAGTTTTGCAGTTTGGGGATCAAATCCAGAGCACTGAATATACTAGGTTACTACAGGTACACTGAACCAAGGGTAAGTATTTAAATAAATATTACTTTATTAGAGGTACATAGATAGTAATTCTTTCTGGTAGAGAAGTTAATAAGGATTGAGCAAAGAGAAGATACCTTAGCCACATGTCTTAGGGTTTCTACTGCTGTGATTAAAACACCACGCCCATAAGCAGCTTGGGAGGAAAAGGTTTATTTCACTTATATGTCCAAGTCACAGTCCATCATTGGATGACCTCAGGTTAAGAACCTGGAAGCAGTAACTGATGGAGAGAAAGAACTCTTACTGGCTTGCTTTTCCCATGGCTCGATCAGCCAGCCCTCTGAAAAAAACCCAGCGACTCCAAGCCTAGGGGTGGTGTGGCCAAATGAGCTGGAGCTTCCCACATCAATCCTCAATCAAGAAAATGTACCATAGGCTTGTTACCTCTTCCAAAAGGACCTTAGCTTGTGTCAAGTTGACATAAAAACCAGCCAGTACACCATAGCTCCATTCTGTCTCTGTGCATTTTAAAGAAAATGGATACTCAGTTCCCACCACCCCACCCCAGTGTTGGGAATTCTTATGTGTGTTAGGCAAGTGCTGCCACTTCTGCTGTTGCTCTCTGTCCCCAGCCCAGACACTGATACTTTTAAATGCCTGTAGTTGTAAACAGCATATTTCATTAGTGTCTAGAATTGTATTTTATGCCCCCTCCCCATTCTTCTTTTACATGAAAAGTAAAATTCTAACCAAACAGTGCATTGAGAAATGAATCACTGAGGGGATCGTCAGAGCCTCATTCTGTGGAACATGTGGGAAAGACACTCCTTCTGAAAGGTAGAACATGTGCAAAGGTGTTGAAGTGAGAAGTGGTGTGTGTTTGGGAAGTTAACTGCTGTTGAACGGCAGCACATTGCGCTGATTAAAGCCAGCCTGTTCTCCAGACAAATCGAACCTTGGCGGTTGGCTCTGCCATCCGTGAGCTTCTGACTTTGGGTGGATTACTTAAGTTATTTAAACTTCCATTTCCTTACAAATGTCAGCTCCCGTTACTCTGACTTTGCTCTTGTTTCTTTTATTTTCTTAACTCCTCCACTACCACTGGTGCTAAATTGGACTTAGGATCTCATGCACACCAGACAAACCATCTCCACTCAGCTGCATTTCCAGGGAAGAAAAGGAACGGTTGGGTTGTAGCTCAATGGTAGAATGCTATACACCAGGCACTGGGTTCAGTTCCCAGGTCTAAAAAAATACCAGACATGATGACCTATTAAGATTGGAGCTTAGAAGTTTTGAGGAGGTTGATAGGGGCTGGATAAAGTGGAGCTTACTGAGTGCAGTGTGGCTGTATAACACCAGGGAAGAGGTAGTGAACAAATATTACATATATAATTATAATAGAATCGTCTAGAATTTTATAATACTTACTATGTGCTATACATTTGTCTTGGTGCTTTACACTTGTTTCTTGAATTATTTATTTATCTCTTGTTTTTTCAAAAGAGGATTCTTCTGTGCATCCTTGGCTGTCCTAGAACTTACTCTGTATACTAGGCTGGCCTCACACTCAGAGATCCACCTGCCTCTGTTTCTCAAGCGCTAGGATTAAAGGTGTGCACCACCACGGTCCTGCTGCTTTATACCTGTTGATTTATTTAACTCTAGAGGTAGGCAGCACTAGTCTCCAATTCCACAGATCAGAAACTGAGACCTAAATGTCCTTAAAAAAAGGATTAACATTATTATTATTTTATATGTTTGGGTGTTTTGCTTGCATATATGTCTGTGCACCTGTATTCCTGGTACCCCCAGAAGCCAGAAGGTGTTGGATCCCCTGTTATTAGAGTTACAGACTGTTTTAAGCCACCACAAGGGAGCTGGGAGTTGAACCCAGGTCCTCTGAAGAGCAGCCAGTACTCTTAAACATGGAGCCATCACTCCAGCCCCTTAGACTAGATGACTTTAGCCTTAGCCAAGAGCACATGGTTTGGAAAGTGATGTGACTTAGACATAGATAGGGCTGGGGCTTGGGACAGAGGTCCAGGAAAACCAGCTGATTATATGCTAAGAACAGAGAAGAATTCAGAACAAGGCAGTCTCCAGGCTCTGTTTACATGTTACAGCCTAATCACAGTCACACGAGGGTCATACAAAAGTAACTGAGGAAGTGAAGGATAAGAAACAAACCCAAAAGATCAAGTCCTAGGACCAATAATATTTAAGAGGTAGAGAGAAGAAAGCCCCAGGGAAGACAAGGATAGAAACACAGTTCAGTGTCAGGAGGAAAGCAAGGATAGAACAAAGTCCCGGAGAACGTTGTAAGAGGGAAGATTTTGACACCAAAAAGTGTCGGATATCTGGGAGGACTGATAAGAGCTGAAGGTGTTTACTGACATTGGCAACCAGCAGATGTTTGATGGCTCAGAGCAAGAGTGTCTTTAGAAATGATGAGGTGGCATCGAATTGCTATGAATTAAAGTGAAGCTGGGAAGCAGGGGAGTTGGAGAAGGGAAATGAGCCAGTCCTGTATCTGGCTGAGCAAGAGAAAGAAATTGTATAAACCAGGGTGAAAGCAGAGAGAGAAAGTTAAAGGCTACAAGAAAGGAAAGACACAATATGACTTGATGATTTACCATGGGTGACGGATGTAGGACTTTAAGCTGATTCCATTCTCTCTCTCTCTCTCTCTCTCTCTCTCTCTCTCTCTCTCTCTCTCTCTCTCTTAAAAACATTTACTTTTGTTTTATGAGGATGAGAGTTTTGCGTGCATGTCTGTGCATCATGTGTCTGCCTGCTGCCCGCATAGACCAGAAGAGGGAGTCTTATAGCCTGTAAATGAGTTGCTGGCAGTTGTGAGCTGTCATGTGGATGCTAGGAATTGAACTCGGGGTCCTCAGGAGAGCTGCCACTGATGTGGAGCTACTGAGCCAGCTCTCTGGCCACCAGATCCTACTCTTAGTCCTGGCTCCTGAGAGAATGGAGATGCTGTTATCAGAGGAAAGGAATAGAATATATTCCCGAGTTTGAAAAATTAAAGATAATTGCTGGGCTGGAGTTGAAGTTCAGCTGTAGAGGACTGGCTCAGCACGCATACAGCCCTACATTTGATTCCTAGCTGCATGCATGGAGTTTCAATTCTCAGGAGTTAGCACCAAAAGAATCAGAAACTCAAGGTTGTCCTCTGCTTCATGGCCAATATTAGTCTTAGGTCTGTGCAGCAAGCATTTTTCTTTAATATCGCTTGCCTGATATATATGGCATTTGTTTATTAAGACAATGTCTCATTATTATAACTTTTTTTATGGGCTAGGTCTTAAAAAAGCAAAACAAGCAAAAGTGTTAATGTTAGTGTCAAAATTGTCATTATTGATGAGGTAGCAATGCTGCTGAAGTAATTCTTGGAGCAGGTGGGCTGCACAAACCTGATGACCTGAGTCACTTGGAACCCAAATAAAAATCAAGGAGAAAGCTGACTCCATAGAGTTGTTCTCTGACCTCCAAATACTTATTATGGCCATGTTACCGCCCCTCACACACCACACACACCACACACACACAACTAAAATCAAGCAATCACTGCTTTCCACTAGATATTTCCTTGAGGAAGGAAATGGTACTTATGCATTTTATTTAGCATCTAACAATTATTATCTGCTAGGCACTTGTAATTGCTTTACAATGTCAAGTAATCTGAATTTAATCCATTAAAATAGTTCCAAAATGCACTTTTCATTTTACAAGGAAAATGTCAAGGTTACAAAGACTTTTGAGATAACCTCAACAAAGTCTATCAGCTTTTAAGAGGCAGGGGTGGGAGTCAAACCCAAGTAGGTCTTTGATGAATGGCATCAATGCAGACCTTATCTGGGCACATTTTTTTTTCTACTTTCTTCTTCACTTGCGAAATGCCAGTAATGGAATTAAGCCTTTAAGCAAAGCAATAGCCCAAACTTGTAACATGAAAGTACTGTTATGTGAGAGTGTAGTGCTATCGTGTTTTGCAAAGAAAAGAAACATCTTGATGTAAATTCCAGATATTTCTTTGAATTTAAAAAGAAAATGATATTTGCCTATGATTATTAGAATTGATTATAAACAATACTGCCTAATACCAAACTTGTCACAAAGATGGATTAATAACTCAAAAAGTCAAAACTCATAGTGACGGCGAGTATATAAGGGAGAAATAGAAAGGCACATGTGATAAGCAACATGTCTGCAGGTAACTTTCCTCAGAGTAGATACTTTAAGAAAGGAAAAAGAAACAATGGCATTCAGTTATTCTGTGTTGATCTCATATACTTCAGTAGAAACGAATGGACAGAATAATCATGATGATGTGGGAACTTCTGATTGTACTATTGAGTTTAGTAATGTGAAACAAAACAACAATTCATTTCTCAAACCAATTAAAATAAGTATACTCCTTAAACGAGGTGTGACAGTGCATGGAAGATGGGAGATGGAGGATGGGAGGCAGGGGAATCAGACGTTTAAGTTTATCCTTGGCCCCATAACGACTCAAAGAATAGCCTGGGATACATTAGGTGAGAGATGGGAGATGGGGGTGGGAAAAGTATACTCATCTTTATTTCTGTTTTATTTAAAAATCACATTAAACTTAACAACGTAGGGTGTAGAAAATATATAGGGCAGAAGTAAAAGGTTTGCAATTTATTCTTATTATCAATAATATAAACTCATATTCTTTGAGTCAATCTAAGCAGAGTTAAGTATGATGTTGTAGTTTTTTTTTTCAATTATTTATTCGCTTTACATCCCGATAGCATCCCCCCCATTCTCACCCTTACAAACTCTCTTCCCAGTCTCACCCTTACAAACTCTCCTCCCATTACCCCTAAAGTTGTAGTTCTTGAATACGAATATAAAGAATCAAAGTGAGTAAATGAGAAGCCAAATACCAGTTTTGTATAAGTTGGCACGAAGGCAGTAAGAGAGAAACAGAGTAACAAAAGAGCATTTTCTGAGCTGGAGACTGAGGACCACCGGCTTTTTAAAATCATGGCTAAGGCCTAGTAGGTGACATCCGTTTGTTAGTGGTTCAGGAAATTACCCCTTTGGGTATTTTTTCTTCCTGTTGGATCTTTTCTTGTAAGTCCCCATCAGACCTGTGTATCGCGGCTAAAATCAGGGGTTGCTGGGACTGCTTTTGTTTACTTGGCAGCGGCAGCTTCAAGACAGGCAGACAGAGAAGCAAGGAAAAACCTCTCGTTTTCTGGAGGCAAAGAAGCCTAAAGCCCTTCTTGACAGCTTCGGGGTAGGGTGTGAGCACCCAGCGACAGTCCTTAACAGCTGGAAGAACCAGGTAGCACTTTCACGGGGAAAAGAGCGCTCCCGCCCGGGGCGGTGGGCGGGGCTTCGCGTGGCCCCGCCCTCCAGGGCCAATCCCAGCCCTCCGCCAGCGGACAGGAAGCAGCGGCGGGGCCTAGCGGCCCGGGCGCTCGCCTCGGCACGCATGCGCATTATGCTGGGGCTCTTGGGGGGAGCAGGGAGGGGCGAGAGGCAGGGGCGCGGCCTCGGGAGTGCATTGGGTGCCGGCGCATCACGTGGCGAGAAAGGAGGCGGAGGGCCGCGGCTCAGGGAAGGGGCTGAGACCAGGCGAAGAGCGAGGGCCGGGAAGCGGGGAAGGGAGGAAGGAAGAGGCTGAGGGGGAGGGAGGGCCCTGTTTTGGCGGAGTGGGGCGCGCGGCTGGGCCCCTGAAGTGGAGCTAGAGGGAGGCGCTTCGCCGGTGCCACTGCCGGGGAGGCTCGTCGGGACCCAGCGCCGGTCGCGGCTCCCTCAGGATCGATGCACCGCGGTTAACCCGTGAGGAGGCGGCGGCCGCGGAAGATGGTGTTGCCGACAGTGTTAATTCTGCTCCTCTCCTGGGCGGCGGGGCTGGGAGGTGAGACACGACCCCGGGCGGCGGCGGAGCGGCGGTTGGGCCGAGCGCAGCGTCGTGGAGCCGGGCCGAGCGTGTCAGGTCTCCTCAGCTTCTGTCAGCTCTCTCGGCTCGCCTCAGCCGACCCCGAGCCGCGCTCCCCGCGCGCTATTGTCCCTCGCGCACCCCGACCGCGCTCCCGCCGGCAGCGGCCCGAGCAGGCTGCGGAGCCCCGGGCCAGGCCTTCCCTGCCCCCACGGCCCGGCGGCCCTGCTCGCCCAGCTCCTCGCGCCGCTTTCCCGGGAGCCGCGGAGCCCAGGCCAGCTGTCCTCGCGCACCCGGCAGCCACCTCAGCCCTGCCCGGGTCCGAGCCCCGGGACCGCGCAGACTCGCAGCAACTTGCGAGGTTGGCAGCGCGGCGCGTGTATTGTTCTGGAAGCTAGCGAGCGACCCCGATCCGGAGCGCACCCGGGCCGGGCGCCGGTGTGCGTGTCCCACCCGAGCGCCTTCCGTCCTCATCGTGCTCCGTTCGGAGTGTTTGCGGCCAGCGCGCCGGAGGGTGTGTGTGTGTGTGGTGTCTGTCTGTCTCCTGTCTCCCTGGGGCAAGGCTTTAGTTGACTGAGGAGAAGGGGAAGCTGTTTTAGGATGCTCTTCCATCCATCTGTCTGTTTGATTTGAGTCCCTTTAGAGAAGCAGGACCGACCCTTCCTGGGCGACCCAATTTGCAGAGTTTTCTTAAACTCTCAGGTGGAGCGGAGGCACCGCGCAGTCAGAGGATTGTCAGAGCTGTGCTCCCTCCCCCTGGAAATTGGAGTTCATAGTTGCTTAAAGTTTCCTGATGCTTCGGGTTTGAGACACAGCGATACTTCATTCCCAGCGTTTCCTGTGATAGGTTGCATGATTATTTTGTTCCTATGAGAAAGGACTTTACCTTAGGTAAGCTCTTTTGCCGCCCAAGTATCTGTCTGGATAGTGCTTAGCTTAAAAGCATTGAATTGGAAACAAAACAAAAACAAACCCCCCAAAACTTCCAGGGGTGCTTTGGATAGTTGTCAGCAGCCAAATTTGATACTTCAGAAAATATCCTAGTGTTTTCTGTAGTGTATTGTCTGTGTTCGTCCCTTTGTCTCATTGACTTAAACTGCAGGGCCCAGCCTATTTTTGTCTGGCTTTCTGCTTACTCTGAAGTTGGTTTTGTGTACTCAGTTTCTGTTGTTATGTGTACTATTCATTTATTAAGTACACATGCTAGATGACAGCCACTAATAGATGCTTAATTTTTTGTTTTGTTATTGTTTTTTTAAGAACCAGGTTGCAGACCGTTTGTAAAGAGCCTCTTTATTTAACATTTGTATTTCGGTAACATGGTTTATAGCTCTGGCTGGCTATTTTTACTTTTTGTGATTATGGTCAGGAATTAGACACTGTCTTTATGAGGTAATAAAAACTAAGGTAAACATGATACACTTTGATAAGTAATGATATAAAAATGCCTTTTATTAAGGAAAACTAAAACCAATGTAGCTGGTTTGGGGTAAAAAGTAAATTAACAGTATGGTCATTGTGGGTGAAAATTTTTATTCAGCTCTTTGGAGTTTCTTTCTGTACTAATATTTCAAAGGCCAGTTTTCGTTGTGCTTCTGTTAAAAACTTAAAAAAAAAAGTTTTCACTTAAGCATTATGTCAAGTTTGTAATACTTGAGTATGTAGGTATATTTATAATTTTGGGCTGTGGGATGTAGCCCAGTGGCAGCTGCCTAGCAAGGCCATGCAAGGCTTTGGATTCAACTGCTCTGTTTAAGGCCAAAAAAATCCTCCTACGTTTATTTGTAACTTACACTATATGATATTCTTTATCTGATCTGAACCACGTATGGCTAAGTTTATACATTTTCGTGATGCTTTGCAGGCTTGTGTGAATTCAAGCTTAGAAGACATTGGCTTTAGTGCATTGGAAAGTTGAATTTTTGTGGTTAGGGTAGGTTATAGAAGTACAGAGAAGTTTAAGCTATAAACCATGTTCAGGTACAACTAAACTCTGTTGGTTGCTTTCATCTTGCCTGTTTGTTAGTCACTGTTGTGTGTGAATGTTTTTCTTCCTGCACGTAATATGAGGGGTGGGAAGCTGGAAGAAGGCAATAAAGTGCTTAAACACTAAAACAGACTTTCCTAGTTTTCCCTTCTATATTAGTGGATGTCCTGCCCAATGTTGTATTTGTAGAAAGATACCATGATAGTTTTAGAGTTTATAAAATGTCTGTATGGAAGTTTTCAAACATATGTACAAAATGTTTCTAAAAAGTTATTTGTTGCCTAGCAAAATGGCTCAGTAGGTGGGAGCATTTGCTTTGAAAGCCTGACTATCTGAATTCTATTCCCCATCCCTTGGTTGAAGGAGAGAACCAACTCCTGAAAATTGTCTTTTGACCTTCACATGCACGCCATGGTTCCTCGTGCCCTTACATATGTACACTACACACAATAATAAAAAATAAAATTATTTGGAGACATGTTAGGAATTTATTGGCACTATCCTGATTAGCCAAAGAATTTTTATGTATGTGTGGTTTTTGTTTTGAGATTCAGACTGATTATGTTTCTATCTCTAACTCCTACCTTCCTAGTAGCTGAGACTGTAGGTGAAGGCCTTTATGCATGGCTAACTGTTACTTTTAAGCATAGAAAATGTGAAAGTTAAGGTCTTTCTTTTGAAACATTATTTTATGGGCAGCGGGGAAGAACACCTTTGATCATAGCACTTGGGAGGCAGAGGCAGACAGATTACTGAGTTCAAGGCCAGCCTGGGCCACAGAGTGAGTTCCAGAAACTATGTCTTGAAAAACCAAAAAAAAAAAAAAAAAAAAAAAAAAAAAAAAAAAAAAAAAAAAGAATTATTTTGTGTACTTAAGAACTCAGAAGCTATTAGTTATAGCAACAAATTAATCCTGTAATGTTTGGTTTAAAGAAATCATCCATGTAATGAACCTTGGTATGTGGGGGGTGTGTGTGTCTGTGTGTGTCTGTGTGTGTGTGTGTGTGTGTGTGTGTGTGTGTGTGTTTTAAAAATCTGTTGTAAATGCTTTGTATGATACACATTCTACAGAAACAAACTTTTTGGATACTTAGTCCAAAGAATTTAAAATATCCAGGCTTAAGCTTTAACTGTTTGTTAGGTGTTTTGTTTTTCATCTTATGCCAGCAAGTAGGAGTATGGGAAGATAAGGTCTTTTTGTCTTCGACTGACTCAAAGGAACTTTGACTTTTTATCTTTTCAACTAGAGTTTGAGATTCCAGTACATTCTGTCATCCAAACAAGGCCAATTTCAAGTCATCCCCAGCATTAGCAGTGTTTCTTGGGTCAGTGTGCAAGACCTCTGTTGGCATGGTTGAGGGGACTGGGCATGGCAGGCACTCCTTTGTTTATGATTTGCTTTTAATAGCCTGTACCAGACCTTTGCAGATTGTACATTATTGGATCTCTTTTTCCTAAGGACTTTAACCTAAAGGGTTGATGGAGGAGTGCAAAGGACATTTCTCTCACGTTCATCATTGATCTCATAGTGTTTAGGAGTTTCTCCTTTAAATATGTTTGAAAATGTAGGCTTAAAGGAATAATTTTCAACTATCTGCCAAGTGGTGAAATAACCAAACACAAGCCAGTGGTTTTTGTTTTATTTTGGGTAGTGGGGATTAGATCTGAGGTCTCCCAAATTCTGGGCAAGTACTCTTCTACTGAACTACATTTCTAGTCTCCCCTGCCTCCAAACTGTTTTGTTTTAGACAGGGCCTCCTCAGTAAGTCCTAGGCTGGCCAGGAGCTTGATATCCTTCTGAGTAGCTGGGATTACAGGTCTGTACCAATAGGCCTGACCTACTTCAAACAAGAGAAATCTCAAAGGGTAACATTTTTAACCCATTTTTCTCTATGTACCTCCATACCTGTCTTTAAGTTTTGTTTTTCTTTCAAAACAGTATGCAACCCACACTGTCGTCAAATTTATAGTCTCCTGCCTCAGTTTACCTAGCATTGGTATTACAGGTGAACTCTACCATGTCAGACTATATAAAAACTTACTTTCTTCTGGCTGTGTGGCATATGTCTTTAATCTCAGCACTCAGGAGGCAGACACAGGTGGATCTTTGAGTCTGAGGCCAGCCTGGTCTACATCATAAGTTCCAGGACAGCCAGAGCTACATAATGAGACCTTGTCTCAAAGAAAGAATACAAACAAACAACCCAGCAACTTTCTGCTTTATTTTTTTAAATTGAAAGAGTCGCTTTTTTTTTTTTTTTTTTTTTTTTTTTTTTTTTTTTTTTTTTTTTTAAGACTTATGTGTATGGGTGTGTTTTGCTTGGTAGATTCTTCTAGAACTGGAATTACAGACAGTTGTGAACTATCATGTTGGTGCTGAGAATCATACCTGAATCCTGTGGAAGAGCAGCCAGTGGTCTGAATCAACTAGACCATCTCTTTAGCCCCTAGATAATAGTTTTCTAAAATGCATTTAGGTTTTCTGGTTTTCTTGTGAAATTTGAGGATGTTATTTTTAGGGGTTGGGGAGTGGGAGTCAGGCATGATCTTGCTGTGAAGCCCATGCTGGCCTTGACACACCACATTTGGCCTGGAGTTCTTAACTGCTCCTGCTCTGCCTCTGCCTCTCTGCCCCTCTCTGCCCCTCTCTGCCCCTCTCTGCCCCTCTCTGCCCTTCTCTGCCCCTCTCTGCCTCTCTCTCTCTGCTTCTCTCTGCCTCTCTCTGCCTCTCTGCCCCTCTCTGCCCCTCTCTGCCCCTCTCTGCCCCTCTCTGCCTCCTCTGCCTCCTCTGCCTCTGCCTCTGGAGTGTTGGTGTTACAGTTGTGTGCCATCATACCTAGCCAGGTTGTCAACTTAAGCTAGTTTCTAACTTCTCCTCCCTGTGAGAAACTAAATAAACATATTTAACACTCGCCTGTAAGGTGGAAGTTCTGATTCTTCTGTGGGATAAAGTAGATGACCTTCAGAAGTTTTATCTTTTAAGTGCATGTTTGGCTTTGAGTTTACTGCTGAGGTCACTTTGTTAGTTTCTGAACTATTGGGATATGGTACTAATGTGTTAGTTAGAGTGAGGAGGGTAGAATGGAAAGAAACCCATGAATAACCTGGAAGGCTTAGCAAAGACTATGCTCATTTGTTTAGTTATAGATAGATCATGTCCTGAGTCTGAATGGTGAATACTGTAGCTTTAAAATAATTTACTAGATTATTGATAGGAAACACATACTTTTAAATGTTTATTGTAGTGCTGTTTACTATAATAGTCCCTGTAGTAATATAAACTGTGAATTGAGAAAATGCATTTTCTCTACTTAAACTCAGTAAAAGCTAGATGGTAGAAGCTCCCATATTTGTTTTATTTATTTACTGTAAGAGCTGTGCTATAGTAACACAGTTATTCTAGTTTTGATTTTTTGTTTGTATTAAAGTTGCATAACTTTTTACCCCCCCCCTTTTTTTTTTTCTCAGCATAGAGAATTGAACAGCCTTGCCCTTGCTAGGAAAGCATTCTAATACTGAGACTTATGTCCCAACCCCTTTTTAATATTTGAACTTTAAAAAATTATGTATTTACTTTGTGTGTACATGTGCACATACTTATTTCAAGCACATGCCACAGCACACTTATGCAGGTCAGGGACCTTTGGGAAGTTCTCCTACTTTGTGGGTTCTGGGAACTAAACTCAGATTGTTAGGCTTTCACTGGTCCTTCTTCATGATTAATTTTGAGACAAGGTCTCACTAAGTTGACCAGTGTGGACTTGAACTCTGTTTGTAGACCAGAGAAGTCTTAAACTTGTAATCTTTCTCTCTCAGTAGTTTGAGTAGCTAGGACTATAGTAGGTCCAGATAAGGTTAACTCCCTGCTCCCACTCTTTTTCTCTCTTTGGTGTTGGAGACTGAACCCAGGTCATTATTAATGCATCCACAACTCTGCGTTTTAATTATAATGTTGCTGATGGTGGTGGAGGTTTTGGTTTTTTCTTTTTGTTGATACAGGCAGGCCATAATCACTGAGTTTCCCAGGATGGCTTAAAAACTCCTAGACTCAAGTAAGCTCTTGGGACTGTAGCCGTGGGATTTACAGGTATATGCTATTATGTGGGCATATATTTTTGCAGTGGTCTAGCTTAAAACAAATCTGCGTGAACCCCAGTAATATAGTTTGCATGTACAGAGACTGTCAGAGAGCAGGACAAAGGTACTTATTGGTCATCTCAACTGATGTCTTTCAGTGATAAGCATATAACTATTAACTGGGGAGATAAATTGTAAAGTAGGAAAGCCTGTAGATAGAGAAGTACATGGTGTTTTCAAGTTGGAGCCTCAGGCCCAGAATCACTGTGGCAGAGACTTCAAATAGCAGGAAATGATTTGTAGTTTGTCTGTTTTTCACATAGGCAACTCCATGTGACAAGGTTGGGTAGAGCCTTAAGGTTGTTTTAATATTTTGTTGTTGTTTAAGGAAGAGTTAATTTATTTAATACTTGCTAATACTTCTACCATGAAAGTCTAAAAAGTTGGCTTGGGGCCAGCAAGATGGTTCAGATGGATAAAAGTGCTTGTCATCAAGTCCAAGAACTTGAATCAATCCCCAAAATACACACAATGGAAGGAAAGAACTGACTCCTGTAAGTTGTACTCAGACCATATGTGTATAGAGTTGGCTTGTTCTGAAAAATAACTTAGCAATGGTATTTCTAGTGTTTTAAAAAGGTTATTTATTTATTTATTTATTTAATACGTGTGATGTATGCATGTAGTTATTATGTTTGTATAAGCACTTTGAAGAGGCCAGAGAAGGACCTCGGGTGCCATCCAGTATCATGTTCCACCGTATTCTCTAGAATAAGGTCTCTCACTGAAGTAGAAGTTTGCTGTTTTTAGCTAGACTGGCTGGCCAGAGAGCTCCTGGATTTGTACCAGGAGCCTGTACTGGCTGATAGAGGAACTACAGGTATGGACATCAGTCCTCAGATGTGTACTTGTCTGCTGGGCATTTAAGTTCAGGTCCCAGTGTTCAGACTAGCATTCTTACTCACAGAGCCATTTCCCCATCCTTAGATTGCCAATTTTTATATTAGGAAGCAATGTCAATGAGAGTGGAAAAGCTGCAATCATTTTTACCAGTTGGATCTCTAGTTATTCTCCAACAGTGAGACTTCCTTGAGTTAGTTCTTGAGGGCATAGTTCTGATCTAGGTAGACTGCAGAAATGCATTTAAGAACAGTTCCAGATAATGTGCTCTCCCTTTGCTACAGAAAGGATTCATCCTGAACCTACTACAGTTCTAGCTAAATAATGAGCAAGCTGTCCAATGAGAACCAGGGATTGTTGGGAATCTTTAATTGGTTAGAGTTTTGATGCTGCAGTTTGAGTGAGAAGAAAAGCAAAAAATACTAAATTGATCAGAGTGGAGGAATGCCAGGATGTAAGCATACAGTTACAATTATGTATTGTAGTTACAAGCGAAGTGAAATGTGGTGAAAATGTCACTTAGCTTGCTGGGACAGTTTGTGAGGTAAAGAGTGATGATGCATGTAGATTCAGAAATTAGGTTTGAGGAGACACTGTTGTTTTTGATTTTGTTAATTTAACATGTTGGAATTTATTTCTTTGGTTCTAGGTTGCCTGGTATACCTGGTTATATGCAAATTGTGAATTTACCATTTCAAACACTAGTTGGCGAAAATAATGTGATCTTTGAGTTTTAAGTGGCAGTAAGGAGAGATGCTAACTGGGCCATAAGGACCTGGACTTTCATTATTCATGTTCTGGGCCATTACTAGGAGGTGGAATGCAGTTGGTCTCCATTTTGAATGATTGGGATGTGATACAATAAGGAATAAGTTAGTTGCTTGGTGAATTGTGTGGCTTAGTCTCAGGTTAGAGTAGTTCTTGTAGAAAAAAAGATTTTAAAAGTAGTGAGGGCTGTCAAGCTGGCTCAGCAGGTAAAGGCACTGTCACTAAACCTGACAACCTGAGTTTGATCCCTGAGACTTACATGGTAGAGGAGTAAAGGAATTTCTTAAATTGTCCTCTGACAGTCACATATATTGCCCCCAACACACGCACACGCACATGTACACGCACATGCACACACACACGCACTCATGTGCACACACACACACTCATATGCACACACACACACATGCATATACACATGAAAAAGCACCGGTAAAACTTGGCAAATGTTTAATGTTAGGCTAACAAAATGTACTGAGGGCTTACTTTTGAAATGAGATCTTAGGAGCTTTTACAATGGAGAGTGGTTCTGTAATGAGGATCTAAGTTGTTGAAGTTGAAATTGTCTTGAGATTTTGATTCTAGGTAGAAGGTGGGGGTGGGTATCACAGTCTGGAACTTAATGCTATCATTCTTCTTCCTGGGGACTACTTAAGAGTTTGCATTGCTCTTTAGTTCTCTGTGGCTAGTGATTTCGGAGGTATTGTTCTAAAGAGTTAGATGATAGGAGTCTATAAATTTGGAACAGAGAGGAGCAATTAGTTTGAAGATACACAAACACATTTTTACAAAGTGATTTTTATTTTATATGTGTGAGTGGTGTGTGTGTGTGTGTGAGTGGTGTGTGTGTGTGTGTGTGTGTGTGTGTGTGTGTGTATTTGTACTGTGTGTACATCTGCTGCCTGTGAAGGCCAAAAGAGGGTATCAGACCTCCTGGGACTGGAGTTTATAGATGGTTGTGAGCCACCTGGTAGGTACTAGGAACTCACCCAAGTCCTCTGTAAGAGGAACTTGTACTATCTCTGAACCCTCTCTTTAGCTTCTATTTTTATTACTGATTTATCTTGTTTGAATTAGCCTCTAGGATTTTAGACTATGTCTGGCACTCTATTAGATGCAACTTGTGAGCTTTCTATTTTAGAAACAAGATGAGGAGAACAGGATTATCTTTAAATTTTAGGCAAATGGTTGTATTCTATTTGTGGAGCAATAGTTCCACAAATATCTTTTCATGTCTTTGCTTACATTAATAATGATTAGAGTCACATAGTCACACAAACACTTGAACTTTTGACTGAGTTTTTGGAATAACAGCAAATATCAACCTAGAAGACCAACAGATGAATGGATAAAGGAATGTATTATTTATACACAGTGGACTTTAATTCAGCTGTAAAGAAGAACCAAATTTGGGCTGGAGAGATGGCTCAGTGGTTAAGAGCACTTTTCTAGAAGTCCTGCGTTCAATTCCCAGCAACCACACATGGTGGCTCACAACCATCTGTAATGGGATCAATTCCTTCTTCTGGAGTGCCTGAAAACAGCGACAGTGTACTTGTATACATAATAAAATAAATCTTAAAAAAAACCCAAATTTGCAGGAAAATGGGTAGAACTGGAGGTTGTCATGTTAAGCAAATAAGCCACACTGAGATAACTATTGAATGTTTTCTGTCATATGCAAAATCTAGGTTTGGAGTGTACGTGTGTGAATGAGCATGTATGTATGTATGTATGTATGCATGCATGCATGTATAAAACCTCACTAGGGCTTGGGGTATACTGAGTGGGTTAGGCTGGCTGTCCAAGCAGCGAGTCACAGGGATTTGCTTGTCTCTGGCTCCACAGCACTAAGCTTACAAGCTTTCACATGTGTTCTGGGGTTCTCATGTTGATGTAGCGAACACTAAGCTATCTACACATCCCTGACTTTATTCTTAGTTTATATGTTTTAGGGCCTAGCACAAAGCCTAGCTCACATCAAGATTTATAATAAATGTTTTATTAAAATTGCAGAATTAGTGCTGGTGAAATGGCTCAGCAGGTTTAAAAAAAAAAAAGCCCGATAAGCTGTGTCCTGAATCCACAGTGAAAGGAGGTAACCAACTCCCAGAAGTTGTCCTCTGATGTCTGCCATGGTACATGGCTGTGTGCCTGCATCCCCACACTCTCTGTATACATGTACACATCATACATACAATATTAAATAAGTTAAAAAAAAAAACCCTACAGAACAACATTACTTGGTGAGTGGAGTGGATTTGTGAGGCACTTTCATTAAGCAAGGTTGTAGTCTAGTGAAATAGCCTTTGAATTGCTGTCTGTCTACAGTGTTACAGAAATAGCTTCATTATATAAAGTTAAATGTCATGATGATTTTTGTTAAAGTGGAATATTCTTGCAGTACATTAGAGAGTTTACCTTCCAATTAATACAGTGTATTATCAGAATTCCAAGTGGACAATAATAAAGATTAGGTACTTTAATCCAGAATCATTTGGCTGCTAGCCTTGGAGGTAGGTAGTCATTTGTACTTACAGATTGGTTAGGAAATTAGTAATTTGTACTTACAAATTTTAACTTTTATTTTGGGTGAAGTTGTTTAATTTTCCTGGTGACCTATAAAATCTGATTGTTTTCCAGAGTAGTAGTGCAAATCTCTTAGTAATCCAAGAGTTTTTTTCCTTCATGTATAGAGTAAGTTACAGAATAGTGATTGCCAGCCAAGTGTGACATGGGTGGAAAGTGAGGTCATGGGTATGGGTGAGGATGAAATGTAAGATAGAGAGAGGTACAGCAGCAATGAAAATTGTGGCTGGAATTTCTTGCATCTGTGTGGGAGAATAGTGGAGGTAGGTTGAAAACTTCAGTCTTTTATGAAGATTATCATCTGTACTGGTGTTATTTATTTGAAAGTATATGAAGAATCTCAGATATCTCTATATATCTCCATCCATCCATTTTGGAATTTTAAAACTTCATTTCTTAAGTGAATGGTAGAAATAGAATAGTCAGTAGATTTCAGTCATTCATATTTTGTGCCCTGTGTGATTGATTTAGTTTATAATTGTGAAAGGGTTACTCAGCTTCACTTCTGACCCAGCTATTTTTATTATTTTATTAATAAGAGTCTAGCTTATTATTTTAAAATGGATGTGTTGAAATATGCTTTTAATTATAGATATACCCTGTTATCTTGGAAGTTTCATTGTAATTGTGAAATGTAGATAGTTGATTCTAGATGATTTGACTGGTTTTTAGTGAAGAAATAGATACTGGTTTCACTTTGAAGTCATAGTGTAGAAATGGTGTGTCTAAGTGCATTAAAATACTTTGCAATATTGCTGAAATATAGGACATAGTTCTTAGAAGGATTTTTTATATGCGAGAGCATTTTTGTAAGTGCTGTGTAATATTTCAAGATCAGAGTGAATATATAGCAATATAAAAGTTTTCTTGAGGTACTGTTGATGGTTTGAAAAGAAAGATTTCAAAATGACATTGTTGACCTTAACTGTCAACGTGGCTGAATTTGGAATCACTTAGGAGACACAGCTCTGGGGATGTCTGTGAGGGTGTTTCTAGAGAGGTTTAGCTGAGGAGGGAAGACCTGAATATGGGTACTACCATTCTGTGGATTGGATCCTGGGCTGACTGAAAAGGAAAAAGCCAGAAAGGATGCTGAGCACCAGGACCCCATCTCTGCTTGCAGACTATGGATGAGTTGTGACTAGCTGCCTGACCTTCCTGCACCACATCTTCCTGTCCATGGTGGACCACACTGCCAAGCCACAGCAGTGAGAAAAGTAACTGAATACAGTGTCAAATTTTGAAATTAATGTAAGTGAAAGTATTGGAAATAGCTTGATTGCAGCTAATTCTCTTGAGGCATTAGAAATGTACCAGCTTTAGTTTGTCCTTTATCTACCCTTTCATGTATTGTAATTGAGTTTTCTATAAGTAGGAACATGTATTATGTTAATATTTTTGTTAATTTTTTTTCATTCTTACAATTGTATTAACTTTTTTGTTTGGATATAGATAGATAAAAAAATTTGTTGATATAAAGTGATACTATTAACCCACCATCTGTAGGCTAAGTAGCTAGGATTACAGGTGTGCACAGTAATGCATGGTTTACTTAGTTACTTATTTTCATGATGTTTTGCAGTACTTTGGCTGAACCCAAGGCCTCCTCACACATATAGGAAAGTGCTCTATCCTGTGGGGTTAAGTGGGTGAACTCAGTTTTTCAGGCTTGGTAGCAAGTACCATCTTACCATCCCTATGTGTGTGTGTTAACTGTGAATGTTCACAATTTCCTCTGGGCCTTTAAAGTGTTAGGTACAATGTGCATTTACTGTATACTTTATAGAAATTCAGATTTCTGAAATCTGTAACAAAGGGCAAGAAAGCAAACTGCCGCTGATAGGCTTTTCTGTGTAGATGAAATAAAGTAGCAGAAGTGAAAGATAACTGACTTGACAAAGTGCAGAGTGGAGTGATTTACTATAGTTACAGCGCTGCAGTAAAATAGCCTTAGGACTATTGCATCATTGTAGCCTCCCCTAATCAAGATGTTAGGCCATGGAGACAAATTGTAATAGTTCAAGTGGAAAGATATATGACACATGGAAAAACTTGGGGTTATCTAGAAACTTTCCTTTACCAGAACTTGTCATTTCCTACTGACCTCATGTAAGAAACACTTCACTCTGCATGCTAGGTTAAATGTTTATTTTGCTATTAACAGGAAACATTTCTACTTGGGAACACCTTTAGTAGTATTGTCTGTGTTTGGAGATAAAAGGGTTGGCAACATTTTTCTTTTTATCTCTTTTTCAGTATTGGATATCAGACTCCAGGCACTGTGGGTGTTAGGCAAGTTTGCTGCCACTGAACTATATATACCCCTGGCCTCTGGTTGGCATCTTCTGAGCCCTTCCTGTTAACTTCCTTGTTGTTCGTTGGGCCCTGCGTGGTGATGCATAAGTAGTGAGAAGAGAAGCTCTAGCTCTGTGCTGTTATGGTTTTGGTTTTACTCCTAGTCTTTAGAAGATTGTTGCTTTTTTACTTGATAGATTTAAAGGGTTTAAGCCAGGGGAAGGGTTTCATCATGGGCTATAAATTCCATGTTAAAGTTACAGCAAGCTTTTGAAAGACACATTTTTTTTTTTTTTTTTTGCTGGTAGTTAGTAGTTATTTTCTATGAACCCAGGGTAAGCTTCAAACTTGTTCTGAATAGCTGATATCAGTCACCAGTTCACTGCTACTGCCTTACTCACCCAAGTTAAAGTAATATTCTTTAATTCAGTCACTCTTCTCCCTGCGTCTGTTCCACTCAGTCTCTCTTCAGCCTAGCAGTCAGCTATCAGCCAAGAATGGTCAAAACTAGCCAGTAGCAGATTGTATACTTTGCAGTGGCTAAAGTCCCGATTTTTATTGTATGAAATTTATCTCAATTAAAAATATTTCAGTTGAGCAAACAATAACATACTCGTCAAGTAATTCACCACTCTCAGTAAAAGTTTGTGAGCTGCGAATGCCTTTGTGTTCATTTCTTTTCTAGCCAAATCTGCCCCTGTGTCAGGGCCTTTACACTGCTGGTCCTTTACATGTAATACATATTTCTGTATATGGCTGTATTAGCCATTTTAAAAAAGATTATTTTGAAAACTTAAAAAAAAGCAGTAAGATCTTAAGGATTTTGAAGTATGTAGTTTAAAAGTTCAGTAGTGTTACTGACATTCATATTGTTGCAGTTTTTTCTCCAACAAGTCTTTTCATATGTTTATTATACAGATTGTCTTATATAAAAATACCAGCTCCTTCCTTCGGATTTTTTAAAACCACTATTTTGCTATGTCTTTCTTCCATTAATAACTTTTTATAGCTTTGTTTATTGTTTATCATTTTAGAGTAAAGTTTCACAGGATCAGTAGCTATTTATTGTAAATTTTTAATGTTTGTATTCTCAGAACCTAAACTAAAGGTTACATATACACTATTAAGTGTACCCCAATTTGAGAGTATGTTTGAGGAGGGATAAAGCCTCTGAAGATTTATGTTTGTCCTTTTTTTTTTTTTTTTTAATCAGTGGTACTCATAATCAAACCTAAGACTTCAGGATGCTAGCTAAGTACTTTACCACAGAGCTGTTCTCAGCCATACTGTAATCAACTTGAAAATAGACCAGGATTACTGTTTTTGCTAATGTATTTATTTTGCTGATTAAATACTTTTACATGGTCTTTTAATTAAAGAGATAGAATGAGTTAGACTTTTTTTCTGTAAGAACTAAGTTGCTTTTTAAAAACAACTGTCACAATGTCCAGCAGTAGTTTTTAACAATAATTTACTACATTCTTAGGTAGTGTATGCTGTATGCCATTTTCAACACTTTAAACACGTACATTTAGTCCATACAATGTCACTTTTAGGTATAAGTACTGGTAAGTTATATATTTTTTTCAAATGGGAAAATTAAGGCATAAGGAAAGCTATAGGTAGTTTGGACAGTTGAAGATGCTGCATGGTGCATGGAAATTTCCTGAAATGCACCCATGACAGCAGTAATATCTTGAAAATAAATAGAGAGGTTTATAAAAGAGTAAATTTTATGCCAATGTCAGATTTTTTGAAATTCTGTTATTTAGTTCCATAGGATCACATGTTTTTCAGTCATTAGTTTATGGCTCTTACTCTCTAAAATATAGTTTCTCTTTGCATGGAACAAATGAATAGGTTCATTCATTCCTTATTTATATCAGTATTTGTTTTGATCAACTTTTCTTTTTTGGAGATAGGATCTCCTTACATATCCTTGGCCGACTAGCACTTGCTGTGTAAACCAGAGTGACTTCAAATTCAGAGGTCCTCCTGTCTCAGCCTCTCAAGTGCTGGGATTAAGGGTGTATACCAGCATGCTGTACCTGACTGGTGTTCAGGTGCAGAGGATACATGAGTGAGCAAAGTGCTTATTTAACTTGTGACTGTATGCTAATGGTGGTGGCGGGTAGTACATGTTAGAACTCATAAAGAATACCAGAGCAGCACATTAGAGAGTGAGTGATGGGGTGGTCAGAGCAGTCAGGGTGACAAAAAGGTGGCAGCTAGAGATATTGCACATAGAAGAAGTGGAGGAGGATGAGAATGGGCAGGAGTTGGGTGTGGGGATGCAGTCTCCTACAAGGATCATGCTCATCTTTATAAACTATAGACTTTGAGTCTGGAAGGCTAACATGCTTGTACTTCTCTTGAATAGAGTTACTCTGTTGTTATAACGCATAGATGATAGGAGGGTAGGAGTAGTACCAAAGGGTCATTTATTTGTCAGGGCTTTGGAGTTTTTCTATGTAGCTTTGGCTGTCCTGGAACTAGCTCTGTAGACCAGGTTGGTCTCAGACTCACAAAGCTCTACCTGCCTTGTCACTCAGCTGACTGTTGAGATACTTTTGAACCTTTCTGTGTTTGGTACATTTTTAGCTTTTGGAGTTTCAAATTTCTTTCTTTCTAGGCATGTAAAGAAAGGTTCTGTTATGGTGCTCACAGGCACCTGTAATTAGAACTATCCCATGAGACTTAGGTTCTGAACTGAGCAAACATGCGTTCTTGATGAAGTTTTGACATTAGTGTGCATCTTTTTGTACTTTTAGGATTTTTTTCCCCAATTGCTTTTACATTGAGTTTCTGGAACCAGAAGGGCTAGAGGTACAGCTCAGTGGTAATGTGCTTGCCTCAGTACTCACGAGGCCCCTGTGTTAAGTCCCTAGCACCGCAAAGACGACATTACAAAGGTAGCATTCTTAATATTTTGATGGTAATTATGGTGCCTCTGCTTGTTTCTGGGAGTTACTTGGGTAGTCTTGAGGATGATAGTGGAGAGGTTTGATACTGTTTTAAAGTGTGGAATTTTACTAAGTAGATTGTATTGTATGAGAAGTGTAGAGATCAAAGAAAATCACATTGAGAAATACTTATGTATGGAAACAATTTTCATGGAGAAGATACAAGATAATTTGTAAGAAACACAGAATCTTTGATTTCTATTTGAGTGTGATATTGCTTTGCCTAAGTCATGCTTTCTCTTGGTTAGATTGATATTATAGGACTAATATTAAGATAATATTAGTCCAAAGACATCTATAGACTGAAAGAATCTAGTCTAGAAGAATAGCAGGTAGCAAGGATTAGTACTAGGGTAGATGGTAAGGAATTGGAGTAGATAGTTGGCACATTGGTACTGGGGGAACCAAGAAAGCTTTGCCCAGGAGGGCTGGATGCAAAAGTGAGAGACGTAGAGGCTCTGCTTTGTTTAGGTAGAGACATGAGCATGTTTAAGATGTGTCTGTGAGACCTGATGGCAGCCTGTGTTCTGGCTTTACCTCTTTAGTTCCTGCCCAGTTGTTAAAGTATCAGAACAAAGCTCAGTTGAGTCAGTTTAGAGTCTGAACTGCATGTACAAACAGGCAGCTCTGTGTCTGACTGAGTAAGTGGTGCACGGGCTGGAGATTGGCTTGCATTCCTGTGGAGTCAACCATGCCAGGCTCAATTACCAGCTGTGGAAATCAAGGGTATACACATATATTTTTGATCTATAAAAAGTACATTTTATTCATCTTTAGTAGTTCATTGTATGTAGCTTTAAAAAGCATATCTTAAAGGTGGATGCTAGGTTTGAAGGCCATGTGCTGCCACCTGATGGTTTTCACTTCAGTTCTTTGTAGTCACATCAGTGTCATGAATGTGCCCGACTTTATGAAGATAGTAGAGCTGTTCTGTGTTATCATGACCTCACTGATACCTCACTTACCTCCTTCATATTACTCCTGATTTGTCCATGCCCTTGGGCTTATTATGTATCTCTTTTAAAAAAATTTATTTATTTATTTTTATTTATTTCATATATGTGAGTTTGCTGTCTTCAGACACACCAGAAGAGGGCATCAGATCCCCATTACAGATGGTTGTGAGCCACCATGTGGTTGCTAGGAACTGAACTCAGGACCTCTGGAAGAGCAGCCAGTGCTCCTAACCTCTGTGCCATCTCTTTAGCCCAACATATATCTTAAACCACTAGTTTCTTTAGCATTGCCTAATATTTTTTTTAATTAATAGATCTATTCGGTGGATCAAGTAGAAAAGTTCAGAGCAGTGCATAGCCTGGTAAATAGCATGTGCTCAATAAATTTTAATTGTCATTACATTCAATTTGTAAGTACTATTATTGTGGTGGTTAGCCTTGGTTATCTTGATGCCTAGATTAGTAGTCTGGAGAGGATTAACTGAGTGTAAGGGGGTGATAATTCCTCCTCTGAATATGGGAGGTACCTACTCCAATGTATCGAGGCCTGGGTGGAATAAAAGGGAAATAGAAAAGCAGTTTTTCTGCTTCCTGGCCGCTGATGTGAGCCACTGTGCTCTATTACACTCTTTGCCATGGCAGAATAAAATCTTGAGTGTGTGAGTCAAACTAAGTATTTCCTCCTTTAAGATGCTGCCCTCAAGTTTTTTGTAACCGTAATGTAAAGTTAACAAGCTTGCATAAGCATTTATTTTACTTAACCTATTTTTAAATTAGGTGCTAATTTATAAATTTATTTTAAAATTACATTTTATTTATTTATTTATTTATTTATTTATTTATTTTATTTTTTGGTGGATGTGGGGTGGGAGCAGAAGCCTGCCATGGTGTGCATGGCAACCAGAGGCCAACATTTGAGAATTGGTTCTTTTTTTCTACCTCATGGGTTCTAGGGATTGAACTAAAGTCACCAGGCTTAGTAGCAGGCAGCTTTATATACTAAGCCATTTTTCCTGTCACAATTAAGTGTTTAAATAAAAACTTTACGGAGTCAGGATATTCCCTTTCCCCCTTTATACATAGTAAATTGTCAGTGTCCATTAAAAACAAACAGCAAAACCAACAAACAAAACAAAACCCTACAACTAAAGTACTTAAAAAATAAAATAGCTCTTTGAAGTTTTGGGATTTAAGTCTTCCTTCTTAAGATGTAAAATGTTCACATTTGTATATGTAAAATGTACCATTTTTTTTTTGTTTCTTCTAGCCAGATTTTCATGTGAATTTTAAAATACTAGATTTTTAAAATAGAAATGGAAGGAAAGAATTAGCATGATTTTATGAATATGCAATGAACTGGAAGGTATTCTTACTAAAGTTGAGGGAAAAGTAAAAATGCTCTCATTTCTTGTGGTTTGTGGTAATCCTAGTTAGTATAGTAAGTTAAACACATAAGGTTATAAGTAGATGAGGGAGAGATTTAAATAGGAGAAACAGAAGCAGTGCCAGGGAAGAAAATGAAAAATGTTTTCAGGAGTTTTCATGCATAATCATGAAGGGGTTTATTAGAGGAATTGACTTGTGGTTATGGATGATAAGTCTCATGGTAGACCATCAAAGAGAGAGAAAGGGAGAAGAATGGACACGCAGAATGGTGAGCTCTTGATGTTCTCTTGTGTCTGTCTGTCTTTCCCACTCACATCCTTAGCTCACATGGCAGTCTCATAGACACACCCAGAAATACACTTTGGCTGCTCTCTAGGTTATTTTTTTAAATTAAATTAAAAAACAGAAACAAAATCAAGTTTATCTTATGTGTATGAGTATTTGCCTGCATGTATGTCTGTGTGTTGCATGAGTACCTGGTATACTCGGGAGCTCAGAAGAAGGCATTGGATTCCCTGAAACCAGAGTTACAGACTGTTGTGAGCGGTCATGTGGATATTGGGAGTCAAACCCTAGTCCTCTGGAAGAACAGCCAGTGCTTTCAAGGGCAGAGCCATCTTTCCTACCCTATCTCTCTAGACATTTGTTAATCTAGTCAGGGAAGCACTATTACAGAGGTCTATTGATCTCATGTTAGTGTTCTTATTGCAGCATAAAGAAGGATGCATTGTTGTTAAATTAACACTAAAGAAACTTAGTGTCTTTAGTGACTTCTGTAACATTCTGCGGTGCTCCAACCTGCCTCAGCCTCCTGATTGCTAGGATTACAAGTTTACTGAGCTCTGTTGCACAAAAGCCATGATAAAAACCAACACAGAGCTTATCTGTGTTAAACATAGGTACTGTTTGAAAACAGGCCTTTGGGTTATAGGTTGTAGACTCTTGTAAATTTTTCTTAGCTGTTCTTTTGCCTAGAAGCATGGGTGGTCCTTAGCCCTGTTAATACTCTGTTAATGCTTAAAGCAGTTTTGTAGGGGTCGGGGGAAGGGAAATAGCTGCTGAGTGAAGTCTGGAATTTCTTCATGAAGAAAAATTGCAAAGTTTCCTAAGCTTGAATGTACATATGGACGACTTTGGAAATCCGGTCTGGACTTAGATTGTGCCTTTCTGTTACTGTAACAGATGCCTGAGAAAATCAGCTTAAGAAAAGAATAGTTTGTTTTGGCTCATGGTTTCAGAGGTTCCAGCCCATGGGCTGATATAGCCATTGTTTCTGGGCTTATAGTGAGGCAGAGGGAACGTGTGATGGAACAGAGTTGCTCACTTCATAGTGCCCAGGAAACAAGGAGGGGTAACAGGAGGTTGTGGGGTCAAGGTAAATATGCTTTTTTAAAGGCATGCATATTCCCAATGACTACCTTCTTTAAAATAGGGCCCACCTTCCCTAGCTCCATCTATTAGTCTCCTCAACATTTTAGATCTGTCTGTGGCAGAGAGCATTGGTTAGGTCAGAGCCATGATGATCTAACAGAATCTGGAAATTTCCACAGGCACTGTACAGGTTCTGTCCTAACAGTCTGGATGTCTCTCAATCCAGTCCAGGCAACATTCAAAGTTACTTACCACACTTGGAGGTGCCAGTAGATGCTGTGGGATGCTTCAGAGTCTATCCTGTTAACATTTTTCCAGTGTATACCTATACTCTTGCCCTTGAAACAATTTAGATGGTGAGATTTCTTGTGATAGAAACATCTGTGCATGGAAAAGTATTTGTGTAGGATTAAAACATTCACAGGATCATATTTCTAGGTCCTACAAATGTTCTCTTATACCAGAATTGATTGGTACTTGATCTTTTATTTTTGCCTATTTCTTGCTTTGTCTTGTTCAAAAGGGAGGTATTTAGGAACAACAGATTGTTGAAAGATGGGCTAATAGTTTATTAGAAATGATTAGAATGGTGATATTTAAAATTTGAGAGAACAAATTGGAATTTTTGATTTTGAGTTGTCTGTGATTTGTGTTTGTTTTTTATTCTGTACTTAAAAAGTATGAATAATTAAAAACAAATTTAAATTTTGTTTATTTTTATCTGTGTGGGAGTTTTGTCTGCTTGTATGTCTTTGTATCATGTGCATGTCTGGTGCCCTTGGAGGCCAGAATAGTGTATCAGATCGCCTGGAGCTGGAGTTTCAGACATACCTGCCATGTGGGTGCTGGGAACTCAAGTCCTCTGCAAGAGCAGTAATTCTTAACAGCTGAGCCATCTTTCCAGTCCCCTGTTATTACTTTTTCTGCCTGAAAATTTTCTTTTAATATTTTTAGTAGTATAGGTCCATTATTAATAGGTTAGAAATTTTGACATCTAAACGAGTCTTAGTTTTGACCTCTTAAGACCCTTCATTTAACTGGTTATAGGATCTTGGGCTGAAAGTTTGACAGAACTTTAAACATTGGTGCCTACCTTGTGATTTATACAGAGTTGTGTCATCATTCTTACCTGTGTTTCTCTGTGTGGCTTTTTTTTGTTGTTGTTGTTCTTCCTGCCCCAGTTCATTTTACTAGACTACACACACACACACACACACACACACACACACACACACACACACACACACTTTGGTTTTATGAGACAAGAGTTTCTCAGTGTAGCCTTGGCCACCCTGGAATTGATTGTGTAGAACAGGCTGACCTGGGAACTGCCTCTGCCCCTCAAGTACTAGGGTTAAAGCACCCACCACTGGCTTAAGTGTGGCTCATTTTTAATAGCTGCTTTTACAACCTCATCTGCAAACTTCATCAACTTTAATAATACTAAGGACTAATTTTTGTTCTAGTTAGGGGATAAAATGTATACACACACGTATATTACATGCATGGTAATTGTTGGATAAAGAAATTCCTATTTTTATATTTGGAGGTGTTTCATTGTATCTTCAAACATATTTAGACTTTTCTGGCAGTTAAACTACTTTGGAATCAGTTAAATCTAATTTGTTACTTAAATTTGTAAGACTGTGTTTATTTAAGCTTTGTTAACATAGATCTAGAAGAGCTGTTTGTCTATGGCTACTATTACTAAGAGTTACTTATCTAAGGGTTACACCCAGTGCTTTATACACTTTTAGGGCTTTCTTTCTCGGTGAGAGAAATATGAATACCTACCAGTCCTGTGTTAGATGTATTCTGGCTGGACTTAGTAGTACATACCTTTGACCCCACACTCAGGAGGCAGATACAGATAGGTCTCTGTGAGTTCAGGGTTAACCTAGCCTACATAGTTGCAGGGCAGCCAAGGCTACATGGAGAGACCCGGTCTCAAAACAAAAATGAAAAAAATAATCTAAGAATTATTCTCTTTTTCTCTGGTGGTTCTTATTTTTTGTGGGACAATTTATTCTTTTACATTCAGATCATTACTCACCAAACACTCCAGGTATCACAACTCTCTTCCTTCTGGCAACTCTGTTCCACAGATCTTAACTGTTTGGCCTTACTGAACTCAGGTTGCTTCTTGGAAGCTGTGGGCATTTGGAAAAGAGCTCACCTCATTTGTTTCTTTGTCAGGGTTCTCATTGTTAGGGTGGTGGGATGAATTCTGTTTGTCTTTATTTCATCCTAGCCAGAACTGGATATTGACTTAACAATTTGTATCTTTTTCTTTTTTTTTTTTTTTCTGAAATCATTTCAGTGTAAGTTTCAGATATCATGCCAATTAACTCCTAAAATACCTCAAAAAATATGTCTTTGAAAATTCAAGACCTTCTGTTATGTAACCTTAGTACTGTACTAAAGAAAAGTAGCAAGAATTCCTTAATGTCCTCAAAGACTGATTCTGGTTTGTTGCAAATTATTTTCATAGATTTGTTTTCACCTTGGGTCAATTTCCCCCCCCCCCCATTTATTTTATTTTATTTTATTTTTTTGTGGTTTTGCTCTAATGTGATTATGCAAGGTTATATTTAAGTGCACATGTAATATTTCTCAGGAGAGGTTTTTATTCTGGGTTATGAAAGGAATTTAAGTGTATTTGAAAGGATATTATGTAACCCATATTCTTTGACTATTTAAGAATTAAGTTAGAAGGCAATAACAGAAACAGGTTCTGGGATGTACTCAGTGGTAGAATGCTTGCCCAGCATGTATGAGACTCTGGGCTGGTCCCTAGCACCATAAAAACAACTTAAATAATCAAAATATAGTTGAAAAATATTCAGAATTTAGAAACTAAATATCATTAGTATTTAAAATGGCATATGGATCAAAGAATAAGTTAGAAATAATGAAGGAGAATGAAATAGAAATGGAATATAACAGAATTTGTATGTTACCTCTGAGGCAGTGCTGAGAGAACATTTATAGCACTGAATGCCTATAAAGGTCACCCAGGACTAGTTTGTTTTGTTTTGTTTTGTTTAATAAATCTGTTTGTTGTTGTTTGAGGCAGGGTCTCATCATGCAGCTGTGGGTGTCCTGGTACTTGTTTTGTAGACCAGGTTGACTTCTAACTTGTAGAGATCCACTGGTCTCTTCAGCCTGAGTGCTGGGATTAAAGGTGTGCACAACCATGCCTAGCTTTTTAGTCATTTATGAAATGAAATTATAGTTAGTATGTTTCTACAAAACAGTAAGATGATTTCACTGATTAATTTTGACCAAACTTGAAGTGAGGAAATGATAACTTATTTTCTTATAATTTATCTAGAAAGTTGAAGACACACTTGGTATTTCACTCATCTTTTACTCTGATAATATCAATAGTTACTGAGTGGACCAGGTGACAAAATTGGCTTCTATGGTGATAATTTCTGTCAGCAAAAATGTGGTTAATGTGAATTTGTGCAACCTGATAAAGCATATCTAAGACAAGCCTACAGCAAATGCAAAAGCTTTTGTGTGTGGTTATAAGCTTATGATAAGCTCCTGTTTGTTTGTTTGTTTGTTTTTGTTTTTGTTTTTTTGGAGACAGAATTTCTCTTCATAGCCCTTGCTAACTCACTATACAGTCCAGGCTGACTTACAGAGATCCTCTTGCCTTTGCTCCCCAAGTACTGGGATTAAAGGCATGTACCACCACATCCAGCTAATGTCACTCTTACAATAATAAGTTTAAAAGTGTGTGAAAATTATGTTCGTGGGAGATTCATCATAGTAGTCAGTATTAATGAGAAAGTTGGTATATACTTATTCATAGATATTTGAAATAATGGATAAGTTAGGACTCATAAGTTAGAACTAGAAAGAGCCTTCAAGTTGGTATTAATTCAGATTGTTACCTCTGTGCTTGTTTTTATAGGTCAGTATGGAAATCCTTTAAATAAATATATTAGACATTATGAAGGATTATCTTACAATGTGGATTCATTACACCAAAAACACCAGCGTGCCAAACGAGCAGTCTCACATGAGGACCAGTTTTTACTTCTAGATTTCCATGCTCATGGAAGGTGAGTAAATTCATTGCTCTCAGTGTCTTAAGTCTTTTGGTGCAGTCTGCTAATGGAAGAAACTTTCTTCCCTAATGGAAAGCTTCCTGTTTGAAGATTCATCCTCTGTGAATATACCAAATTCTTCATATACATGAAAAAATGCCATCTTTAAAAATGGATTGCCCTTTTATGTGTTTAAGTCACATGTAAATGTTTTTGAATTGTGAATGTGAGGTCTAAGCTCGGATGTTTGTAAAGGATGTTCACAGGATCCTGTGCAGAAAATGTGAGGAGCCATAGACAGACAGATAAGACACTTTAATCAGTAGCATGCAGGTGGCTAGGTAGGGAGATGCTGGCAGGTACCCAGGCACAAATTGGCACACGGGACACACAAATGCATGTGTACACACACTCGTCACATAGGCCATACAGAGGTAGGGACAGTGGCAGACACATACAGGTTGTTAAAAGAGAGGGCATTCATTTTTGATCTTAAGGAATAGTTATATAACAGATGACATCACTGTTTTTTTTTTTTTTTTTTTAATCTGGTGTTAGCCATTTTGTGCCAACTCATAGTTCCTCAGATGTTGGGTGTCAGTTATGTTTCAGCTAACTCAGACCAGATAGCCATATCGGTAACATGTTTTCTAAGTATTAGCCAGCCCTTAAGGCCGTATGTTTCTTACTATGAGTCAGATTTGAAAATATAATGATATGTCTTTTAAAAATGATCTTGTGCTTGGCTTTCTGCTTTTTGTATATTTTGTGTTTAATATATTTTTTTCTGGTACAAACAGACAAAGTAGCTAATTGTTTTCTGTTGAATACTTCACTTAATCTTTTAGTAACTCAGTTTTATTAGTTCTGTAATAGTAACCAGTAGACAGATTATCTGCTGTCTTGTTCAATTCAGAAACAGAATTGTGAAGGGTTACACAGGAGAGCTAAGAGAGAAAGACAGAATTAATTAATTATTAAATAACTGTTCCACTCTCAATGTTTTACTTGCATTTTCTTAAAAAAAAGTTGTTGGGTATCTGTGGGCGTGTATATGACATGGTATACAAGCCATAGTAAGAGGACAGCTTCACGGCCGGCGTTTCTCTCCTTCCACCATTGTGTGGGGTCCAGGCATTGGCTTGTCAGGCTTCCATAGAAACTGCCTTTATCTGCTGAGCCATTCAGAAACCTGTTATGTGCATTTTATCATTTGTCTTAACATTGTTTAGTTTGCTTTTTTTCTCCTGTAATAAAATCTCTGACCTATGTGCACATGAATAGATGTGAATGCAGGTATCTTTGGAGGCTGGAAGTGAACATTGGATCCCCTTGAGTCAGAGTTATACATAGTTGCAAGCTGCCTGATGTAGGTAGTGAGAATCGGACCCAGGTTCTCTGTAAGAGCAACATGTGTTCTTACTGCAGAGCCGTTTTCCCAGCCCATTTAAACAAATTATTATTATCATAAAAGCTACCCATTTCACCCTATACAGAAGAAAGTCAAATTATTAAAATATCTTTTTCATAGTGCTTCATAAATTGATTGTATGAGCATTTTGTTCCCGGAAGCTAGGGTGGTTTTCCTTAGCTGTCTGTTTATAAGGAGATACTGAGACTTGTGAATATTTGAGTTGGGGATGTTGTTCAGTGCAAGAGTTGTTGTTTTACATGTGTCAAGCCTCAGGTTCAAATATTATCACAAAAAAAGGAAGAAAGGAAGGAAGGAAGGGAGGAAGGGAGGAAGGGAGGAAGGGAGAAAAGAGTGAAAGAGTTGTAAATTCTAAGTAATTCAGAAGTTTGAAACCACAAGTAAAAACACTATGATGGTCTACACACACACACACACACACACACACACACACACGCACACGCACACACACACACGTGTGTGTGTGTATATACCATCATAACTATAGATAGATATATAGTATATATATATTTGTTACATAATGCTATATTATATGCTCATATACTAATATATAAAATATAGTATGAAAAATTAACACAAGATATATAGACCTTATCTTTCCAAATATGGTTCTTAACATAAAACTAACTTTTTAATTTTCTTAAAAAGTATATTATTTTAACCTCTCATGAAATCATTTTAAAGAAGTTTTCCTAAGTTACCATTGTAGCCCATGCCTGTATTTTTGACACTCATCAGGCAGAAGCGAGTATTATGAGATCAAGATCTGCCTGGACTACATTAACACTCTGTAGACAGGAGTAATATTGCATCAAGGTCTGCCTTACCACATGACAAGCTTAAGGCTTGCCTAGGCTGTATAATAAAACCCAGGCAAAATAAAGAAAAAAGTATTAATAAAAAAAAAAAATTAAAATCTCTGACCAAAAGCAACTGAAGGGAGGAAAGGTTTATTTTAGCTTACAGCTCCAGGACACAGTCCATCACTGAGAGACAGGAGGCTTGCTTGCTAGTCCACACATCCTTACCTCCAGCCAGGAAACTTTGCTTTATAGCAAAGTATAGCTGGAACCATCACGGATGCTGCTTGCTAGGTTACCTGCAGGCTGGCTCACACTCAGGTACTTTTCTTAGATAGTTCAGGATCACCTGTGGTATCTCCCACAGTGGGGTGGGTCCTGTTATATCGTTAATAATCCAGACAGCTCCCCACAGTAATACCCATAGACTAATCTCATTTAGTCATTTCCTTAATCGAGGCTCTCCTCTGAGGTGTTGTTCTTAGTTGTGGCAAGTTGACAGTTAAAAATAGCCAACACACACTTAGATAAAGGTAACTGAGGATAACTGATAAACTGAGGAAACATAGACTCAGGGAAGTTAAATAACTTACACAGAATTTTAACAGGCCTGGATGACTAAAACTTGCATTTCCCTTCCTTTATGCTCTTGGTCAGCAGTGCACTCCATATTGCTTGCTATAATTACAGTTTGAACTTACTATACTGGTGTTACCTTGATTAAGACCTGTATTGTCTACTTCCTAGTAGATTTCTAACCTTCCAACCTGTTACCATTAGTATTATACCACTGTAACCTTTTTTTTTTTTCTTGTGGTGCTAGATATAGGACCCAGAGCCTTGCAGCTGCTGACATTTTACCACTGAACCCTGAATGTTTCTTTTTAAATGTCATTTTACACATTCTTTGAAACCTTCCATTCACAAATTTTAGCCAGATTTTTAAACTTGCCTTTGAATGTTTTTCTGTAAATTAGTCATAGCCTATTAGTCTAAGCTAGCTTTGAGTGTTTTGTTTTGTTTTTCACCCAGAATGGTCTTCAGAGTATCTAGGGTGCACATACAGTTTGTTCTTTGTAACATTTATCTCACATTCTGATCTTTTCCTGTGCAATTCAGCTTCTGCCTCTTAGACACCCTTCCACATTCTTTTGAACTTTTAAATTCCTCACTGTTTCATTGACATTTGATTTGTGCTCTCCTTTTTCCCATGGATTTCTTGCCTATTTTTCTTCTTTATAAAAATTATTTTATGTATATGGGTGTTTGGCCTGCTTTGTATGTTTGTGCACCATATATGTGCCTGTTAACCATGGAGGCCATAACTGGGCATCGAATTTCCTGGAACTGGTGTTACAGGTGTTTGTGAACTGCTGTGTGGGTGCTGGGAATTGACCTGGGTTCTCTTCAAGAGCAGCCATTGCTCTTAAGCACTGAGCTGTGTCTTTAGCCCTGCTTCTTTTCTGTATATGTATTGTTTTCTTCTTTACAGACAAGCACCTTGTTATTTAGTATTGCTCAGTATATTTTATATTTGATCTAGGTGTTTTTGGAAAGATGTTCATAGATTAATCAGAAGATGAATTTGAAGATGTTTCTTTACATTAAAAAAGCTAGCAGTTTACCACACTAAATAAAATTTTATGACTCTTAGTTTTAGGTATTATTCAAAATCATTCATTCTTTATTAGTATCATAAAATAATGTCATTAGCTTTTCTAACTTTAGTAACCTCTCAAAATAAATTTACTACTGTGTTCCCAATATATGTACTATTATTATATTCCTCACTAGCAGAGGAGGAGATTTCAGTAGCTACATAACAAGATTCTGTCTCAAAAAACAAATTGAAATACTAGTTAAGTATATAATGACATCTCTAATAGGATATGCAGTTATGTAAAAAATAATTTGCATTTAACTTTTATAAGTGATCTTCTATATATTTGTATTTGATAGTGAATACACTATGAGGAAGACTTTGGGTTATAACTGTAGCCACATCTATAAACATTGACTGTTATATGCACTGTGGCTAGATTACTTACCTATTTTTTCAGCCTTTTAAAGATATCAATAAGTTTATTTATCTTAATTGCAAACCAGGGCCCAGTCTCTCAGAAGCAGGTAAATTTACTTAATAACTTATGGAACATGTTGAATACAGCACAGTTAGGTCACATACATAACAGTTATGCTTGTACAGTGTCTTAGTCAGGGTTTCCACTGCTGTGAAGACACACCATGACCAAGGCAACTCCTATAAAGAACAACATTTAATTGAGGCCGGCTTACAGTTTCAGAAGTTCAGTCCATTATCATCATGATTGGAAGCATGGCAGCATCCAGGCAGACATGGTACTGGAAGAGGAGACTTCTACATCTTGATCCTGTAGCCAGGAGGAGACTGTCTTCTGCAGGCAGCAAGGAGGAGGCTCTTGGTAGAGCTTGAGCATATGTGAGACCTCAGAGGTCTGCCTCCAGAGTGACACACTTCCTCTAACAAGGCCACACCTCCTCCAGTAAGGCCATACCTCATATAGTGCCACTTCCCATGGACCAAGCATATTCACGAATTTATTTATCTTATTTGAAAACCTGCATTGTGATTAGATAATTATGATTTGAATTTTTAGAAGTATTCTGGCCCCTGTGTGTTCAAGTAGTAAAGTCCTTTTTAAAACTAAGCATATGAACAAATTTTCAACTTTGCTTAATATTAAGGTTTTTTTTTTTTTTTAGGCCAGGCATAGGCAGGTGGTGTACTCCTTTAATCCCAGCGCTCAGGAGGCAGAGGTAGGTAGATCTCTGAGTTTGAGACCAGCCTGGTCTACATAGTGAGTTCCAGGACAGCCAGGACTATGTTCCCAAAAACCAAACCAAAATAAAATACTGTATATATGTGTGTGCGTGTGCATGCAGAAGAGGGCATCAGACCCCATTGCAGATGGTTGTGAGCCACCATGTGGTTGCTGGGAATTGAACTCAGGACCCCTGGAAGAGCAGTCAGTGCTCTTAACCACTGAGCTCTCTCCAGCCTGCATGCAGTTTTTTTCAACTCTAAGGTTTTTTTTTTTTTTTTTCCTTTCTCCCTTGAGGCAGTATCTCATATATGTTAGGCTGGTCTTGGTTAAACTTGCTGCATAGCCAAAGATGACCATCAACTTCTGATCTTCCTGCCTTCATCTCCCTGTTGTTGGGATTACAGGAGTATACTATCATACTCGGTTTACACAGTGTTGGGGCTTGAATCGAGGTCTTTGTGCATGCTAGACAAACACTCTACCAACTGAGGTAGGTACCCAGCCCACGTCTTTGTGGGTTTTTTTTTTTTTTTTTTTTTTTTTTTTTTTTTTTTTTTTTTTTTTTTTTTTTTTTTGAGACAGGGTCTCACTCTACATCTTAGGATAGCCTAGAACTGAAGATATAGACCATGTTGGCCTTGAACTTGTGGCAATTCTGGCTTCCTTAGCCTCCATAGTGCAAGAATTATAGGCATGAGCTATCCTGCCTGGCTTCTAAGCCCAAAATTAAGAATTCTACAAAAAGGTATTGCTCTTGAAATAGTGTTGAAAGTTTGTGAAAAGTGTTACTTGAGCCAGTACTATAGTGGTTGAAGAAGGCATTTAAAAGAATTTATCAATTAGTTACTAAGGTAAAATACATCAAAGATAATTTGCTTAATAAATTTTCTGGATTTCTGAAATGGTTTCATTTGGATAAATGGGATTGGTTAGTGCTATATTTATGTGAATTATGATTTTTCCTTTTTTGATTATTTTGTTTTATTGTGTCCAAATGTGCATGTCTTCCCTTGTGAACTTGAGGTACAGAGCCTAGTCTTACTTAGGTTTTTACAAATGGTCATAATAAGGGAAAGGGAAGGAGGGAGGGAGGGAGAGGGGAAGAGGGAAGGAATATGGAACTATCCAGAATATGCAGAAAGGGCAGATGTGTCATATTCTAAGACATAGAATTTTTGTAATAATTTCAGATAATTTGTGCTTCTCAAACCTTGTCTTCATGTAATAGTGTATAATGTACAAGGAACTGTGTTTGTATATTCCTTTTAAATACTAGCTGGAGACATGTTGCATCTTGCTATAACTATCATACAGTGCTGCCTTAACTATCATGTTTCGTGGTTTGACTACTATGCATTTTAGGATCCTATAATACCAATGTACTATAATCTCCTGAGGAATTTAATTGATGTGGTTTATAAAATGCAAGTTTAATCTTATTTAAGTCTTGGTTCTGCAGTTCTGCATTCTGTGATGTAATATCTGTATAGATAGTTTGGATGTGTCTTGGGCTTTGTTTTTGCCATATCATGGGTTGGGTAGCAGAAAACCCATCCCTTCAAAAGCATTTATTTATGTAATGTGTGTGTGTTTCTGTACATGCATATGAGGGTAGGAGGACAGCTCTTACGGAGTCGGTTCTTTCCTTTTACCTTTACATAGGTTTTGAAGATCAAACTCAGGTTTTAGTAAGATTTGTGTTGTATGAGCCCTTAGCTGTTAAATCATCTCAGCAGCTTTTTTTTTTTTTTTTTTGGTAAGAAACAAGGTCTGGCCTCGTTTAAATAAAACAGCAGTCCTCCTACCTCCACTCATAAGTGCTGTTTTATTTAAGTTTCACTATGAAGCTCAGACTAGCCTTGATCTCACTATGCAGCATAAGCTGGTCTAGTACTCACCTTGTAGTTCAGGTTGCCCTTGAACAAGTGTAATCTTCTTACCTCGCTCTTATAAGGGGCTATACTTCGTTTTTGTTTGTATGTGTGTAGGCGTACACATTTGTACATCCATGTTTGTGAACATGAATATAGAAGTGAGAAGACAGCCTTGGATGTTGTTCTTCAGGTGCAGCCATTCTCTTTGTTTTGAGGCATGTTATTCACTGGTCTACAACTTGCCAAGTAGGCCAAGCTTGTTGACCAAGGAGCCCAAGGGTTCTCCTCTCTCTGTTTCCCATTGCTGGGCCCAGCCTTTTCTTTTTAAATGGATTCTGGGGATCAAACTCAACAGATTGTGCATGCCTAATGGGCCAGTCAGTCTAGGAGGAACAATCTCTATTAATTCTGTGGTAATTGCAGGGATCCAGTTACTTTTGATTTGGATAATTTCTTTCTTAGCGAATGAAGTAAAAACATACTTTGCTTGGCTCTGGTAAAGGGGTTCTATCTATGTATTTGACTCCCAGCCGTTTTTTGTTTGTTTCTTCCAGTTTCACAAAGAGCTTACTCTCACCTGTCAGTCTGAGTAACTCTTTGATTTTCTTTATCTTGAGGGCCTTCATTGTTGATAGAATAAATATGGTGAAGGTGGGGTACCTTTGGCAGGCCATGTCAAGGTGTGCTACTAAGAAATTATGCCATGCAACAGATCTAATGTGGGGGAGGAGGGAGAGGGAAAGGCTATCAGGAGTGGGGACATGAGAGAGACAGAGAGACAGAGACAATGAACAAGACACAGAGTGAGGGAGAGAAAAAATAAAGGGGACAGACACAAGGAGGGCATGGGAGAGAGATGTGGTGTGGCCAGAACCTTTTATGAGCCACACATGTTGCATGGGTGGGAATGCCTGATTGCTAACATTGGTCATTTTGCCTGGACTGATACTGGATGACATCCTGAGACAGAGTATACAGTCTGTTCTTTGATCTGCTTCTTTTAGCTTCCTATTCAATAATTTACACATTTTTGAATTTCCCACTATTGGTAGTGCTTTTTCATTCAGTCCTTTAATTTTGATTTTTTAAAAAAGATTTATTTATTTTATGTATATGAATACACTGTAGCTGTGTTCAGACACACCAGAAGAGGGCATCAGATTCCATTACAGATGGTTGTGAGCCACTATGTGGTTGCTGGGAATTGAACTCAGGAGAGCAGCCAGTGCTCCTAACGACTGAGCCATCTCTCCAGCCTCCTTGATTTTGATTTTTACTAGAAGGCCTACATTTTGCCAGTTGTGATCCCTTGTACATCCTAAGCAGATCTATAACTTGGTATGGTGAGGTCATTGGCTGGCTAAATAAAGATGACTGGTTCAGACTTAGACTCTGGTTTTATTTGTACTATATTCATGTTACTCTTCTCTGACTTTATGGTTTTCTGCTTAATTTGTGGTAATTTTTGCCTTTGTTTTCAGTCTGTAGAGCCCTGGAACTCTTGTGGATGATGCCTGGGGTGCACAGAGTGGTTCTATCTTGTACTTATGCAAAACTGTTCTGCTTATTCTTTTTGTTTGTTTGTTTGTTTTTGTTGTTTTGTTTTTTCCTGTTTCTTGTTCTCATTTTTTTTTCTGTTGCTTCTTTTCTTTCTTTTTTTATTGGATATTATATTTACATTTCAGATTTTATCCCCTTACCCCATTCCCCCCACCACCCAGGAACCTCCTATCCCATCCCCCCTCCTCATGCTTCTATGAGGATGTGCCCCCACCTAACCCCCCACTCCCACTCCCCACCCTTGAATTCCCCCCCACTCGGTGTTCATTCTTCATGGGACCAAGAATCTCCTTTTCCACCTATGCCCAACAAGGCCATCCTCCCCTTCATGTACAGATGGAGTAATGGGTCCCTCCCTATGTGCTCCCAGGCTGGTGGTTTAGACCCTGGGGAGCTCTGGTTGGTTGGTATTGTTGCGCTCCTCATGGGGCCACAAACCCCTTCTGCTCCTTCAGTCTTCTCTCTAACTTCTCCATTGGAAAACCCTTGATCAGATCAGTGGTTAGCTGTGAGCATCAGCCTCTGAATGTGTCAGCCTTTGGCAGACCTCTAAGGAGACAGCTATATCAGGCTCTTGTGAGCATGCACTTCCTGCCATCCACATCAGTGTCTACCTTTGGTGACTGCACATGGGATGGATACCCAGGTGGAATGGTCTCCAGATGGCCCCTCCTTCAGTTTTTGTCCCACACTTTGTCTCCATATTTGCTCCCTTGAGTATTTTTGTTACTCCTTCTAAGTAGGACTAAGGCATCCACACTTGGTCTTCCTTCTTCATGAGCTTCATGTGGTCTGTGAGTTGAGTCTTTGCTAATCCAAGCTTTTGGGCTAACATCCGCTTATCAGTGAGTAAATACTTTTGTGATAGGGTTAACTCACTCAGGATGATATTTTCTAGTTCCATCCACCTAAGAATTTCTCGAATTCATTATTTTTAATAGCTAAGTAGTACTCCATTGTGTAAATGTACCACATTTTTTGTATCCATTCCTCTGTTGAAGGACATCTGGGTTCTTTCCAGCTTCTGGCTATTATAAATAAGGCTGCTATGAACATAGTGGAGCATATGTCCTTGTTATATGTTGGAGCATCTTCTGGGTATATGCCCAGGAGTGGTATAGCTGGGTCCTCAGGTAATGCTATGTCCAATTTTCTGAGGAACCGCCAGACAGATTTTCAGAGTGGTTATACCAGCTTGCAATCCCACCAACAATGGAGGAGTGTTCCTCTTTCTCCACATCCTTGCCAGCATCCACTATCACCTGAGTTTTTGATCTTAGCCATTCTGACTGGTGTGAGGTGGTATCTCAGGGTTGTTTTGATTTGCATTTCCCTGATGACTAAGGATGTTGAGCATTTCTTAAGGTGCTTCTCGGCCATTCTCAACTCGAGTTTCCTCAGTTGAGAATTTTTGTTTAGCTCTGTACCCCATTTTTTAATAGGGTTACTTGGTTGTCTGGAGTCTAATTTCTTGAGTTCTTTGTATATATTGGATATTAGCCCTCTATCGGATGTAGGATTGGTAACGATCTTTTCCCAATCTGTTGGTTGCCATTTTGTCTTATTGACAGTGTCCTTTGCCTTACAGAAGCTTTACAATTTTATGAGGTCCCATTTGTGAATTCTTGATTTTAGGGCATAAGCTATTGGTGTTCTGTTCAGGAACTTTTCCCCTGTGCCTAAGTATTCGAGGGTTTTCCCCACCTTCTCTTCTATTAGTTTCAGTGTATCTGGTTTTATGTGAAGGTCCTTTATCCACTTGAACTTGAGCTTTGTACAAGGAGATATGAATGGATTGATTTGCATCCTTCTGCATGCTGACCTCCAGTTGAACCAGCACCTTTTGCTGAAAATGCTGTCCTTTTTCCACTGGATGGTTTTAGCTCCTTTGTCAAAGATCAAGTGATCATAGGTGTGTGGGTTCATTTCTGGATCTTCAGTTCTATTCCATTGATCTTCATGCCTGTCTCTGTACCAATACCATGCAGTTTTTATCACTATTGCTCTGTAGTACAGCTTGAGGTCAGGGATGGTGATTCCCCCAGAAGTTCTTTTGTTGTTGAGAATAGTTTTTGCTATCATGGGTTTTTTGTTATTCCAAATGAATTTGCAAATTGCTCTTTCTATCTCTATGAAGAATTGATTTGGAATTTTGATGGGGATTGCATTGAATCTGTAGATTGCTTTTGGCATGATGGCCAGTTTTACTAAATTAATTTAACCAATCCAGGAGCATGGGAGATCTTTCCATCTTCTGAGATCTTCTCTTTCTTTCTTCAGAGACTTGAAGTTCTTGTCATACAGATCTTTTACTTGCTTGATTAGATTCACTCCAAGGTATTTTATATTATTTGTGACTATTGTGAAGGGTGTCATTTCCCTAATTTCTTTCTCAGCTTGTTTATCCTTTGAGTAGAGGAAGGCTACTGATTTGTTTGAGTTGATTTTATATCCAACCACTTTGCTGAAGTTGTTTATCAGGTTTAGGAGTTCTTTGGTGGAAGTTTTAGGGTCACTTAAGTATACTATCATATCATCTGCAAATAGTGATATTTTGACTTCTTCCTTTCCTATCTGTATCCCTTTGACCTCCTTTTGTTGTCTAATTGCTCTGGCTAGGACTTCCAGTACTATATTGAATAGGTAAGGTGAGAGTGGGCAGCCTTGTCTAGTCCCTGATCTTATTGGGATTGCTTCAAGTTTCTCTCCATTTAGTTTGATGTTGGCTACTGGTTTGCTGTATATTGCTTTTACTATGTTTAGTTATGGGCCTTGAATTCCTGATCTTTCCAAGACTTTTAACATGAAGGGATGTTGAATTTTGTCAAATGCTTTCTCAGCATCTAGTGAGATGATCATGTGTTTTTTTTTTTCTTTGAGTTTATTTATGTAGTGGATTACATTGATGGATTTCTGAATATTGAACCATCCCTGCATTCCTGGAATAAAGCCTACTTGATCATGCTAGATGATTGCTTTGATGTGTTCTTGGATTCGGTTTTCGAGAATTTTATTGAGTATTTTTGCATCAATATTCATGAGAGAGATTGGTCTGTAGTTCTCTTTCTTTGTTGGGTCTCTGTGAGGTTTAGGTATGAGCGTAATTGTAGCTTCATAGAACGAACTGGATATTGTTCCTTCTGTTTCTATTCTGTGGAATAGTTTGAAGAGAATGGGTATTAGGACTTCCTGGAAGGTCTGATAGAATTCTCCACTAAAACCATCTGGTCCTGGGATTTTCTTTTCTTTTCTTTTCTTTTCTTTTCTTTTCTTTTCTTTTCTTTCTTTCTTTCTTTCTTTCTTTCTTTCTTTCTTTCTTTCTTTCTTTTTTTGGTGGAGAGACTTTTAATGACTGCTTCTATTTCTTTAGGGGTTATGGGACTGTTTAGATGGTTTGTCTGCTCCTGATTTAATTTTGATACTTAGTATCTGTCTAGAAAATTGTTCATTTCATCCAGATTTTCCAATTTTGTTGAGTATAGGCCTTTGTAGTAGGATCTGATGTTTTTTTTTTTTTTTTTAAATTTCCTCGATTTTTGTTGTTATGTCTCCCATTTCAGTTCTGATTTTATTAATTTGGATACTGTCTCTGTGCCCTTTGGTTAGTCTGGCTAAGGGTTTATCTATCTTGCTGATTTTTCTCAAAGAACCAGCTCCTGGTTTTGTTGATATTTTGTATAGTTCTTTCTGTTTCTACTTGGTTGATTTGAGCCCTGAGTTTGATTATTTACTGCTGTCTACTCCTCTTTGGTGTGTTTGCTTTTTTTTTTTTTTTTTTTTTTTTTTTTTTTTGTTTTTTTGTTCTAGAGCTTTCAGGTGTGCTGTCAAGCTGCTAGTGTATGCTCTCTCCTCTCTCCAGTTTCTTTTTGTAGGCACTTAGAGCTATGCGTTTTCCTCTTAGCACTGCTTTCATTGTGTCCCATAAGTTTTGGTATGATGTGTCTTCATTTTCATTAAATTCTAAAAAGTCTTTAATTTCTTCCTTTATTTCTTCCCTGACCAGGTTATTATTGAGTAGAGTGTTGTTCAGTTTCCACGTGAATGTGGGCTTTCCATTGTTTTTGTCGTTATTGAAGACCAGCCTTAGTCCATGGTGATTTGATAGGATGCATGGGATTATTTCAATTTTCTTATATCTATTGAGGCCTGTTTTGTGACCAATTATATATATGGTCTGTTTTGGAGAAGGTACCATGAAGTGCTGAGAAAAAGGTATATTCTTTTGTTTTAGGATGAAATGTTCTATAGATATCAGTTAAGTCCAACTGGTCCATACTTTTGTTAGTTTCATTGTGTCTCGGTTTAGTTTCTGTTTCCATGATCTGTCCATTGCTGAGAGTGGGGTGTTGAAATCCCCCACTATTATTGTGTAAGGTGCAATGTATGCTTTAAGCTTTAGTAAAGTTTCTTTTATGTATGTGAGTTCCCTTGCATTTGGGGCATAGATGTTCAGGATTGAGAGTTCCTCTTGGTACATTTTTTCTTTGATGAATATGAAGTGTCCTTCCTTATCTTTTTTGATTACTTTTGGTTGAAAATTGATTTTATTTGATATTAGAATTGCTACTCCAGCTTGTTTCTTGGGACCATTTGCTTAGAAGATTGTTTTCCATCCTTTTACTCTGAGGTAGTGTCTGTCTTTTTCACAGAGGTGCATTCCCTGTATGCAGCAAAATGCTGGGTTGTGTTTATGTATTCAGTCTGATAGTCTATGTCTTTTTATTGGAGAATTGAGTCCATTGATATTAAGAGATATTAAGGAAAAATGATTGTTGTTTCCTGTTATTTTTGTTATTGGAGGTGGAATTATGTTTGTGTAGCTATCTTCTTTTGGGGTTGTTGGAAGATTACTTTCTTGCTTTTTCTAGGTTGTAGTTTCCCTCCTTGTGTTGGAGTTTTCTACCAATTATCCTTTGAAGTGCTGGATTTGTGGTAAGATATTGTGTAAATTTGGTTTTGTCGTGGAATATCTTGGTTTCTCCATCAATAGTGATTGAGAGTTTTGCTTGGTATAGTAGTCTGGGTTGGCATTTGTGTTCTCTTAGGGTCTGTATGATATCAGTCCAGGATCTTCTGGCTTTTATAGTCTCTGGTGAGAAGTCTGGTGTAATTCTTATAGGTCTGCCTTTATATGTTACTTTATCTTTTTCCCTTACTGCTTTTAGTAGTTTTTTTTTGTTTTGTACATTTGATGTTTTGATTATTATGTGGATAATAATAATAATTATTATTATCAGGTGTTATGCTTGACAACACACCTGAAAGCTCTAGAACAAAAAAAAAAAAAAAAAAAAAAAAAAAAAAAAGCAAACACACCAAAGAGGAGTAGACGGCAGGAAATAATCAAACTCAGGGCTGAAATTTCTTTTCTGGTCTAGGTTATTTGGAGTTCTGTAGGCTTCTTGTATATTTATGGACATGTCTTTCATTAGGTTAGGAAAGTTTTCCTCTATAATTTTGTTGAAGATATTTACTGGTCCTTTAAGTTGGGAATCTTCACCCTCATCTATACCTATTATCCTTAGGTTTGGCCTTCTCATTGTGTCCTGCATTTTCTGGATGTTTTGGGTTAGTAGCTTTTTGTATTTTGCATTTTCTTTGACAGTCGTGTCAATGTTTTCATGGTATCTTCTGCACATGAGATTCTCTCTTATATCGCCTGTATTCTGTTGGTGATACTTTCATATATGACTCCTGATCTTTTTCCTAGGTTTTCTATCTGCAGGGTAGTCTCCCTTTGTGATTTCTTTATTGTTTCTACTTCTATTTTTTAGATCCTGGATGGTTTTGTTTAATTTTTTCACCTGTTTGGTTTTATTTTCTTGCAATTCTTTAAGGGACTTTTGTGTTTCCTCTTTAAGGCTTCTACCTGTCTACCTGTGTTCTCCTTAAATTCTTTGAGAGTGTTATTTATGCCCTTCTTAAAATCCTCTATCATGAGAAGTGATTTTAATTCTGAATCCTGCTTTTCTGGTGTGATGGGGTGTTCAGGGCTTGCTATGATGGGAGAGCTGGGTTCTGATGATACCATGTAAGTTTGGATTCTGTTGCTTATGTTCTTGCGCTTGCCTTTCGTCATCTGGTTAACTCTAGTGCTACCTGCACATACTGTCTCTGACTGGAGCCTTCCTTTCCAGTTGTCTTGCTTGTGTCTGAACTCCTCGGGGTCCAGATGTCTCCGTGATCTTTTAATCCTGAGCTCCAGTTGCTCTGAGTACAGTGTTTCCTCTAGGATGTCTCAGGACATGGTGTCTCCAAGGTAGCAGACCAGCTAGGTGTCCACTGCTCTGAGTGCAGTGGCTCCTCTAGGATGTCTCAGGATATGGGTGCCCATTGCTCTGAGTTCAGTTGTTCCTCTAGGATGTCTCTGGCTATGGTTTCTGTTGCTCTGAGTTCAGTGGCCCCTCAAGGATGTCTTGGGATATGATGTCCACACGGGAGCAGACCAGGTGGGTGTCTGCTCCAGGCACCAGGCCCAGGCCCAGGCCCAGGCGATGGGCAGAAGTGGAGTGGTATTCCCCAGGGGTGGGGTTTTGGTGTCTGCTGGAACCTGAGTACTCCCTGCACCCAGTTATGGCTCTGGGGTGGGCATAGGGCAGTGTGTGAGTGTTCTTACCTGCCGCTCTGGGTTCAGTGGTCCCTCTAGGATGTCTTGGGATATGGTGTCCACACAGGAGCAGACCAGGCGGGTGTCTGCTTCAGGCACCAGGCCCAGGCGAGGGGTCTGCTTATTCTTTATGTATGTGAATTTGATATATATTGAGCTTCTAAAAGTTGATTTGGAAAAAAACACCTTTTTTTTTTTTTTTTTTTAAAAATTATTCTTTAATCTTTTTTTAAAGTCCATACTTTATCCCCCTCCTGGTACACCCTCCCATAGTGTTCCACATCCCATACCTCCTTTCTCACCTCCCAACCCCATCTCCAAGAGGATGTCCCCATCCCACCTTTACCCCACCAGACCTCCCCACTCCCTGTGACCAATTTTTCTATTTAAAAAAAAATTGTCAGTGCAGTAGTGAGTGGCTCAGTAAAGACACTTGCTGACAAGTCTGATGGCTTGAGGTTAATCTCTGGGACCCACTTGTTTCAAAGAGAGAACAGAATCTCAAAAGTGTCTTCCAACCTCTACATGTGTGTGTGTGTGTGCATGCACACACACATACACATGTAAATGATATGAAATGTAATAAAAAGTATACTAGTAAAAGCAAACTCATAATATTTGGTGTTCATATCGACAACTTACATCTTTATTTTTATTTTTAAATTGGCATGTAAAACAATGTTTTTGTTAAAACCTTTACATGTGGATATCATGTGTATTGCTCATAATCACTCCCACAATAGAAATGGAAAGAAAATATAGATAGAGTGACTATCTCAAACATCTTTATAAGAAGACAGAGAAAATGAACATCTGGAGATGTCAGGCATATCTCTTGAATACCTTGTAGTTTAAATGAGAAATATCTTCCATAGGATTATGTATCTGAATACTTGGTCCCAGTTGGTGGTTCTGTTTGGGAAGGTTATGGCTATTTGTTTTCTTTTCAGAGTTGTTTTGCTGGTCTAGGTCCTTTGCATTTCCATCGTGTTAGAGCTGCCTTGTCAGTATTATAGCAAAACGTGCTATTTTGATGGAGACGGGTATATCTTTAGATAACTTGGAAAGTTGATAGCTTTTTGGAAGGAGTGCTAAGTCTTGATACTCAGGACCTCATGTCCTAAGCCCACTGCATGCTAAGCACACATTCTACCATATTGTACACCCAGCCCAACAGCACTATGGAGTCTTCATATCCTCAGTCTGATACTTCTATTTATTTAAGTCTTCTTTAGTTTCTTTGAATGTTTTCTTTCTAAATGTATTCAGTGTAGACACATGATAACATCTTTTGTTGAATTTACTCCTAAGCACTTTAAAAATCCTACTGTACATAAAGCAAAATGTCGGTCTTAGAGTTGTAGCATTTGTGATGTTGACCTGGGAGTGAATTAAAAATGGGTGATTTTGAGAAAGGCAAGAAGATTTTAGTTTAGAAGTGTGCCACACTGTGAAAAGGGAGGCAAGCATAAGACTGGACCAAATCTCCATGGTCTGTTTGGGCAGAAGACAGGTCAGGCTGCAGATACAGATCGTATACAGATGCCAACAAGAACAAAGTCTTCACCTGGGAAGAAGATGCCCTGAGGGATCCCGAAAAGTACATCCCTGGAACAAATACTATCTTCACCAGGACTAAGAAGAATGGAAAAAGGGTAGACCTAATAGGTTTTCTTAAAAAGGCTACTAACAAATAATTCTACTGCCTTATTTATTACAAAACAAATGTTGCTTGGGTTTTAAAGTATACCATAATTTAATGCATATACCAAAATTCAGATCATGAATGGCTAAGTGTTTTTGTTGTACAGTCCTGATTTAAGTAAAACTGACTCGTAGTAAAGTGGAAATGATCTTTTTAAAAATAACAACCCCAGCTGCATACTTGGTATGCACTGTTCTCTCTTCCTCAAGATAAGAGTGAAATTAATTAGTAATGTTCTACTTTCCAGAAAGATGGGGGTGTCATCTCAAACCTATTAAATAGTTTCATAATTAGATTTATAAAACTGGGCATATGAATATGTTTAAACACTGGGAAAATTCTATCACTATCTCAGAAACAAGAAGACTTACTTGTGTTTCAGTTTGTGTTCACTGGCTTGTTACAGGCAATGGTTAAATGTTGGGAGGGCAACTATCTATTCTGGACAATGTTAATTTAATTAAAATCCCCTATGTCAAGGATGCTGTCTTTTGTCACTGAAAGGCACTTTCTGTGGCTTTAGTATAACATCAAATAAAGAGTACTTAACATTTAAAAAATACTATTGTAGCTGAGAATTGTGACATACATCTTGAATTTCCTAGCACTTGAGAGGCAGTGGCAGCTGGATCTCTTTAATTTCAAGGCTAGACAGGGCTATATAGTGAGACCCTGTCTGATAAAACAAAACCTCCATTTAAAAACACACACACACACACACACACACACACACACACACACAGAGGCCCACACCACTAATTGGGATTAAATTAAATTTCCTCTTTCATGTGTTTGCTTCTAGATATTAAAAACTGACTGGTGGGGTTTGTTTTGGTCTTGGTATGTTAGCCCTGTATTTTGTGACTCTGTTAGGTTCACTATTGTTAGTGTCCAGTAGATGATTTTATTTTATCTACAAATAAAGGTATGCTTATTCCCTTACTTATATATTGAGTTATTGTGCTAACTGGTACCTTCATTTAGTATTGAAAAGAACTGGCAAGTGCAGATATCTTTATTTCTACCTTAGGGGAAGAATGATTGATCTTTAATACTAAAATATATTAGCAATATTTTGTTAGGTTAAGGTAGCGCTGACTGTTGTTTCCTATCAGTTTTTATCTTGAGTGAGTGCTGAAAATTTCAGTTGCTTTTTCTGCAAGTAATGATATGACTGTGTGGTTTTTCTCCCCTTTGAATACAGTGAGTTATATTGATTTTTAAAAGTAAACCTACCTTACTCCTGTATAAGCTAAGTTGATCATGAAATATTATTTTTATTAAGGTACTTTTCTGGCTTCTGTGACTAAATACTTGATAAGAAACAGTTTAAGGGAAGAAGCATTTCTCTGGGCTCATGATTTGAGGGCACATCATATCATGACATCATGACAGGGAAGACACAGCAGCAGGAGTAGCTCATAACAAGTGATGGCAGGGGCACCAGCCTGCTTGTTTACACTTCTGCAGACCAGGAAGCAGAGAGGTGGTCAGAACCAGGCCTGCCCCTCAGTGATGAGGCTCCATAACCCAAAGATTCTCTACTCCCAACACAGTAGTGCCATTAGGAAGCTGGTGGTGAGAGGCACAGTTCTTACTCAGACCACCCGATCATTTTTTATATTGCCATTTCCTTCCTGTCCTTTTCCTCGCAGTTTGTTTTCTCCTAATGCTAACATGCTCACTCTAATTCAGTGGTTCTCAACCTGTGCATTGGGACCCCTGAGGGGTCGCAGATCAGATATCCTACATATCAGATATTTACAATTCATAACAGCAAAATTACAGTTGTGAAGTAGCAACAAAATAACTTTATGGTTGGGGTCACCACAACATGATGAACTGTATTAAAGCTTCACAGCATCCGGAAGATTGAGAACTACTGTTCTAATTCTTAAATGTGGTTATAATACATAAGCAGTACAATCCTCTTCTAGTTTCATCACCTTTGTCCCTCCCTTTCTCTTTCTTCCTTTTTGTTTTTTGTTTCCTTTTCTCTTTCTTCCTTCTCCTTCCCTCTTTCTTTCATTTGTTCTCACTACCATACTCTCTTTTTTTCTGATATGGTTTCACTGTGTAGCACAGGCTGGCCTAGACCTATATGTGTAGATCAGGCTGGCCTTGATATCACAGATTCTCCTGATGTGCTTCCCAAGTGCTGGGATTAAAGGGATGTGCCACCACACCCAGGTATTACCACTTGTAGACTGGCCTGCCCTCCAAGCCTGGTTTGCTGCTGGGGATTGGACTCATGTTAGATAAGTGCTCTGCACTGTTGAGCAACCTGTCCTTGACTATGCTTGGCCTCTTATTTAGTTCATGATTTTTACAGTTTGGAGGCAGGGACATAGAAGTGATGCCATTTATCTGTATAGCCCAAGCCTGAAATGTGTTACATAGCTACCATGTCTTGTGCCTTGTGTTATTTCTTCATCTTTTACCACTTCCCCACTCCACCCTTAGTACTTCCTCCTTCTCCTCTTCTTAGGTTTGTGTGTGTGTGTGTGTGTGTGTGTGTGTGTTCTGTCTGTATACCACATTCACTCAGTGCCCTCAGAGGCCAGAGGAGGAGGATCCCTTAGGACTGGAGTTACAGATGGTTGTGAGCTGCTTTGTGGGTGCTAGGGATGGAACCTAGGTCACCTTGACAAGCAAGCAGTGTTCTTAACCATTAAGCCATTGCTACAGCTCCATTGTGTTGTATCTTAAGGTTGTTTTGTTTTGTTCCTTTTTGTGGCACTGGGCTAAAATAGAGGGCCTTTTGGTGTATGTTAGGTAGTGCTTTATCACTGAACTATACTCCTACACATTAAGATGTTAATTTACATTTAGTTTTTTGAGTAAGGAATAAGTTCACATGTTTCAAATCTAGATGGTGCAGAAGAGTAAAAGACAATTTCTTTCCATTTCCTGTCTCTAGCTATTCATTTTCCATTCCAAGTTGACCCTTACTTTTAATTTCTTTTATATCTTTCAAGTCATTTGGCATACATTTGGACACTATGTTTTTCACACAAAAATGTTCTTTGCAGAAATATGTGTGTATATATATATATATATATATATATATATATATGTATATGTTTATTTATAATCGTTACTATTTGAAAAAAATATAGTGTGGACTGGAAAGTTGGTTCAGAGAGTAAGAGCACTTTTCTCTTGCAGAGGACCCATGTTTGAGTCCCAGCATCAATATGGTGGCTTACAAACATCTGTAATTCCAATTCTAGAGGATCTAGTACCCTCTTTGGACTTCTGCAGCTGTCAGGCACACACATGGTGCACAGACATACCTGCAGGGTAATACCCACTCATTTACGTAAAATAATAAGATAAAAATTGAAAAATATTTTACTGTACTTATTATGCTGTTTATTTTTATATTGCTATTATAAGAGATTGTGACTAAGGAGACCTCACAGATTCAGATAGTTATCTATAACCATTATTGTGATCCCACATTCCACCTTGCTGCTGGGGTATGGGAATGCCACTTGGGCAGGCAAAATGGGAGATGAGACGCTATACTACATTTTACCCTATGCAGCCATAGCGTGATGGGGGGCGTGTCTGAGAGTGCAGCCCAGGCTGGAGGCTTCAGTTAGAGTGAAAAACGACACAGGCTGAGATAGAAGCTGGAATTCCCCGACTCCTGGACTTTCAGACTCTGCTGGAAATAGCGAGGAGGAGGGGCCTTCTGTGGGAGACTTAGACAGGCTCTGTAGACAAAGGCTTTCTCCATGCTCCCCATGGAGGTTCTTGATGAGAGACAGTCTGAGCTTATCCATACTGTTTATTGACTGTTCATCATGGAAAATGGGTGTATACCACTTCCTCAGGGTGGCTAGAGATTAAATACCTTTTGCAGAAAGGAATGTGTCCTGGTAGGGAAGCTCATTGGCTAAACCCTTAGGGCCCATCTAGATACCTCAGTAGCATGGAGAACTCTGTTCTGATCACTAGTCACACTCCTATGTGAGGAGTGTGGTCATGTGTTTCAGGCCAGGAATTTGGTAAGGAACAGAGAAACTCCTTACAAATGAGTGCTTACAACTTCTTCCTAAAGTTAATTTTCAAGAATGGCTCACAGAAGTTAGGAAAATAGTTTCCTTACATTTTTTTAATGAAAAATATTTTATACAGTATATTTTGATCATATTTTTACTCTTCACTGAGTTTTTTCCAGATCTTTCCTATATCTTTACACACCCAATTTCCCTCCCTCCCTTCTCCCCTCCCTTCCTCCCTTCCCTTCTTTTCTCGCTCTCTCTCTCTCTCTCTCTCTCTCTCTCTCTCTCTCTCTCTCTTTCTTTCTAAAACAAACCAAGAAACAAAAGCAAGAAGAAGAAACAAGAAACAAACCTCTCAAAACCACAGAACATAATCCAAACAAAAGTCTAATAAGACAAAAAATGGAATAAACAATGCAAAATAAAACATAAGTTGACAAAAATACCGTTGCATTTATTTTGTGTTAACCAACTACTCCTGGGTTTGAGGCCTGCCCCGAAGTGTGGTTAATATACCCAGAGAGACTCCCTTGGAGAAAACAGATTTTCCCTTTGTCAGTGGGTATCGGTTGTGAATAGTTTCTTGGTTAGGGAAAAGACCCTGTGCCTACTTCCCCCATCAGTACTGGGATCTTATCTGGCTTTAACTTGTACAGGTTTTGTGCATGCTACTATAGTTACTGTGTGTTCATATGTGCATCAAAGACACATGGAAGACATGATTTCTTTGGATTCTTCCATCACTTCTGGCTTTTAGGATCTTTTTGCTTCTTCTTCTGCATAAATCCCTGAGCCTTAAGGGGATGGGCTTGATGAAAACATCCCATTTAGGACTGAGTGCTCCAGAGTCTCTGTGCACATTGTCCATTTGTGGGTCCCTGTTAAATCCCATCTACTGCAAAGATGTCTCTCTGATGATGGTTGAATAAGGCTGTGATCTATGGGTATAGCAGTATGCCATTAAGAGTCATTTTATTGCCATTTTCCTTTAGCAATATAATAGTAGTAATTTTTATTATTTATTCCCTTGTGCCTGTGACCTATGTAGTCTCAGGCTCTTGACCACTTTAGCAGTGCCAGGTATTGATTATATCTCACTGAATGGGCTTTAAATCCAATCAGAAAGTGGTTGGTTACTCCAATAATCTGTGTGCCAGTATTGCACCACTTTATCTTGTGGGGAGCCACAAGGGTTTGTAACTGGAAGATATTGATGATCACCTTTCTCCTTCTGTAGCCTGCAGAGTATATTCCAGTACAATGAATGCTTGTCATAGGAGGTGAAGCTTCTCATAGTTCATAGTAAGTGTTGTCTTCAGCAATACGGCCTTACTATCAGGTTGTGAAGAGTAACTAATAGCCTTGGCAATAGTCTATGCTGTTTGGAGGTTTCTGTAAGGGCCCTTTGGCCAGTGACTCAACAAGATGCAACCCGTATCTAGCATTGGAGATTTTACTGGTGGCATAAGATGACTAGTTGGGGCATTGTCTCTTATTTTGTGACTTACTTGTAACTTTTTGTGACTCTTACTTGTATTTATTATTTTGTGACTCTTACTTGTATTTATTTTAGGAAGCTTTTATAGTAGTAGGATTCCATATGGTTTTTAGTGGTTTGGTGTTAGTTGTAATTCACCATATTCCCTTCTTTACCCTTCTCTTCCATCTCCTTCCCTATTTAATCCTCGTCTTCTACTTAACACTTTTGTCTCTTTTATAACACTATATTCTAGTTCCTCTTTATTGAGATCCTCTCTCCCCATCAGTACCTTACTGGGTACCTAACCTCTGTGGTTGTTCAAATTGTAGCACATATATTGAGAGCTTAAAAGCTAACATGTACATGTAAGAGAAAAATATACGACATTTGTATTTTGGGGGTCTGTATTACCTCACTCAGGATGATTTTTTTTCTAGTTCTATCCATTTTACCCACAAATTTCACAATTAAAATTTTCTTAATGACTGAATATTTCTTTATGTAATGTACTACATTTTCATTATTCATTATCAGTTGATGGACATCTAGACTACTGCTTTCTTGGCTACTATGGATAGAGCAGCAGTGAACATGGATGAGCACTTATTTCTGTAGTAGGATATAGCGTCATTTGGGTATATGCTCAAGAGTGGTATAGCTGGATTTTGAGGAAGATTGATTCCCAGCTTCCTGAGGAACCACTACACTGATTTCTGTAGTGGCTGTGCCAGTTTGTAATTGCACTAGCAGTTGAGTGTTTCTTTTCTCTCACATCCATATAAATTCTTTCCTTTCATTGATGTAGGGAACACACTCATACCTCTTAAGCATGATAATTAGGAACTTTACTCTTAGCTACACCTCAAGCCCTACAGTTTACTTACCAATATTAGTTTGTTATAAAGGATACAACTTAGGAACAGCAAAATGAAAGTGATGCAAAGGATGGAGAGGAGCACAGAGCTTTCGTGCTCTTTCTTGATGTGTCACCTTTGCAGTACTTCCATGTGTTCACCATGATAATGAAGTGACTGAACATGGGCTAACCTCAGACAGCCTCAGGTTGGGCTGATCATCAGAAATTTCCAAGTGACTGAGGGCTGGAATTCTAGCCCCAGGTATCAGGGATTGCAGAGTGGATATTAAAGTCTATAAACATGTTACACAGCCCCTGATCAACCTGAGGATGTGTGGGGGTCCTATGTTCAGTCACCTCTTTATAGAATTTGGTGTGATTAGAAATGGACTCTTAAATAGGGATGAAGATATTCCTCTACCATTCAGGAGATCCCAGAGTTTTAAGGGATTTGTCAGAAAATGGAGACAGAGGTCATTTATTGAAGTCTGTTGTACTGGAGGTCATTTTATTATGTGGAAGCATGACTAAGAATTCTACAAGAATTCTGTGTCGCTGTCACTCATCACTGTCTTTTGATCCGTTTTCCTAAGCAGATGTTGTACCAACTTATTTATGTTACAGATGAGTTTAGTTACTGGTGCAAACTCGAATGTGTTTTAAACAAGGTTCCTTCCTGTTCTACTATTCCAAACATGCTTGAGAAGATAAACTGTTACAACATATCTTTGTTACATTTGCCATAAAGATCATGGAGTAGAAATTCTATTGTGTGTAGACTTCTGTAGCAATTATGGATGTATGATATACTTTTAAGAGTTTAGTAATGACAATTAAGTTGTTGCCATTTATCCACATTTCCTGCAGGCTAAGTAAGTGCTGACTTTATGTTATGATCTCTAATCCTTAAAACAGTTCCACAAGATGGGCAGAATTTATAATTTACCTGAGTTTTGTTTTGAGACATGGTTTTATTTTATAGTTCCACCTGGCCTGGAACTCACCATATTTCCCAAATAGATGTATTGTGTGACACAGTCCTTGTCTTATGTACTTTTTTAAAATAGTAAATAAGTCCTTTAGGATTTGGAGCCTTTAAATTTCTTTTCCCGTCCCATTTTGCAGACAATTCAACCTACGAATGAAGAGGGACACTTCCCTTTTTAGTGATGAATTTAAAGTAGAAACATCAAATAAAGTACTTGATTATGATACCTCTCATATTTACACTGGACATATTTATGGTAAGTTGGACTTTTATCTGACATTTTCTTTGATTTTTTTTTCTACACAAGGGAGTATAAATGATAAATATAGGCAGATATTTCAGAAAAGGTTTGTAAATACTGAGGAGAGGAAAGAAAGTGGCAGAGAAAGAATATCATGCCATTTGACTGTCCAGAGTGTTAAGAATTCTAGAAGATTCTAAGATCCGTAAGAATCAAGCTTACCAATCTGTTGGCCAGGGACCTTTTCCCTAGAGATCTATAAAGGATGGAGAAAGCATTCCAGTGGCTCTGTGGTCCTTGGTTCAACTTTGATTTGTGCCCTGGGGTGCATTCTAGACAGGAGTCATATATCTCTGAGAAAGGGGAGAAGAGATTGGCATCTGATCCCAGGTGGCTGTCTGTCTCTTTAGAAGCCTGTATCTGTACTTGGGTTTATACTGTCCTTTCCCTAAGTATTTTCAGTTCTCTAATATCAGTTGCTCAAAAACAACAAAAAAAAACCCAAACAATAACAACAACAACAACGAAGGAAAAAAAAAAAAAAAACCAACCCAAAAAACAAAACAAAAAACCCTGTCAATGAATTTCCAACTTTGTTAAACCAAAAGCAAAAGAAAACTAAGACGATACTGGCCATTGGTGCACGTTCTTCCTGCCCAGCCTTGCATGCAGCAGAGGCACAGAGCCCGGAGGAGATGAGAGCTGTACTTAGAATCATCTGTCTTGCCTGGTTTTGAGCCTGATGTTGCCATGCTCAAGTCATGTAGGGAATTTTGTGGAGTTTTAAATTTTGTAATTAATTAATTGACTTAATCCAATTATTTTTTTTTTCTGTTTTAAAACAAAACCTGAGGAGATAGATCAGGGCATCTTAGGCAATGGTCTTTGAAAATGAAGTCATCTGTGGCCCTACTTTACATGACGTTTAATACTGAATTACACAGTGTACCACTTACAAAATCTGTAACACTGTGACTCTTGGTGCTTCCAAGTTTAAGAGTTACTGTTGTTTTAGCCTCTTGTTTGTTTGTTTGTTTTTGAGATAATATCTTGCTGTGTAGTCTAGCCTGGTCTGTAACTAGCAAACCTCTTACCTGTCTCTTAAGTGATAAGACTACAGGCGTGTACCACCATATTCAGAGTTTTCAAAAAACTTTGAATGATTTTTATGACTTCTGACTTTACAAGGAAGAAATAAATGGGAATTTCTGAGTTATATAAATAGAAAAACTTGAAAGGAGACTGACAGTAGAGATCACCTTAGCTCAAAGCCGTGTGACAAGTCACCTAAGGAGAATTTCCCATGCCCTTCTCCCTAAAGTCCATGCTTTGTTGTTGTTGTTATTGTGGTTGTCTGTTTTTTATACTTGTAACAAATATCTCTTACGAGTTTAAAATGTGCTGGTAGTCACAGGCACATACTTAACCCAACAGGAAGTTCATCAGATAGCAAAGTTGGACAGACAGGAAGTCATAAAGAAACTATCATAAGTCAGTCTCTTAGGCTGTTAGAACTCTACATTAGTAACTACTAAAGACAATCCTCAACTGGTAACTCAAAAGTGGTCAAAAGTTTCCTTCTGTCAATTTGATTTTTTTTTTATTTGAAGTCATAATATTTTGAAAAATTAACTGCTTAAAGAGAAACTTAATTTTTTATTATGCTAGATAAATGATACATTTTTATACTGACCTGTAAACTAGCTTGTTACTAAATTTTAGTGGTTTTTTTTTTTTTTTTTTTTCAGTTTTCTAATTGTAACCAAGGAAAGTGTTTTTCTGGCAGTTTATAATACTCTCTTGCATTCTTCATCACCTGTCTTACTGGGCAAACTGCCTTTTTTATAGGTGACAGTCATAAAAAATACAAACATAAATGAAGTTGTAGAGAAAAGTGATGTCATATAAAATAGCTTGGGGATTAGATTTGATGGCACATACCTGCAATTCTGGCATTCTGGAGGCATGGGCAGGAGAAGCATGAGTTCAGGGTCAGCTAAGTCTGCACAGCAAGACAGTCTCAAAAAAGTACAAATTTTATTTTCAGCTCGTGATTTATTAAAAAATAACCAGTGTTAATCTATAACTTAGAAATCGCGAGAGTCTGGGTCAGGGTATGGAAGGTGTATGTGCTTAACCAGGGCCAGATGGTTTGGCCTCTTCCTCCTCCCCAAATTACAGGCAATCCTGTGAGGTGAGTTCAGCCTTGTTTTTCTCTTTCCTCCTTCTCCTCCCCTTTTCTTCTGTCATCCTTTCTGTTCTCCACTGACCCCTTCCTTCCCTTTCTTCCCTCTTCTTTCCTTCCCTTCCTTCCCTACTCTGCCTCTCCTCTTTTCTCCTCTCCTTTCTTTCTCTTCCCTTCCCTCTTCTCTACTTTACCTTCCCTCTCTTTTCTTTCATCTGGTCTCTTCTCCCCTCTTCTCCCTCCCTTTTCTCTCCTCTCCCCTCTTTGTAATGTTTGGGATTGAGCCCACGGAAATGTGTTTTTAGTGAGAGATAAATTTTAAAGAACATTTAAAATTTTGGGTTTTGTTGTTGAAGACAAAAGCCTTGTTAATAGTGTTCAGCCTGATTTCAAGCACTCCCACCCCAGTCTCATGCCACCTTTGTTAATTAACTTTGAGTCCCGCCCCTTTTAAAGGCATGTGCAGATAGTTTTGGCTACTTGGGAGGATGAGGTTCAGGGAGTTTGAGGCCAATCTGAGCAATATAGCCAAGATGCTATCTTTAAACAAAACCAAAGTGATATGGTGCTGTAGACAGGCTCAGAGGTAGAATTCTTGTCTAGCACATGAGAAATCATGAGTTCAGAACCATCAGAGCAACTGAAGTGAAGCACAGCAAAGCTCCAAGCCTTCATGTCACTTAATTTTGGTGACTTAGATTTTGTGACTATATTTAAGTAGAACTAAAAGTACTCCTTTTTTTGATGTTACTTCTCTTTTTAGAGAATAATGGAATATTATTACAAATCTGTCCAGTACTTTTTTCAAAGACTCATTTTTTAAAAGATTTAAAAATTTTATTTACCTCCCAGACTGGCTTAATTCTCACTGTACAGTTCATTCTTACTTTGAAATTGCAGGTTTCTAGGCTCTGGTATTATAGGCTTGACACACTACATCGAGCTTCTTTGTCCAACATCTCAAACAAGAGATTGTAGAAGTCTGTATATTTAAATTGCTTCTGAACTATTTGGTCCTTTTCTATTTAAAAATGTATTTATAAAATTTATAGGTGGCAAGAAGGCCAACAAATGTACAGTATCACGTTCTAAAGAAGCTTTTCACTTGAGATAAATTAGGAAAAGTTTCAAAAGGTACTTTAAGTATCTTTATTCTGGAAATACTTAGTTTATTAGAGGATCTCTTTGCTTTTTAAAAAATTTCAGTTAATGTGATGATTATTGAATGACTGCTGTGTGCATGTCTGATGCTGCTAGGTGCTAGGCATATGATGGTCAGTATGACAGATGTTCCATTTTTATTGTTGTGTAAGTAATTATGTATCTGTTTTAACTAAATACTGGTTGCTATTCATATCTCAATTAATCGGATATATTTTATGTGGAAATTAATTTCCCAGCACATTTGTACTTAGGATAGTTGTAAAAAATATGTGTGTGTCATATATATATATATATGTATGTATATATACATATATATGTATATATACATATATATGTATATAAATATATATGTATATAAGTATATATACATATATATGTATATAAGTATATATGTATATAAGTATATATACTTATATATTTATATATGGCTTTTTTAAAAGTAGGAGAACGTTGAAATTAAAATTTCAAGAATTTGTTGCTTTCATCAATAGGTGAAGAAGGAAGCTTTAGTCATGGGTCTGTCATTGATGGAAGATTTGAAGGTTTCATCCAGACTCGTGGTGGCACATTTTATATTGAGCCAGCAGAGAGATATATTAAAGATCGAGTCCTGCCGTTTCACTCTGTCATTTATCATGAAGATGATATTAGTAAGTATTCATGCTTTATATCAAGTGGTCTTTGCAAAGGCATAGGAATCCTCATAACTGTGTGGAGACAAATGTAGCCTGGGCAGTTTCTTTCCTAAGCTTATTCAGGTTAAACAACCAGTGTGTGGTAAGCAAAGTCTCCATTTAGTAAATAATGGGTCTGTGTGGTATAGCAGTTGTCAACACAGGCCAGTCATTCTCTGTTGATATAAACAGCAATTCTGTTTGAACTGAGTTGGCCAAACCCACTTGAACTGTCATTCTAAGTTCTGGTATCAGCCAGTCTGCTTGGTTACAACATCTGATGTCTGTGGTTTGCTGAAGCCACAACAGTGTCTTATCTTCAAATATCCATTTCTGTATGAATATTTGTGTAATTTAGGATTTTTCTAATTTCTAAGTCCACTGAGTGCTTCTCTTTAGAATCTTGAAATAATGACATGACCACAACTTGGTGTAAGACTCCATGCTTTCCATGTGTTTTTTGGGATAATTCTTTTTCTGTTTAAGGATAGAAAATTCACTTACACTTTACATTTTAATTCTGTCATTGTTTGTATTTCTGTGGTTATTCAATTATGAGAGTGTGCCATTAAAATAACACAAATACATTCCTATAATTCCTGTGCGTCTTGAATACGTTCTTTTTAATGTAGCCAGGCTGGTTTCTCTAGTTTTGCTGTTTTCCTGACTTAGCAGTTTCCTTTTGCTTTCATTTTCTTTCCTACAGATAGGGATTTATTATCCATATTTCATTCCCGAGCTTAGCAATGTTCTGGCAAATGTGAGCTATTTTACCTTTGTGCTCCATTAGCTCTGGCTGTTTCTGTTTCCATCTGCCCAAGTGCTTGCTGATTCTGATGGTGAGCTGTGGGAGAGCAGCCAGCTCTACCTAAGGGAGTGTTGATGACCGTTGTTGTTTGCTGTCTCAGGGATTTATGATGCTGCACACGTGTGTTTTCAGTCATTCTTACTTGATACCTTTCCCACTCTACCTCTTGGAGTTTCCTTTGGCCTCTAAGCTACAGTGCTCCTCCCATGAGCAGGAATATGGATTCCTTTGCTTTTCTTTCTACTGACAGAACTTTTCTTCATTGGGCTTGTGCTTTTCCTTGAAAATTTCTTATACATTTGGTCTTTTTTGCAGTTTTATCTCCACTATTACAATGTGCTTTTCTACAAATATAGGTTCTGTGGATTTTGCTCATTTAATATTCAAGTAACACTATTTGAGAATAGATCTTGATGAATTTCTAATAAAATATTGAAATATGTTCCCTAGCGTGTGTCTTTAGACTTGGACCAGTTCTTTCTGGACAAGACAGTTAAAAAGCGTGACTGGGCAGGCTGGCTCTCCTCCCTTTGGCATTGTGACTGCTGCTACGTGAACTTTGCTCTCGCCATCAGCTCCGCCATGATTTTATGCTGCTTATTACTTCTGAGATGTCTTCTCTCTCCTGTGTTCTTCCTTCCGTTAATCTCTGTGGTATACATATGTTTTGTTTTTCTTTACATTTACACTTCCCCCATCTTACAACTCTATAACTTCCAAATATTTTATGTCAGTATTTCTTATTAAACATCAGTAGTAGTATTAAAGTTTAAAGGTAGTTATGTTTAAGATGATTTTGCTTATAACTTCTCTATTTAGTGGAAATGTGGTGGTGTCAAGATGGGCATACAGGAAGCAACAGTTTATAAAAATGTTTATCACCTTTTGTTAGCATAAAATGGATAGGTTTGTTACAGCATTTTTATTCAGTGTATTTTAAACTTTATTCATATGAAAAGCAGAGTTGTTATGGCAGGGGAGATTGTTCAGTGGATAAAGTGATTGCAGCACAATGTGAAGGCTACCCCATCAGCCACATAAAACCCTGAGAGCTGTAATGGCAGCATTTGGGAGGTAGAGCTAGCTAAACTATCCAGAATTGATGGCCCCATGGTCACCAAGAGACTTTGACGGTAAATAAAATGGATAGTAATCAGGAAGACACCTAGTATCCAGTGTGGGCTTTGACATGCACCTGCATCCATCCAGGTACCCCTACTCCCCCCCCCCACCCCCATAGGTAATGCACACAGTTAGTATAAAAGCTATTTTCAGCAAGTATGCCAATCAAAAACAGGGGAAGTTGAACTTACTTGTCTAGCAAACTAGTTTACCTACTCCAATTCTAGGGAATTGACAAGTGAATTTACTTTTAATTGACCATTTAAACTCTAGGTATTGGTGATCCTAAAATAATCAGCATTAATTAGAATGATAGTTGTGATTTAATGTTGCTTAGCACTAGATAAAATTCTTTATGTATATTAATTATTTCATACTCAGAGGCTATGTGAGGTATAGCCAAACATTATTCCTATTTTATAGGTGAGGAAAGGAAGACCTAGAATCCAATGTGACTTGTGATATCATCTTCTGTGCCATGTACCCATGGTAAAAAACAGTATAATCCTCATTACCCTTTACTACTACGATTACTGGGGCTTTTCTGCCCACCTTCCCAAAATTACACATTTGCGTCTATTGCTATGTTAGACCAAAATCTATTCTTGGGTCTCTTTTTTTTTCCCTCTCAACTAATGAAAAAAAAAAAAGGATATGTTTCTTAATGCATGTTATTATTTTTACATAACCAGCTTAATGCCAATAATTTATTTTCACAACTGAAATGTTATTTGATTATTTATATACTGTAGGTATGTATAAGTGAACTTATATAAACATTCTGATAATTTTAGCTATGTTTTCTGAATATTGATTTTGTACCTGTTGGCATAAGTGTATAAATCCATGTGGGAAATGATGTTTTTGTTTTGGAGAACATTAGGAGATGCTTTTTCAGCAGAAACACTGAACAGCCTCTTCAAGTGCTTTAATACGCACCTGGGTGTGATGCTGCTCACTACATACAGTTACCAGTGTAGAAATCACATATGCTCAGTTCTCTATTGCAGCAGCAAAAAACACTCTCCTAGTATCACACATATGACAAGGTAAAAATACCACTTTGTTGTCTGCCTGCTAGCATAGTTTATTTTGATAAAAAAGAAAAACCACTGTCTGGTAAACTATAATAGTATTTTTTTTTTTTTAAAGAATTGCTTATTTTGTGTATATGAGTACACTGTCACTGTCTTCAGACACACCAGAAGAGGGTATCAGATTCCATTACAGATGGTTGTGAGCCAGGCCCATGTGGTTGCTGGGAATTGAACTCAGGACCTCTGGAAGAGCAGTCGGTGCTCTTAACTGCTGAGGCATCTCTCCAGCCCTCTAACAGTAATTTTGATATGTATAGATTTTAGGAATGCCTGACTGTTTTCTCCTTGGAACCTTCTGTATACTCTGAGGCAGAAGTCTAAATCATTTTTTTTTCTGTTATACTTTCATAAAAATCCTTAAACTCTGAATTAAAAAAAAACTTTTAATTAAATGTATAAAGCTGTATAGACTATATTTGGTTTATTCTTTTCATTTAGAGTTACTGTTTATTTATTTTCCTGTGTATGGAAATTTGCCTGTCTCCTTAGGAATGTAGTGCTCCTGCTCTTGGCACGTGTTAACTATAGCTGTATGTGTCTCTTCTGTGTTTTGTGCTTCAGTGAGAAAGCACATTAGCTTAAAAATGAAGCTATTTAGAACCTCATTTTACCATCTCAAGATGGAGATTCCATTGGTGTAGAAAAGTATTTATAGAGGCTTGGGTATATTACTTTTAATATCTTTAAAATATCAGTAAGAGAGGTGCTTTTTTGTTCAGTGTACTCTCCTCCCCCAATCAACTCTGGGAAATATAAATTTCTCCAACCATTTTACAGGTGGAAAAATCGAGAAAGCCATGAGAAGTGGCAGTTATTTTTAAAATAATAGTTAAGTAGAAATCTAATATGCTTAAAAATTAGATAAGAAGCCAGGTGTATGAGGAACATTTGCAGTACAGCATATAGGTGATCTGAGCAATGAAGATTCCACGATGAAGTCCAGGCTGTGTTTCATAGGGTGTTCTGGCCAACCTGGGCAACAGAACCAAGCCATGTCTCAAAAACCAATAAACAATAAACACAACAAACTACAATACACAAACAAAAATTAGGTAAAAAAGGACATACTTAGTCAGAAATTATACAAGTAGGACTTGTTAAGAAAATTTTAGATCAAGACCTTTTCTAATTTGTTACCATATGTATCTGCATCTGTATAAATATTTCTCTTTATAAAATATAGCTACAATAAAATATAATGTATCATTTCAGAAGCACAAGGTGATTTAAAAACATTTATAAACAGCTCTAAGAAGTAACATTGAAAATTTTGCTTTTCTGAGAACTATCTCATGATTCTGTTTTGCAGTTTTTGTTTTACAAAAAGATTAAATTAGCAGAGCATTGTGGTTCATATGTGTAGTATAGCACTCAGGAGCCTGAGGTAGGAGGATTGTGAATTTGAGGCTAGACTGGACTACATAGTGAGTTCCAGGACAGCCTGGGCTATACAGTTAAACCCTGTCTTAAATAAATAAGCAACATCAACAAAAAGAGAAGAGATTAATTCATCATACAACCTAGATATTATAGTTGGGTATTTTCAAATGTAGTTTCCAGTATAATGTGGTGAAATGTTTGTGAATATTCAATTTGTTACTAAGAAGACTGAATTTTTAAAAAAATCTTAAAATTTTACAACTGAGTTCATTTTAAAATTTGGTTTTTTTTGAGTATTGGCATATAAGTTAATACAACTCAGGATAATATTAGCATATTAGTCAAAGCATCTGGCCACTTTTTAAATTTTCTTTTAATTTTTAAAGATCAGGTATTGTATGTGTTCTAGACAAGGTCTGCTGAACCATATTTCTAGTTCAGCTCTTAATTTTCAATTTGTCTTTTGTACTAACCTGTAAAACAGAGATTTAAAACATACTTTTTGGAGAAGCAATTTAGATATGGTAGATAATTCCGAGTCATTGTTCATGGAATGAAGGCTGGCAGGAGGCTGTTGAAGCTATGTTGTTGTTGTTTTTAAATATGTGTCTTTGCATGATAGATGCCTTTGAGAAGGAGCCATAGAAACCAGCTGTTGATTGAAAATTAAATTCAATTATATTGGTTTATGACTGTATAGGAAAGATTAAATTAAAAAAATATACCTTGATAGCAAATTCTCATTTGATAAAAGAATGTGCTAAATGTTGTAACTAAAACAAAGAGGGTGGAACAATCTCAGGAATCCTAAGTTGGATATAGAAAGGCTTCCTGGGGATTGTGACATTGGATTTGAACCTTAAGACAAAAGGTCTTTGCTAGACTGCCAGGGAAAAGAATCTGTGATTACAGAACCTGTTACCTGATTGTGATTGTGTCTGTCTGTCTGTCTGTCTGTCTGTCTCTTATCTCTATCTATCTATCTATCTATCTATCTATCTATCTATCTATCTATCTAAAATTTGTCACAGCTTGAGAAATTTGAGAAAATAAATAAAAAAAACAAACACAAATCTAAGAACTACATCAGCTTTGTCTTGGGGGCACTGTGGACATATGTGCCATCCCAAGTAGTATAGATGACATAAATCAATGTGTTAAAAGTATTCTTATGTATTTCAGTTCTAAGTTTTACAGTTGACAGGTTCTGTGTTAGTTTTGTACTGCTACTTGTGATTTAAAAAAAAAAGCTTTTAGAGAAAGGATTTAGTTTGTCTTATGTTCTGGGGTTTCAGTCAATGGTTTATTTGCCCCATTGCTTTGTACTTCTGGGAGCAACAGTGTCTGTATCATGGTGGGGAGCCTAGTGAATACTGTTTACCTTATGTCCTCTGGGAGTTCAGAGGAAGTAACAGTTATCTTCTTCAGTGCTTGTTTCTAGTGTCCTAATTCCTGCTAGGTTTGTTCCACTGCTTTTGGGCACAATAGGTGGCCAGGTCTTCAGCAAATACTCCATTAACAGGTTTGTGATTACTTTATTTCTTAATTGACATTTGAATTGCTGATCCTCTCTTTAGGTCCTGGTATACAGTGGGGAATGCTGCAGAAGTTCATCCTTTGAACTTCAAAGTCTAGTGATTCTGTTTATAACTGATCACAGTACAGCAGAATTTCCCTGTTACTCTGACTCCCATGATCCCCTTTCCTGCCAGCACTAATCCTTTGTTGCTAAAGGCCAGGGTGAGGATAGACATGCTTGAGTCAGCTCACCCACCTGTTTCCTGGAAGGTGAATGCTGTCTGTCTGCTGTTCTTTCCACCCTTCCCAACCTTACAAAATTGGGTCTGGGGTTGGGGCCCTCTCACACTAGAATGACAGAGAAGCACTTGGAGTCCTTCTCTCCCTCTACATTCTTTGTTCATTCTTCTCTTAGTTTTTGTTATTTGGGAAACTATGGAATAAATAGAAATTTTCTTAGTTAAGGAACATGTCGGTGATACGACAACAGTTTTCATATATTTGTTTGTGGAGTTGTTCTGTTTAAATTTCCGTTTACATTAACGATTGAATTATTTAATTGAATTTGTTGAGTAATAGCACATCATTAGATTTTAGAACTGCTTTTGTTAGAGAGCCCTGGTGAAGACCCTAAACCTTAACTGCCTAGAGGTGCTGCCCTCATGGTGATGAAGCTGTTGGAAGTGGGTGTTTTGTGACTGGTGGTGCTGGGCAGATAATTCAAACTATAAATATCCCGATTTAGTCGAGTGGATAATTGAGAGTCAACTACTTACTTCCTGTGTGAGGTGGTACCATAATGTATGTGTTATTTATATTTGTATTTCCTACAGCAAAACAAAAGCAAGAGGTTTGCATGCACAGGAACTGGAGGAAAGGCAGGAGCTCTAAACAGATCTTTGTTTGAAACTGGCTAATGTTCTCCACTCATTGCTCATTCTTTTGAAAGAATCACTGTTTGGCCTTTTCAGGAAACCACAGTGCATCCTATGATTTTGCATCTCAATGAGGGCTTATTCATTAGTTGAACAAAGGCTTTTTCTAGAAATGGGGATTATAGTGTCAGTAATTTTACAGAGAAAATGTCATTGTTCTTTTTTTTTTTTTTTTTTTTTTTTTGGTGGTTAATGTGGTGGCCAGGGAAAATAGTCTCTTAGAAATTTTGGAAGTATACAGAAAAAAAATTTATACTTGGCTTCTGTCCTTTTTCTGTCATGAGAATTTTGTGCTGACAGAATTTGAAACCTATAATAGTGTTTTGTTGCCTTGGAATTTTTTTCTTAGCCTAACAAGTTTTCAAAATAATTTATGTCTTTAATTTATGTAAAATATAATTAACAAAGAGAAAAAAACACTACTTGTTTAAACACTAGTTTTAGTTTTTTCAATTACATATATTAAGTAAATACATATTTTTATTGTTCTTCATTCCCACATGCATTGATGAGATTAGAAAGTTTTAGTCTTTTGACAAAAGTCTTAAACATAATGGTTATAATTTTTTCATTGATTATTGAGGTCATTTTGTGGAGTTTAAGAACTTTGTAGGATCAGTTTTATGGCCTGTACTATTGTACAACATGAAGTCTCCCTGATGCCAGCTGTGTGTGAGAGAAGCTGAAAATGAACTTTGGAGTAGGATGGAGGTTTCCAGGCTGTGTCTGGAGCTTAAGGCTACAGCTCATGAGTTTGGGCTGAGAAAGTACTAGTTACCAGAGGCATGGGTAAAGGGTTGAATTTAAAAGAGATTTGGTTGGTAGTCAGGGAGTAGTATAGGGGACAAGGGAATTAAAGGTGAATGCAGTGAGTAATTATGACCCTTGTTAGCACATAAACTGGATAAACAGGAGGAAACTGCCCTATGACAGTGCACAGGATGAGAGGCATTGGCAAATTAAAAGATTGATTGTTTTCGAATAGGGTCTATCTAGAGAGACTGTGTAGACAGGTGTCAGGGACCGCTCTGCCAAATGTTGGAACCCACACTGCCAAAAGCTTGGGGGCCAAAGTTGTTAGAGCCCGTACTGCCCCAAGCTTTGGGAGCTAAATTGTCCCAGTTCATACTGCTGCTCTGGTCCGAGGGCCAGGTTTCAGCAAGAGAGAGAGTGAGGGCGGACGCGAAGAATGGAGACCAGACAGAGTGTGATTCAGTCCCATTTATTCTCAAGTCTTTCTTCTTCTCTGTTTTCAAGTCCCTTGTTCCCTAGTCCAGGTCCCAGGTCTCGAGTTCCTAGTCCCTAGTGCCTCCAAGTTCCAAGTTTCCAGTCTCAGTCTTCTGTCTGCCTCTCGTCTTTTATATAAGTCTCACTTCTTAAGTCACACCTTTAAGTCACACACACCCAAGGGAAAATCCTGGGTATATAAAACAAGATGTTATCAGAGTGTGCTCAGCTGTTGTAGGCTGTTGAAAATAAGTCTCTTGTCAGGGTATATGGCTCAAGATGGCTGCAAGGATGACAGCCGCCTTCTGTTGGCTCTCCACAGACAGGCAGTGGTGGACAGAAGACAGGATGCTGAACGTTGATGTAAAGAGGTTATCAGGAATGAGAAGTTCAAAAGTAGAATTGTGGACTAGAGAAAAAAAATTAAGTATACTGGAGGGATCACCAATATGAATGTTGTAGTTTCAAAGAATTATGATGGGTGCCGTGAGAATAAGTCAAGATCTAAAAATAAATAAGGGGAAGTGACTTTGAATTCCTGTGGTACATGGGATAGTCACTAGTATAATCTAATGGCTATTTTAATAATCCAAGGTAGAAAGTAGTAAATAGCCCTGAGTGCTTATTGAAATGAGAGGGGAAGATGACTACCTTTCTAACAGCAATAGGTTGCTCTTGACTTTTGCCAGATGATGGACTTTAGAGGAGCTGATTTTATTAAAAACATATTCATTTTCCTCATTAATTTATTCACTTTACATTCTGATCGCAGCCCCATCTCCTCCCAGTCCCGCCCTCACAGGCCCTTCCTTCCCTTGTCCCTCCATCCAACCTACCCTGGAACCTCAAGTTACTACAGGACTAGGTACATCCTCTCCCACTGAGGCCAGACAAGACAGCCCAGAGAGGGGAACAAGATCCATAGAGAGGCAACAGAGTCAGGGTAAGCCCCCACCTCCTGGTGTTAAACACATAACTCTTGATTATAGATAGTTATAATCTTTTCACAGTGAAGTAGGGGCATGGCAGTTTATTACTAATTCTAGGCTGCCTTTCAACTCTGAGGAATGACGCCCTGTTAGATATTGGTTCTGATAAGTTTCTACTGACTCTCTCTCAATTCCTGCTGATGGTAGCTCATATAGGCAGTATGATATACTCTGAACACTGATACAAACTTGACTACTATATGAAATCTAGAAATCCACTCTAATATCAAGTATATGTAATCGCACTGTGTTACAAATAGATGTGTTTATGTGTATAAATATATTAACTAAAATTTTTTATCAATAAAGGAGGAAGTAAAATACCTAGTAGATATTGTTTGTTAGGTTATTTTAGGATTAATACTGAAGTACCTAGCCTGCATCTATAAATGTATTGGTGAAAACCAATGCTGATCCTAATCTCAGATAACACATTACCAAACATTGAAATGTCCCTAAAGATCAAAATCCTTAAAGTCTAAAATAACAAAAATTTATAAATGACACATAGTAATTATAGTGGGTAGTCGTAATTGCTTTAGGAGACTAAGATATGGGAGTCCAGTTCAAGAGTTTGAGGCCAGCCTGTGCAATATGGCGAGGCCCTGCCACTCCCCTCCAGACATCACCACTCCAAAAGACTAAAGTCCCACATGTTGATATCTCAAAAGATGAAATCTCCAAAACAAAAATTCTTGTGTGTGTGTGTGTGTGTGTGTGTGTGTGTGTAAAGTGAGCTATGTGTGAGGAATAGATAGGCAAATTCTAGGTAAGGGATTGGTCTTGCCATATGGCAGCCCCAAGGTTTCATTTTAAAACTGTTTCTCAGGTGTGATGGCTCATGCTTGTAATCCTAGCACTCAATAGGCTGAGGTAAGGGGGAATCATGAGTTTGAGGCTAGCCTGGACTACATAGTAAGTTTTAAATCAGCCTTAACTACATAGGGAGACCCTGCTTAAAGCAACAAAACAAGGCTGTTTTTTGTCTTCATTTGTTTTTCCTTTAGCTGATGAAATTTGAAAATAATTATGTGCAGTGTAGGATAAGAAGACATCTGTTTTACAGTGTTGCATTTTGAATCACCAGTGTATTATGTGTCAGTTTTGTGATCTGTATATGAGTGTGTTTCAAATGGATTTCCCAGTACCAAATAGAGTGCTGTGGAGATGATTCAGTCATCTTGCAAGCATGGTGATCTTTGAGTGCATACCTAGAATGAATTTCATAAACTAGAACAGACAACTTACACCTGTATTCCTAGCATTGGAGAGGTGAGACAGGAGGATCACTTGAGTTTGCTGGATAGGTAGTCTAACTGAATCAAAAACCAAAAACCAAACAAACAAATGTGGTGGTGTGGTGATAGTAGTCGTGGTAGTATTATCGCCTAGAGAGATGGCTTAGTGGTTAAGAACACTGGATGCTTTTCCAAAGGACCCAGGCTCTATTCCAGTATGTACACAATAGCTCACAACTGCCTGTAACTTCAGTTCCAGGAGAGTCAGTATTTTTTTCTGGCCTCAACAGGCACTAGCCATGCAAGTGGCTCACAGACATATATTCAGGCAAAATACCCACACACACATAAACAAAGAAGGAAGAAAGAAAGGAAAAGAAAGGAAGGAAGATAAAGAAAGGAGAGAGAGCGAGAGAGAGAGAGAGAGAGAGACAGAGAGAGACAGAGAGAGAGAATATGAATATATGACCAGCTGGAGAGTGATTGAAAAGACCCCCAATGTTGAACTCTTGTGAACATGCAAGCACATACACATCATACACCACATATATACACACCACTACTGCTACCATGGAACAACACAGAATCATGACATGACAGTAGGTACAGAAATCTAGTAGTGAATGCTCATGTCTACATATATCGACTACAGAAGGATTTCAAAAGGAGCAGCATCAAATGACCTAAAAGACAGACAAACAGCTATTCATTCCTATACAATACTTCAAAATAAAGCTAATGCTGTAAAAGTCAGCCAGCTCTCTGATGCTTCCTCTGGACAGTTGCTAGTCTTTCTCTGTAGTATACTTTTTCATATGCTAAACTTTGAGTATTTTTTATTTTTGTTTTTCCACTGTTTAAAATTTAACATTTTCTGTAATTTGCTATGCTATTTATTTCATCCTTGTATTATTTATAATACTGAAAGTAAAACATAGTTTTAGCCTAGGTTCAGGCTTGTTTTATGAAATCTTGTGATTTTGACTCCATGAACATACATTATAAAGCTGGGTATGGTGCTAATGTCTTTATTCCCAGCACTCAGGAAGCAGAAGCAGGCAGGTCTCTGTGAGTTCCAGGCCAGCCTCTACATTGGAAGTTCTAGATCAATCAGAGTTACATGTTAAGATCTTATCTCAAAACTAACAAAACCTATAGCATTACCTTAGGTGTAAATTTTGTGTGTGTGTGTGTGTGTGTGTGTGTGTGTGTGTGTGTGTATCATTGAACTATCCTTATTTAGTGAAGAATTTTTGAGGTTTTGAATGATAAGCTTCATTTGAGAACTTGGCTATTTGAGTAACTGCATACATAATGTTGTTCTAGTTTCGTTTTTAATTGATCTAATCAAAGACTCAGTTTGTCACTGTGTTCTGAATGCTTTGGACCCTGAAGCTATATACGTACAGTTGCCAACCACAGGTATGAGTTTTTACTTCTGCCTTTTGACCTGCCTCTCTGTACATATTCATCTGCTTACCTCTTGGACTTGGTGGCTCTCATTAGTAAGCAGTTGCACAGGCTGGTGAGATGGCTCAGTGGTTAAGAGCACTGACTGCTCTTCCAGAGGTCATGAGTTCAAATCCCAGCAACCACATGGTGGCTCACAACCATCCATAATGAGATCTGATGCCCTCATATGGGTGTCTGAAGACAGCTACAGTGTACTTACACAAAATAAATAAATAAATTCTTTAAAAAAAAAAAAAAGTAAGCAGTTGCACTGAGACAGTGCTTAGTACTTACAGATGTATGTGCTTTTTTGCTTTTTTAAAAAATTGTGCAAAGTGGCCTTTTTAATAGTTTTGGGTTTTTAAAATATGTTTCTTCAATAAGTTCTCTTTTAAAAGTGTAAATAAATGATTAAAGGAATTTTAAAGGGTTTTTTTAGTGGTATATGTGTGCATCAGTGTCCATGTGTATGTGTGCATCAGTGTCCATGTGTATGTGTGCATCAGTGTCCATGTGTATGTGTGCATCAGTGTCCATGTGTATGTGTGCATCAATGTGCATGTGTATGTGTGCATCAGTGTCCATGTGTATGTGCGCATCAGTGTCCATGTGTATGTGCGCATCAGTGTCCATGTGTATGTGTGCATCAACATACATGTGTATGCATACATCAACGTACATGTGTATACATACATAAAGAGGCTTGAGAATTATCTCAAGCTCTGTCCAGCATTTGCTCCTTCCTCTCTCCCTCCCTCCCTCCCTCCCTCCCTCCCTCCCTCCCTCCCTTCCTCCCTTCCTCCCTTCCTCCCTTCCTTTCTTCCTGAGCAAGAGTACAGTCTCTTAGAATTTACATCCTTTTTTGAAAATACATAAGATATTTATCTCTATATTGTTACACTTGGCAGTGAAATCAATGGCTGTTGACAAGAAAGGTACAAATCTTGCCAATAGACACACAGAAACAGCTAGAAGATTTTCCATTTAAAAGTCATTGGGCCATTACATGATTCATAGCTAGAGAACATTTTTTTATTATTATTCAAACCATAGCATCATTCTGCTGTTATCAGGGAGGACCATATTGTGGCTAGTTACTTGAGCTAGAACTTGGTTGTGTGTGATACCTTACTTGAAGCTTCAAAGTTCCTGCTACAGACATTTGCCTAGGATAATCAACGACTTTCAAATTGCTTTTTTTTTTTTAAAAATAAATTTTGAAAGTTTAATAATATTTTTAAACATCTGAAAAATGATATGCTAATATAAAGGGGTCTTTAAGAAATATATATATTTTGTTGAACAGATCATTCCTACCTAACTCTAGTATACACTTTTGTTTTTAATGGTAGGTGGTATGAGGTTATAAAGAGAGGAGGCATTTGGGGAATGTTATTGTGAAACTTGCTGCAAGTGGTTTAATCACAGGGGTTGCCCTTTGAAACTCTTAGTTTCAGTAGTTATTTATTTGGAAGTAATATCTATGTGGTCTTGGTTTGTTCTCTCATTTGAGGGTAAGAGAGAACAGTTTTGAATGTGGCTGAGGGTGGGGGCTGGGAAGTGAGGATGTAAGAGCTTTAGAAACTTCATAATAAATTAAAGCTGTAAGCATAGTCCTTTGGAGGAGAGTACCTAATTCAATTCAGTAAAAATTGTATAAAATATTTAATATTTTCCCTATTAAACTTATATTAGCTTAAGGTAAATTTTTAAAAATAGGATCTTATTATTAAATGAAGTATTGACACTATTCTGAGAAATTTATATAGAAGCACCATGCACTTACTCACAAAGCAAAAACAAGAACACGGGCTACAAATTGAATAGTAATTTATTTGTCTCTCATACTGGAAAAAAGAATTTAAAAATTTAAATACCACAGTTTATATGGTAAACCATTTAGTATGTCAGTACTCCTAGAACTTTTGTTTTTCAGTTGCTTCTGTAGTCACCGCTGTCATAGTTACTTTTCTGTTGCTGTGAAGACACCATGACCAAGGCAACTTACAGAAGAAAGAGATTATTGGGGGCTTACAGTTTGAGGGTGAGTCCATGCTCATGAGGGCAGGGAGTATGGCAGCAGACAGGCAGGCATGTCTGGAGCAGTAGTTGAATGGTTACCTGTTGAGACCAGAAGGCAGAAAGAGCTAACTGGGTATGATATAGGCTTTTGAAATCTCAACATCCACCTCCTAGTGACACACCTCCTCCAATTAGGCCACACTTCCTAATCCTTTCCAAATAGTTTTACCAACTTTTAGATAACCAATTAATCCTGGGGGAAAACTATTTCTCCTGCTCTCAGCATTCCTTAGTTGCCTGTAGTTCTTTGTCTAGGGTTGGGACCTTGTAGGCTTTTCCCTGTCTGCGTTGGCATTTCCATTGATGTCATCCATGTTCTGCTCATGTTTGAGCGGTCATGTTGGTGAATCTTTATGAATGTAGCTTCTGACATTTCTAGGAGACACAATCTCATGGCAGATTCCCAGATCTTACTCTTAGAATCTTTCTGCCTTCTCTTCTACAGTGTTTGCTATGGGAGTGTTTTGTAGCTATAGCCATTGGTACTGGGCTTCAGCTCTGCATTTTGATTGGTTGTAGTTTTCTCTAATGGTCTCTGTTGCAAAAAAGAGATTTCCTTGATGTGGGGTGAAGACTATATTTCTGGGTTGAAGACAAATGTTTAGATTGTTGTTAGAAATGATGCTGGTTTATTTGGTAAAGTGGTAGTTGTAGAGTCTCCTCTGATATCTATGAGTTCACTAGCACTGAGTGGTTAGCTAGGTTTCCAGTACTCGAAATAGTTTTCTTCTTCTTAAGCAAGTCTTAAACCCAATTAGAGAGCTGTTGGATGCCTCCAAGGCATGTGTGATCCTACTATACACTCTTAGCTCCTTGCCTCCCTCTTTTAGAAGCTGCATGCTGACATCTGGTACCATGAAAGCTCGTCCTCAGGGGAGAGGTATTCAAGTCAGTTCCAGTTCAGGGTATCTAGACCTTGTTTCTGAAGTGCATTTGATCTTCAGCCATAGGGACTTTGTCTCTACCTCTGGGAACAGCAATAGCTGTGTGTTTTGGGAGTCTTTTGGACAACTTTGACCAACAACTAAAGCTTCTTCTCATGCCTGGTTTGGGGATTTTATTAGGTGGTCTTTGGCTGTTGATGGGAGCATTGTCCGCCCAGATGAGAAATTTACTAAAACTACTTAAGTATATTTATATACAGAATTTTATGTATTCTGAGTATTTTGTTAAGGTAGATAGTTAATAGTATGGTTCCTTATCACACTATTATCCTAGTATCATGCTATGATACTGTTGTTTTACCTTCCTTTCTTCTTGTAAAAGAGCCCATTTTTCCCATTTCCCCTATCAGATCCTTCCCCTTACACTCTTTCCACCTTCTTCTGTATTTATTTCCTCCTCCTTCCTAAGGAGCTACCCACCTTGGGAAAAGTGATCCCTGATCAGATCACTGTGCCCTGCTACTCCCTCGTATTGCTCCCCAACCCCCATCCTGGCAATGGTCCCATCTCACTTTCCTGGTTTCTACAGTTACTGCTCAGGCACTTTTCAGTGCATACTGTCCTACCTGTGTCCTGGCATTTTATTTTGTAAGTTCTTTTAATTGTGGTTATTGGATTGGATTGTAAAATATGTTCATGAACTTAGTAAGAAGTTTTTAGAATGTTGAAAGAATGGAATAAGCATTTAAATGACTTACCTAAATCAAATAGTTTATTTGAAAACAAAACTAGCTTGGCTAAGGATAAATTAATCCATGAAGGGAGAACAAATGATAAAATAGTTACTAGTTTATATAGCATTAATTTGGATTATACATGGGGTAAATTTAAAATCAATCTACTGTTTTCGTGCCATGAAGTGTTTTTGGAGGCCATTTTATTTGAGGCCAGTTAGTATTCATAGAAGGAAGAACCTACAACTAAAGATGCATATATTGGCCTTACTGTGTTCAAATTGAGGGAATTTGTACATTTGCAGTGTAGAAAATTTAATGTACTGAAAGGAAAGTTATAAATATCAAAACAAGGTAAATTGCAGTTTTAAGATGCTCTGTTTATCCAAAGCGGGAAAGTTAAGTCCAAAATAAAGAATGATTATGATTCTGTTTTTAAGTTCAAAAGTTGTCCACAGACAAAAAAGCTAGGTTTTTATCAAGGAAGACACCTGCTAGGAGTCAGGTCCCTAGCATAGTGTCTTTCTCATGAATGTTCAGTAAATATTTATGGCCTTCATTAATTATGATAGTTAATTTTTAAAATGTATTTCTGTTTGGTGTGCATGTTGCCTGCATATGTGTCTGTGCACCCTATCTGTGTCTGATATTTACAGAAGGCATTGGATGGGTCCCCTGGAACTGGAATCACTGTCAGTTTTGAGCTGCCATGTAGGTGCTGGGAATTGAAACCAGGTCTTCTGGAAGAGGCTGGAAGAAGAGGCTCTTAACCACTGTACCATCTCTCCAGCCCCAAATTAGGATAATTAATTTTTATTGATAAGATACTGGCTCTATCTAAATATGTAACAATGATATTTCTTCTCTGCTTTAGACTATCCCCATAAATACGGCCCACAGGGAGGCTGTGCAGATCACTCGGTCTTTGAAAGGATGAGAAAGTACCAAATGACTGGAGTAGAGGAAGGAGCACAGGTAAGGATGTCAGCATTCACTGAGTTAAGAAACAGAATGAACTTGGGGAAGTGTTTCTTGGCGCCACACATATGTTCTAGGAGTTGTGAAACATTTATACCACTGGTGTGAAATACTCTCATTTAATACTCCAAGAGGCCATGCACATAACTTAGCAGTAGTAAAGCCGTGGATGATCACCTGTTTTAAAACTGAGTCTTGAGTCTTTAGACAAACCAAGATTATTATTCACCCTAAATAAAAGCTCAGTGATTTTGACATTTTAATTACACATTGATCTTTTCCTTTTTCCATTTGATTTTTAAAACTTTTTCATCACAAGCATTCTCTAATAGATTACCATGCCCCCGGGTCTTTACAGCATTTAAATGTCTAGGCAAAGCTAGATAAACACTCCAGGAGAAAACAGGCTTTAAGAATATGTGAAACTCCTCATGGTGGTGAACCCCGTGCTGGAATCCCAATACTGGGAGGTTGAGGCAGTATGAAAGATAATGTGTTCTCAGGTTCTTAAACTTCCTGTGGGTAGTTAAAAGTATATTTGATTTTGTTAACTTAAGGATTGTATGGTTATCTCTAAATTATAATATATAACTTATAGTAATATTAGAATCTAGAAAGGCTGAAAAGAACAATGTACAAGATACAAATATTTCAAATTCTTACCAGTATTATATATATTTTGTTGATATCAAAGTATACTTTAAGCAAGAAAGCACTAGTAAAATTAATATTTTTTAAAAGGTTTAATTCTCTCATGTTATAGCATTAAACTGAAACTTCCAAGTATATAAAGCAGGGTCTGGGGCCGTAGCTCACTTAGTACATACCTGTATTCCTAGTTCTTTGGAGTACAGGCCTTGAATTCAAGGCCAGCCTTGCTATATGAGACCTTGTCTCTAAACAGAACAATACAACTAAAATTGACTAACCCAGAAGAAGCTGTAGAAAGACCATATGACAGAGATTTTAGTCTACTTCTTAGAGAATAATTAGACAAAGAATAAAACCCAATAAAGATATGGAAATTCTGAACTATATGATTAATAAACTTGACCGTTCAGTTTATGTTAACTTCTTTTTCACATTTAAGAATAACTTAATTTTAAAAATTTTGCTAAAAAAATATTTTCTTATTGGAACATTCAGACTTTCCTCCCAAAGTTTAAAAAAAAAAAAAAGCTGTATATACAACTCTAAGTGTAGCTAAGATTAACATATAAATTCTTTATGTATGAAGTAACATGATTGTAAATATAAACTATATAACACAAATTTGGGCCCATGAAATACTTTTCAGTCATTTTCAAGCTGAGTGGACTGGCATCTAGAAAGTACCTAAATGAGTATCTTGGGGAAAATAGTTGGAGACCTGCGTCCTCCAAACGCACCATTTAGGACTGTACTGGTCCCCCGCCTCATGACAGGGATTGAATTCAGGGCTCATTTGTGCTAGCCAGGCTCTCTGCCACAGAGCTGTATCACTGGCCCAGTAGAATTCGTTTTTTGCCTATAATAATACTTGAATTCTTTTTTAAAAATTGTGTATCTTTATGATATAGACTCTGTAAGTTCTATTCTTTCAACATTCTGATATAGAATAAAATGATTGTTGTAGGAAAGCAAATTAATGAATTCCTTATCACACTGTTATACCTCTTTTTGTGAACATAATACAGCATTTAAGTTTGTATAAATTAGCAGGGAATTGTCAAGGGAGAAGGAAAACATAAAATGTGAATGTAAATTTTGAGTTGGGGCTTAAAATTTAAGTTCTATGTGACTATCAAATTAGGCTTAACGTGATGTTTTTGATGTCTTACACATTTTTGAGTGTTTGAATTCAGCGGTAATTCATTAAAGAAAGGCTTTCTGCTAAATCAACTAAGTGACAACAATATAGCGAAGAACAGACACAATATGGTTCCTCTTCAAAAACTTATATTCTAGTCGTTGATGAGTTAGGGACAGAAATTAAACAAAAATAATAAATGTAAGGTTGCACTGTAGAAGGAAGACAGGTGCACGGTTCTGTGAAGTGAAGTGATCTAATGAGTGAACTAAGTCTCTGAGGAAAGACACTGATTGGATCCAGAGAGACAGCGTAAGCGTGTACAAAGAACGGTGGGAGGCAGGCAGGCTGTGTGCTGGAGAATCATAGAAGGCTTCTGCATGTAGACCATACAGAGTAGTCTTGAGTCATACAGGCTTTTTTCTGAAAGCAACATGGAAAGAGAAAGTGTTTGGTTGGTAAATAAAGGCTGTCCAGTATTGATCTTGTAGAGCATCTGAAGAATTGAGAGCTTTATCCTTAGAGTAATAGGAACTCACTGAAATATATTGTGCAGGTGAATAAATACATTTTCATTTTTGCAAACATTACAGTATGAAAACCAGTTCAAAGTCCAGACATGGTAGGTAGCTTTAAGCGAAGTGACTAAGCCAGAGGAAATGCCTAGAGGAGATAAATTTGCCAAGACTAGGTTGTAGATGGGAATGAAAGATGATATGAAATTACTATGCATGGCTATTAAAATTTGCTTTACATTTAAATGAATATATTTTATATACCTTGAAAATGTTTAAAGATAAAGGAATTGTTGAAATAGTAAGTTATTAATGGGAGAATATTATATGGACAAAAGTGATGTTTTTGAGTAAATTCTAAATATTACAAAATATAAGCGACATGATGTTTGTACATATTTATTCATTATCATACACACACACACACACACACACACACACACACACACACTGTATGATGATCAGAGTCCTCAGCAATTCCGTCTCCTCAGATGTTACTATTTGTGTGTGTGTTAGAATTACTAATCTCTTTGCTTGGGAGTTTATCATTGGCTGCAGTAGAGTATAGGTGCCCTACTGAGCCATACAACACCAGAGCATGGCGTCCTCCACTCCTAGCTTTTGGTGTCAACTAGCTACCTCTCACACTCTTTTCTAACTTTCTTTCTAACTTCTAACTTCTAGTGGCCCTTTTATACTACGAGATATTTTCTAATAATTTTAGAAATACTTGGGGGTATTGCATAGTCATGTGATTTAAAATTGTTTAACATGTGTTTTTAACTACAAAACTATAATTGTGAAACAAGCTAATTATCAGAAATGACTCTGACATGCAGGCTCGTTCAGAGGAGCATGCTGCTAGTGTTGGTCCTGAGCTCCTGAGGAGAAAGCGCACAACTCTGGCTGAAAGAAATACTTGTCAGCTGTATATCCAGACAGATCACCTGTTTTTTAAATACTATGGAACACGAGAAGCCGTGATTGCTCAGGTACTTAAAGTTCCTCCCTGTGCTCTGAGCTTTCTCCTATTGTTCTGTTATATATTGTATTATTGTTTCAGTTGTGTCATAGGGAAGTCTGTAAACTTAGTGCAGAGGAGATGGAAAAACCAGTTTAGATTTTGGATTACCAATCAGAAGAGGGATAAAGGAAACAATTTTTAGAGTTGCTAGTAACATTGAAACTTAGGCTTTGTTATTTGCTTTGTTTTGGAGAAAAAGTGTTTTGGACTTGGGCCTGGACACATGCATGGCAAACAAGTATGAAACTTACCTTTGAGAAAACAGTTCTAGTTTTCATTTTGATTTTGCAAGACAGAAAAGGATTTTTTTGTTAGAAGTCTGTAACCTGTATCTCGTACTTACTAAATGTTTTTCAAGTAAAATTATTATTTATAATTGTCCTCCACCTTCCTTGCTTAGAACACGTTCTTTGTGGCCCAGAGTTGCTTGAGCTCACTTATGCTGAGGCTGTCCCGGAAGTTATGGTAATCCTGTTTCAGCCTCCTAAGTGCTGGGATTACAGGTTTGCTCTACCACCCCTACTACAGTGCTATCTATAATCTTTATGAAAATAGAGTTATTTTAGGGCACCCTTTAAAATGTATTTTTATGTTGAAGATACCTAGAGAAAGTTTGTTAAATTTGTTTTTAACAAAGGATTTGAGCTTGAGAAGATGGAAATACTGTGGTGTCAGTGGTGATTACGTTCTGGTGGTGGGAATAGACTGAGTGTTTTAAGAAATGTGAGAAATAAAATGATGCAATAAACTGTAGTTTGGGAATAATGGAGTAATGGGGAGCAATGAGCATAGTTAAAGGGCAGAGACGTAGCGAGGCAGTGTAAGCTGAGAGGGGCACGGGCATCGTTAAATATCCACAGTACTGTTTGAAGAGAAAGGTCCCTTGAACATTCACTGAGGAGTGGGGTAACCCTAAGTGACCTTTTAAGAAGGAGATAGGAAACTTTAAAGGTAAAGATAGGAAAGAAAAAGGTAAAGAAGGAGGAACTCCAAGTAAAGCAGGCGATGTAATCATGCCCGGAGAAATATCTGAATCGCCACAAGTGCATGTGGAACAGAAACAGTGAGGACACTGGTGAGGCGCGTGAGTCCAGGATGGACCCTTCAGCACTGCCATCCCACTCCTCGGAGTGCTAGTCAGTACAGACTGCTTTTGAAATGTTCTCAATAATGCCACTTCTTGAGCATCTTCTGTGCCTTCTCAACAAGTTTTGAAATCACATACACATATTTCCACCTCGGTGGGAGCCAGGGTCTTCTGTAGATGAAGTTGGAAGGTTGCATGCAGAGTGGTTAGAGCCAATGCTTAGTTGGGAGTTAAACACCTCATGTGTTCTTTCACTAAGTCTGTTTCCTTTTAGAATTTAAATAGATATAATCATATTTATTTTATATTCAAATTCTCTCTGCCTCCTATATACTTCATTGTAGTAAACCCCTATTAATTTATAGACACCTTCTCTATTTCCTTTATTGGTTTATCCCTGGGCCCTGAAACAGTGCCTAGTTGTAGAAAGTAGTCAGAGTTTTTGGAATTTGTGTCAGTGCAGCAACAGAAGGACTATTGTTGAGGAAGGAATGCTTACCCTGAGACTATTATATCCTTGTAGAGATGTTTGCGTCTTTAAGACTAATGCAGACATTCCAGGCATTAAGGCCAGCAGCATGTGAAAAGCAGAGGGAATGGGACTCTGCAAGCTGGATTGATGGAGTTTTTATAGGACTGAAGTAGGGCTACATTTACTGATTGATTCATTGGTTGATTGATTAGCCAGAGCCTGGGAAACACAAGACTATCCATTCTCTGCCATAGTTTACTCATCTTTTCCATTCTGTTCAACATATGGCATACTTATTTTAAAATTTAAATGTGCATCATAAATAACTCTTGATGTTACAGAGAGAAATTAATAATCTTTTTCATATTTCAGCATTGCCTCTAAAATGTTTTGTTTTCTATTTTAATTACTAGATATCCAGTCATGTTAAAGCAATTGATACAATTTACCAGACTACAGACTTCTCCGGAATTCGTAACATCAGCTTCATGGTGAAACGCATAAGAGTAAGGAACTTTAGTAAAGATATTTTAAAAAGTATTAAGGGGGCTGGAAAGATGGGCTAAACAGTTAAAAGTACTCATGCTCTTCCAGAGGACTTGGGTTTGGTTAGCACTCTCATGGTGGCTCACAACTGTCTGTTACTCCTGTTCTAGAGGATCTAATGCCCTTTCCTGGCCACCACGGGTACTTGCATGCATGTGATATATTTACATACATGAAGGCAAAACACACATAAAATAAAAATAAATCTTAAGGTTAAAAAATTAGTAAGGATCAAGTTTTTTTCCTTAATCTTTAGAGCAGAAATCTCTGAAGCTCATTGGCTAGGCCTGCTAGCTAATTTAATGAGTTTAGGGAACATCTGTGTCTCAAAAAAGGAAGTGGAGATCATTAGAAGAACACACCCAGTGTCAACCTCTGACCTCCATACAAACATGCTTGCATTCACATGTATATACCCCATGAGCATGTACACATACCACTACAAGAATCAAATCTACCAGGTCTTAATGGACTCCAGTAGAGGTAAAACAGTATTGCTTTTTTTGCCTGATATACATTGCTCCCCCCACCCCCATTACTAGTTTCTTAAGGTTTGCTTTGCGTGTGTTGTTTTGGGTATGCCCCACTTGTTATTCTAGGGCCAAGGAAAAATAAATACAGTGCTTAAATAAAATTAGAATTTGGAGGAACACTTATTGTTATAATCTTGAAATTCACAGCTTAGAATGTCATATATCAGGTTTGAGAAGTCCTCCAAGAAAGAAAGCTCTAAATTGGCCATGGAATTCTTTTTTGTGATAATAACCTTTGTAAGTCTCAAAACTGTTGAACAGAAGAACCATATGGTACTGGTTGCAATTTCTTGACATTTCTTATATAATGGCTATAACTAAAAACTGAACCTAAATTTTAGCTATATTAAAAATGGGTAGTTAATATTTAAGTATTATTGCTTTAAACTAAAATTATAATCTCAGTTATGATCTTTGAAGCTGCCATATTTTTTATTGATGCATATACACGTCTTTATAGTACCAGTCATTTACTAAAACTCTACATTCCCCTCAAAGCTGTGAAAGTCTGGTGTTGACTGTTCTTCAGATTATGAAGGAGGGTTGTGGAGGAGAACAGTAGCCAAGCAGCACATAAAAGATCTGCAGGAACTTAGCTTAAACAGTACAAGAAGTGAGGTGAAAGTAGAGTTCAAAATTCTTGTACACATAGAAGAAAACAGTGGATCCAGTAGCTGGTTAGGGTTAATTTACCTGCTTTCTAGGCAAGAAGAACCAGGGAAATCTGGCAAACTGAGCCTTGCATTTCATGCTTATTCTAGTTATAAGCTAATGGTGAGGTTTTATGTCTTTATACTTGTCCCCATTTGTAGAGCTCCCATAAAGAGCCCTCCCTGCTAAGGCAGTTGGATATGAGAAACCACACATTGTTTATTAGAACTTGTAGAGGTGCAGTGTCTTCTCTACACACTTCTGTTCAGGAATTTGGCAGATCCTTGCTGAGACATTTAATAGTTTCAGCTCCAATCTTTGGGCCCTGCTCTCCTTTTGTTCTTTTTGTCTGTGTGTTTATGGATTCTACAATAATCAGTTCAGGGCTGTGCCCAGGGAGGACATCTCTGGAACTCACAAGAATGTTGTCCAGGTCTGTGAGAAGGTAGAGAACAACTAGCAGTAATCATTGACTTCAGTTATTGTTGTGGGTTTTAGATCAATACAACCTCTGATGAAAAAGACCCTACAAATCCTTTCCGCTTCCCAAATATTGGTGTGGAGAAGTTCCTGGAGTTGAATTCTGAGCAGAATCATGATGACTACTGCCTGGCCTATGTCTTCACAGACCGGGATTTTGATGATGGCGTTCTTGGTCTGGCCTGGGTTGGAGCACCTTCAGGTAGATTCTGTAACAATGTCTTAGTACTTGGAAGAAAAAGCAAGTTTGGGGAAGATTTGGTTTTACTAAGTATAGTAGAAAACAGTGCCTGTACAGAAATTTAGTTCACATAGCCAGGGTTAAGACTACATGTATAACATAAAGCAAATGGCAGAATAAATGAAAGCAGTGTTTTATTTTGAAAGGAATAAAAGAGTTGCCCCTGTGGTGCACATACCTAAAATCTCAGCTCTCATGCTGAGTTAGGAGGCTTGGGAAGGTAAGTTCAAAGCCATCCTGGACTGTGTATAGGGAGACCCTATCTCAAGTAACTAAGCAAATAAGTAAAAATTTAAAAAGAAAAGAGAAGTTTGGGAAGTACCCTGATTTTGGGATTTCCAGAAGCTAACAATTTTGTGGGAAGAAGTAGTATGTGTGACACCATAAAAAGGAAACCTAAGTTTTCCCACAAAAACTAAATGCTAAATGCTACTAAATTCCCCAGCCAGCTCCTTGGAATGGAGCCTGAAAGTCAAGAGGAGAAACTGCTTTTGCTTTACCAAAAGGGAAAACAACAACAACAAACAACAGCAACAAAACCTATATTCTTCTTTTCTGTTCTGCAGTGAGAGAAAGACACTCTGGTCAGGAACTGCAGGTAGAAAGAAAGAAAACATATCTTCATTGCTTTCCTCTGGTCGTTATTTTAACAGCAGAGATGCACTACCTGAAAGACAGTCTAGGCAGCAGCACAGGTGCCACCTGCAGCTCTGTGGTACCATCCAAGCTTACTATGGGAATGGGCCACAACACTGAGAAGGCTGAGCTGGGCCAGCCCCTCCCCATTACAGTGGGTTTGAGGGAGTCCTTGGCAAATTCAGATTATTCGCTGAAAGATAGATAGAAAGGAGCTCAGATTTTTTGGATGTGAGTGTGGCTGTGGAGTGAGAGTTGTCTGTAAACTCTGGAGTCATAAGCAGTGATTTCTCCTTCTGATGCCTCATTTCTATTTAAAAATTGACCTTTCTTTACCTGGTATAAAACACATTTTTCTCATTGTTTAGTTTATTCTATGATTTATTATGTATATTTTATATTCTTTAATATATTTTATTTTACATTTCTTGCTTTTTTAAAGAAGCCAACAGTAAACACCCTTATTTTTATTTTCAGTGCTTTTCTTTCTTTTCCTTTTTCCCCCATGTTCTAAAATACACTTGATTCCTGTGTCTCTGAGGTACAAATGTCTGTCATGGCCTGCTCCTCTTTGTAGCGTTGTCTGTGCATAGTCCTCTTTTCATGCTCCTTGCATTGTGACAAGTTGTTCAGCTGTCTCCTTCCCAGGATGCCTCAGGTTTTATAAATTCTTTTCTATTTCCTCTCAAATAGCTGGACATTTTTTACCACAAGATTAATGATTCCCTTTTACTATCAACTAGTGAGTATTACAAAAGCTTGGGTATTTCTTTGGGTTTCCTTTGCATATTTTCTAGATCATCTTGGGAAAGTAAGTGGAGCAAAGCTAGCAGTGCTTGCGTCACCTGGGACCTGTGGGAAACGTTATGGTTCATAGGCTCCACGTGTGTCCTTTGAATCAGGAACTCTGGTATTCATTTCCGCAGTCTTTGTTTGAACCAGCCTACCAAATGAAATTGCTGCTCACTGAAGGGAGATGGAGACCCCCTCCCCCCCCCCCCCCGACTGTGTACGCCTCTAATGCTCACTCACCAAATGCCTCCAGAGCAAACACATCAATTTCCAACTGGGAACCTGCTACCATTTTGCATTATCATTTACAGACTATTGTTTATCAAAAATGCCTGTAATCTTGGCAGAATCATGAGTTCAAGGACAGCCTTTGCTACCTAGTAAGAGCTTGTCTCGATACTATATTGAATAGGTAGGGAGAGAGTGGGCAGCCTTGTCTAGTCCCTGATTTTAGTGGGATTGCTTCAAGTTTCTCTCCATTTAGTTTGATGTTGGCTACTGGTTTGCTGTATATTGCTTTTACTATGTTTAGGTATGAGTCTTGGATTTCTGATTTTTCCAAGACTTTTACCATGAAGGGGTGTTGAATTTTGCCAAATGCTTTCTCAGCATCTAGTGAGATGATCATGTGGTTTTTTTTCCCTTTGAGTTTGTCTATATAGTGGATTACATTGATGGATTTCCATTTACTGAACCATCTCTGCATTCCTGGGATAAAGCCTACTTGATCATGGATGATTGTTTTGATGTGTTCTTGGATTTGGTTTGTGAGAATTTTATTGAGCATTTTTTGCATAGATATTCATAAGGGAGATTGGTCTGACGTTCTCTTTTTTTGTTGGGTCTTTGTGTGGTTTAGGTATGGGCATAATTGTGGCTGCATAGAACAAATTGGGTAGTGTTCCTCCTGTTTCTATCTTGTGGAACAGTTTATAGAGAATTGGTCTTAAGTCTTCTTTGAAGGTCTGATAGAACTCTGCACTAAAACCATCTGGTCCCGGACTTTTTTTGGTGGAGAGACTTTTAATGACTGCTTCTATTTCTTTTGGGGTTATGGGACTGTTTAGATGGTTTATCTGGGGCTGATTTAACTTTGGTAACTGATACTTGTCTAGAAAATTGTCCATTTTATCCAGATTTTCCAATTTTGTTGAGTATAGGCCTTTGTAGTAGGATCTGATAATTTTTTTTTAATTTCCTCGATTTCTGTTGTTATGTCTCCCTTTTCAGTTCTGATTTTATTAATTTGGATACTGTCTCTGTGCCCTTTGGTTAGTCTGGCTAAGGGTTTATCTATCTTGCTGATTTTTCTCAAAGAACCAGCTCCTGGTTTTGTTGATATTTTGTATAGTTCTTTCTGTTTCTACTTGGTTGATTTGAGCCCTGAGTTTGATTATTTCCTGCTGTCTACTCCTCTTTGGTGTGTTTGTTTTTTTTTTTTTTTGTTTTTGTTTTTTTTGTTTTTGTTTTTGTTTTTTTTTTTGTTCTAGAGCTTTCAGGTGTGTTGTCAAGCTGCTAGTGTATGCTCGATCCAGTTTCTTTTTGTAGGCACTTAGAGCTATGCGTTTTCCTCTTAGCACTGCTTTCATTGTGTCCCATAAGTTTTGGTATGATGTGTCTTCATTTTCATTAAATTCTAAAAAGTCTTTAATTTCTTCCTTTATTTCTTCCCTGACCAGGTTATTATTGAGTAGAGTGTTGTTCAGTTTCCACGTGAATGTGGGCTTTCCATTGTTTTTGTCGTTATTGAAGACCAGCCTTAGTCCATGGTGATTTGATAGGATGCATGGGATTATTTCAATTTTCTTATATCTATTGAGGCCTGTTTTGTGACCAATTATATGGTCTATTTTGGAGAAGGTACCATGAGGTGCTGAGAAAAAGGTATATTCTTTTGTTTTAGAATGAAATATTCTATAGTTATCTGTTAAATCCATTTGGCTCATAACTTCTGTTAATTTTACTATATCTCTGTTTAGTTTCTGTTTTCTTGATCTGTTCATTGCTGACAGTGGGGTGTTGACGTCTACCACTATTATTGTATGAGGTACAATGTGTGCTTTGAGCTTTAGTAAGGTTTCTTTTATGAAAGTGGGTGCTCTTGCATTTGGGGCATAGATGTTCATAGTTCAGAGTTCATGTTGGTCGACTTTTCCTTTGACGAGTATGAAATGTCCTTCCTTATCCTTTTTGTTAGCTTTAAGTTGAAGGTCAATTTTATTCTATATTAGAATGGCTAGTCCAGCTTGTTTCTTAGGACCATTTACTTGAAAAATTGTTTTCCAGCCTTTTACTCTAAGGTAGTGTCTGTCTTTGTCACTGAGGTGCGTTCCCTGTATGCAGCAAAATGCTGGGTCCTGTTTACATATCCAGTCCGTTAGTCTATGTCTTTTTATTGGGGAATTGAGTCTATTGATGTAGAAAAATATTAAGGAAAGGAGATTGTTGCTTCCTGTTATTTTTGTCATAATTGGTGGCATTATGTTTGTGTGGCTATTTTCTTTTGGATTTGTTGGAAGAAGATTCCTTTCTTGTTCTTTCTAGGGTATAATTTCCCTCCTTGTATAGGAGTTTTTCCTCTATTATCCTTTGTAATGCTGGGTTTGTGAAAAGATATTGTGTAAATTTGGTTTTTTTTGTTTTTTTATGGAATATCTTAGTTTCTCCATCTATGGTAATTGAGAGTTTTGCTGGGTATAGTACCCTGGGCTGGCATTTGTGTTCTCTTAGGGTCTGTATGACATCTGTCCAGGCTCTTCTGGCTTTTATAGTATCTGGTTAGAAGTCTGGTGTTAATTCTGATAGGTCTGCCTTTATATGTTACTTGGCCTTTTCCTCTTACTGATTTAATATTCTTTCTTTGCTTTGTGCATTTGATGTTTTGATTATTTTGTGATGGGAGGTATTTGTTTTCTGGTCTAGTCTCTTTGGCATTCTGTAGGCTTCTTGTCTATCTATGGGCATCTTGTTCTTTAGGTTAGGGAAGTTTTCCTCTATAATTTTGTTGAAGATGTTTATTGGCCCTTTAAGTTGGGAGTCTTCACTCTCATCTATACCTATTATCCTTAGGTTTGTTCTTTTCATTGTGTCCTGGATTTCCTGCATGTTTTGTGTTAAGAACTTTTTGCATTTTGCATTTTCTTTGACAGTTGTGTCAATATTTTCTATGGTGTCTTCTGCACCTGAGATTCTCTCTTCTATCTCTTGTAGTCTGTTGGTGATGCTTGCATCTATGACTCCTGATTTCTTTCCTAGGTGTTCTATCTCCAGGGTAGTCTCCCTTTGTGATTTCTTTATTGTTTCTACTTCCATTTTTATGTCCTGGATGGTTTTGTTTAGTTCCTTTACCTGTTTGGTTGTGTTCTCTTGTAATTCTTTGAGAGATTTTTGTGTTTCCTCTTTAAGGGCTTCTACCTGTTTACCCGTGTTCTCCTCAAATTCTTTGAGAGTGTTATTTCTGTCCTTCTTAATGTCCTCTATCATCATCATTAGAAGTGATTTTAAATCTGAATCTTGCTTTCCTGGTGTGATGGGTATTCAGGACTTTCTAGTGTGGGAGAACTAGGTTCTAATAATGCCAAGTACCCTGGGTTGCTGATGCTTATGTTCTTGCGCTTTCCTTTCACCATCTGGTATCTTTAGTGCTACCTGTGCTGTCTCTTACTGGAGCCTGTCTTTCCCATTATCTTGGTTTTGTCAGAACTTTTTGGCGTGGGTGTTACTGCTGGGGTTCGAGTTGAAGCCCAAGATCTGCTCAGTTCCCTGGGCGCAGAGTGGAAGGAACCAGTGCCCCTGGCCAGGAATGAATTCCTGGGTCCCAGTGGGTCCCATTTACTCCCTGTTTGGGGCAGGTGATGCTGTCTGCTTACCTAAGTTACTGCCAGGGTTCACTTTTTCTTAAGAGAAGATGGTGGACACGGGAGCTGTTGTGCTTCAGCATTATCACGTGGAATAATTGTTAAAGCTCTGTGGGAATAGTAGTGGCACTAAGAGCCCTGAGCTCTACCTGCTTTTTCATACATTCCAGTAAATTACTTTGCATCAGATAGCTTGTTTTATAATTTCTTTTCTCTCCTTCCTTTGAGACCCCATCTTTCTACTTGTAAGTCTTAATTATGTTTTCTGTTATCTTGTTCTTTTTAGATAACACTTCATAGCCAATTTATTGAGTTTATACTATTTAATATTTCTTAATCTTTCATTTCTATTTGGTTTAATTAATCTTCGTTAATTCTCATCCTGTTGTATAATTTGCCCTAAATTTAATTTATTAAATTCTTAAGTCATTTTACTATTCAAGAATATGATAGTAGAGGTTTTTGTTATGTTATGGTTAATTATCACAATATATATATGTAGATTATTAATGTTAGTCCTTTTTGCTGACCCAGTTGCTGCAGGAAAAATCGATGAGGGTTGAAGTATCTTAATAGTAAGTTTCTAGTCTTAATGTCTTTTGCTGTTTTTTGAATAATCTCTTCTTTTACTTTTGTGTTGGAATTAGGACACCATGCACACTAGAGATTCTCCAGCTTCTTTGTATGAATACTAGAAAAACTGTTTCTTCATTCTTAGTACTTTTCCATAGTTGAATGTTTTTTTAGGTGTCTTTGACCAAGAAAGCAGCATCTACCCATTGGACTCAGTTTACCTGGAGATTCCCACATAAAATTATGCTATGCCTATAGTGGAGCCATCAGAAAAGAGTCTGGCTCCCATACAAAGGTGTACAGGGGTGTGGCCCAGTGTTAGAGCACAGGCTTAGCATATACAAGGCCTAGGGTTTGATCAGCACCAGGGGAGAAAGTCAAAACAAATCTCGGGAAAACTATATAGTTTTCTTCAGTGTTAAACAGATAACCTGTTATCATTTTGATTGTTATCACAATGATTTTATAACAAAGAAAATTTTATTTTGAGTCAGAGTGCTCACTCTGTACAGGCTGAGCTTGAATTTGTGTTGAGCTTGGGACTTTCTTGTTACAGGTTCCCAAGCATTAGTTCCAGGGTTACAGGTACTAAGTTAGATAGTCATCACCTTCGTTCAGTTTCATTTCATTGCTGAGCCTCTTTAACATGCTTCTGAAATGTATTTCTCTGGTTTGTTCAGATATGTTCTGACCTGTATTAACTGTTCTCAGTGTTAATCAGTTAAGTGAACATAGCTGAGGCTTGCTCAGGTTACTTTCACTCTTCTGTGATAACTCTCCAGCAAGAGTTTACATACTGTAAAGTAGTTACTGAGCTTGAGTCAACGGTCAACTTAGTTGCTCTGTCACTGATTTTCTGGTAAATCAAAACTGGTTGCAATATTTTAAAACTATAATTTATAAAATAAAGTTTAGTAAATTTTCTGTGTGATTTGAATTGCTCCATTTTATGCTACTAGTCTTAATTATATTAAACTTAATACTCTGAGGAGTTATTTAGGAGGTTAAGCAGTAATCATACTACAGAGACTATCTTTAAGAAGAATATTCTCAAACTTATATATGATCTTGCTAAATTAGCTAGACTTAAATACATAAATATATCAGAATCTTTTAATGTGCCTATTAAGTCTTTTTTTTCATTTTAACTTTTAAAGATGTGCATTGGCATCATGCTGAGATTAAGTTTGACAGGACTTATTTTTGGATCAGTCACATATGACAAGTTTTTATTGAGGCAGGATATTAATTTACTACTTACTCAAAGTTAACATGTGGTTGTATAGTTGTTACAGAGTACTCATATATTTAATTTTCTAGTTCCTAGAATGAAAAAGAACAGAAAAAATAAATATTCATAAATCAGTATCTATCTTCTCTATTGTTTTCTGTTCAGAAAAGGGTGTGTATAGAGACATGAAGGCTTGTGGGTTAAATCTGCTCTTGACTTAGTCTTCATTTTCCTTTTTCACAAAGTTCATCATGATTTCAGCTTGCTAAATCATAAAATTAATTAAAAGAATTAAGAGTCTAAGATCAAAAAGATGGCAAATGCTGGGAACTGAGCATAGGCAGACCTCACAAGACAAACACAAGGAGAATTCATCTTGTCAGTGCAGGGGTTGACAAGCTGGTTGAGTCATTTTCTTATTTGTCTCTTATTAACTTCATGTTACTGCCGTTGGCTGTGAAAAGTGTTGTCATTTTGATCTTAAACTCCAATGTTCTTTTTAATAAATAAAAGGACAGACTACAAAGTAGGTTACTATGCTTACTTTAAGTAATTTTTAAAAATTCTCTAATTTTTTACTTTTTTATTTTTTTACAATTCAGTCTTTATCCCCCTCCTGGTCCACCCTCTTGACTGTTCCTCATCCCATACCTCCTCCTTCATCTCCAAGAGATGTCTCCCCCCACCCCCATCCCACCAGACTCCCCCCCCTCACTAATTTATTTCTTTCTTTCTTTCTTTCTTTCTTTCTTTCTTTCTTTCTTTCTTTCTTTCTCTTTCTTTCTCTCTCTCTCTCTCTCTCTCTCTCTCTCTCTCTCTCTCTTTCTTTCTTTCTTTCTTTCTTTCTTTCTAATTGGGCAGTGTTGTATTTTCCTTTACAACTTAATAAATACTTCTTGATCACTGCATATGGGGTAAGGCTGCTTGGTAGTTCAGAAAGGTCACAGCAATGGTATTTTCCTGACAGTGTGTAGTCTTCAATAGTGAGTGGAATGACATGTATAACATCACTGTCAAACCAGCAAGACTGCATTTATGCACCATCAGGACTGCTGGTAACTAGGGCATACTTTCCTCAAATAACCTTGCCTCCTGTGTCACAAGGCCCAACTTGCTCACATTCACTTCAATAACTGTACCTTTGGTGATCACACCCAGGGTTGTATATAATGGAATGATCTTTTTCACACCGAGTATAGACAGGCAAACAGTAGTTTTCAGCTTAGGGTGTGTGACATGGGCTTTTGTGAAACATAGACCCACTGGCCTAATGGACCTTTCATATTTAGGTGATTTTCTTGTAAAACCATTACCAACAAAGCAAACTTTAGTAACCATTCTCTTCCATGGCTTCTTTTTTCTTAGTCCTGTTGGAGTAACTTTCAACACTTCTGTTTCTCCTTGGGCAGGAACTTTGGGTAGAGGGTCCTCCCATTTTCCCGCCTTTTCTTTTGGTTTCTGCTTAATCATGTTGGAAAGTACTTTTGCTCTTGACTGCCCTGCTGTGTCCAGCAGACAGGCAAGGACTGCTCCCTGCGGAGTCTTCTCATCATCCTTCTGCTTGGTGTTTCTCTTTTCATGTATCTTAATAGTCCTTTTCATTTGTATTTTCTTGTTTATGGTAGAGCTTAGCCTTTGGGCCATTCTTTTTTTGGGGGGGTGGGGGGCTTCTTTGAGCGTTCATGGGCCTCCCGACCTTCTTTCTTTCTCTTCTTCTCATGGTAGTCCAAACAGTATCCATATCGTTTGCAGTACAATTCAATATATTAATTTTGTGGCAGCTGTCCGCGACCTCCCAGGTTCCAAAACCCTCTTAATTTCTGGGTGTCACTGGCCCATAAACCTGGTTTTAGTGATTTCTTTTAAAAATTGAAAATGATTTTTTCAGGGAACAAAAATCACAGTTCAGTTGTTTTGTTTTAAGTTTCACAGGTGCTGAAGAGTTGTGTGAATAGTGCAGTGAACACCTGGCCAACCAGATACCCATATTCTTCCATATTTGCTTTTCTGCCCTTTTTTCTTATCATCTTCTCTCCACCCTTCTTTTTTCATGTCTTTATTCCTTAAATCCATGTCACTTGATGCCTCACTGACAGAATGTATGGTACAGTGCACTGCAGTACTGTCAGCACATGCTGAATACCCTCACTCTTTGTACACGTTTCTTTTGCAGAATGTAAAATATTGAGAATATTTTAACTTGTATTTAATTTGTAAGCTTTCCCTTTCAAAAATGATGGGGTATAATGTTTGGTTCAGTGTAAATGTGAACTTACTCAAATTTAAAGGAAATAGAAATGTTTTGCTATGTCAGTGGCAGAAAAAAAATTGACATTTTGATGCTGAAAAATATGTAAGGATTGTGTATTAAATCCTGGGGTTTCTTTGCAGGGACCATTAATGTTTTATTTTAAATGATTTTTAAAATCTTGGACTAATTGAAATATTTGAGTCATTTAGATATATTTAGTCATTGTATTTTGAATCGAAAAATATAAATGTTTTAGCTCCATGTAATGATTTTAATTACTGTTTACATGTTTTTTTTGTAGGGGAATAGATAATTAATTTAGTCTTTATTATTATCATTATTATTATTTTAAAATCTGAATTAGGAAGCTCTGGAGGAATATGTGAGAAAAGCAAGTTGTATTCAGATGGCAAGAAGAAGTCGTTGAACACGGGCATCATCACTGTTCAGAACTATGGCTCCCATGTGCCTCCCAAAGTCTCTCATATTACGTTTGCTCATGAAGTTGGACATAACTTTGGATCTCCAGTGAGTACTGCCTAATTATTAAAAATTTAAAAGCAATTAGCTTGGCTTTTATCTTCAGTGATATTCTGCAGTACAGTAGTGTACATATGAATGTTTAGTGTTGATATGCCAGTGCATAGTGATGTCATTGACCATATTGTAATATGCTAGCGCATAGTGATGAAATTGACCTTAGTGTTAACATGCCAGTGCATAGTGATGTCATTGACCATATTGAAAGTAAGAAGTCTGTGAAAGCCCAGAATTTTATGTAGTTTCTTTGTGGAAGGGTAGTTTTGAGATATAGTCTCATGTAGTCTAGGTAGTCTTGAGTTCCTGACCCTCTTATCCCTGCTTCCCAAGTTCTAGGTGAATCTCTGTATGCCCCAACCATGTCTGGCTCAATCTGGCTTGTTTATGCAGAAAGTGATCTGTATATATTTGCTGGTTCTGAAACAGTCACCATCACATACTACATTCAAATATATTTTGAATGCGTCTCCTTTTAGTAATCTCGTAAATTATGTGATGGCTTTTTGACTTTTGTTTCTATTAAAGCAATATTGTGATTTATGTAAATATATTTCTCTACCGTATAAATAGATTGATATTTTATAATAATTTCTTATATAAGTTTCTGACACACAGAAGAAAAAATAGCATAGCAGGCCATGTTCTCATCACCTAATTCCTAACAGGAATTGGCAAGCTTTTCCCAAAGGCCCACATGAACAGTTCTGTAAGCCTTGGGGGCTAACATTTCTCTCATGCTCCATGTTCTTTATTTTTCAGTTCTTCCAACTTTCATATATGGAGAGCCATTCTTAGCTTACTTAGGCTTGTGTGTAATATGGGTTCATGTGCTGACCCGAGTCAGTTGGTAATTATCAAGGTTTTTACATTGTCTGTTTTTTGTGTTCCTTTATTTTTCTTTGTTAAGATGTTTGAATTTATACCCTTTAGAAAAAAAGGCTTCATATGTAACCACAATGTGATTATTATACTTACAACAGCTGTCTTTGGTATTCTGCTATACTTGGGGCCATTCTGATGATTTTATGATGAATAAACATTGATTCAACCCAGAAAAAGATCTGTCTGCTTTTGGTGGGGCTTATCAAGTATGCGTTTAGGAACATTCTACTTGGAAATTGTGTAAATTCATTTTACTTGAACCTTATAATTTGTAAACATGGAAATGTTTATTATTTTAAGGATAATTTGTTGGTGTTGAGGGTATAGGTCAGTATAGAGTACATATGTAGCATACATGAATCCTAGGGTTTAGTCTCTAGTGCCAAAATAAATAAACTAATGAAAACTTCATGAACTTGTAGTTTAAAACCTTAAAAGTCACTTCTAAGTTTTCCGAGTTTTTAAAATGTATCATCTCAGACTTTCCTTGTCTAAGTCTCCATCAGAAATTGAGAGACTGTTTTCATGGGAGTTCTTGAAGTGTCAGACATGAGCAGAGGGCTGATGCTGATGGTTAAGTTGCAATTTCAAACAAGGAAAGACACCTTCTTCACAAGCACCATACCCTTCTAGTTCCTTTCTCTGCCCTAGAGCCTAGCTTGCTTTATTTTTGTTTATTTATTATTATTATTTACTTTTGGAGAGTATGTAGACTTGGCTGTTCTGGAACTCTCTATGTAGACCAGGCTTACTCATGGCAATCCAACTGTTTCAACTTCCTGAATGCTGGAGTTAAAGGCATGTGACATCACACCTGGTCTCTTGTGAGCAGTCAGAAGCCAGCAAGTTCCTTCCTCCATTACACTCCCTCCATTGTTTCATAGTCTTCATTTAAGGCAGGACAGCTCACTGAACCTAGAGCTCGCCTTTTTAGCTAGTCTGATTGTTGGCCTATATAAACCCCTGAGATTTGTCCAACTGCCAGCATACCGCCTTGTTCATCTTTGATGTGGGTTCTGTTCTGGGGATCTAAACGCAAATCTGCAGACTTGGGTGGCAAGCACTTTAACCTGCTGAGCCACATCTCCCCAGACCCCTCACATCTCTTAATCCTTATCTGACTACCAACGATTGCATTTAGTAAATTAACATTATTGTATATTTTATATATTGCTTAATAGGTAATTTGGTTCTCATTCCTTGTCACCTTTGTTGACCTTTTCCTTTCCTACGAGAATACGTTTAATGACCTTACCATGCTTAGCCACACTCTTTCTTTGTATATATTATTAATTCTACCATATATATCTATATCTATATCTATCTATCTATCTATCTATCTATCTATCTACATACACACACACACACACACACACACACACACACACACATACACATGGTAGATCCAGAGTAAGTATTTATTGAGTAATTTATGGTAAGATGAACTGGAACCATCAACTCCCAAACCTGTCCACTTTGACATCTCTCTGAAATCTTTCTTTCTCCCTGCTTCCCTCTTGTTATGTGTCTGTGCCACATAATGTTACTTTCTCCAAGTCACTTGGATTATTCTTTATATTCACTTTTCTTTATATGAATACATTGTAGTTGCCTCAGACACACCAGAAGAGGCCATCAGATCCCATTGCAGATGGTTGTGAGCCACCATGTGGTTGCTGGGAATTGAACTCCAGACTTCCAGAAGAACAGTCAGTGCTCTTAATGACTGAGCCATCTCTCTTGCCCTTATATTCACTTTCCTTATCCCAAATATTCATTGAGCACTTTCTCCAAAAGGCCATGTCCACTCCAACAAGGCTACACCTAATAGTGTGCCACTCCCTATGGGCCTATGGAAGTTTCTTTCAAACTACCACATTCCATACCCTGATCCTTATAGGTTTGTAGCCATATCATAATGCAAGAATGAATTAGTCCAACTTCCAAAGTCCCCATAGTCTATTATAGTATCAACACTTTTTAAAACTTAAAAGTCTTTCTGAGACTCATGCAGTCTTAACTGTAACCCCTATAAAATCAAAATGAAAATGCAGATCCCAGACTTCGAACACACAGTGACACAGGATATACATTACCATTCTAAAATGGAGGAAAGAGTGCATAGTAAGGAAATACTGGACTAATGTAAGATGGAAAAGCAGCTGGGCAAACTCCAGACTGTATCTCCATGTCTGATGTCAAAGCAGTCTTCAGATCTCCAACTCCTTTTATCTTTGTTGACTGCAGCACACTTCTTGCTCTTGGGCTGGTTCCATTCCCTGTTAGCAGCCTTCCTAGGCAGCTTTACTCCACAGCTCTGGCATCTCTAACATTTTGGGGGTCTCCAAATCAATCCAGGCTTCACCTTCACAGCGTCACACAATGGCTTCTCTGGGCCTCTGTGCAGGAACACCCCTGACATACACCTGGCCTTAGTGACTTTTCTTAGTTGCAGAGGGAGATTCTTTAACCCATTTATTCTTTCCTTGACTCTAATGCCAGAACCACACCTTCAAAGCTGCCAAGTTTTGCCTGCTGGGGCTGGAACATGGTCCCCCTGTTCAAGGACATCTTATAACTTCTGTTTTTGATGGTTTCATTCATTGTCTGAGTGTGGCTATCCTGAAATACTCTCTATTGGCCAGGCTGGCCTTAAACTCAGATATCTGCTTGCCTCTGCTTCACGAGTGCTGGGATTACAGGTGTGCACTACTAACCTGGCTCTGAGTTTTTCTTTAATTTCCTTACATAAATTGGAGTCTTAGCTGGGTGGGATCTTGCCCTGAGGTCTCCCCCCCTTTATCCTGTTCCACACCATGCTTCCCTTTAATCCGTTTATCTCCTTGAACACAGGATTTAGCTGCATCCCATTTCCCAGTGCCACTTTTCTCCTTAACCTGCACACTCTGTATTTTTCCTTGTTTTGCTTGCTCCTTTTCATTATACATCTTCATAAAAGTGGACACTAGCAGCCACAGAGTCAGTACTAGGCTGTACTCTGTCAACGCAGTTAATCCGAAACTTCACTTTAGCCTCAGGCAAACTTTTCAGACAAGGGCAAAAAGCAAATCTTAGCCAAAACATCACAAGAATAGTCTCTAGGCCACATATTAAAACTCTTCTCCTCTGAAACTTCTTTGGGGTCCAGGCCCCCAACGTTCAAATTATTCTTAGCACCACTGTCTTTCATCTTCCTACTAGGCTGGCCCATTAAGCCCCACTTAAAATGTTTCAGCTGCTTTTCTAATCCAAAGTCCCAAAATTCTACATTTCTCTAAACTGAAGCATGGTCAGGCCTATCAGACAATATTACAGTACCAACTTCTGTCTTAGGGTTTTATTGCTATGAAGAGACATCATGACCATGGCAACTCTTATAAAGGAAAACACTTAGTTGGGGCTGGCTTACTTCATTATTGTCATGGTGGGAAAAATGGTGACATGCAGGCAGATATGATGGAGAAGGAGCTGAGAGTTCTATATCTTGATCCACAGGGAGCAGGAAGTGAACTGGTTTGAGACCTCAAAGCCCACCCCTAGTGACATACCTACTCCAACAAAGCTATACCTCTTAATAGTGCCACTCCCTATGTCCCTATGGGCCTATGAGGGCCATTTTCTTTCAAACCACTACAGGTTTCATCATTTATTTAGTTAGGCCTTACCATAATTCAATTCAAAGTGTATATCCTGTGTCATCTCTCACCTCAAATCTGATGAATTTCCCTATCTTACCTTAAAATCTTTTTTAACACATTATTTTTACATGCATGGGTGTTTTGTCTGTATCTATGTCTGGGTACAACATGGATATCTCAATCCTTAGAGTAAAAGGTATCAGAACCCTTGGGACTGGAATTTACAGATTGTGAGCTCCATGTGGGTACTGGTAACTGAACATAGGTCTTTTGCAAGAAGCAGCAAATGCTTTTGACTGCTGAATACTCTTCAGCCATTTAGAAACTTAGGCTCTTCAGTGCTTCTTATACTGGTAAGCCAAGACATAGATAATAATATATATACACCAGATCCCAAAGTTTATATTAAGATGTGATACAATCAATTATAGTCATAGGAAATACACCAAGATGTCAATAGTTGTGGACTGTAGATTATAATTTACTTTTCATATATTCTTAGATCTTTTTCTTAGTTTTCAGTAAATATTTTCTGTTTTCTTTCTTCATAGCCTTCTTTCTGTTTCTTCTTTTTTCTTTGATAGGTTCTCACTGGATAGCCTAGGCTGACCTCAAACTCGTGATCTCTCTGCCTCAACAGTCTGTTCCACCAAATATATCTTGCTTATGAACTTAGAAAGTAGTTTTTGTTACTTTCTTATCTAACTAAAGTTGTAGCATACTCGTGAAACTTCACTCTTAATTTGAGCTGTGAGTCCTTTTTGATATCCAGTCAGTATAGTCCTTTGTGTGTATGTGTGTGTGTGTCGGAGGTGTTTTTTTTTTTTTTTTTAATTCCTTTGTTTGCCAGTTTTGTTCCTGTATCTGACATAGCAAATAGTAGGCATTCTTGTTTACAGTCCATTCTTCCTTCTGTGGCTACTGGTGAGATCTGTTACACCATTCCTGAGTAATTAAGACTAGGCAGGTAGGTCACAATTAGCTATTTTTAATAATGTAACTCCATGCCAAGTTTGGGTCAATGCTTATTCCATCTGTATAAGCTTGGTATATGTTAGTACTTCCATGTAGAACTGGCTATTTTAATACTTGTTGCCTTGTACGATAGCTAGTGATGCTTTGATCACATTAACAGCCATTCAGTACTGGAACTTTTCTTTGTTTCTCAATTTGAATGATGAGATTGTTGCTAGTACCATACTTAATAAAAAACCACATTGGGATGTAAGGAGCAGAAGCATAAAGCCAGGTAATACTGTGTCCAGAGCAAGTATTTGCCAGAGGCTGAATCTGGGCTCAGGAGAAAAGCAGGGCAGTATCAGGAAGAGTAGGATGTGAGATGTCTGATGAGGAAATACAGAATCAGAGTGACTTGGTATTATTGTATGTTTGTAAAGAGTAAGGTTGTTGGGTATTCAAACCAAGATTGAGTTAAATACAACTGCCATTCTAGTATCCACATTTTCGTCCTTTACATTAATGAATACCTTAATTACTTGAGGACATTGTGTGTAAGATTTCCTTTAGGTGTGTGTTGTGTATGTGTGTGTGTATTGAGGGTGTCTTGCGTGTGGTACATGCACCTGAGTATACACCTTTGTACGTGCACACAGAAGTCAGAGAAGGATACAGAGTTCCTTCCTCAATTACTCTTGAGACAATTAGCCTTGAGACATGCTTTCTGAAGCAGAAGCTTTGGGATAGACTAGTCATCTAATGAGCTTTTGGTATCTGTTTCTGAATTCTAATGATGGGGTTGTTGCAAATAAGCATAGTCATGTCTGGCTTGAAATTTTTTTTTCTTAAAATTGTTATTACATTTGTGTGTGTGTGTGTGTGTGTGTGTGTGTGTGTGTGTGTGTGTGTGTTCGTGTTTATTTGTATGCCGCAGCCTGTGAGTGAAGGTCAGAGGACAACTACTTGCATTCGGGTCCTGGGGATCAAGTTGAATTTGTCAAGCTTGATGACAAGCGTCTTCTACCACTGAGCCATCTTTCTGGTCCTGAGCCTGAATTTTTTATGTGGGTCCTGGAGTTTTGAACAGAGGTCTTCTTGCATGTACATCAAGTGTTTTTTCTCATGAAGCCATCTACCAAACCCTGACTTTGTTGTTTAGTGCATATGTGTGAGGAAAGCAGGTGCTTCTTTATCCCAGCTTTAAATGTGTTTTTCCTTTGTGAAGATTCAGGCAGCTCTTGCTTTGCTCCTTCTCATGCCTCTGATACCAGAATCAAAACCACTTCTGTGCATGTGCTCATACAGAGAACTCTGTCTCCTGTTTATTCTGTAAAGCAGTGTTTTGATCCCATGCCTTGGGTTTTCTTAATCTTATTTTAAAGTAAGACTTGTGTTTGACTTCAGTCAGCATTTTGCTTGGCTGTCTTTTGCACCAACTCACAAGGAAGTGTCACTGCCTTGAGTTCTTACTCTGCCTTCCCCAGCACTGGTCTTAGGTTTCATTTTCACTTCTGCCTTCCTGAACCAGTTTTAGCATGTAATTTACCATGTATTTTAATGAATGCTAATCCAGATTATTACTGTCAGCCTTAAAAGCTTCTTTTCAGTAGTCTTTATGACAGTGTATGCTCAGTTCTAGTCCTTAATTAGAAAGCTTTAAGATAGTTTATGTTTAGACTTCTAGTTTTCCTCTGTGCTGCAACAGTGGCCCTGACAGAGCAAGTGATTATTATAACTCTGATCCTAGACAGTCGTTAGATCGTTCTTCAAGGAATGTATGTGACTTCCACTGTTCTTCTGATGAGAAAGTGTCACATAGGCAAACGACTGGGAAACCCTATTTTACTTCCCATTAATGAAACACCATATTCTGTTTGGCAGCATGATTCTGGAACAGAGTGCACTCCAGGAGAGTCTAAGAACTTAGGACAAAAAGAAAATGGCAATTACATCATGTATGCAAGAGCAACGTCTGGGGACAAACTTAACAACAACAAGTTTTCACTCTGCAGCATTAGAAACATAAGCCAAGTGCTTGAGAAGAAGAGGAACAACTGTTTTGTTGGTATGTACATTTTCCAGCATTTTAATTACTAACTTTTTCTTCTACTTGTGTGCATGTGCACAAGCCACAGCAGGTACGTGGAGGTCAGAAGACAACTTGATGGAGTCAGTTCTCCCCTTTCACCATGGGGTTCTGACAGCTGAATGAAGCTTGTCAAGCTTGGTGGTAAGCACCTTTCCCCTATGAGTCATCTGCCCAGCCCAGTATATTTAACCATTCAGAAAACATGTAAGAATCCACTCATTTCCCACCTATGTTTTCCAGTTAACACTTTGCAAAAAGTATTTGCTTTATCAAATACTTAGGAATTTATTTGCCCCTTTGGAACTAAGTATCGTATAGCAGAGTATTTTACTTCTAAAACGCTTTAGCTTATATCTCAGTAGCTAGAGTTCAGTATTGTTTGAGGTTCTTTGCTTTTACCTCCCCTTTCCCTCCCTCCCTCCCTTCCTTTCTTTCATAGGTGAATTGCACAATCAATTACATATGTGTATATATAATTTCATTCGTATACACACATGCCCTGCTGCATGTGTGACATTTCCACTTACTGTACAATGAGTGTAATTCCCCACACCTCTTATCCTCTTTTTTTTCACCCTGTCTCCTCTTGTTAGTCCCCTTGTTTCCTAGGTAGTTTTGCTTCTTCTTTCATGTCACATATCTATACATGGTTTTATGGATCTGTATAAAACCTAGGAACCAGAAGACAGCATGATACTTGTCTTTGTGATGTTGGCTTGATTCATTTAAGATGATTATCTAACAGTTGCATCTTTTTTCCTGCAGACAACAAATAATTTCACTCCTCATCTCTAAAACCAACTCCATCCTGTATTTACTTCATGGGTGTGGTGGTGCACACCTTTAATCTTAGCAGTTGGTAGGCAAAGGCAGGTGGAAGGTTGTGTGTTCAAGGCCAGTCTGGTCTATGTAGCAGGCTCCAGGCCAGCCAGGGTGTACACAGCAAGATCCCAACCAAGCAACAAAGCAACCAATCAAAACAAAATAAAATCCCCAAACCCAAAGTATATATATGTAAAGTTCCTTCATCTGAACCCAGCCTATAGTATATTTCTGTATATGTCTTTCTCCTTGTCACAGGCAGAGTCTTTGGCTTTTTCTTTTAAACTTTCCCCTCATAGGTTAGATTTACATTACATTGATGCTGTTATTCTGTTACCATCATCAGTGGTTGTTTTTCTGTCACTTCTGTCAGTTCTTAATGAAGCAGTGCTCTGTGGACAATAGAGTTTTCACAGTAAACTTAGAAGCTGGTTGTAAAAGTGAATGCACTGATCAGTTGGTCACTGTTAGGATGAATGTTGTGTTAGACACTGCACATACATTTTCTGACCTTTCTCTAGAGTTACATGTCACATGAGTTATAAAATTATTACTAGCCATTTAAAAGTCATTGAGTGGATGTTCTAGAATAGTCCAGAGATAGCATATAAAATCAGTTAGTGAGCTAGAATTTCAGTGACTGTTAAGATTTTCTTTAATGAATTAAGAACAAACTTGATAATTGTAAAAAAATTATCAAGTAAAAAAAAAGTAGGTTTACTTTCCTGGGGTGGTTTTCAGTCACCTGTGCCATAAGTGAGGTTTCTCTACTTGATGCGTGTTCCTTTCATTCAGCAATTTACTCAGTTCGAATCTTAAAGCCTGATAGGTGCATTAGAAACAAAAGCCTGGAATTGAAGGCCCAGGACCCTGCACGCCATGTTTCACCACAGTGTGGTTTATGACATGGTAAGGCATGGGCTCCTTGTAAGTTAGTTTGCTTACTAGAAATGAAGGCGTTTGTTTCTTGACATTCCCAGTAAATGATAGTGTATTGAGGTGATTTTGAGATTTTTACAAAGAGAATTCCTGGTCTGAATTTTCCCCCCATCATTTGTTTTAGTGGTGCTGGGGATTGAACTAAATCTACTATTCTAATTTTAAGCTTCAGTGAGAACTTTAGAAAGTTGAAGAAATATATTGAAATTATTCACCAATATTTAGGCCAGACTTTCTAACTCTAATTATCTAAGATCTGTCCTTGTTAGGCTGCCAGGGATTTCAGGGAGTATGTTAATTCATACCCATTTCCTTTCTTAAGGTGCTTGGTCTAGCAAGAAATAGAATAATACACATTTAAAAGTTATTATTGACACTATTATGATCACTTTTTAAAAATGAGTTATTTTATAGGATAAAATTATCCAATGTCCTTAACAAATAAATGATGTAAAAAATAAAAAGACAAAGTGAACCTATTCTACAGTAAAATAACATAGAAGATAAATCACTTAAATTAACCATGGTGGAAGGGGTAGGGTTAGGAGAACCTTGTTTGGAACTTGATTTGGTGACCAATAATTGAAAGATAGGAAATTTGAACATGGATTGACTCTTAGGTATGGTGATTTCAAAATGCTACAGGATAAAAAGTGGTTAGGAGTAATTAAGAGAAGAAAAGCATTCGTGGGAGGTATCTTAGGTTTAGGTTTCCATTACTGTGAAAAGACACCATGACCAAGGCGAGTCTTATAAAGAACAGCATTTAATTGGGGCTGGCTTACAGATTCAGAGGTTTGGTTCTTTATCATCAAGGCGGGAGCATGGCAGCACCTATGCAGGCCTGGTGGAGGAGGAGCTGAGAGTTCCACATCTTCATCTGAAGTCCACTAGAAGAAAAACTGGCTTCCAGTCAGCTAGGATGAGGGTCTTAAAGCCCATGCCCACAGTGACACACCTCCAAACAGTGCCACTCATATTCAGACCAGCCACAGGAGGTCGTTGTGCTAATTTCCTTACTACTTTATGTATGTTTGAAAATTTCTGTAACAAGCTTTCCTCTTCTCTCCTGGTTAAGAAAACTAACTTCATTTGCATATGTATGATACACATGTGTAGTCAGCAAAGCTCAACTGTGATATGGACTAGATAGCAAGTTGTTAGTTCTATAAAGAGCATAGGAAGGATCCATGAGGCCAGTCTTCTCACTGTGTAGAAATAGAGTGGCGTGCTGAGGCTGCAGTTGCTGTTTGTAGCACTGCCCTTATGCCCTTATTAAACAACAGGTCTTCTGATTTTCAGATTCTGTTTTCTGCCTTACTTACTCATTAAAATTTCCTTTTTTCATTCTGGTAAAGCTCTAAAGAGTTTGCCAATTTTATTTTTTGTGTGTGGTGTTTCACCTTCATGCATGTCTGCATTGATGTAAGCTTGACTCCCACAGATGCTGGAAGATGGTGTCAGATCCCCTGGATCTTGAATTATGGACAGTTGTGAGCTGTCCCATGGGTGCTGGGAACTGAAATCAGGTCCCAGGAAGGGAAATAAGTGCTCTTAAATAAATGTCAAGCCACCTCTCCAGCCCTGAGCTTGTAAATTTTGAAGAAAATTATGTGTGCATACAGTGCTCACCTTGTCTTGTGACTTTCCTCAGAATCTGGCCAGCCTATCTGTGGAAATGGGATGGTGGAACAAGGGGAAGAGTGTGACTGTGGCTACAGTGACCAGTGCAAAGATGAGTGCTGCTTTGATGCCAACCAGCCAGAGGGGAAGAAATGCAAGCTGAAGCCTGGGAAGCAGTGCAGGTACCTGCCTTGCCCACCCGTGATGCCCACATGCCTGCGGGGTTACCCACAGCAGTTAGGATTAAATGCTGATATCAAGGGAGCTGTGTGGCTCTGGAAGTTTGCCTTGATTTGTTGTATTGTCAGTTATTTTTTGGAATGATGGCATCCTGTTTTGACATTTGGAACAATTCTTAGTTTAATGATTTGGCTATTGAAAAAGAGAAAGAAAATGCCATTCCATACAATGCACGTATCATTAGCTCCTACCTTTGAAAATGTGACTATATTACTTTAAACCATTTAGGTGATGTGGGGCATGGAGGTTTCTGTGACTTAGTACCATATTGTTATTTCACTGTCAAAAGCAGTCATGATTACAGGAAATAGACTACAGTTTCCACAAATTTTTAAATGGTTAGCCTGTGAATCCAAGTTTGATTTTAGTACAGAAAGATATAAATTGATTAATGTGTTATGTAGCTGTGGGAGAAAAAACACTAAAAAGTTTTCTAATCCTAAATTCACTTCACAAAAGGCAGATTAGTAATGCTGATTTGTAGTTTGTGACTGTGGAAACCATATTCTTTTTTTGAGACAGGGTTTCTCTGTATAACCCTGGCTGTCCTGGAACTCACTCTGTAGACCAGGCAGGCCACGAACTCAGAGATCCGCCTGCCTCTGCCTCCCAAGTGCTGGGGTTAAAGGCGTGCGCCACCACCGCCCAGCCTGGAAACCATATTCTTAATCATCTTCTCAGACTTGCTAGAATGTCCAAATAGAGTAGCTTGTTACTAGTAATATTTGAAGTTGTATTCCAGCAATGTACTTAGCAGTCAAGAGATGATATGATATGAAAATCTGGCTCATCTCTAAGTGTCTAAGAGCTAGTGATTTACTTTATCTGATCATTTAACACTTCTCCTAGTCCGAGTCAAGGACCCTGCTGTACAGCACAGTGTGCATTCAAGTCAAAGTCTGAGAAGTGTCGAGATGATTCTGACTGTGCAAAGGAAGGAATCTGCAATGGCTTCACAGCCCTTTGCCCAGCGTCTGATCCCAAGCCCAACTTTACAGACTGCAACAGGCACACACAAGTGTGCATTAATGGGGTAAGCGTTGCTTTAAGATGTTTTAAATGGTATTGAAAATCCTTTTTCAGGATAATGGTTGACACCCATCAGGTAACTATTCTGGGGCTCCCATTCAGTAAGGTCCCTATCTGTTCTCCATAAAGCCATGAATGTATGTGACACAATTGCCTGGTGGCATACAGTTAGCTCCTGACTCACCTTTCATCTTTGCAACCATGTGTCTTTGGCATTCACAAGAGTACAACTAGGCATGCAGTCTTATCTGCACTGCTTTTAAGTTGTGTAAATTAATATTTCAGGAGTCTGAATAAAAGAACTCATCTGGTCATTTTCTCGAAGTGTGAAATCATCTGAACTCCCATGGCTTAATGTCACTTTGTTCTGTGTGAGGAAAACTTACTTTTTTCTCTGCTTATAGAGGAGCCATAGTAACCATCACAAATGTGGAACTGCCCCTTCCTCTACTTTTGTTTTAGGTTTTTTGTTTTTCCCTTCATTGCTTTAAAAGTTGTACAGCTTTCTTTCATTTAGTCTCAGATCTATTTATGTGGTATTTTTCGCTCTAATATTCATTTGTGGTTTTGTTTTGTGGTGTTGGAGATCAGACCCAGGGCCTTGTATGTGCTAGCGAGTGCTTGCCACGGAGGCGCAGACCTATCCTGTTGTTTGTAACTCCTATTTCCACTTTACTACTTGACATCAGAAGGTTATACCTGCCAAATACCACAGACAGTAGTATTGACTGCACAGAGATGAAATAAAATTTACCTTCTCTGCAGCAATGCGCAGGCTCTATCTGTGAGAAGTACGACCTGGAGGAGTGCACCTGTGCCAGCGCTGATGGCAAGGATGATAAGGAACTGTGCCATGTTTGCTGCATGAAGAAAAGTAAGGCTTTTCAGTAACTCAGCTTACAGCTGACATCCATAATGGTCTGTTTTTCATCCTTTGGGAATGAGGCTTATTAGGAGAAAGGCCTTTAATGAGACCATGATCAAACCTTGATGTGGGAGAGCATAAGAAAGGGACAACAGAATCAAAAATAGCTTAGCGGAGCCTTAAAGGGAAAGAAGCTTCCCTTTAAAACCTGGAGAGATGCCTGTTACGGCGTATGGAGAGACACAGAGACAGAGATGGAGACAGAGAGACAGAGCTGCCATGAGAGACGTGGCAGGAGTGGAGTGGTATGGCTGCCATGAGAGACGTGGCAGGAGTGGAGTGGTACGGCTGCCATGAGAGACGTGGCAGGAGTGGAGTGGTACGGCTGCCATGAGAGACGTGGCAGGAGTGGAGCGGTGGGACAGAGAAGATCCTTGCCCTTTAAGTGTTCATTGTTAAGCTGATACACAGTTTAGACAGATACTTTCCAGCTAAATCAGTTCTCTTGAGAAAAGTTTAAATGTAGCATTGCACTGTGGTCTTCACAATGTTGTTAAATAATACATTAGACCAGCTCTTGCCAGCCTTAAGTAATAACTTGTGTAAACATACCTCAATGGTTTTAAAGCCATTGTAGGCACTAAGTCAATTGTTTGTTTATGTTTTAACATTTAAGGTAAATGAGTAATGATGTTACTCTGACAAACTAGTATAGATCTATGTAACATGGGAATGAGTTTAGGTAGGCTGGTTTCTTTCCGAGACTGTCCTGCCAGGTATTCTGACCTCTGTTTGTGTTTGGCACTTCTTTTTGCAGTGGCTCCATCAACTTGTGCCAGCACAGGCTCTTTGCAGTGGAGCAAGCAGTTCAGTGGCCGGACTATCACTCTGCAGCCGGGTTCTCCGTGCAATGACTTCAGAGGCTACTGTGATGTTTTCATGCGGTGCAGATTAGTAGATGCTGATGGCCCTCTAGCTAGGCTGAAAAAAGCAATTTTTAGTCCACAACTCTATGAAAATATTGCAGAGTGGATTGTGGTAAGTATAGTCTTCATTCATAAAAACCTCAAAATGTTTGATCTTAATTTTACGTGGGCAGAGATCACCAATATTGGACAATAAACACTTTGCCTGTTTGTACTAGAATCATATATGTGTAGACTTGGAATGTTTATATATCCCTGGCTCTTACTTACGTCTGCAGTGATCTGCATCTCTGAATATATTCACAGCTGTGTTAGGTATAGGAGTCACTCTGTTTCCCTCCGCCGCTTTGCTTACATTGTCTCTTGCAGGTGACTTCTGGTGGGACATATGTTAGTGTTTGCACTAGGCTTTTCAGGAAGCTGTTACTTGTTTGTTTGTTTGTTTGTTTGTTTTAAATTTCTCTGTTGTTTCAGTAGGACAGGTAGCCAGCTATGAGTCCCATCTTGCTCAATAGTAAAGATGAGAAAGAGATAGATTTCTGAAGGCTTTTCCCCCTTCATTTGTTATTTTTTTCTTCTTCTGATCTTTCAGGGTAATTTCTGAGTCTTGTCTGTGATAGATGTTGAACAATGTAAGATCATATGAACAGCTGGTCACAGATCCCTTAATGGCTGTGCTGCTTATTGGGTCCTTATCTACTGAACTGAATTTAATTCCTAAGTTCACATTTCTCTAAATTGTAAAATCATTGACTTGCAGGGCCAACTCAGTTAGTAGAGTACTTGACTACTGTGCAGGAGCCTCTGAGTTGTTGGAACCAGTACTCATGAAATGGGGCGTTGTGGCACATACGGTTATTCCTAGCACTTGGAAGGTAAAGGAGGAAGACCAGACGCCTAAGGTCTTCCTCACGTAGTATGTAGCTCATTCTGGCCAGTCTGGATTATATGAGAAGCTGTCTCAAAACAAGACAAACCTTGAAGCATTGCATCTCCTCTGGCTTTCTTAAAGAATTGCTGTGATTAGCCTAAATGTTCATGCACTCCAAGTGACTTGTGTAGGAGACTTACTGGCAGGTGACATGTTTAGGAATGTGCTATACCTAACACCAAGTAGTTTGCTTTGTCAACTGACTTAGAACTCAGACTCTTCCCTTTCCAAGTTACTACTTTTTTTTTTTTTTTTTTAAGTAGATGTAGTGAAAGATTCCTTTCTGTAAATTAGCAATGAGAATGCTTATGTTCTGGAATGGATTAATCAGACAGTGTATGTCAGTGAGGTAACAGTTGCCCTTTATTTTATAATGTCAACGTGGATGTAGCATCCTCAGCTAGCACTATCCTCAGTGCCTGAGAGCAGACCAAGATACTTTTGTGAGCATTAGCCAGGTCAAACAAGACCACAAATGCTGAGTTTGTTTGACATTATTTGTCTCATCTGATTTTGTGCAGTTTCCTTGCATAACAATGTTTGTTTTATATTAATGATAGTTTGTGTCTTGGTGTCCTATCATTTCTGTGGTAATATGTACTGTTAGGCTGTTCTTCGACAAGAGGCTGTGCAAGAAGTGAAGGACTTCCTTCACTGTGTTTTTTCCAGTGCTGCCTGGTGTCCTTTTGTCTCTGTTGATGGTGCTCTATGACTCCTTTTCTCCTCATGCAGTTCTGTGGAGTTTGAAGAACCTTGAGGACACTTCAATATTTTATGGGTACGGTTGTCATGGAGATGCTATTATTTTTTTTTTTTTTTTTTTTGGGTGGAGAGTTGTTTTGACAACCACGTTTAGATTTTTCCAGAATGTGCTCTGCTGAGTTTGTCTAGCTAGGAGGCATTGATAAACACTCCATAGCTTTAGCACCTGCTAAATGTAGTTCTTGAAAAGACTTCGAGAGTGTTCACCATTAAATCTGTTGAGACCCTGGGCCATTATCACCTGTTTAAGTGGGAGTTGAGGACATCAGTAATTCTTTTCCAGTTTCTGCTATAGTTGATGTCTTATTTTTCTTTCCATCTTTTGCACTAGGTTTGATGTTGTAGAGAACCATTTTTTACCTCTTTTTTTTTTTTGATTTATCATTATATGTCTCCTTCCTTTCATTCTCACTATGTTGTGACTTTTTAAAGTTTGCCAAAAGCTTGTGTTTTTATCATCATCATCATCAACAACAACAATAACAACAACATTCCTTATACCCCTTTTCACTATGGTGTCTAGGTCTCTAATCCCTGGGCTTCAGGGGTCTCTTTACCTTCAGCCTCTGAGTAGCTGGGTTTGTACACACTCCCTTATTTTTTTTGAGGCAAGTCTTGTATTAGCCCTAAACCTGGTACTTTGCATATAGCCCAAGTAGCAGCCTCCAAAATGAACTCTCTCCCTCTCCTTCTCTTCCCTCCTTTTCTTCCCTCTTCACCCTCTCCCTCTTCCCTCTTCCCTGTCCTCTCCCTCTCCTCCCTTTCCCTCCTTTCTCCCTCCTGCCTATCCCTCCTCCCTCCCTCTCCCTCTCCCTCTCCCTCTCCCTCTCCCTCTCCCTCTCCCTCCTCCCTCTCTTCCCTCTCTTCCCTCTCTTCCCTCTCTTCCCTCTCTTCCCTCTCTTCCCTCTCTTCCCTCTCTTCCCTCTCCCTCCTCCCTCCTCCTTCTCTTCCCTCTCCCTCTCCCTCGCCCTCTCCCTCCTCCCTCTCTTCCCTCTCTTCCCTCTCCTCTCCCTCCCTCTCCCTCTCCCTCTCTTCCCTCTCCTCTCCTCCCTCTCCCTCTCCCTCTCTTCCCTCTCCCTCCTCCCTCTCCCTCCTCCCTCCTCCCTCTCCCTCTCCCTCTCCCTCTCCCTCTCCCTCTCCCTCTCTTCCCTCTCCCTCCTCCCTCTCCCTCTCCCTCCTCCCTCTCCCTCCTCCCTCTCCCTCCTCCCTCTCCCTCCTCCCTCTCTTCCTCCCCCTCTCCCTCTCCCTCTCCTCTCTCTCCCTGTCCCTGTCCTCTCTCCCCTCTCCCCTCTCCCCTCTCCCCTCTCCCCTCTCCCCTCTCCTCCCCTCTCCCCTCTCCCCTCTCCCCTCTCCCCTCTCCCCTCTCCCCTCTCCCTCTCCCCTCTCCCCTCTCCCCTCTCCCTCTCCCCTCTCCTCCCCTCTCCTCCCCTCTTCCCTCTCCCCTCTCCTCCCCTCTCCCCTCTCCCCTCTCCCCCCCTCTTCCCTCTCCCCACCTCTCCCCTCTCCCCTCTCCCCTCTCCCCTCTCCCCTCTCCCCTCTCCCCTCTCCCCTCTCCCCTCTCCCCTCTCCCCTCTCCCCTCTCCCCTCTCCCCTCTCCCCTCTCCCCTCTCCCCTCTCCCCTCTCTTCCCCTCTCCCCTCTCCCTTTCATTCTCACTATGTTGTGACTTTTTAAAGTTTGCCAAAAGCAAACTTTAAAACACAAAAGCTTGTGTTTTTATCATCATCATCATCAACAACAACAATAACAACAACATTCCTTATACCCCTTTTCACTATGGTGTCTAGGTCTCTAATCCCTGGGCTTCCCCTCTCCCCTCTCCCCTCTCCCCTCTCTTCCCCTCTCCCCTCTCTTCCCCTCTCCCCTCTCTTCCCCTCTCCCCTCCCCTCTCCCCTCTCTTCCCCTCTCCCCTCTCTTCCCCTCTCCCCTCTCTTCCCCTCTCCCCTCTCCCCTCTCTTCCCCTCTCCCCTCTCCCGTCTCTTCCCCTCTCCCCTCTCTTCCCCTCTCCCCTCTCTTCCCCTCTCCCCTCTCTTCCCCTCTCCCCTCTCTTCCCCTCTCCCCTCTCTTCCCCTCTCCCCTCTCCTTTCTCTGTCTCTTATCAAGACAAGGTTTTTCTGTGTAGCTCTGGCTGCTCTGGAACTCACTCTGTAGACCAGATTGGCCTCACTCAGATCTGTTTTCTCTGTCTCCCACCCAAGTGCTAGAATTAAAGGAATGTGCCACCTCCTCCTGGTTCACTTTCTCATTTTTAAAATCAGTTTCTATCCCCATATTTTGTTCTAGCTTTATGAATGTAGATACTAAGTATCTGGTATTTTTTTATTTTGAGTGAGAGATTTAGGGCAGTGGTTCCCAAGTGGACCACAGGCTACAATTGCTTTCAGGTTGATTGTCCAGTGCCTCTGAGAAAACTAGAGGCTGGTGTGTGATCCAGAGACATCCTGAAATGTATATGTCTTTGTAGCTTTGTTTTCAAAACAGTCATAGAAGCATTTATTCACAGAAGGATTATCAACCTAGACGTCCCAAGACCAGCAGCTATTGGTGCTAGTTGTACATTGAGTGTCACCACAGGGCCTAGACCAAGTAAGCCAGAGCTCCTAGAATTGGCCTGAAGTATCTACATGCCCATGGAGGCTGGAAGAATGCATTGGGTCCCCTAGAGCTGGAGTTACAGATGTGTGAACTCCCATGGGGTTCCTGAGAATTAAAGTTGGTTTCTTATGGAATTGAGAGAGACGGATGTAAGTGCAGGAACTCACAGTCTAGTGTAGGACATGGAAGACAGGCACATAGAAGTGGGTTTCAGTTCTGGCTGTTGTTTTCATAGAAAACAGCAGGTTCTATTGGAGAAGTCTTAAATTTTTTTTAATTTTTTGTTTTTGATTTGTTTGGTTTTTGTGTGTGTTTTATGTATGTGGTGCTGGGGACTGACCCCAGGGCTTTACACGCTTTAGACAAATCATCTACGACTTAGCCACTGGAAAGTTCTCTTTAAAAAGACAACTACATTAAGTGCTGGCAGTAGCAGATGTACAGGAATGTTTCATGGAAAAGAAGTACATGAGTTTTACACACCAACACAGTTTGAATGTTTAGTGAATTTTAGTGATTGACAAACTACTCCATTGAAAAGCAGGCCTGCTTCTTGCCCTGAAGCCTGTCTGCCCAGGATGAATTTCCTGTGTGCTCTGTGTGCTCTTCAGGATCTGAGTAGAGCCATGCTGCTTCGCATACTCAGGCTTCATTTTCTGTTTTCCTTTCCCACTCCTTGGAGTTTAAATGAAAAGGGGGCATAATCAAACCCATTGTTTGAGCAGCTGTAGCACTGATAGCCTAATGGAAGGTGCTAGGAGCACAGGCATCTGGAGACAATAGCGTGTTAGGAAGAAATGAGAAGCACTTAGGATGGAGGTAGCCACTTTGACAGTACTAGGCCTCAGCCTCAGTGGAGCAGGACTGCCATTGCCCTCGTGCTTAAGAATTGACTGCAGTACAGAAGGACAGAAGGCTTTGATCCCAGAAGGAACTCAGAAACGTGCAGGAAACTAACTGGGCTCCAGGAATCCTGAGCTTGCAACATTGTTCAAAGTTGTCTCTGGACTGGACAGACTGACAGCAGTCTTGTACTCTGCCTCTTGATAAATAGCAGCTATGTTACTTGAGATTAAAAATAGAAAAATAATAGAAATCCATAGAAAGCTTCTATAACAAGGATGATACCATCCTGAGGACAAAGAAGGAAGGAACTCTGAAAATTGCTTTTTATAGCAAACAAAAGAATATTTTAGAAAATTTAAGGTCTAAGGTAGGATACAAGAAGTAGATTAAAGAGCAGATTGTAGGCTTCGAATAAACATTCAATAGAGCACAAAAGTATACCTGTCACACCTAGAGCAGCTGGAAAACATTACAGAAACTGATGTTTTGTCTTTCTGGACTTTTATTTTACTCATAGATCATAAACCAACACAATAGTTTGCTTAAATGACTTGGGAGAAAAGAGTAGATTATAAACCCGTGGTTTCTAAGCCAAATTCAGCCTTATCCACGTGTTTTGTGTGGTCTGCACATTGCATTTAGACACTCTGAACAAGTTCGCCAGCATTTACAATAGACTTCATATAGAAATTCAGATTTATAACTTCTAAAAAACAGATCTTTGGTCGGGAAGATTGAATTGTATTGGACATTCCTGCCACGAAGACATTTGAGTTTCACACCTGTGCTTACAACTTTTCATTATGTTAGAGATTCTTTTAAGATGAAACAAAAGGTTTTTTTAATATGAGGGAGCTTATGTATGCAGAGAAAGTGACTGGGGGTGTTTTGACATAGCATGTGTTTTTATTTTAGGATCTGGGTAAACAGTACAGAGTTATGTGTAAAACCTCAAATGATAGAGACGTTTTAAATGTTTTGCTAGAAATAATTAGTAGTAATTGCATAAGTGTTACAATAATCTGCATTAAAGCCAGTGTGGATATTCAGAAACTGAAAGCGGTAAATATTGTATATGATGGATGTTAGTGTCTGCTATCTTAAAACAATTTAATTCTGTTCCTGTCCAGGCTCACTGGTGGGCAGTACTGCTTATGGGAATTGCCCTGATCATGTTAATGGCTGGATTTATCAAGATTTGCAGTGTTCACACTCCAAGTAGTAATCCAAAGTTGCCTCCTCCTAAACCACTTCCAGGTAAGGTGCTGAGCAATGGGTGCTGCAGTGAGCAGAGCCAGAGCTTCAGGCAGGGAGGATGCAGCCCTGGGGGGAGGGGGGCTTTAGTAACTGAGTTTATAGGGCTTTGTGTTTGATAAATTGCCTGACAAATGATTCACTGGCTATGTAATTGTTCATCAGTCCTGTCTAGTTATCGACTACCATTGTCATGCTGATCTATCCTGAGTGTTAAGAAACATTTGACCAACATTTTGATTTTTGGTTGGATCCTCCTTCCTTGTTTTTGTCTTAGTCTCTTACCATACCTTGTTTTTGTTACAGTAGTTAAAGTGATTTTAAATTATTGGCCTTTGTATCTAAATAGTTAGTGGCTCTGACACTATTTGCAGTGTTTGTGTTCTTGAAATAATTTCTGGTATGGAAGCACATTTTCCTCTGGAAGAGGCTTACTGAGAAATACAAATCTGTATGTAGGGGACTCTTAGGTTCAGATGTTAAGAACCTATCAAATAGTCTCCCCCCGCCCCCATTTTCAGTCTGGGGGATACTGCCACTAGGATAAATCAACTCTGAGCATTTGAGGAAGACAAGAGCGGAGGCAGCTCTTCTGTTACACGTTAGTCTTACTAGTCCCTCCCTTCCCCTATCCAGGGTGTGTGTGGCTGTTCATGATAGGTGTGGGGAGGACATTGCCTAAGACGGTGGCAGGGAAGTCAGGATTGGGTGCTGGCGTGTACCCCTCCTCTGGAGAGCCTTGTCTCAGGTCAAAGTGGTTTCTTCTACTTTGCATTTTGCCTCAGCTATTCCCTTGCATTTTCCTGTGTTGGGACAAGAGAACCCAGGAGTCATGGTGGGGTAGAGGATGTCTGATTTGATATACTCGCTTTCTTAAGTTTCCTGAGTCAGAACCCAGGCACTTGTGTGAGTTTAACACATTTCCAAAAGCTACAGGACACCTTTGAGGCACCGTTGCCATGGTGCCCTCCTTCAGTGGAGCAGATGTTGGACTTGTGTATTGACACCTCTGAGAATGATTGTCATCTGTTAAACCTTCACAAAAGTGCTGAGCATTTACTTAAGGATGGTTTTAAAGTTTTCATGATAGACTGTGCGAGTGACTTGCCATCTTGCTGTGCAGACGGGCCTCAAATGTCTGTCAGGGCTGCAGTCACAGAGTCTGCCCTCAAAGCTATAATCATTGTGACTGATCAGTCTCATTCTTTAAGTACTTGAAATGTGCCTCATCACTGTTGAGATGTGTTGTTAAATATTAAATATGGATCAGACTTAAAGACTTAAAATAGTGAAATATTTTAGTAATTTTTATATTGAGTACATGTTAAGGTTGGTATTTTTAACTTGAATTGGCCTAGATAAAATAAATATTAAAAATAATTTTTAATTTAATTTTATTATGGCCACCAGAAAACTGAAGACTGTGTTACAGGGCACATACTTCTGCTGGTCAGTGCCAAAGAATAGCTTTTCTTGGTGAAGAGTGCTTCCCTTTTGAAGATGAGATCAGTGAGCTGTTTTGCTTTCTTTGCAGGCACTTTAAAGAGGAGGAGACCGCCACAGCCCATTCAGCAGCCCCCGCGCCAGAGGCCCCGGGAGAGTTATCAAATGGGACACATGCGACGCTGATGCAGCTTTTGCCTTGGTTCTTCCTAGTGCCTACAGTGGGAAACTTCACTCCAAAGAGAAACCTGTTAAGTCATCATCTGCAAATGAAACCCTCACAGTTAATAGTTGAAGAAAAAAAAAAATGGCAAGAGATCATGTCCTCAGACCAGGTGGAATTACTCAAAATTTAAAGTCTGAAAATTTTAATTTTGGGGGAGGGGTGGGATGGAAAAGGAACCCAATTTTCTTATGGACAGATATTTTTAACCTAATGGCACAAAGTCTTAGAATATTATTATGTGCCCCGTGTTCCCTGTTCTTCGTTGCTGCATTTTCTTCACTTGCAGACAGACTTGGCTCTCGACAAACTTTTATCACAAATTGAAATATATTTTTTTCAACTGCCAATCAAGGCTGGGAGGCTCGACCACCTCAACATTGGATACATCACTTGCCAATGTACATACCTTGTTATATGCAGACATGTATTTCTTACGTACACTGTACTTCTCTGTGCAATTGTAAACAGAAATTGCAATATGGATGTTTCTTTGTATTATAAATTTTTCTGCTCTTAATGAAAAATTACTGTTTAATTGACATACTCAGGATAACAGAGAACGGTGGTGTGCAGTGGTCCAGGATGCTGTAATACTTCATGCAGGCAGTTTTGAAATGAGAATCATTTTCCCTTTTTCTTATGGTGGAGTTGGTTCTTACATCTTTTTCCTTGTTACACGGCTGCTGTGAGCAGGAGAGGCTGCGCTGAGGAACGCAGCTGATGTCTTACAAACTGGTCAGCAGCAACATTTGGCTTCAGAGTCAGCTCTTTATGTAGACGTCTGATTTCTGCTTAGTATTTTATACTTCCTAAATCATTTCCATTTTTAATCGCTAGGCGAATTTTTTTCATGCCTTGGTAGGAATTATGTTGAAAATGATTATTTTCATCAGTAGCCTGTTTATTACTTTGTGTGTTCCACATACTTCAAACATGCTAATTCTGTTGTTACCCGATATGGGAAAGAAAGTCAGTGTCTTCATTGAACTATTTGGACAGTTCTTCAGCACACTGTCACTGATCATTGGTAACCACTAGGGATGAGTCATTTGCTCAGCTGGTAGTTGAGATTGTAGATAGGTTTTTCTGATATTATTTACTCCCCACCCCCTACCCCAAGACATTTTAGCAACAATGAAGGTAGACAGCACAGTGTCCCATTACAAATTTCTTTTTTAAGCAGATATAAATATTGGCATTTTTAAAGAGAAAGCAAAAGCATTTAATGTATTAACAGGCTTATTGCTATGCAGAAAATGGAGGGGGCATTAAAAACTGTAAGCTTGTGACATATTCATTGCTTCTGTTTTCCAGCTACATCACTTAAATTAGAAGTCAACAGCAGTGATTTTCCTGGCCTTACATAGGAGGCAATTAGAGAAGGTTGACAAGATTACTGTGTTTGGCTTTTTTTTTTTTTCTTCCTTTCTTTCTTAAGAGTCTAAGGTTTACACAATCACTCACAATGTGACGCGAGCCAGCAAGGCCAAAACCGCTAGAGAAACAATGGGATCTCTCCTTGTAAACTTGTACAGTACGCGGGACTTTTTTCAAAACAGCTTTTTGTACATGATTTAGAGACAAATTTTGTACATGAAACCCCACATAGACTATAAATAATTCTAACCCAACAAGTAGGTAGCTGTGTATGACACTGCTTTAAATCATTCAAATGCCTTTGTTTTTGGACTGTGCAAAGGTTGGAAGTGGGCTTGCATTTCTAAAATGGTGACTTTTATTCTGCAAGAGTTCTTAGTAACTTCTTGAGTGTGGTAGACTTTGGAACATGTACATTTTTTGCTTGTAATGTTATCCTGTGGTAGGATTTTGGCAGTTACGCACTGCCCTATTTTATTTTGAGTCTAAGTTAAATGTTTTCTGAAGAGATACATGCACTGAACTGTTTCCACTACAAATCAAGATGTGGTAAAAATGAAAGGACCAGGACCAGTGAGATCTAATACTACTGTCAGTTTAATGTCCACTGTGTTTTATACAGTATCTTTTTTTTGTTGTTCACTTTGGAAATTTTTACTAAAACCTGCAAAAAATAAAGTATTGTGCAAAGATGTAAGGTTTTTTGAAACTTGAAATGCATTAATAAATAGACTTGATGAAATCAACTTGATGGGTCTATGCTCTTTGAACTCAGAACGGTCAGAAGCAGCCACCGTGCTGAACGAAGGACTATTCAGCAGAAAGGTCTCTGTCCGTGCAAGTGCAGGTGTTACTGCTACGCCACAGTGAAGAGTGATTGTCGTTCTCATACATACATGCATGTTAGAAGTCGGTCAATGTCTAATTTATCTGAGTGTGTAATGCTCATCCATAATTTCAGTACTGTAGAGGCTAATGTAGGAGGATCAGGAGAGTAAGGGCCAACCTAGGCTACATGCAAGAGTCCTTCTTTAGACAATCCTGGTAAAGTAATTACCTAGCAGGCACATGGACCTTGTCTTCAATTCATAGCTCCCCAACCAGTGCCCTCACACAAAAGAAGACCTGGTCTAGTGAAAATATATTTGAAATTCTAAACTAACATTTTCCTGTCTTATCAGATTTATTGTATATTGTAAACAAAGAATTGTCATTGTAGTATTACCTACGAAAGAAATTATTTTGTATACAGGATAGTGCTCGTTATGGAATAATATGCCCCAAATTCCTATTTTAAAATTAAGACTAGCTGTAAATATGGGTATATATTAAATAAGTAAATATGTAATACTTTGGGTTTTTTTTTTAAGTGGAAGTCACACTCTATAGCTGGCTTTGAACTCACCATCCCTGCCTTTGCCTTCCAGGTGCTGGAATCAGGGGCACATACATCTGTGCCTACCTTTACTTTTACAGTAGAGTTGCTTAATAATTGTGGGAGGGGGGTTGTTTTGTTTCCCCCAGGAAACTGATAATTTTTACTAAGTTAGATAATTACAAATTTGTTGCTGCCTAAATTTTGTTTGGAATTTATTTTTGGTACAGTTTTCTAAATTTCAACACCAGTTTATAAACAACTATATCATTACAGTTTCAGGATTTAGTGATTTCCATAGCATGAGGCAATATGCAGGCTGGGGAAGGATTTATCTAAGGAAGACAGTTTTATAAGATTAGTCTTGGCTTTTCAGTATTTTTAATACTTTGTTGTCTGGGTACTTCAAATTTGTTGCATTCATAGTTGAATATAAACTGAAGATTTGCCATAACTGAGCAGTTTTCTATTTCTAAGTCCTGTCTTGGGCTGCTATTGTTTTTAAGACCTAATTGCTGCTGTCAACCTGGTGTCTTTGGTAGCTGTGAGGTGTGCATACTTGTCCTTGCAAAAGCCTTTAAGGTCTCTTGGAGTGTTTCTTTTTTTGTTTTAAATTTTTTTATGGGATATTTTATTTACATTTCAGATGTTATCCCCTTACCCCATTGCTCCCCCCCCCCAACCAGGAACACCCCCCCCCGTCTCATCCCTCCTCCTGCTTCTATGAGGATGTACCCCCACTCACTCCCCCACCTTCCCACCCTCGAGTTCCCCCACACTCAATGTCCAGCCTTCATGGGACCAAGGACCTCCTCTCCCACCTATGCCCAACAAGGCCATCCTCCCCTGCATATAGAGCTGGAGCCATGGGTCCATCCCTGTGTGCTCGCAGGCTGCTGGTTTAGACCCTGGGAGCTCTGGTTGGTTGGTATTGTTGCTCTCACTTGGAACATTTCTAATCAAAGGTCTCAGAGCATTGATGTAGCAAATGTGAACCTAGGTACAAGGGAGATAGTCATTCTCCATACTTACAGGGTCAGGGACTCCTGAAGCCAGGGAGCAGGGAGGATGCCAGTTTGAAGCAATTAATCATCTTTAGAGAAGCCACTAATGCTGTGAGGGACACTTTTTTTCTGCCTCGGAAACGAAAGATCATCACTTTACCTAGAGTGCAGCTTTGATTTTAGCATTTTAGGTTCTCAATTAAGAACTCTGAGGCCGGGTAGGTATGGTGTGTATGCCAGTAGCCCTAACTACTTAGGAGGCTGGGGCAGCAGTGCTTGTTCCCTAGAGATAGCAGCCAGGCTGGGCAACAGAGCAGCCAAGTTCCCAAACAGGAGCCACATCAGCAACAAGAAGAGTAAAGACTTCCAGTTGATTTTTTTCTCCCCATTTATTACCAGTTTAACATTTTCATTATTGTTTCTGGACCTGACTCTTTAGTGAGACACAGATTAAACCTTTGTACTCTGTATTCCATATGCTTTGTGTTTTCAGACACATACCTATGTGCTGTTTTCATTAGAAATGTGTCTTTATAACTAATAAGCTTCCAGAATGTGTTTTCTGTAAGAGGGTTGGATGCAATGTTTATTACCTTCTCTGCCTTGAAATCCTCGTAAAAACAACAGGGCTAATCCAGCACAGAGCAGGCGAAGCGAAGAACATGGTAACAAGAATACATTTGTGTCAACTGGGAAGCAGAGGGAGGTGTCTGTCTGGTTTGGCAGCTCCAGGGTCACCACATTCTAAGCCTGAAGTGAAATGGGCAGCTGGGCATGGGATAATGGATGCTCTGGTCTCCACTGTCAAGATTTCAGGGCACAATATGTGAGTAAATGCATATGACTAAAACTATAATTTGTAATCCACCTTTCTTATTTAGCAAAATAGTGATGCTGTATTAACTGTTCTGAGGGCTGTAATGATCTCACCCCATGGAGGTATCAGATGCCTTTTTACATTAATCACTTTCCCATTGTTTGGATATTTAAGTTCCAGATTGTTCACTGTTTTAAACAATCCTTTGTGGAAATCTTAAGTCTAATGATACAGTCTTAAAAGAGTTTTGGGTTAAAGGTGTTTAAAAGATCATTGATTTTTAAAAGTGATAGTCTTTCACTGTTAAAATATAAGAATTTCTTTTTAAAGAAATATGAGGGCATGTATTACAGCCACATTTTTAGAAATTAAACAGTGGAAGACTGTTTAATTGATTTCATGAAGGTCAAAATTTAGTGCTCCAGCTGTGGTCTTCAAATACCATTTTCTTTAAAGAGTCAGACTTCCTTGGATAAATGGTTAATTCTGGGTGTAGGGAAAGATATGTATGAGAGAGAGAGAGAGAGAGAGAGAGAGAGAGAGAGAGAGAGAGAGAGAGAGAGATATAGATTGTCACACCAGAGGTCTATACAATGATTCAGGAAGCACTTTGAAGATAATTTTAGCAACAATAAAAATAATATCTTCAAGAGATTAAAATGCTGGTTTTACAAATTCATGCTTACCTTTGGAATATGAAAATTTTAAAGACATACTGGCCAGAAAACCGAAGAAAAATACAGAATTAGGATGTTGCCGTTTTACCCTTCGGGGATGGAGGGGTGGAGAGGATACCCTCCAGGCACTGTTCAGCTTCAGGAAGAGACAGAGGGGCAGAGGGCAACTTTCAGTGGAAGCACATCTCTTCAGGAACAAACCCACCAAGTCTGACCATATCCTGATCAAGCTTCTAGACCTAACACCACTTCCTAAAAATAGAAGGAACAAATGAAAGCACAGGGGATGTCCACACAATCCAAGCTTCGGAGAACTGCAGAGAAAGTGACCAACTAAAATTCAAAGGAAGAAAAAGATCAATTAGAAGAGACTTAGCTTGCCAAGACAATTGATGAGCTTGTTTGGATTATGCAATGGGAAAAAGATCATTAGGGCTATGTGAAATTTGATTTGATAGTTGGTGATTGTAAGAGATTACACTTATATTTAGTATTTATATTTTATTTTAATTTTTTGTTAGGTACTGGGAGTTGAGCCAGGGCTTCAAGCATCCTGGGCATGTGAACTATACCCCTCCCCCCCAGTCCACTACATTTTATTATTATGTGAGAGTGCTGTGTGATTACATTCTTAAAGGAAGCCCTTATCTCATAGAGATACAAACTGAAATATTATTAAAGTGATGATTAGTGTCTTAAGATGTCTGTAAAAATAACTGAGGAATTAATTAGTGTTGGCCAGTGTGTGGAAGAAAGTTGAAAAAAGATCGTGACTTGGTAATTGTTCCGTCTAGGCAATGGGGTACTTAACAATTCAGCATACTGTTTTTTCTACCTGTATTTAAATGTTTTCATTAAAAGTGTTTTAAATATGGATTGAGTTCATGTAAAGGTTTACTCAAGGCTGTATCTATAACCTATGTTCATGATGAGTTTCATAATGATTTTTTAGTGGAATTAAGCTTGAACCAATCAAGCTAACATGATTAATTATATTCTGCTCCAGTTTCAATGAATGATTAATTGATTTGAGTATGAGGGTAAAATTTGAAACTATCAGTCATTCGGAAGTCTTAGTAAGTAGCTGTTCGATCCCTCCTTACTTTCACAGTATTATGTGACTTGCTAACTACTTAGGGAAAAGAATTCTCTTCTATTACATATCAGGAGTTATGGTCAAGTTCCCCACAGTAAACTTACAAATCCTACTTTGGGTTAAATTGTTGGGGGCCGACTTTAGCAGAAAGCGGCTATCAGCTTTGCAGCCATCTTGAGCCATATACCCTGACATGAGACTTGTTTTACATCAGCCTACAACAGCTGAGCACACTCTGATAACATCTTGGTTTAGATACCTTGGGTGTGTGAGATTAAAGGTGTGTGACTTAAAGGTGTGACTTAGAGATCAGATTTTAGAGACAAGACCTAAGGGCATGATTTAAAGGCGTGACCAAAAGGCATGGCTTAGAAGTGAGACATATAAAAGGCAGAGACAGACAGAAGAAATTGAGAGAACAATTTGGAGTAACAGAGATTCAGACACTAGGAGTAGGAGTAGACATTAGACACTCGGAAGAGAACAAGAGGAGTACAACTAGGAACTGGAATGAGTACAACTAGGAACTAGGAGCTAGGAACTCAAGACTTGGGACTTGGACTAGGAAGAGAGACTGAAGAATAAACAGGATTGAATCACACTCTGTCTGGTCTCCATTCTTCGAGTTCGTCCTCACTCTCTCTCTTGCTGAACCCTGACCTGCAGACCTGAGTGGCAGCTTGGGCTGGGATACAGTGGCCGCCAAGCGTGGAGTGGAGAGGGCCGCAACATTTTTGGCGCCTGAACAGGGACTAGTGTGGTTCTCAACATTTTTGGCCGCCCAAAGTGGGGCAGCTCGGGCCTCAACATTAAATGTTAAGTAGCTCAGTACAGTAAACTGGAGTCCCCACCCATCCTTCTTGTTTAAGTGACACTGATCCCTGAATGTATCTTTTAAAAGGTATCCTGGGATTGTCTTTCTTTCTTTTCACTATAAGGGGATTACAATAATTTGGCATAATATGAGTTGTCTTACATGAAAGATGAAAGTTTTGGGAGGTGGAGGCTGTTTAGTAATTCTGGTAGACTCAGTTACTGTGCTTGTTTGTCAGTGTGTTTTACTGCCCTTTTCCCTCTCTGACTTGGGCATAGGAGTTTACCTCGTGTGTTACTGATTGTCAGTTTTTATAAATTAAAGTGTCAACGTGTTACTCATTTTTCCTAATTTATTTCTGTAATAGCACCGGTACCCTTATCAGTATCTTTGTTAACAATGTTCTGCTCCCTCTCAGCCTATCAGCAGAGTTGGAATTCTGGCCTGCACTAGGCGTAGTTGCTAAACTATGTGGACTGGTTATTCACTTCAGTCATTCACTGGGCAGATTGTTTGAAAAATTATTTACTTTAGTGAGAGATGGCTCAGCAGTTAAGATGGCTGCTCTTTCAAAGGACCTGGATTCAGTTCCTCAACCCCCACATTCTACCTCACACCCAGCCATAACTCCAGTCCCAGGGGATCCAGTGATGTCTTCTGCCTCTGCCAGCACAGGCATACAAGCTTACACGTACGCAAAACACTCACACACAGGAAACAGAAAAGCTACCTTCTTTTAAAACCAGACATTAAAAAAAATATTTTAAATACTTTGTATTCTTTGGCAGTTTTATACATACGTGTTTATATTTACCTACAGTTGCCAGGCCCCAATCCCAGCATGTACCTGTTTACATTCTTTTTAAATAACCGTACTGTGTCCACTTAGTACTGTCTGCATGAGCATAAGTAAGCCATCAGTGGCCACCATAACATACCCCCACACACACACACATGTACATACCACACACACACACACACACACAAAGACACTCTCCCCCATCACCCATCAATTGTTAATAACTCCTCAGCTAGAGATAGTCTCCTGGATGCCTTCCATATTCCTGACAGAGTTATTGACTGCCTGATCTTGTGCAGGTGACCACATCTGCTTTACCCTTATGACTATAATGGCCAGGTCACATCCAGAAGACAGCATTTCACAGCACTCCTCCCCTTGTGTGATGTTCTCTGCGCCTTGTGGAGGCTGAGTACTCAAGTCACTCCCTGTGTTTTGACCAGGTGTGGGTCGATTCATTGACTGCAGCCCATTGCAGAAAGAAGCAGCACTATTCTACAGACAGAAACACTTAGATGACAGCTTCACAGCATGTCCACTTATAAAACAACAGAAGTAGCTTCCCATGCTAGGGCCCACGTCCTCCCTACCTGTGGCTCTTTGTCCAGTATCAACCACAAATCTTACTTATTTTAGTGTGTGTGTGTGTGTGTGTGTGTGTGTGTGTTATGGCATGCTTGAAAGTCAGAGGTCAACTTTAAAAAGTCAGTTCTAGCCTTCTACCTTGTTGAGATGGAGTATTTCTTTTTTTTTTTTTCTGCAGTTGCACCGTGTTTTCCAGACTTTACAATAGCTTCTGGGCAGTTCTGTCTTTGCTTCCCATCTTGTTGTAGTACATGGCCCCACATCTGACTTTTTATATGGACTCCAGGAATCAAACTGCATGGTATCCCTTTTATCTGAGGAGCCAGCTCCCCCCGCCCCCACCCCCCCCCGGCCCAGAATGGGTTATTCCTTAAGGGCTTGGTTGTGCAAGGCCACTATAACTAAGAATAAAGTAGTGAACTTCATCATGACCTTGCCCTGGTGAAGCTGGTGATCCAGCAGGCTAAATAGATGGTAATGTTAATCAGGCATGCATAGAAATAAGCGTGCCATCCCAGCTGTGGGGAGTGCTGAGGGAGAGGCCTCAATGATCAGAGAGCTGAGAGTGAGGTAGGACTGAGGGAGGAGGCAGGGACGAGGTAGAAAGGGTTGTGTGTGAAAACAGTGCTTGAACCAGAAGGCCAAGCGAGGGTTAAATGGTGTGTATGGTGATTTTAATGGTACTGGATTGGCTGCAGGCTGGCCATTGATAACTAATGTTTTCTGGGGAGTTTTGCTCTTGATGTTGTTAGACGTAACCCTAGTCATTTTGAGTCCTCTAAATGTTTATGTTTATTGTTTGTTTGTTTCTGCTTGACACTCTTTGTTTGTGAGTAGCTGGGCAAGTAAACTAGCAAATGCCATGCTTGGTGGTTCTCTTTAAGATATTGGACCAATAATCTAGGAGATGTGAAAGGCTCTTGGGCCTTTAAACCATGACCTCTGTATCATGAATGCTATAAACTTGGGATCAGGACATGGGGCCTTCTGCCACACTAAATGGTGTACCTCTTACCTGCTGCCCCCACCTCCCCAGTACCCATTTCAGGTCACGTACTACAGCATTTGGACAAACTCTTGAAAGAATGCCTTATACTTAGAGGCTTTGGCAAGTCCTGTTTACTCACTGACTGCAGTTTGTCCCTGCAGCCCTCCAGGGACGACATGTGGAGGTCAGAGAATAACTTTGGGAAGTGGTCTTGGCAGTGAGTGCAGTTACTGGCTGAGCCATCTCAGCAGCACCTACAAAAGAATTCAGAGTAGAGCCGATAACCCCAAGACACAGCTGAGGAGTATGGGAATCAAGCACAGTGGCTTCCTAATGTAAAAAGACGGTGAATTGAGTATGAAGGATGCTTCCAACATGGGGTGCAGGGGGTTAAAATGTGAAGGATGGTGTCAGTTGCTAATTGCAGTAGTGGGCTACATTTATAGATGACAGAATCTGTAAGAAAGGAGCTGATGGGTCATTACCCGTGTGACCTCATAAAGGCAAGTGAAGCTCTAGGTCTCTCATCGTTGAAATAAATATAATATTAACTGCCTTAAGGAAGTGTGCTGAAGAAAGAGGTTATATATATGGTACCTTGCATGTGTGGGATACCCAAATACCCACCTGTGTTTGTCTGAAAAACTGCTTAGTGAGCTAAGAACATTCAAATTCCTGCTTTTAAGTCCCTCCTCAAATAGCCATGTACTTAAAGGAGGTTAGTCCAAGTCTAGGAGTGGTCATGTGTGTTAGATGAATGTCTTAACTTTCTGTTGCTGTACTGAAAAGCCTGACCAAAACAACTTAAGAGAGAAGGGTTTACTCCGGCTTACCATTGAAGGGCCCGGTGAATCCTGGAGAGAAGCCAAAGCAGCTAGAGTGGGAAGCAACTGATCACACAGCACTTAGCCTGGAAGCAGCTGCTCAATTGTCTTTGTCTGTTTTATATAGTCCTGGATCTTCTGCCCAGGGAATGGTTCTTCCACTACTGTAACAAAATACCTGAGACAATCCACTTAGAGAGGGGAAAGATTTATTTTTAACTCACGAGGTTTTGTTTGTTTGTTTGCCTGCTTAGTTGCTTTTCTGGACTGAAAGCATGATTTTGAGCTCTGGATTTTCAAGGGATGAATTGGATAAAGCAGGCACTGTTGATAGTAAGTGTTTGAGAAGAAATCCAGAAGAGCATGTGTGTGACAGAAGACAATGGGGAGTAAGGAGTTTCTGGGATGGAGAGGGACCTGCACCTGAGTTCTAGGAGGCACCAGTGGTGAGAAAACAACGCGTAGGCACCGTGTATTTCCAAGCTACAAGAATGAGGCAAAGCATACACATTCCCTTCGAGAGGAGCAAGAGAAAGAACTGTCCTGGCATTGGTCTGCTCACTAACTACACAGGAACTACAACATAAAAACTGACCATCAGGGAGGGAAAAAAGGACAATGTAGAAATGGACCTGGGCAGACCTGCAGCTTGGCCCTCCACTTACACCTCTTTGTTATTCTTCTTGTTGTTGTTTGGTGGTTTTGTTGTTGTGTGTTTTGGGTTTGAGATGAAGTCTTACTATGTAACCTTGATTGGCCTGGAACCCACTAGGCTGGTCTTGCACTTACAGAGATCTGCCTGCCTCTTCTGTCCAAGTGCTGGGATTAAAGGTGCACACCACCATGCCTGGGTGTTGCTTGTTTCCTAAGTCACTACAGTGCTCACCTCAAACTTACTATGAAGTAGACAATGGAATTTCTAATCCTCATGCCTCTACCTCTCAAGTACTGGGATTACAAGTGTGTCCCAGAACACTAGGTGTATATATAGTGCTGAGTATGGAACCAGGGCTTTGTGCTTGGTAGGAAAGCCCTCTATCAACCAACCTATTACCCAAGTCTCTGTCTCACTGAGTTTTCAGAAGGGTCTAAGAATGTGTTCTCATTTTCTTTTACTTGGTGGTGGTTAACTAAATTCCACGTTTACAGAAGAGTTGAGAAGGTCCAAAAGAATATGAGCTCTCAGAAGAACGTTAAAGCAAAAACAGAAGACTGAACCCAAATCAAGATATATTTCAATATCAGCTTTCAAGACAAGAGATACTTGTTCTTCAGTCTGTGAAGGGCCTTTGGCCTGCCACTCTGTGAAAGTCTTTTCCCTTCTTGAGTGGATCACATCACCATCTGCCTTGACAACTCTTCTATAGACTGGTACTAAAAATAGTAAGCAAATCTCAGCAGCTCTGGGCATGGGGGTGGGTGGGAAGAAAAGAACCATTCCAGTGCTCTCCCATGGAGAGAGGCTGTACTGCTGGAGGAGAAATGAAAGCAGTCTTGAAGTCTGGTGTGAGGAATGAAGCAGGGGAGGAACAGAATATTTTGGTGGGAGGAAATATGTGTCTAGTTTTCATAACTTGGTAAAAAATATTTGGTTGTGAGCAACAGAAAGGGGAAAGTAGCCAAAAATCTATAAAAGAAGCCAAATGAAGGAGAAAGAAAGGAAAATTTGATCAATGTGTAAAAATAAAGATAAGTGAAAAAAATAAACAATTAGTAAAGGAGCCAGTAAGATCATGAGGACTCATTATTACACTAAGTATGAGTGGACTACATTTCTCCATTAAAGTCAGAGGCTTTACGTTGAGTAAAAATATTTAAATTATTTATCTATAATGTATCTAGAAAAATATTTTTAAAGGTTTAAATTTTTAAAATTTATTTGAGTAGTGTGTGTGTGTGTGTGTGTGTGTGTGTGTGTGTGAGAGAGAGAGAGAGAGAGAGAGAGAGAGAGAGAGAGAGAGAGAGAGAGAGAAAAGTGAGGTCAGAGGGCAAATTGCTGAAGTCATTCTTCTCCTTCCATTGTATGAATCCCAGGGATTTGGCAGCAAGTACCCTTACCCACTGAGCCATCTTGCCCACTCTAAAATAAAGTTGTAACTTTAAAAAAATTGACAGTGAAGAGATAAAGATAGTAAGACATAGTGAAAGTGGGGATAGTGCAATGGTAGAGTATTTGCCTACTAAGTGTGAGGGTCCTAGGAGTTTGGGGTTAAAAATACTATAAAATGCATTATATAGAACATTTTATGAATCAGAACCACATTAATAAGCTTATGAGAATCAACAGAACTACAAATACAAGTTAATAAAAATGGAAATTTTAAAACTTTTTCAGGATTGGTTCTAATTTATGATCAACAAACTATTTATTTATTTATTTATTTATTTATTTAGTCTGGCTTGGACCTCATGACCCTTTTGCCTCAGCTTCTAAGTGCTGGAATTATAGATGTATACCACTATATCCATCTAGCAAACTCAGCTTATTTCATATGTATATAGTTGTAAAGTAAAAAACAGAATTTTTTTCTTACACTCAGTAGAACATTATAAGGATTTACAATCTACTTGATTACAAAGAATGTCTTGAGAAATTTAGAAATTACTTGTCTTTATAACAACATTCAATAAAATTAGAAATGATTTTAAAACAACCAAAATAGCTTAATTGTTGAAGAATTAAGCTTAATTAGTTGTGCTTAATTGCTGAGCTTAATTAATTGAGAAATTCATCCCTGATAACCTTCAGTGTAAAGAAGAAAATAAAGCAAGCCCTTTAGATTATCTAGAAAACAGTGAAAAGCAAACTGTTTCCATATAAATCCATGCAGAAGAACATGGACAGGCTTAGAAACTACTGTCATCAAAGAAGAAAGACTAGGGGCTAAGGAGATGGCTTCATAAGAGCACTTGCTTTGCCAGTATAAAGACCTGAGTTCAAATCCCCCAAACCCATGTAAAACTCCAGGCATGGCCATGTATACCTGTAACCCCAGCATTGTTGAATAGACAGAGGTGGATCCCAGAATCTCATTGGTAAGCAAGCCTAACAGAAGAGTTTCAGATTCAACAACAGACCATGTCTCAAGGCAATAAGGCAAGATGTCAGCCATCTTGCTCTGGGTTCTTCATGAGCACACATGGGTACACACACTCACATACTCATGCTCTGCCACCATATGCCAACACACATCACCACACATTCACTGTGCTGGGATTGAAACAGCCTTTGCTTATGCTGGGCAAGTGCTTGGAGCCACTCCAGTCTGTATTTGCATATATTTTAAAGAGAATCTCTAGGAATTCAGAGAAACGCCACTGTCCTCCTCAGATTTTTCTTGATCACTGACTGAGCTATTAACCTTTAAATCCTACACAGTTTGCAGATTTAATATTGAACAGGGCACTGTGTCTGCTGTCCTCAGTCAGTGCTTATGGCCCTTCCAAGTACCTCAGAATTGTTTGAACTGCAGAGTTCTTGCTTTCTGCTTTTATGGTAGCTTTTATTTTATTCATTATTATGGTCATATGTTTCTCTGGATCTTCCTTGCCTGAAGGTGCTTCACAACTCTTTAAAAATAAATGTGATGTGTAATATAAAAGCTGAGGTTCTAAGGGTTACATGCAAAAGCACAGAATATATGGTTTTACAGCTATAACCTTTTCTTTAATTAAAAATGATTAAGGGCCAGCAAGACTTCATGGTGGGGAGAGGTGCTGCCAAGCCTAACGGCCTGAGTGTGACCCACAGAACCCACTTGGTGGAGGAGAGAATCAGTTCTCAAAGTCCTCTGACTTCTACATAGGTCCCCCCACTCTGCCTCAAATAAACAAACAAATGTAATTTTTAAAATTGTTGGGTGTGGTGGCTTGAAATCCCACCATTCAAGAGGCTAAGATAGGACAATTACCTTGAACTCAAGGCTAGCTGGGGCTACACAGTGAGATGCTGTATCAGAAAAGCAAGAACTCATTATAAAAGAAGGGCATGAAACTAAAGGGGGAGTTAATAGGGCTGGAGAATGAGGAAGGGGAAGAAGAGGAGGAAGATTACAGGAGAAAAGGATGAGAACATATCATATGCAAATGTGAATGCATTATAGTGAAACACTTTGGTGCAATTAATATGTGCAATCAAAAATTTACCTTTCAGCATAGTGCCAAGACTAAAGCCTCAGTTCATTGCTGTAGAACCAATATACAAAAATGTTACCTCCCTTAAAGATGTGGGCTAATCTCATGAAAATGAGAGGGTTGGCAAGATGGTTTACTTGCTACCAAACCTAATAATCTGAGTCCTATCCCTGGAAGCCATACAGGGGAGAAGAAAGCCATTCCTGAAAGGTGTCCTCTGACCTGACCATGAGCTGTTGGTATGACACACATATCCATGTACCCGATATAATAAATAATTCATAAAAGGAAACGAGTACAAAATTTAAACTATGATCTTAGTAAATGATCCCTCGTAATGTAGTAAGGAATACACTGCAGCTATGGGACTCTTTATTCTGGGAATGTGATTAGGAAACACATGAATGTAATTTATATTATTTTTAAAAATTTTTATTTTTAGTATTATTCGTATGGGTGTTTTGCCTGAATGTATGTTTTTGTACTTGTCCCAGGGCAAGATGCATGCCCTGTGTCCACAGAGACTAGGGGAAGGAATCATATTCCCCAGGAGTGGAGTTACAGATAATTGTGAACCACCATGTGGGTACTGGGAAGTGAACCTGGGTCCTCGGGAAGAACAGCTAGTGCTCTTAACTACTGGACCATCTTCCCACCAGCTCTATTTTTAAAAAAATCATTTTAAAGTGTGTGTGTGTGTGTGTGTGTGTGTGTGTGTGTGTGTGTGTGTAAAGTGAGTGCAGGAGCCCATGAAGTTCGAAAGAGGGTGTATTGCCTTCTGAGGCTGCAGTTAACAGTTGGTTCTGAGCCATGTGACATGGGTGTTGGGAACTGAGCACAGATTCTCTGCAGAAGCAGTGTGTACTCTTAGCTCTGAGCCACCTCTCTCACCCTCGTATAACTAACAAAGGAGGAGAACATACTATGAAGGCACTTCTTAAATGTTAGCAGCACCAACTAACGAAGATAGAAAAATCCTTAACTACAATAAGGCTTATTTGCCAAAAACCCCAACAAAGCTCTGAATAAAAAGTATACTGAGACATATTCAAATTGTAGTGAATCAAGACTGAAACAGTAGTGCCCACCGTGGGCGTTACTAGTTAATGTCATCTGGAAGGTTCTGATAAACCCTGGGGAGTGAGGAAATGGAATCAGCAGAATATGTGGTTTTAGTAAGGAGATGGTTATTCACCACGAGATCCTAATTAAAAGAAGAAAGTAACCAGAATTGGCATGTGTCTCGGGATTTGATAAGATGGACAGATACAGAATAAATAAACTCAAAATACATTCCATCTATGAACAATATGTCCCATGGAATAGAACTAGAGTTGTTTCATTCATAATAACCAAGTACTTTTTAAAAATGAAAGTTTTAGAAAAGAACATGTAATATCTTGCTGAACATGAAGCAATGTGTGAACAGATGCAAAACATACAGTGTTCCTGAGCAAGAACTCACATAAGAAAGGTTAGTTCTATATTTATCAGTATACTTATCTGATGCCCAGTTAGAAAATGAACAGAGATTACAGATCAATTAGACAGTTACCTAACATTCCACATGAAAGGCTGAGAACATACCACAGTGTCTATGTGCTAGTAAGGGTTTCCAATCCAGCCAGGCATGGTGGCTCCTGCCTGTAATCCCAGCACAGGGGTGGGGGTGGGGGCTGAAGTCAGGAGGATTGCCATGAGTTTGAGGTCTACCTGAGCTACACAGTAAGCTCCAGATCATTCTGGGTTACAGTGCAAGACTCTGCTAACCCAAACAAAAAGATTCAGAAGTCATTTGTGTGGGTCTGGAACAGGAGCATGAATGCTGAAAGATACATATGCTTTTGGTTTATGATAAAAGTAAGATCGTAGCTCTGCATTGAAAAGCAAATTCACTTCAACACATGTTGGCTTCATTTTTATCCAGATAGAAGAAAATAAAGTTTGGCACTCTATACTCGTACCAAATACAAAAATACATTTTAGATGGATTAACGCCTGTAGGGGATAAAAAAAAAAAAATCTCAGAAGAAAAATCTTTATTTGGCATAAATTGTAATTCAGTGGAAATAGAAGTGTTAACTAATCCAGTAACCTATGTGATACAGATTTCTGGAGTTCAAGAAAAAAGTCAACTACTGTTTAGCAAATAATATAAATAATATAATTAAGACCAACGGTGGAGGGGCTGGAGAGACGGCTCAGCTCTTTGCTGCCAAAGAGCACTTGCCCTCTTCGGAGGACTAGAGTTTGGCTCCTGGCACACACATTATAAAGCTCACAACTGCTGATGACTCCAACTCTAGGGGTTTTTACAGAGGCACGCACACACACACACACACACACACACACACGCGCGCGTGCGCACACACACTATGAGTGAGAGTGACAGAGACAGAAAAGGGGAGAGTCAGAGATACACAGAAAGAGACAGGACATACACAGAGAGACAGAAACATAAAGTAAAATAGGAGTAGGTTTGGGAAAATATTTACAAGGAAGCCAAAATATAAGGCAATACTGTATTTAATGAAACGTGTAGATCTTGCAATCTAACAAGAAAGCTGGTTTTATGGAAGAATAGAATTGAACAAGTGACTCACACTAATAAACACAGGAAGCCCCTAAAATTCAGCAGCAGGCACGGGATTATACCAAGGTTTTTGTTCCTACTTACTAGGTTGTAAAAATTCAAAGAACCACCGGTTTATTTTTGCCTTGGAAGGAGGTAGTAAGTGGGAGCGAGTTTTCGGGCATGACTGGTGTGACTGCAAAATGTTGAGGTATTTGGGAAAGTGGTATGGTAACGTGTGTGTGTGTGTGTGTGTGTGTGTGTGTGTGTGTGTGTGTGTATGTGTGTTTGTGTTTCAGAAGAGGTCACTGGATCTCCTGGAGCTTGGTGCTGGACACCCTGTCTCTCATCTACCCAACAGATGCATGAGGCCAACGAAGCATTTGTGTTGCTTGCAGTCAACCTGAGTGCACTCCAAATGTGGGTTGTAGTGTTGCCATCTCTCCTCACAAGCCTCAGAGCCCAGCTCCAGCAGCCCCAGGGAGCTATCTATCTCAGTTTCTCATGAGGAGAAGCACTGACAAGCTTTTGCCAGAATGGCAAGATGCCAGCGTGTCTCTGAGTGGGCTCGTAAATCAGGGCTGTCTTCGGAGAGCGGCATGTGTAATCACTGCTCCAGCCGCTGTGTCTCTCGTGAAATGAACAGATGTGGCTGCATTATTCAGTTTTCTTCTTTGACTTCCCTGCTCAAGTGTACTTTTAAAAATGGGATGGTGATGAACGTACCTCCCCCATGGAACATAATCCACCACCAAACAGAATTGGCACCCAAATTTGGACACACTAAGAAGGAGTTTCAAATGCTTAGGTTAACCGCTTGCCATGTTGTATGCCTGTGGAGTTCTCGGCCCAAAATGTTATGACGTATGCGTCGCTTCAAAATCCTCTTGCTACAGATGAAATAATTGCTAATTATATCGCCCGTGAAATTTACATAAATGTCAGAAGACATGGTGCTGTAGTAGGAACATGTTTGTTTAACTCTGCTCTTTACTTCATTACTTGTTTTTACCCATCATGTGAAATGTGGTATTTATACACAGCATGCACAAAATGTCTATGCATGGTTTGTAGACGGACTGTCACCATGAAGATCTGCATCAGCGGTACGAAGAGATGAAGCAGAATACTGCTGGCTCCAGGGACACCATGGTGTCTTTCCCCTTTCCTGGAATGGCTATAGCAGTTTGCTGCTTTTGTCTAGAGTTCTCCCAGGCCTATCCATTCCTGGCAGTGGGTGGTGGCTTGAATAAGAATGACCTTCCTAGACTCCTATTTGAATGCTTAGGGAGTGGCATTAGGAGGTGTGGCTTTGTTTGAGTAGGTGTGGCCTTGATGGAGTAGGTGTGGCTTTGTTGGAGGAAGTGTGTCACTGGGGGCAGGCTTTGAAAATTCAAGTGCACAAGCCAGGGCCAGTGTCTCTCTGCACACTCTCCTTTCTTTCTGCTGCTTGTGGAGATGTAGAACTTCCAGCTATCTCTCTAGCACCACATCTGCCTGTACAAGGCTATAGTCTTCCCACCATAACTGCAGAGTACTAAACCTCTGAACTATGAGCCAGCCCTCATTAAATGATTTTCTTTATAAGAGTTGCTATGGTCGTGGTGTCTCTTCACAGCGATAGAAATCCTAAGACATAGTGCAGTTTAGTTCGTTGTTTGTATCATATTGTACGCATGTACAGTGTTCCTGTGCAAAACCCAGAAGTGTTTCCTTTAGTGCCGAGTCCCAGTTGCTTTGATGCCTCTCCAGGCCCAGCCTGACCACATTCTTTTTCGGGGCTGGGGTTAGGACATGGGACTTTGAATCATGTTCACCACTGCATAGCACGCTCTTAGTAAAGGAAGGCTTCATATCTGGAGATCCTTGAGATGATTTAAAGTGGGTGAGTCACAGGTAGGTATCTCGTTGGAAATTTTCTTTCTTTCCTGAGCTCTGGTAGAAAGCCAAGCCTCTGTACATCCCCATCTAACACACACAGCCTGTTTCTCTGAGTTATTTCAGACACTAATCCAACTGATAACCATGCCTCGCACCCACTTTTATCATGTGCTTCGGTGATAGAATTTGCTGCTTAGACCACAATTATTATTTTTTTTTTTGGTGGGGGGCAAATTGAGCTTTGATATGGACAGACTGTTCTGGCCTCTACGGCAAATAGTCCCAGCTTAACTATTCATCTCTCAATTTTTGAAACCAGGGAGCTCTGAGATCAAGCTGCCTGCATATGTATACTCTGGTAAGTGCACAGTCCCATGTTCTCAAATAGGGGAGAGCTGAGAACCCACGTCTCTTTATCCTCTTCTAGGGCACTTACCTTGCCTAGGAGAGCTGAGTTCTCAGAATTAATCACTTTCCAAATATAATAGCAAAAAAAACCCCAAAAAACAAAGAAAATACAAGTTTGGTTGGTTCATGGAGAAGGATGCTGAGGCCAATCACCTCTCAGAAAAAGACTAATTAAGGTAAAGGGTCTGGTGTTCCTGGAGGCCATGATCAGACCCTGGGGGGAGAAGATTAGGAGGAAGGGTACATCATACCAGAAGCAGCATGATGGTGCCTTGAGGATGGTGGGTGTGCTCTAGGCTTTATGGGAAAGATCATTAGGAGAGATGGCTTCAAGTAAAAGAAATGGGTGCTAAATCCCTTTTTATTTTACATATATATAAACATATATATATATGTACACACACACATATATATAAACATATATATATGTTTAATGTATGTGTATGTATGTCTGTATCTGTGTATATGTACACAGAGTGCAGTGCCCACAGAGGCCAGGCCAGAAGAAGGCATCAGAGTTGCAAGTTATGATTACAAGTGGTTATGAGCTGCCCAACAAGAGTCCAGGGAACTGAACTCAGGTCCTCTGCAGTATGGGCTTATACCTAGAGTCTGCTGCATCCCTTATACCATTTCCTCAGGGGGTGAGAAGCCTGCCCTTCACTCAAAGGCATCAGAATTGTGTACTCAGAGCAGCAGAGGTGAGAGTGAACCTTTGATTCTAAGGCCCTGCTACATACATGCACAGGAGGTAGAAGAGAGAGGGAGGGAGGGAGGGAGGGAGGGAGGGAGGGAGGGAGGGAGGGAGAGAGGGAGAGAGAGAGAGCTCTGTGAACTAACAACTTCACCTCCACTATTGCCTTACTTGAGCTCTGGGGATGCAGGCATTCAGTCTTTTCCATTCACTTTTGTGGCTTTAGTGAAAGAAAAGAATTACATTCATTAGTTAGTTAGTTAAAAATTAAAATACCCACTGTCCAGCTTTCACTGTTATTGCTAGAAGGGCAGTACAATTCTTCTGTGTCTGTGTCAGTGAGACAGAAGTGAGATGTGTGTGATGTAACTCTTCTATGATCTACATTGTTTTCTTTTCGGGAGCTGTACTGTCTTGGCCAATGCGCTGCTACCTGTAAGCAGTGGATAATTGGGATTTTGTTTTATTGAATGTCAATTGTGTACTAAAGAAATATGGATCTTGCATGGTTCAAAAATTGGTCAGAAAAAAAAAAAAACCAGCAAGGGATTATGGGGAAATTGATCTAACTGTAAAAGACATTGTCAACTAGAATAAGTCTAAAATGGCTCTTACGTCTGAACTTATTTGCATAGATTAACATTTAATCAGAGATAAAATTGGGAAAGTTTTATTGTTCTAATACTTGAAGATAGTTGTATAACATTGTGTTTAAGCTCAGCTTTAAGACCGTTTTTACATTGTGTGTGTGTGTGTGTGTGTGTGTGTATGTATGTGTGTCCATCAGAAGGTCTGTTCCTTCTTTCTGCCATGTTGGACCCAGGGACAGAAGAGGTGGCAAGCATTTTTACCTGCTGAGCCATCCCACTCATGCAATATAGTTTGAAAGCTTAATTTATAACAGCAAAACACACCCTCCTTTACATGGATGCTTTATTTAAATGTATGCATGATCCTGTGTGTAATTTTGGCTTCTGAATAAGGCAACCATTACAGATCAAGGATAGGTTTATTTATTTTTTGCATGGCTCTCTTGACTCATCCGCTCTTTCTCTTCAGTCTTTTCGACTTCAATTCACATTTCACAAAGATTTTCTCCTGGGTGGGGAGAAGCTGGAGATCATCTACATTTTCGGGGCAGAATGTCATTCTGAATAGAAACAAACAAACACACACGGTGTGATGTTTCAGATGGGGCTTATGGACATGTTTAATCTTTTATCAGATATTACACCAGTGGTATAATACATGCGATGTGATTTTTTTTTTTTTTACACTAGATTCTTAGGTTTGGGTATATTTTTATAACTTCAGAGGAAAAATAAAACATGAGTCAGTGAAAGCAATCCTCAGAGGGCCCTGCACTGAGACCCAGAAGGCTGGCTTTCTTTGTGTTCTAGTAACAGCTTTGCAAAGACCTGAAGGTGAGGGTTGTTTCTCTCACTACATTTCCCCTACTCTAGGACAGTCATCCACAGCTCCTTAACTTCCTGAGCAGGCTTTGCTCCTCGTGGTTCAGCCTTGCTAACTCAGCCTGCAGCCCTGCCTTCCTGCCTATTGGTGCTGACACTGGCCCCCTTAGGGCGTTTGTTTAGGAAACCAAACACCTGCTTGCTTTGACCATTATTTTGGCCTGAGTGCTGTTGTATACTAACTTCAAATCTAGCTGTCCTATGTAACTATGTAATTATGTATGTACGTATGTATGCATGCATGTGTATATGTATATATGTATTATGTGTGTATGTATGTGTGTATGTATGTATGTGTGTATGTATGTATGTATGTGTGTATATATGTGTATGTGTGTATGTATGTATGTGTGTATGTATGTATGTATGTGTGTATGTATGTGTGTATATGTGTATGTATGTATGTGTGTATGTATGTATGTGTGTATGTATGTATGTATGTGTGTATGTATGTGTGTATGTATGTGTGTATGTATGTGTGTGTGTATGTATGTGTGTATCATCTAGCCTTCTCTCTGTTCATCTACTTAACTATTCATCCACCCACCTATGTATCTTTTTGTCTATCTATTCATCTTCCTCTCTAGTTATCATCCATCTATCTATCTATCCATCTATCTATATGCCTGACTATAATCTATGTATCTATCTATATATCTGACATCTATTTTTCTCTCTAGTCATCTACTTGTCTGTCCATCCACCTACCTAGCTCATCTATTCATCCATCCACCCATCCATCCTTTTGTCATCCACCTCTCTGTCTAGTTATCATTTGTCTAGCTATCTGTCCATCTACTTACTGGCACAGGGTGAGTTACTTAACCTGCTTTTTCTTTTATTCCTTGCATTTAGAAGAGTGGTTGAGAGTAGAAGGTTTTGTGTTTGTGTCTTAACTCTTGATTTTGGATTCCCAAAAGTGCTAAACATTGGTCCCATGAGACAGGCGATATGATTTCCATTTGTTACTACAGACTCCAGCCTTAAAGAGGTAGAGTTATTATCTGAGGCTTAAACAGGCAGTGAGCTATGAGGTAGGACTGGCCAACACAGAATTCTGACTGACCCTGCTAGCCATCATGTTTATCTCACTGCTTGTCTCTTAGGAATGTCTATGGCCTCCTCAGGTCTCTATAATCTGAGCTGCCTGTCTTTGATGATCCTGGACTGTGCAGTGATGGGATCTTGGCATTCAAAGTTCACAAACTGCATCGGCAGCAGCTGAGCTTGTTAGAAATGAGGACTCTGAGGTCCCACCTAGGCCTGCTAACACAGCACTTGCATTCTGACAAGTTTGTAGGCTCATTCAAATTGGAGAAACCTGGGAGCGCTCCATTAGCAAAATTAATTTATCTTGCTTTCCTAATGGTGTTCTGGAGTCTATGCTGAGAGCTACAGCTCAAGAGTTTGGGTGTGTGTGCCCTCCATTCCCCACAGTGGCATGCGGTGCTATGTAGACATATAGGAGTATTTAGAACTTGGAAATGCTCCACTATTCCTTTCTGTGTGTTTTGTGTTTTCATATGTGTGCATATAGGTTTGTGTGTACATGTGGAGTCCAGAGGATAACCTCAGGCACCATTCTTCAGGCACTGTCCACCTTGTTCTTTTCAGACAGAGTCTCTCATTGGTCTGGAACTCACCAACTAGGCTAGGCTGGCTGACCAAGGAGTTCCAGGCAGCCTGTCTCCACCTCCCTAGCACCAAGATTACAAGTTCATGCCACTACACCTAACTTGCTTATGTGGGTCCTTGTGATTGTAAGGCAAACACGTCATTGACTGGGCTATCTTTCAAGCCTCCTTTCACCCCTTTTAAGCATGTACATCCTATAACCCAGAGGATAAAACTGATGTACCTTTATTATTGATACCCAGTGTTGCAGTTCTGCTAAACTGGGCTAGAGAAAATCAGACCAATGGAGCCAAGACAAATGGAGAAAGGCACTACTTAAAACAGTGTGCCAGCAAGAAAGGGGTCAATGAGTCTGACCCAAGCAAGGCAGAGTTCAGCTAAGACACTCACTAGCTTTGGAACTTCTGCCAGCCTTAGACTCCTGATTCATACATCTAGGCTAACCCTGTCAGGTCATGTGACATTAATGCTCACTCTGTCCTATGTCTTCTGCACTTTGGGAGCTCACTAAGCCTTTTTCCTCTTTGCCTTTCTTCTTCAATCTCATACAGTGTACATCGGTATAAACAGCAGTGTGATACTTAATACCACCACACAGGGTAAGGCAGTCTGACTGCTACAATGAATAGCCACCTATGTGAGCGATTATCTCTAGCTAGGAGACTGTGGAGAGGAGCAGTGCTCAGGAGGACTGAGGGCCCAAAGGGCCCTCTAAGTCTCACAAGAATAGCTAGGGGTGTGAGGAGGAGAAGCAGTTCCATTTTTCTCAGAGTGATCACGTGGAGGTCACTTGACAGCTGCGGAGTGCGCATTCAGCAACTGCCGTGGTTTTGCATTCCAGGGAGGTAAAATCTCAAGAGTGCAGTTGCATAAGGGACCAAGGCATAATAAGTCTGCCATGAGCAGGCTCCAGGCAGTGGAAACTGAGGCCAAGGGAAGCATGCGGTTCAGAGGTGAGCAACCTACTGTTTGCTATCTCTGCTAAGCCAAAAAAGGAAACCAGAATTTCTTGAACACAGAGGGCAGAGCTAGGAAAGTTGTTTAGAAGCACAGAAGTGCCCTGCCATGGAGAATACAAAGCTATAGGAAAACATGGTTGCCATGGCAAAGTATGTTGAACATCTCTCTGCTCTACAAAGTCTATAAGCACTACTGGACCACACTTCCCTTTCTTTTTTTTTTTTTTCCTACTCTCATCCCAACCCCTTCTTTCCCGCAGGAACTTTGGGGCCAGGAGAGATGACACAAACATTCCTTGGGGTTCTCCTAGGTCTCTTTCAAGATACTGGATCAGATGCTCTGCATGTGGGTCCAAGAATTCTGTATATTTAATACGCTTCCCAGTGACTCTCTGGCACCTAAGGCAGGGGGTGGGGGTGGAGAAGACAAGAAAGACACAGAGAGACAGAGAGAAACAGAGACAGAGAGAGACAGAGACACAGACATAGAGACACAGAGACACACAGGATGACAGAGACAACAAGAAACAAAGAAACAGAGAAACAGGAAAAGAGAAACAGACATAATACACGCAAAGAAAAAGAGACACACAGAGATAGACAGTGAGAGAGAGACACAGAGTGACAGAGACAAAATGAAACAAAGAAATTGAGAGACACAGAGAAACATAATACACACAGAGAAAAAAAACACACACACACAGGTACTGAGAGGGAGAAGAGATCTTGGGTTTGCAGTCTCTCAGGCTCTTTTCTGGCTCAACAACAATGCAGAATGTATAGCTCTCAGTAGTTCTTCCCTCCTGCCCCCTCTGCACCCTGGGCTTTGTGAAGCCTCGGACTCCAGAGGAAGTAGCTGGTGACAGCCACAACTGGGAAGAAACTGTCCGAGCAGTCAGAAGATCTCAGTGCTCATCTTTGTCTTCCACCTTGGGCTGAGTGAACAAGGGAGGGCCCCATGTGTTCCCTGCACCCATCACCAGGATAAACTGGTACCCACTCCCTGTGACTGAAGAGAGGCTGAGGTGGGAAGCTACTTGGAATCCATAGGCACAGATGAAGGAGCTGTTACTGTTACCTTTGCTGCGTCTCTCCAGCTTTGACCCAGATGGTCTTCAGAATGAGGCCCGAGTAGTTAGGTTCTATGTCCCATAGCATGATGGTCTGCACTGTGTTCCAGACATTGGCCCACACTGCACTGTTTTCCCACTTGAACCTGAGCACTGCCAACTCGCCGATGTCTTTGTCCAGTGTGATAAGGAAGGAATAGGTTTTATTGCTGATAATTCCTTCGCCCCTTGAAAATACAAAGGAAACCAAGTTAACTGAGTTTAGCTGTAGCACTGAAGTGCCACCGAGGCACACTTTGGGGTACCTAAGTGACTTTGGTAGGCATTTTTGTTGCATTTCCAAAACCAATGTTCAATAAACAATATTGGTGATAGGTATGGTAGGCTAAAAAGCGTTTCCCCAATAATAAAAGCAAGAAACCATGCTATTTTCTTTATTATCACATCAGAAAGGATCTGATATATGTTGCTGTTATGAATGGAGTTAACATCTTTTAGCATGGTGGGGATGTGTATGACAGATCTGGACAGTCTCAGTGGCTTATTCACACAGACAACTCATGCCACACCTTTTTCCTGAGAAAGGGCTCTCTCGGTATAAACAGAACCATCCATTAACAGGGCAGAAGAAAAATACAGGAAAGGATTTGTAGACTCACAACAAGACTCATTGAGGCATTGTTACTGTTTTGCTTACTGGTCTCCAAGACCGTACAGTAGCCCTTCACTGAAAGAGAGAGGCTAGCTCAGCGGTGCCCTTTCTATAATCCAGAACAATCCCTCGGGGAAAATTACTGACAACACAGAGGTAACGCTTCCTCTAGGTGAGGCAAGTTGAATGGAGAGTTCCCTGGTGTGGCTCATCGGCTCCTGCCAAGTGTGGTAAAGATGGCGTGGTTATCTCAACACAGGGTTGAGATGCCAGGAAAGGTCATGGTCATTTTCTAGCTGGGAAACTGGGGCAGGGAGTAGTCTCTAAGTGAGGTATTGTGAGCCCACTGGTGTGAGCAGGTATGTCATGGGGCAGTGGTCGCGTTGGGCTGCCTCTCTTGGCTGACTAGAGTTTGCACACTTTCGACAAGGGAAACAATTACAGTTTTGTTCCTAGGCACATTTTCCTGAACTTGATCGAAAGGTGTTCAGGAGTCTTTGTGAGGACCCCTGCTCCTTCCTAACACCTTCTCCCAACCTGGGTCTTGTCTGCTTTGTACACCTGAATGGAACCACTTCTGGCTTCTCTTCGCTCACAGGGCGATAGCCCCGCCATGTCCACGAACCATGCTTAGGGTTCCTTCCCTGAGCTGGGTGGACCTGAGATGCAGTGTGAGACAGGATTGGGTGGGTGTCCCATGGACCGAATGTTTGGGGCAGCCATGGTGCCCAATGAAAAATGGAGTCTGTTTGGAGTCTGTAAGAGAAGCAAGTATGCCATCACCACAGATGGGCCGCACTGGTACTTACAGGGTGATGGGGATTTTCTTTATTTCTTCTTTTGTTCCCAGCAGCGACATGGTAAAAGTAGGCTCTACTGGCTTCTCGATTTGATTGATGAACTGGACCTTGAACTGGTAATGATAAACTAGAGGTGGAGGAGGGAAGAGGGAGACAGAGAGAGAGAGGAAAGAAAATTAAGTAGAACTTTTTCCCCCCTTCTTCTTTGAAGGCAGGGTCTCACGTAGCCCAGGCTGGCCTTGAACTGCCTAAGTAGCTGAGGATGACCTTGAACTTCTGATCCTTCTGTTTTACCTTCACGAGTGCTGGGATCCCAGGCATGCTCCAGCACTCCTGGCTTATTCAGTGCTAGGTATCAAATCTCAGAACTCTGTACATCCTGGGCAAGCTCTCTACCAACTAAGTGCATGTTTTCAATGAAGCAGGATCTCGTGTAACCCGACTGCACTCAGACTCACAATATTCCTGCCTCAGTTTCCACAGCACTGGGGTTATACTATTTATATGGGAATTACAAATTTAAATTCCTATACTTTTTTTTGTTTTAATTTAAAAATGCAGGGGAAAAAACGTTTAAATGGTTAGGCACCAAAATGTTAACAATTTTTTTTTTTCACCTGAGAAGTGGGACTATGGATGTGATTATTTTTCCTCCTTCTCTGTCTCTATATAGCCTGAGTATGATACATGACTCATATCATATGTGTAATAGTGATGATGGTGGCTGGGGATAGCTCTGTGAAATACTTAACATCTGGGTGGCCTTGGTTTTATCCTCAGCACCACAAAAACAAACAAAAAATACTATTTGTCAAAAGCTAGTGGGTCTGGGGACTAGGGAGATGGCTCAGCCATTAAAGGGCTTGTCCCACAAGTGTGAGGCCCTGAGTTCATTCTCCATATAAGAAGCCAGGGGCAGTGAATTTGCTTGTAACCCTGGCTGCTGTGAGATTGGAGGCAGATACACAAGGATCCCTGGAACTCCACAGCCTGACAACTTGAAGTTCCAGAACAATGAGAGACCTTGTCTCAAAAAGGTGGAAGGCTCCTGAGGCAGATATCCTAGGTCTTTGGACCTCATAGCACAGACACACACACACACACACACACACACACACACACACACACACACACACAATGGCACACTGGAGTATAGAACTGAACTGTCATTCTGACTGGCTTTTTTGTTGTACATCTGTTGGAATCTTTCATACACCAGGCTGTTGTCCCCTTTAGCAAATCAAAGGAGATGAACGTTTTAGGGACTGGACAATGGGACCATTTCCCACTGTTGTGCTTTCTGGCCCTAATGACCGCATATCCATGTTCTAGATAGTTCCTAGCGTCAAGCTTCTGCAGGTCCCCCGAGTCTGCATTCCTGTGGGAATAGGCAAGCTCTGACTTTAGATCTCTTGGGCCTCGGGCTATTTGTCTTGCCAGCCATCTGGTGTGCAGGGTTCTGGAAGAAAGGCTTTCCTCTTGTCTACTTCAATACAAGATCCTTGGGCTGGACACCCTGACGTCACAAAAGGCTGCGTGTGGGTAAAAAGAAGACCAGGGCTACTGCCCCAAGACCAAGTCCTAAACGCTTGGGTGGCAGCTATAGGAAGAAGGACCGTGGCTTCTCGTCCCAGATGCTCCTGGGGAGGTCTTACACTGTTTGGTGGTTGCCAGGGGAACCCTGTACCAAGTAGGTGGTGCTATAAATTGAACCAAGGCAGAAGAGGAAGGTCTACCTAGGCCAGAGGCTGTATGCACTAGGGGAATGTGCTCTAGGTTGTGGGCAAAACAAGAGGTAGGGGGCTGGCCTCTTGTGCTGCTCTAAGCCGGGGGTGGATGTATTCCTAAGCACTCATGGAATACCCCAGAGTTACGGATTTTCGATTCAGCCTTCTACTATAGGGGTACTTGGTGCTGGCTGCATGTTCATCCCATGATATTGGGCATGAGTGAGTAGAACTGGATGTTTCACCAGGTGACTTGCTGATAGTATCTCATTTAACCCTCACAGCAAGTGATATATTATTATCTCATCCAACCCTCATAGCAATTGATACTATTATTATCTTATTTTACAGAGGAATGTGTGGTACACAGAGGTTCAGTGACTTTCTGAAGACCACACCGCTAGTGGCAAGCAGCATTACAGAGATGTAAGCCCAGACAGCCTAGCTGCAGCAACTGAACGTTTAAATGTTTATAGCCTGAGACCAATAGCTCTTCTATCAAGAACTCCCCTTTCAATAGCTCCTGTATCAATAACTCCCAAATCAGCAACTCCCCTCTCAATAGCTCCTGTATATCCCAAGAAAGAAGCTGAAATGTAAGAAGAGATTTAAGTTGAAAAAAAAAAAAAGTCAAAATAATTATTCAACTAATGATGAACCAGGGCCAGGTGTGGTGCGTACGCCTTTAATCCCAGCTCTAGGGAGGCAGAGGCAGGAAAATCACTGCGAGTGTGAGGCCAGCTAGGTCTACATAGCAAGCTCCAGGACAGCCAGAACTACACAGAGACCCTTTCTCAAAAATCTAAATCTAAATCTAAACAAATAAATAGTAAAAATTAAAAAAAAATTTAAGTAGCCAGTACTGGTAAAAGAATGACTTGTTTCTAAGATTTTGGTTATGTTAGCCAGGCTAGTCTTGGACTCCTAGGCTCAAGGGATCCACCTGCCTCAGCCTTCCCCGAATAGCTGGGAAGACAGGTACGCTCTGCTATGCCCCGTTATCAGTTACAGTCTTGGGAGCTAGCTGTGCTGCATCACAGAGGCTGACTTCTCATGCAATGGACTTAGTTTTCATCACACTGTTTCTATGGTGCTAGATTTATTTTCCTGGTGATGCCATCATCTGAAGGAAGAAACAGAGGCTTCTCAAAAGCAAAGCACACTGCTCACCTTGTTGTGATTCATGACTGTTTGTCATTATAATGACTAATAATAAAGTTGGATAGTTGACTCAGAGACCATGTGCCCAACCATGTGACTCACTCTTAGAAGCCATTAAAAGACATTTTTTTCAAGAGCTAGAGAGATGGCTGAAGAGGCAGCTCAGTAGTTAAGAGCACGTAAACCGCTCTTGCAGAGGACCCAAGTTTGATTCTTAGCACTCACAACTGCCTGTAACTCCGGAGGTCCTGAAGTCTCTTCGACCACCATGGATACCTGCGCTCACATGCAAACATGCGCACTCGAGAGTCACACACACGCCTCCATGTCTGAAATTGTCTACCACATATAAGAGCAAACTCTACACAACAGGATGCATGAGTTTACATAGTCCCAGAAGCCCCAGGAGTCTGGATATTGCCAGAACTTGTAACCACTTCTCCAGGAGTGGGCAGAGAGACAGCACGGATGCTTTTCTCCAAGATCCACACCTCTACAGTAAGTATTTTAATTGTTCTCTTAATGGGAAAAGGAGCTTAGCAAAATGCTTAAAAAGCAATCAAGAGAACAAGGAACTACAGAGCCCTGGCCTTGATGGAGCTGGCAGTGAGAACTGCCACCCTCTGCCATGCTTCGATGTGCATATTCTAGCACCCTAAGCATGATCTTAGGGAAGGAAATCTTGTCACTGCTGGAATTACCACAAGAGGACAGAACTCATTAGACACCTATGGAGTACATAGTGGGCTCTTTATTAAAGAGCCGTAAAGAAGGACACTGCATTAAAGCCCCTCCCCCGACTGTAACGAGAGAGAACAATCAAGCACCTTCACAGTGATACACCAAACTACACCCTAATACACTGTTTTACCTACCTAACCCCTTGGTTTTTGGTTTTCTTTTTTCAATTTTTGTTTTTCTGAGACAGGGTCTCATGTAGCCTAGGCTAGTTCAAACTTGCTTTGTAGCAGAGATTGGCCTTGAACTGATGATCCTCCTGCCTCTGCCTCCCAAGAACTGAGATTACTGGCCCATATCACCGCATCAAGTTTATGCACTGCAGGGGACTGAACCCAGGGTTTCATGCATGCTACTCAAGGTCTCTACAACTGAGCCACATCCCCAACCCTCATATTTGGTTCTCTTAGTGAAATTAAATAATGGCAACATGCCATCTCTCTTTTGCTGTGGGTACCCCCTGGGGTCCCATCAGCTCTCTCTCTCTCTCTGCTCTTTTCTGCCTAGCTCTGAACCTGGAATGTGATTCTGGCAGTATCTGCATGTTCTCTTGCCAGTTGGCTTCTGGGTGGATCTGGGCACTAGGGTAGTGCTGAGAGGAGAAACCAGTGACCTTCCTCTGTCCCTGCATGCTCTAGAGATGACTCGGAAACAGGTGAACCTCCACAATCAGCGGCAGCCCCTCCTCCTAGCTCCCAAGGCTTGTTCTTTCCTCTGCTCCTCCTCCGCCCCCGCCCCCATGTTTTGCTCAGGTGCTGCCTCAGTCTTTGCAAATTTCCATTCTGTCACCCACCTCCACAGAGTTCCACTTGCTTTCTTCCGCAGACCCAGGCCAGACAGTGAGGTCCTGTCTCTTAGCTGAGCCCTACACTGGTGGATGCGAATGGCCTGGATGAATTTCAGACAAGGCATGAGGGTTTAGAGAGCTACGGTTTTCCAGACTGTGAATAGGGGAACAGAATTCCAAACCAGGAGTTCTGGTTGCCAAAGATCCTTTTCATGTCAACTAATGTTGGTGTCCAGCAAGTCTTGTGTGCCTTTTGAAATCAATGGTAAATGCTTGACCCTGAAGTAGCCCAGGGCAAAGAGCTTGTCCACCCCCCACCCCCACCTCCATCCTGAGCTGACCCTACATCAGAGGCCTCTGTCCTGTCTCTTGAAGTTGCACTCAGGGGTGAGAGTTTCTTGCCCTTAAATTAGGTATGTGTCTTGTCTCTTTTCCTAAGTGCTCAATAAGAAGAGACAGATTTCCACATCTGGTAGGCTGTGGTTAGGAGATTTTGGGGGGCAGTCTTCTGTTAGACCTGATCATCAAGGCCCCTTGAGCTCACACAATCTATGAAGGGGAAGGCTGTGTGGCTGCTGGGAGTAGGAGTGGTCAGAAGGCCAGTACATGGAAGGCCAAGGCAGAAGGACCACCACAAGTTCAAGGCCAGTTTAGGGTTCATAGTGAGGTCCTCTCTTAAAAATTCAAAACAGTTAAAATGATATAATTGAAAGACAACAAAGGTGTGTGTGTGCATGTGTAAGGTTGAGTGTGTATGTGTGTGTGTGTGTGTGTGTGTGTGTGTGTGTGTGGTGGGTGGGGTGTCCATTCCTCCACTGGTATTCACAGAGCGTTCCTGCAGACCCCACATCTACACTGGAGCTCTGCATGAATGCAGCCACCCTTTTTGGAGAGTCTCGAAATAAAATGAATTCAACATCAAAAGCCTTTTAGGTCAGGCTATGGCTCAGCAGGAGGAGAGTTCATCTAACATGTGCAGGACTCTGAGTTCAGCCCCTAGTCAAGAACTAATTTATTTTTATTTGAATGTGTATAAACACTTTTATTAATTCTGGTAGAATTACAAAGATTAAGGGAGAAAGCATGACTGCTTTGCTTCCTTACCTTATGATGTGTTTAATTGGGTTGCTAATAAAATGATTTGGCCCCAAAAATTACACTGTGACTTCAAAGAGTCCAGATAAGCCTGTGTTCTGACAGGAGGGATGGATTCACATCTTGTAGATAAAAGTCTGCTGACCTGGAATGAGGTGAGGTGACTCTCTCCAGAGAGAAATCTGGGGTGTGAGCTCATGCCATAAAAAAATCTTGGATTCTCATTCCCGTGGACTCTACTAGAGCCATTTATTAAAATAAACAAAACCCCAAAGTTTTCTTCTCCCAGAGGCTGTGGTTAACCCAAGGTGCAGAATTTGTTAAAAGTAAATGTTTTGCTTCCTGTCCTTTTTTTGCTGTGAACCGTTAGTAGCTCCAGAGGTCTATGACCCTCTCTGCCCACATCACAAGAGGCTTTTGCTCCCCTGGCATGGATTTTACCTCACTGAGATGTAGGCCTGAGATCTTCAGTGCTTTCCTGCAGTGCCAAGAAGTTGTTCTAAACTTCAGAGAAGCTGAGAGTCTCAGGACTAAGGAACCCAGGGTTGTAGAGAAATAGATTATTTGATGGTTTTGTCAAGTATCTCAGGAGCCAGGAGAATGTAGGCTGAGTTAATCAGTAGGTGACATTCATCTTGCCACACCAGACTCTGATCAAAAATGTACAATACTACTACGTGTCCTAGGAAAATATGGATTGTGGCTTCTCTGTTCAACACTAAAGTTGAACAAATATGTTCTTTTTAAAGTTCTACAAGTGGTTTTGAAAATGGTGGTGTTGGCCAGGACCCCAGGACCCCACATCAGGGATGACCATAGCCATGGAGAAGGGGCAGTTACATGGCCTGCATTAAACACCTTGTACCAGCACCATCAATGGAATGTTCTGCAAGATTGGAATGTCTCATTTCTGTGCTGTCTGATTTAGCAGCCATGCATTTATCAGAGCTCTTGAGTGGGTGAGGAATGATATTCTGTTTTGTTTTCTTTTCTGAAGTATTTAAATCAGGGTTCAGAATGTGACTCAGGAGGTAAAGGTGCTTGCTAACAAGCCCAATAACCTGAATTCAATCACCGAGACCCACACGGTGGACAGAGAGAACTGACTTCTGCAAGTTGCTCTCTGATGGCCATAAGTACACCACAGCACATTTCCCATCCCTCCCCATACATTATATAATAGATAAAAGTAATGAAAAAAGTGTTTAGGTAGCCACATAGGGTTAGTGGATAACTACCCTTATGGACGTTGATACATTGATTGCAGAGTTGAACAGGTAAGTCTCACAGGGTGTCATCTCCGGCTTCTCCAGGGCAATCTGTTAAGGCTATAGACACATTGATCCCCATGGTAAGGGACATTAACTTGGACCCATGAGAACCTGGCTCATTGGAAGGAGTGAAGAAGAAATGGGAGACTGGGAACATAGGCTTTATTCCTTAGGCAGTTTGGTGAGTCCCCTCCACGGCAATGAGGTACTGTCCTCATTAGATGTCCCTGGAGCAAGATAGTTTGTTGAAATAGTGAGAAACAATTGTTTCCAAGGGACTTGCTACCTGCTGAACTGCACCGAGGCTCTGTCAGTGGACAAACGCACTAGGTGAGTCACTGGTGGGTGAGATGGTGCTGAAAGACTCTGAAACCTCTCAGAGCACAGTGTTGATTGTGCCTTACAAGTTTGCACATGCCTACAGCTCTTCCTCCCTGACTCCCTTCTCTTGATGCTGCTGCCCAGAAGAGTTCCGGAATCTCTAAGGTTGGACACTCACCTTTGAAGGGAGACTGGGCTCGGGTGATGAGGAAGAGCCTCTTGCTCTTGCCTGACTGATCCCTGCGGATGTCATAGCCCAGAGTGTTGCAACGGCCCTTCTTGCAGTTCAGACATAGACCCTGGCTGAAGCTGTCCATGTCGCTGCACTGGAAGCCTATACTCTGCAAGTCTCTGTGTTGCAAGGAGTCAATGAAGAGGTGCACGGAGCGCTCATGGGCACATTTGATGGTCTGGGTTATGGCTGAGACACAGGACAAGAAGACCATTAGCACTCTAAGCCCCGAGTAGAGAAAAAAAAACCACCCACCCACCCACCCACCCAACCAACCAACCAAAACCCCAAAACAACAACAACAACAACAACAACAATAACAACAAAAACCAACTCATGGTTTCAGTCCTAGCCAGATTAGTGTGTGTGTGTGTGTGTGTGTGTGTGTGTGTGTGTGTGTGTGTGTAGCAGGATTGCTGAGTTCTCCCAGACAACAGGCATCTGTTGCATCAGAAAGCTAAAGAAAGTAGACCTCTGTAGGTCCCACACTAAGATCATCTTGCTATGGTGGGATGGATTGGGAAGTATTTTTACAAACACTCTATGGTATTAGGAAAAAGTCAAATGCTTAATAAAGCAAGATAGTGCCTCAGAAGGGATTTCTGAGGTATCCTCACTGGTTAGAAAAGGCCCAGTGCTAAGGTCTGGATAGGGCGTTACCTGGATAGGGCCGTGGGCTTCGTCTCTTCTCACAACCAGGTCTGGGGCCTAATCCCCAAGGCAAAATTTTTATGAGTTTAATATTCTGGGGTGAAAGGGAGTTGGGGGCACAGCAAGATGACCTACTGAATAGAGAGTTTTGGCTGCCAAACCTAAAGACCTGACTGTGCTCTAGGACACGGTGAACAGAGAGAGCCAGTTCCTATAAGTTGCCTCCACATACAGCACCCCCAACACAGTCAAAATAAATAAAATGTAATAAATAAATAAATACAAAACTAAAAGTGTGTGTGCGCACACACACATACATACACACACACACACACACACACACACACACACACGTGCATGCACATGTACATATCACAGTGCAAGTGTTGAAATCAGAAGACAACTTTCAGAAGTCGATGCTCCTTTCTTCCTTTACATGGTTCTGGAAATGCAACTCAGATCATCAAGCTTGCAAGGTAAATACCCCAAAACACGGACCTATCTTCCTGGTCCATCAACCTTTGTCTTTTAAGAAAGGGTCTATTGTTGCACATGCTGGACTTCAACTCCTGGTTTCCTCTGCTTCTGAGTGCTGAGGTTACTCAGTGCGTGGAGTTATTGAACAGCAGGTCCTGGAACCCAGGTTTTTCTGTGCAGGCACCCTGCCTATGAAGCTATAGACCTACCCTCCCATCATGAAATTTGACCTTTCATAATATCTAATCATCTGCAGCCAATTATTCTAAAGGAATGTCAGGGAACTACCAGAAGACACAATAACACTTAAAGCAGAGGTCAGGCACAGGTCATCTCGCCTGGACCAATTCCCTCAGCGTTTTATCTCAGTCACCAGCAGCTCTGCTTGCAGACTGCCTGTTAGAAGGACACATTGCTTGCTGTCCACTCAATCACTCAGTCTCTCCAGCAGTACCCTGACCCTGCTGCTGTAACAAAGGAGAAAATAGCCTCAAAGACATTTGCAGGCTCTGGGAGCGCTCCATGCAGGGGCATGGTGAAAAGCTGTTACCGAGCTGCTTTCTGTACAGGTGTGGCTGGGGAATGCCCCCGAATGAGAGCACCTTACACAAAGGGGTGAAGAACTTCAGAGTCCCTACTTACTACCTGTTAGGCAAGCAGGGTGCACACAATTAGTTATATCACTTTAAGTTTAGCTTAAAGTGAAAACGGCAGTGACTGATCAACGTGTGTTTAACAGGCAAGTGGTGCCCAAACATTATCTTAGGATCGAGCTTTGCAAGGAGGAGATGTAGTTTCTGAGAAAAGAGTGGGTGAATCGGTTGGGACCTGCTGCTTACTGGAGTGGAGGGGTGGTGACCCTGGGAGGGTGTAAAGGGAGATAAGTGGAAAGTCCCAGAAGGCTCTGGGGTGAGACAGAAGGCTGGGAGCCCTGCCAACTGGAGTTGGTGAGGCAGTGAGGTGTGTGAAGATCTTTCTGATACTAGAGAGGTGGGGGTAGGAAGGGAATCTGCAGGGTGTGCTTGGCCTGGATTTGGGAGTGTATGTGAAGTTGAGGTCTCCAAATGTCATAGAGTGACCTACTCTCATCAAGTGACATCTAATACAAGAAATCTGGGATGCATTCAGTTTGAATGTGCCTGGAAGGTGCGGTGGCTGTTGGCTTGCCTTTTAAACCCTACTTATAACACTGAGCTACACTGTCAATGTGCATGTCAATGGATCTGCAGCTGAAAGTTGCATGGGACAATCTCAATCATGACACATGGGATCGGCAGACACAGTCTTCTGGTCATTGGGAAGAGTGAGAACCATGGCCAGGATACCAAGGCCTAGGCTGGGGAGTTAGGTTAGGCCAGTCAGTAAAAGGATTGACACACAAGCTCCAGGTCTTGAGTTCAAATCCCAGAACTCGTGTACAAGAGCCAAGTGAAGTAGTATGCTTGTAATCCCCAGGCTGGGGAGGCAGAGGCAGGCAGATCCTTGGGCCAGCCACTGACATCGCCAGATTAGTGAGAACTAAGCCATCAAGACACCGTGTCTCAAAAGAAAGAAACAAACAAACCCCAAACAAAAACAAGATGGAGGCTGTCTCTTAGATTCAGTATTCACCTCCACACAAATGCTTACACATGTGCACCTACACATACATATATATATACATGTACTCACATAGACAGACAGACAGACAGACAGACAGACAGACACACACACACACACACACACACCCAAGGTTCATTACATATACCCTCCTGTGGTTCTGAAGAGTGAAAGCCCCTAAAGCTGGAAAGTTCCAGAAAGGAGAGAACAACAGGCAGGGCTAGGACTGTTCTCAAAAGGGCTAGTGCCCCTGGAACAGCTTCCTGTGACACTTGGTGCGCCCCCACCTGGCCTCTAAGACCCTCTGAACTGCCATGGGGATCAGTGGCCTGGAGACCACCCGATCTCTAAAAGGCCTTTGATACCCGACATCTGGGTCTCTGGCCTTGCTGTATGAGAACATGAGAGTATGAGAAACAGGCTGAGGCTCTAGGCTGATTTCCCCTTCTTACCATTTAAGCCATGCTCTGCAATGTGTCTGTAGAGCTCCAGGAAGTGGCAGCCAGGTTGGAAGGAGCCGCCATTGGGGTAGAAGTCATAGTGGGCAATGGGCTGTTTGATGCCCACACTCAGGCCCATGTGCTCCCTGGTGAAAGTATGAATGGCATCCACAAAATCGGCGTCATCTGGAGAAAGGCGGTCATTGGGGGGTGTTCCCTCAAACATAGGGCCCGCAGGGTCCAGCCCTGAGAGGAAAATGCAAGCCAGGTTAGATTAGTGGTGGGGATGTGGGTGGGGGCAGCAGGTTCTCCCCTAAGCTCTTTGATCATTTCACCTTTCTGAGTCGGAAGGAAGAAAACAAGCGCTTGGTGCTTCTCTAGAACCTCTTACTGTAACTGCTTTTTGCTGTAAAGCTATGGTAATTCATGGCGCTGAAAATTACCCAGGCCAGGCATTGTTCTAAGGGGAAAGAGCTTTGCAGAAAGGATCAGAACTAACAGTGAGGTTATGAGTGAATGCTTGATTTATTTAAGCAAATCAATTTTAAGTGCCTCCCCTGGTAGTTTCCACAGCATCTGTTTGCATAAAAAGCAGCAGCCCACGGCGCTCTTGTTCTGTGCAGTTCTGACTTCTTGGGTGAAGTACAAATGTGTTTGCCTGTGTGTTGTCAGTAGTCTTGAACAAGCTGGCTTCCTGAGCTCATGTCATCTTATAGAACGTCCAGAACTAAACCTTAGGAAGGGGTGGAAATGTGACCATATAGGGCCTTCTCAAGCCCAGGCTCCAAGAGACAGATATGTTCGCAGGAACAATCTTGGCTCCTGGCTGACTGCTTGGGGGAGGGTATGTATGCACCCTGGGCTCTCCTCATGACTTGTCTGAAGGGACCTTTGGTGGCAGGCCTCAGCCCAGGGAGGAACTGACAGTGAGTGGTGAGGTCACCTGCTCTCCAGCCCACCTGCAGGCTTGGTGAGATCCACATTTCTTTCTTTAGGCTAACAGAAAGATGACTCCAGAGTAAGGAGCCTCCTGCTGTCTCCTGTGTGGGTGGCCTGGTTATAATGCTGGTATGTGACAATGCCAGCTGGAATGGGTAGGGCGAGGGTGGGGACTGATAATGGCTCACTTTGTGAGATTCTTTGTTTTCTTTTTCCATTGTGTGTGTGTGTGTGTGTGTGGTGTGCATGATTACATGTGTGTGGCCACCCGTGTGTGTGTGTGTGTGTGTGTGTGTGTGTGTGTGTGTGTGTGTGCATGCATGCATGTTTACATGTGGGTGCATGGGTGTGCATATGATACCTGGAGATTGATGTCTGGAATCATCCTTGATTGTACTTTCACAATATTCAATGATGGTCTCTCAAACAAACCCAGAGCTTACAGGAATTACAGGTGGGATGCCACACCCCTTGACACTGATGCTCTCATTGTTAGGATCTGGGGATCCTGACAAATTCTGGTCCCCAAGTTTGCTCAGCAAGCAATAGCCCCACTTTGTGGGATTCTGACCCCTCTAGCAATACCTCCATGGTGAGGCATTTGTACACACTAGAGTTAGGAGTGTCAGGGTAGAGATAGAATTGGAAGCTAGCCTGGGCTACAGGAAACGAAGTCTCAAAAACAAAAAAACATAAATAAAAAAAAAAGTAAAAGTTTCTTCTTAAAAAAAAAAATGTAATCAGAATCTCCTTTGCAGCCATGTGAAACAGCTATGAGAAAGGCCAGAACACATAGCTGTCCTTTGTTCTGTGCTCTCATGGGATAGCAACAGTTCCTGACAGTAGGCATGTTGGGGAGTGTTTGGTGATACTCCTCAACTAATGATCAGGACCATGAGCATAGGGAATCAGGTGCATGCTCCCTGCTTCCTGCAGTCCTGGAGTTTGTGTGGGGTTATCCACAGGCATACCTGTGATTCTTCCGATCTTGTTCTTCCCGCCCATGGAGCTGCCTGCGAATCCTGAGACATGCGCTCCCAGGCTGTACCCAATTAGGTGAACTTTGCTCCGAGAAAACTTCACAGATTCCTGCAAGACAGGGCAAGAGGGTGGGAGGAGCAGTTGGGGTGGGGGAATGAGGCCGAGAGCCTTCTGTAGGGCCTGCTTCCATGGGGCGTCCACCCATGCTTGGCACTGCCCATGAATCAGGTGCTTTATTATGGGAAACTGGTTTTTCACCTCACTGACTGCCATCTTGGGTGATGGGGGTGGGGTGGGGCCGGGTGGCTGTTCTTTGGGATGTCCTGGTGATTGCTGCCTCCTGCCTGCCTTTCTCTTTAGCCATTGGTGCCCTGCAGAAACTGAGGATCCCTTGTCTTTGCCTTTCAAGGCAGTAATTACATGTGGGATTAATGGCTTCCAAGTGTGTTTAGATTCCTTAGGACAGATGTACCTAAAATTGTGAATTCTCCCAGCTATACTGAGTTGTCATAGGCTACACTGGGGCATCCAGACTGAGACCCACAGGCTTCAAGGACGCATATACATTTGGTTTGTACGGCATTGTGAGAGGACATGGTTGTCTACGAGGTTCATGCTAGATAAATGTGTTTAAAGTTTAAATATTTCGAGGAAAATCTCAATTTTCTTTCCCAATGTTTTGATAATGTGATGACACTTTCTTGTGTGTGCACACATGTGTGTGATGTCAGAGGCAACTTGAGGACGTCAGTTCTCTCTTTCTACCACGGGGGTCTTGGGGATTGAATTTAGATCCTCGGGCTTTTGTACCGAGGGCCTAAACTTTAAACTTGCCAGCTCACTTAGGGTTTTGTTTTGCATTCACAGTAATCTATGTGTCTCAGTCTGCTTTCTGTTGCTGTGATAAAATGCTGACTAAAAGCAGCTTGGAGAGGAAAGGGTTTATTTTAGCCGACAGCTTACAGTCTATCCTGAAGGGAATCCAGGGCAGGGATGTGGATTCAGGACTGAGCCTGAAGCAATGGAGGAATTCTACCTTCTGGCTTTCTCCCATGCCTTGCTCAGCCTGCTTTCTTACACAATTCAGTACCACTTGCCTAGGGCTGGCACCATCTACAATGGGCATCCCACTCCAATAATTAATGATGACGGTGGCAGTGGTGGTAGTGGTGGTGGTGATAAAATGCCCCACAGGCTTATCTACTGGCTAACCTGGCAGAGGCATTTTCTCAATTGACTTCACCCTTCCCAGATGACCCTAGCTTGTGTCAAGTTGACAATACACTAACCAACACACCATGAATCCATGGGATACCCTAGGAAGTAACAGGACACTGCTGTTCCAGGACACTTTAAGGTTGTGCAAACAGGAGTGGTAGCTGCGGAGTAGGGAGAAGAAGGCTAAAAGAGAAGCCTCATATCTGGTCTCAAACTTGCAATCTGGAAACTGAGGTCTCTTGGAGAGAGAGAGGGGGGCAGGTGGTTGGACTTACCTCCAGCCATAGGAGAAGAGAAGCCACTTCCTGGCCAACAACACGGGTGTTGCGAACGGCGACGGCATAGTGCTGGTATGCCAGGGAGACCCAGTCCACTAACCCCACGTTCACAGGTTGGGACTGTCGGGACTTCAGTGCACCCACTATCTTCCAGATCCAAGTTTCTAGCAAGCCATCCACCTGAGGGTGGGCCACAGGCTGTCAACCTCACTGCAAGGGCAGAGGGAGCCCTGTCTAGTTCCTGGGGTCCCTAAAGTACACATCCCTCTTTTTTCTCAGGCTCAAAGACAATTCTAGATCTTTCTCCCCACCAGAAAGGCCATGTCCTAGGATTTCTCAATCTAGTGCTGAGGATATTCGGGCCTGAAGAGCTCCTACCCTGCTGTCCTGAAACGTTGGTCAGTCTGTCTCTAACTCCTCCCACGTGGTGTCAACCCTATCTCCAGCCCCAGACTTGGAAGACACAGTGTGCCCAAACCTTGTCCCATTCTCCCCACCTGAGAGTCACTGTCTGAATCTTTCCCCACGGTAGCACTTTCTGAGCCCTAAAACAATGGAAAAGTGTATGAAAATTACGTTTAAGAGTTGACTTCAGAAGGTCAGCTCCGCCAAGCCTGGGGTCCCACAGCATCTGTCCTGCCCTCGTCTCCCTTTGGTCGGATGAACCTGAGATCTGCTCTGTGTGTCCCTTACTTGAGATAATAGTGTACCTACTATGTTCCCAGAGCTGAGTGTTTCTGCTGTGCCTTGGAGGATAAACAGAGGTCAGGAAGGCAGTCATAGCTGGGTCTGGGGTATTCCAGGCCGTCTTGTGGAGGCATAAAGGGGGTAGTGTGGTATGTCCGGGGACTGGAGAAATTTGGGAGACTTTAAGGTCAAGATTCAGGAAGGGAAATGGTAAAGCTCCATCCCCATCCCTCAAGTTCATCCCACCCCCACTGGCCACTCCCATCCTTCCAGGGGAGCCGAGCTGTGTTTATTCAGGAAATGTTTACTGAGAGCAAGTATCCTAGTTGAGCTGAATTGCACGCATGTTACTCAGTCCATGTGCCCCCGGCTCTTGGTCAGCAGTGCTGCCTTCCATCCAGGAGGACTGTAAAGGCCAAGGGACAGAGTGGTGGGGTGTAGAGTTCTTAAAACAAAGCCAGGAGCCCAGCCAGGGTGCAGAAGCCCACAGCCCTGCAGCTCCGGTTGCTGTCAGCATTAGTATTTCTGTTGTAAACGTTTGGTGGTGGTGGTGGTGGTGGTGGTGGTGGTGGTGGTGGTGGTGGTGGTAGACACTGCAAAGGTTGCACACTCTGGCCCATCAAGACTTTTGAGGCCAAAGAGCACATTTTTTTTTTCCTACAGGAGCTTGTAGCTTCATGTTGCATTTCAAGACTAAACTCAATCATTCTATCATTAATTCAGTTAACAGACATTTTGGAGCACCTAACGTCTGGTGGGTATTGGCTGGCAGTGTCAGACAAGAATAGGGCAGAACTTACAGCCCAGTGGGTCAGAGAAACTGGATGAGAAAGCCCTGCAGAAAGATGAGCCAGAGGATGCTGGGGCTTGGGAACTCAGGGACCACTCCTCATGCCCTGGGGGAGGGCTGGGCTTGTGGCAGAGATGGCCTGCAGGAGACCCTGTTTGAGGCTATGCCTATAGGAAAAGAAGAGCTAGAGAAGAGAATGAGGGAGGGCACTAGGTGGTCAGAGGAGAAGAGGCAAAAATAAGTTGACAGGGTGGGTGTGCGGGTGAGTCAGTTTATTCTCTAGAGCAGGTGAGGTCGGGTTCCAGGATATTTTCATGTCAAGGATATATTTTTCATGCTTAGTCAGCTGACTGCCTAGCATTTCATGAAGGTCTAGGTCCTATCCCTAGCACTGCATAAGCCAGACACAGTGACACACACCTGTTATCCCAGCCCTTGGAGGTGGAGCTAGGAGGGTCAGGGGTTCAAGGTCATCCTTGGCTACATGATAAGTCTGCAGCCAGCTCTTCAAAATATAATTTTCATGTGGTTGGCAGAAAATAAATTCCAGTTTGTCAGCTGTAGGAAAGCGGCTCCATTGGACAAGCACCTGTCATATAAACCCAGGGCCTGAGTTTGATTTCTAGAACCCACATACAAATTTTTGATGTGGTGCTGGAGAGATGAGCCAAGGTTAAGAGTATGTACTCCTTTTGCAGAGGTCCTGAGTTCTGTTCCCAGCACCCATGCCTGGCAGCACACAATTACCTGTAACTCCAGATCCAGGGATCTGTCACCCTCTTCTGGTGGGTACCTGTACTCTCATGCACATACATAGACACACAGACACACGGCATTTCCACTATCCTGCTTACTCCTGGAACTGAGAAAACTGGGAGGTGCTTTACCAACACCACCTGTGGGGTTATCATTGGTGTTATTAAAATTCAACGCACTAGGGAGAAAGACAGCGATCAGGAACACACAGAGACTACAGCATGCCAGCTCTTCCTACCGACCACCCGTGGATGATCATGACAAGTGGCTGCGAGCTGTTGAAGCCACACTCCTGCAGTGTTTCCAGGTGCTGAGGTCTGAGCCGACAGCCCAGGCGATCCTTTTCATCTTTGAAGAGCAGGAATCTGGTCTCTGGCTTCTGTAATGGTTTCCTTGCTTCAGTGACTCCAAGGCTTCTTCCAAAGGGCTCTGGAATACAAAGTCAGGATTATCGGTTATGCCTGGCATGTGTTCCATCAACGCTGGCCCTAGGACCACCCACAGGTGGTTCAGAGCTCCAGCTGGTGGGTACTGGAAAGTGCTGGGAACCAGCATGAACTCCATCTTTGAGGAACCCAAGGAACACTGTGGGGTGACCAGATTGTAGCAAGGAACTTGGGAATACCCCATACAAGTAACAGACCTGACCATCCATCTGGCAAGCATCTAGCAATGTACTAGACCTGACTCCAAGGCCTGAGGAATGTAGGTAAAGCCATTGGAACTGAGGTTTGTAGACAGTGAGCCTCTGCCCAGATCACAATTCCAGGAAGAGGCAAAGTCAGGATTTGAACCTAGGTCTATCTCCAGGATTGGGAAGACAACAGAGAGAGCATGTTAGTATGCGTCGCCTTTCTAAGCTCACTCTGCTCGTTCTCACTGTAGGCGTAGTATGTAGCACAAACCCTGAAGGGCTCTCTATGGAAGAGTATGGTGGGGAGAATCTCGAAAAGGGTGATGGATTGTCCTGGAATGCTAAGCCTGGCCTGGAACGGTGACTGGGGCTGTGTGTGTTGGGATGGGCAGTGGTATCTTCCAGCTGAGGGAACAGCATGAAGAATGGCTCAGAAGCATGAGAGCTCATGACCAGAAGACACAAAGAGAAGCTGGCAGGGTAGAGCATGGATGTCAAAGAACTTGGACTTTATCTAGTGGGGGCTGGGAGGATATCCCAGTTGGTGATGTGCTTGCCTTGCAAACATAAGGACCGGAGTTCAATCCTCAGCACCTGCACATAAAAGCAGACATGGCAACGTGTGCTTAGGATGCCAGGTTGTTCTAACTTCATTTCTGCTCTTGTGATAAAATGTCCTGACAAAAAGCAACTCAAAGAACAAAGGCCCATTTGTTTTACAGTTCCAGGTTACAGTCACAGGTGGGGAAGTCAACACAGGAATTTGAAGCAGGTAGTCACATGACAATCAAAAGCAGAGTGAATGAACACATGCGTGCTTAGTATTCCTCTAGGGTTTTTTTTTTTTGTTTTGTTTTGTTTTGTTTTTTAACTCAAATCCAGTCCAGGGCCCTAAACTGTCCACATCCAGGCTAGATCTTCTCACACTGATTAAGGTAACCAGGACAATCCCTCACAGAAATGCCACAGGCTACCCTGACTGACCTAGAGAGTCCCCTCACTGAAACTCTTCCCAGATGACCTCTAGGTTATGTCAAGGTGATAATTAAAATCAATCATTACACAGGTTGTCCTCTGACTCCCACACTTACGCTGTGGTATGCTGAGGGGTGTGCCCATGCTCACTAAGACACAAGTGCCCCTCCCCTACACACACACACACACACACACACACACACACACACACACACACACACCATGCATATAACAAAAAAAAAAAAGAGAATGGGGATTAAAATATTAGGGGTTGTTACAAAGATTAAATAAGTTTTTAAAGTGCTTAGAGCAATGCCTAACTCAGACTTAACACGTAGGTAAGGGGTTATTGTGACACTGAGCTCAGAGTCAGCCCTGACACCCGGCACTTTTCATCTATGTATCTTGTCTTTCTATGAAAATTTACCCTCCATGGCCTCCCAGGGCCAGTTCCTTCTTGTGTATGTTGACTCTGGATGTAGCTCTGAGAACACGTTCTAGCCCAGATGCCCAGGACCTTCCAGCTGTGCAGGAGAAGATGGAAAAGACATTTCCAGATAGAAAGCTCACAGAGCACCAAGCCGACCATTCTCCACTTCTGCCTTAGGATTCCTTTCCTGTGTGTGTGCTGACACTGTTACAGGCGTGTGTCTGTTCATTCCTTTCTCTTCTTAACTAATGCACGCTGACCACCTCTGAGGCTCCCGGTCTGGCTGGGTCTGAGCTGGAGGAGGTGGGAAAGCAGGCTTTGCATGTGGCTGCCAGAGGGCTGCAGAGAGGATTCAAGGAGGGGGCGGGGGAGAGGCCCAGAGAAGAGACTGCCTAGGTTAAAGCGTTTTCAAACTCCTTCCATGAAAAATGATGGAAGAAACAGGACTCTGATGCCTAAAATTGTGAGATTTGGTGGAGGAGTACAAGTTGGAAGTTGCTGTGGAGAGGGACTTAGTACTACTTAGTACTACAACTAACCAGGAGTTAGACGCAGGATCCAGAGGATGGCAGGATATGAAGAAAAAACCTGACTTGAGCTCCACAAAAAAATTCATAGCTGAAGAGACTGGTATAGACACAATAATGGCAGTAAACCAACCAAGAGAGGTTAAGAATTTTTTATTACATCTTATTTATTTGTGTGTGTATGTATACGTATATGGACATGCATGTGCCTTGGTACATGTATGAAGGCCAGAGGACAACTTTTGGTAGTTGGTTCTCTTTTTCCACTACATGGGTCCCAAGAATTGATCTCAGGTTATCAGGCTTGCCTGCAAGTGCCTTCACCCACTGAGCTATCTCACAGGCCCCCCAGACAGCTTTTTAACAATAACATAGTAAAACACACATTGTGGGGCACTATCGGGCTGCTGGGAGGGGCCTCAGGTCAGGTTCCAAGTAACATTTGTAGTGTTCTTTTCCAGTCCCCTCCCCACACCAGAGGCACAGATTTTAAAAAGGGGCGATTTATTTTCATTTTTTTAATGTGTATGTGTGTCTATGGATATGTGCACATGGACACGTGTCCACAGAACCCTCTGGACATCCAGATCCCCTGGAGCTTGAGTTACAGGCAGTTGTGAGGCACCCACATGGGATTTGGGGAACTGAATTCAAGTCCTTTGCAAGAGCACGATGTGCTCTTAAGCACTGAGCGCTCTCTCCAGCATCTCCATGGTTGTCTCTTTAGCCTTTCTCTGGAACCAGACACAAATGGCTTTATATTCTTTTCATCTGCCATAATAATTTTTCATAGCAATAGAAAGTCTTGACAAACATGATTTTAAAAGGTGACATAATTTATCTGTTTTATTTATATTTAGTTTATTGCCAGAATTTTTTTTTTTTAATTTAGAACAATGCCCTGATGGCCATCTTAGTATTTAAATCTTTGTCAAAATCTATGTGATCTCTAGTGCATAATCCCAAGAGGAGTCTTGTAAGATCTCAGGAACCAGACCATTTACATTCACACACATTCACATTGTTTTCAGCGGATTTCATTCCCCAGGACTAGGAATTGAACCTGGGGCCTCATGCATGTTGGCAATCACTCTGCTGCTAAGGTACATCCACAGCCCATGTTTTCAGCATTTTCTTTGTGTGTGTGTGTGTGTGTTGGTATGGGTGTGGATACACATGTATGTGTGCATGTGTGTGTGTGTGCGCCCGTGTGTGTGTACACATGAAGTCAGAAGAGGGCATTGGATTCCACTGAGCTTGAGTTACTACAGGTGGCTGTGACTAGCCAGTTGTAGGTGCTGGGAACCAAACTCGGGTCCCCTTTAAGAGCAGCAAATGCTCTTAACCATGAAGCCATCTCTTTAGCCTCTCGTGTCTTCTTAAGAGACAGACTCCAGTGATTTGAAGCCAGGCGGTACTGTGCTTTTGAGAGAGGCAATGTTGCCCGAGGCAGTCAGTTACTTCAGGAGACTCTGTTCCTCTATCCTGAAAAAAGAGGTGTTGGGCCTAGGATTGCCTTCTGTATGGCAATAAGTTCCCGAGGATACCAAACACCTTCTCCTTTAGTCAGAAGGATTTCGGGTAGTATCCCTTGCAGTGATTTTTGCATTCCTAAGCCAGCTCCTGGTTAAAAGATCCTTAGGAATTCATACAAGAATAAATTACATCCTCTTCTCTTGGGCAAAGACATCATCAGGTGGGTGACTTCAGGCAACTGAGCTAGGCCATCTGGCCTAGGAGAAAGCCAGTTGGAGGTTTAGCTCGGCCTTGCTGCCTTTTGCCTACAAAGCCTGTGCGGGATGACTCTGCTCAGTTGAAGGCACATCAAGTGCTTGCCAGGTACTAGATGAAGTTAATGAAGCAAGCACATGAGACGAAGGCCTTGGGCACTAACGTGCCCCTGCAGAGCTGTTTGCAAAACATCTCCATTATTCAGTTGTGCTCGTGTGTGTGTGTGTGTGTGTGTGTGTGTGTGTGTGTGTGTGTGAGCGCACACACACACAACTCACCACACTCTTGCTCTGTAAACATGTACTGCTGAAAATATTCCCAGCCCTGGCAGGAGTCCCCCTGGAAGACTATAATTTCTCAATGTCCCTGAAAATTCTCCAACCACATCCTTTGCCCAGGATGGAACATTCCCACGGAATAAATGCAACTGCCACTCTATGGCTGCTGGCATCAAACTAATGACTTAAAGTTGGGCCACGTTGACACTGGAAATTCTTATATGGAGTTGGTGTGGTCGCCCTAGTGCTTGCCTTGTAGGCCAAGTGCTTGTCTAGAATGCTTAAAGTCCTTGGTTCACTCCCAGCACTGCAAAAACCCAGTGTGGTGGCACACATCTCTAATCCCAGCAATTGGAAGCTGGAAGCAGGAGGATTAGAAGTGCAAGGTCATCCTCAGCTACAAAGGGAGTTTGAGGCCAGCCTGGGCTACATGAGACCGAGACCGTGTCTCAAAAAGGGGAAATGACTGAAGAGATGATTTAGATTTCAAACTGCTGCTAGGCATGGTGGTACATGCCTTTAGTCCCAGCACTTAGGAGGCAGAGGCAAGTGGATTTCTGTGAGTTCAAGGCCAGCCTGGTCTACAAAGAGAGTTCCAGGACAGCCTCAGCTATATAGAAAAACCCTGTCTCAAAAATCAACAAACAAACAAACAAACAAACAAACAAAGATTAGAAACTGCTTTTGCAGAAGACCTGAATGGGGTTCCTAGCATCCATTCCAGGTGATTCACAACCACCTATAGATAACTCCAACTTCAGGAGATCTGATGCCTCTGGCCTCCTTGGGAAACTGTACTTGGACACAACATACCTGCCCAGAAGCACATATGTACACATAATTAAAAATAATAAAAACAAATCTTTAAAGCAGAACATAAATTGAGAATCCTATTCTTTGACTTCTGGCTCCTTTTTCCTATGTAGTCCATGGATAGAGGGGTTCATTAGGGGCCTTACTCTGTTCAGAGTTTGTTGACCGTGGAACACAGTGCTGGAGAATGTCAGAAGCCAGTGCTCTGTAGCCAGATTGCTTGGCTGGAGTCCCAGCTCTGCTGCTAAGGTTCTGTGGCCTTAACCTCCCAGTCTCCCAGACTAACAGAAGCACCCGGTAGGATTAATGTAAGGCAGAGGTGCAAACATATTGCTTTCTAGGAATGTTCAACCTTTTGGCTTCTCTGGGCTGCACTGGTTGAAAGAAATAAATCATCTTGGGCCCCTCATGGGTGTCCAGCCTGTGGCCTGTGGGTTTGGAGAGAGTGCATGTGTTGTTTATCTTTTCTGACTCTGGGCACAAAGTTCATGCAGGAGACCTTACAGTTCAGTTACATAACCACAAAAATCCAGATCACTCCCTACCCACCACAAATCTCATAACGTTTTAAATAAGTTTACAGTTTTGTATCGGGTGGCGTTCATAGCTATGCTGAGCTTCAGGGTGGACACACCCGCTTGAAACTAAACAAAAGGAAAGATTTAAGTTTCCTTTCCTTAGACCACTTGAAGTCCTGATCGTTCAGCTTTTACCTCTGCAGTGTCTAGGATTACATAGATTCGTGCGTGTGTGTGTGTGTGTGTGTGTGTGTGCGTCTGTGTGTGTGTGTGTCTGTGTGTGTGCAGACCATCTTCCACCACCCTATTGTAGGCAGTTGTGGGGAATGAATTGCAAGCCACTTAGTGAAAAGAGAGGAGACACTGGTTGTAATCAGGGTCATTCATGTGGACTGACAAGGGTTTGGCTTACTTTTGGGGAGGGCATAGGAGCATCTAACCATTCCACTTGCCAAGCAGCTTACAGGAGGCACAGAGCATGGCAGTGACTATTAACAAGCCAGCTTCCTGGGGTCCTGGTCTCAGGGAAGCTCTTTTCGAGCTTTCTAGACAGAACTCCGGTGGGAATGCATGTACTCGGTGGAGGTCAATCGCCCAACTCAGCCATCCTTCCCAACTCTCCATGCTCACATCGTAACCTTAGGACTTCGTTGTTGTTGGCTTTTAATTTTAGATGTTTAAATTTTGTTTTGTGTATAAGTGTATTAGTTGTGGTACGGTATGTGCACCAACTGAGTGCAGTACCTGAGAATGTCAGAGGAGGGTGTTGGATACCCAGAAACTGCAGTTATAGATGATTTGAAAACCACCTGTGGGTGCTGGGAATTGAACCCAGGACCTCTACAAGAGTAGCAAGTGCTCTTAACCACTGAGCCACCTCTCCACCTGTGCCACGGTACTTTGAAACCGGCTGCAGGGGAGAAATTTACACTTTGGAAACTGGTAAAGCTTAAATCTCAGATTTGAATTAATTTCTTTTTACCATTTATTTCTTGTGTGAGTGTATATGTGCAACCATGGTGTGTGGCTGGTGGTCAGAGGACAATCTACCGGAACTGGTTCTCTCTACAACACTGGTTTGAGGGCTGGGCTCCGGTCGTCAGGCTGCACAGTGAGCACCTTCACCACTAAGCCGTCCCATCTCACAGGCCCCAGATTTGTGTTGGTGAGTGTATAGACTTGCATAAAACATTCAGGAGTATACTGGATTCAGTGGCTTCTGTTTCCAACTCTGAAAAGCCCTCAGAGCTAAGGAACAGTGGGAATGAGATATCTGAACAAATGGTTGTTTTATGTGAGGGTGCAGCTTCGGATCCACCTACTGAAGCTTACACAGCTGGTTACCCATGAAGAGAGAATCAGGATACCAGCTTCTCCCCAAGTGCAGTCTCCCTCCCTCTGGTTATGGGGGTAGTTGACCTTTGGCAAGGGCTTGCCACCTGTGTGGTGGGGGCTTCCTGTTTGTTTGTTTGTTTGTTTATTCAATCATTTCCTGGCTTGTCCCTCCTGCCATCAACATGTGTGTGTGTGTGTGTGTGTGTGTGTCTGTACTCCCTGCTTTTCCTCAGAAGAGTCTTCCTTTCTGCTAAATGGATTCTGAAGCAAGCTTACAGGTTTTATTGGGGGGGTGTTTTGTTCTATTTTTCTCATTCAAAATTGTATTGGTTGCATAAAAACTGTGTTAACAAGAGAAAATAGAACTTTAAAAATACCTTAGAAGCCCATCCTCCTAACGGATCGCCTTCTTGCTTCTCCATGTTCCTGTTCTGCATGTGGAAGTGAATATATTTTTTTACATAACTGTGTAGGTGACCTTCTTATTTTTAATTTCACATAACAAAATCAACATTTCTCCATGTTTCTATAGCGTTCATGTTCACATTTAAAGGCTGAGTAGTATTCCACCCAGAGGGTATTTGTTAATGTGTGTATCCTCTTCCTTGTCACAGGATAATCAATAGAACTCTGACAGCTCACTTTCATAAACTCAACTTCACGGAGAACATTTTTTTTCTGAGAGAACTAGTCCCACTAGCATGGCTGGCTGGTGTGAGCTTACTTGATTAACTGGTCTTGTTGTTTTGATATGATGGCTCAGCATCTTATGGCTACCCATTTCCCCAGGTGTCCACTATACTTACCTCCAGCCCAGGAAACCCATGGAGAAACCAAGAGGTCTCATTAAAGGTGCTGGTGAGGACTGGGCATATGCCATATAAGCATGAGGACCTGCCACTGGGTTAGCACATGCATAGAAAGCTAGGCAATGTAGCACAGGCCTGGACTCCCACAGGGGGAGATGAAGACATGAAGGACATCTGAGGCCTGTTGACCGGTAAGTCTAGCTGACTCTGGAGGTCCCAGGTTTAGTAAGAGATCTGTGTTTCTAGTTTGTTTTCTGTTGTTGTGGTAAACAGCATGATGAAAAGCAACTTGTGGAGGAAAGGGTTAATCTGACTTCATACCTCTAGGTCACAGTCCATCACTGAGGGGAGCCAGGACAGGAACTCAAACAGAAACCCTGGAGGGAGGCTTTGCTGCTTCGCTCCCTGACTCTCTGGCTTGCTCAGCTGGCTGTCTTACAGCCCAGTCCCACCTGCCTGGACATGCTGCAGCCCCATAGTGGATTGGACTCTGTCACATCAATCATCCATCAAGACAATCTTTCACAAGACATGCCACAGGCCAGTCTGACGAAGGCAGTTCTTCAGTTGAGGTTCCCTCTTTGTGGGTGAGTTTAGGTTGTATCAAATTGACAATAAAAGCTAACAAGCACACTGCCTCAGAAAATAAGTGTACTATAGCATGATATAGGCGGATCCGTGACCTCTGACTATCACACCAGTGCAACACATCTCCATATATCTGTACGTGTGTATATATATGCATATACAAACATGTACACACAGATATACATGCACAGTAAATAAAAGTAGTAGTGGAGTAGGGAGGATGGGAGACACAGGGCTCAATGTAAAATAAATATAAATTAACAAACTTTTTAAAAAATCAATATAAATAAAGGTATGTTTGTGGGACTGTCATTTCCTCTTCATTTGATGTCCCTTTCTTATCCAAGCCCTGTAACACTTCCATAAGGAAGGTGCTCTCTAAACTCAGAGAGGTTAAGTGTCTTGACCAAGGTCACACAGGAAGTAGATGTGCTGGGCATCAAATTTGGCCAGTCTGACTTCGAATAAATTATATATATATATTATATATATATATATATATATATATATATATATATATATATATATATATGTGTGTGTGTGTGTGTGTGTGTGTGTGTGTCTGTTTTATTAGTCACTATTATTTTGTGTATGTGGTGTGTGTGTGCATATATGCATGTGTGCATACCATGGTGTGTGTGTAGGTCAGAGACAATGTTTGGGGTGAGGCAGTCTGGTCTCTCTTTCCTTTCCACTGTGAGTTCCTGCCCTTGAAGCCAGGTTCTCAGGCTTACATGACAAGTACTCTTGCCTACTGAGCTGGATTGTCAGCCCAGCTGTCCTGCATGCCCCTGTTCTGCTGCCACTTTCTGATCGATCTGCGCAGACAGCATTTGCTCCTCACAGCGCTGGGAGGGATGTACTGTTATTGTTATGGTCTTGGTCTTACATGGGTTTTTATGGAGGTTAAATAACGGGAAAGGGGGCTCAGAAGAAGGTTCAAAAACAAGAAACCCAGTTCCCTTGTGCACTCCAGTGGGAGCAGATGAGTTCTGGAAGTGAAGTTGCCCTTGGAACAGACCCATACACCGGCCTGGCCAGGCCTGCAGGAAGCAGTCTGAACATGAAGTCCACTGCAGTTTTGATAACTGTGCTCCGGTGATAGGAAATGTGACCCCTGCATGGCAGGTGTAGTGAGCTCATAGAGGACCAGGCCCCAGGAAGAGGCGTTTTCAATAATGCAAACGCTGAGCTGTGTGTGTGTGTGTGTGTGTGTGTGTGTGTGTGTGTGTGTGTGTGATGTAGTATGGTGTGTTAAACATTTTGTGGATGCTGGGGATTGAACTCAGGTCATCAGGTTTGTGTGGCAGCCACCACTTTCCCCGCTGAGCCATCTCTTCTCCCACTCCCACTGGCACCCCACCCCTGCCCCAAGGTCTCACACATTCCAGGCTGGGCTCAAACTCACTGTATTCCCAAGAAAAGTCTTGGATTTTTCATCCTCCGCCTCCAGTTCCCTGGTGCAGGGATCACAGAGGTGGACCACATGTAGTTTAAGCAGTGCTGGGATAGAACCAAGGCCTCGTGCAGACTTGGCAAACACTCTACCAACCAAGCCACATCCCCAGCCTGAGACGGCTTCTTATTGAGTCCTGTGATCTCCTTTTATGGACAACCCGTCTTTGGCCACTCTAGAGCTTTTTCTCCCTATAGACCCACAGGAGGAAGATGCTCCTATGCCTCCCTTGTGTAGGAAAATCCCCCCTACACATGTCCCCAAGAGGCCTTTGACCTTGAACAAGCTCATGTCTCATTTGGCCAATAAGGGCTTTGCGCTGCCTGCTCTGTGAACTGCGGTATCACGCTAAGATCTCCTCAGTGATGTGGCAAGGCATGCTAAGCTCCTTGACTCAGTCAGAGGAGGGTTCTAACCCTGAAAACCAGCTGGGTCCTGATTCCACCTCTGAAAACCCAACAAGCTTGGAGACGATCCTAGGGTCATTTTGGTCTAACATGTGCAAGAGCTAAGGCCACCACCAGCTTTTAGTGATGGCCTCAGTTCAATCCCCAGAATCCACAAAGTTGTTTAACACATGCACACACACACACACACACACACACACACACACACACACACACACACACGGCTTTTTCTTCGAGATCTGAGTTAACCAGGCAAAAAGGGAAGTGGGACTCAGAACAGTAGTGCCCAGGGACAGCTGGCTGTGGTGTGCAAGTGTGCCCTCCCAGAGCTACAACTGGCTGTGGTGTGCAGGTGTGCCCTTCCAGAGCTACAACTGGTTGTGGTGTGCAGGTGTGCCCTCCCAGAGCTACAACTGGTTGTGGTGTGCAGGTGTGCCCTCCCAGAGCTGCAGCTGCCTTGTATTCCAAAGATGAACACTTGTATCATAAGGACAGCATTGGGCATCAACTTGAGTAAATATCGTATGTACTTTACAGCTGAAGTCTCACAAAGATGGGCGGTGTCTGCTGAAGCACGAGGGGAGTGCTCTTTGGAGTGGAGGCCTGGTAAGGAACTGGGTCTGAGCCATTCCTGACCCTCGCTAAGACTTTCCCGTAGAAAGGCCTGGGCTGAGAGCATTGACTATGGTATTTTAGACACAGAGAGCCCACCGCCCTCACATTCTTTTTCTTTTCTTTTTCTCTTTTCTTTTCTTTTCTTTTCTTTCTTTCTTTCTTTCTTTCTTTCTTTCTTTCTTTCTTTCTTTCTTTCTTTCTAAAAAAGGGTCACATAAGCTCGTCTTAAACTCTCTATGTAGTTGAGGATGATCTGAAATTCCAGATATTCCTGCCCCGACCCAACCTCCCTAGTGCCAGGATTACAGGAGTGTACCACTACGCTAAATTTATGCAGCACCAGGGATTGACCCAGGACTTTGTGTGTGCTAAGTAAGCACTCTGCCAGCTGACCTACACCCACAGTTCCCCATGTAGTCTCCTGGGGTTACAGGCATGAACCACTGCAGCTGCCTGGAGCTTGACATCCAATGCAGCCCCGCCCCCACTTCCTCCAGAGCTTATGTCGGCTCTCTTCTCTGTTATAATCCACAGTTCCTTCCGAACACTGTCTGGTCTTATCCAGCCAGGTCTTCACCGTTCTACCTTAGCACTTTCTGTGAGTTTTGTGAATTCAGTGTTTCTGAGGTACTTTTGTGCTGTAGATGACTGGCTTGGCCAGGTTCTTCTGTACCAGGAAAAGCAGGCTCCTCTTTGGAGGGAAGATTCCCACTTTCTAGTTCCCATTTGGCTGTCTTTTGTGTGATGGAGTCTGCAGACAGACTGAAGTCTACTGAGCTGAGTCCCTTCTCCTATCAGCAGAGGGGCACTTTGTCCAAAGGAGGAAATCCAGCAGCCAGACTAGACTTTCAGTCTCCTCTCTAACAGGGAAGTCAGACACACCCGGCCAGCTTGCTGCCCTTCCACCCCCACCGAGTGAACCCTGCCCTTTCAGCTTTTACCCAATTTACCTTCATTGGCTTAGCATGCAGACTCTTTGGCACCATGCCCAGGGCAGCTGACTTGGGAGCTGTGAGACCTCCATTATCATAAAATGGCAGGCAGCTCCTTTGTGGTTAAAACCATGAGCCTGGGCCAATGAGATGGCTCACTGAGTAAAGGCACTTACTGCCCAGCCTGATGCCCCCAGTTTAATCTTGGAACTCACAGGGTACAAGTTAAAAACTTCTGACTCTTGAAAGTTGTCCTCTAGCCGGGCAGTGGTAGAATACCTTTAGTTCTAGTACTCGAGGGGCAGGGGCAGGGGCAGGGGCAGGGGCAGGGGCAGGGGCAGGGGCAGGGGCAGGGGCAGGGGCAGGGGCAGGGGCAGGGGCAGGGGCAGGGGCAGGGGCAGGGGCAGGGGCAGGGGCAGGGGCAGGGGCAGGGGCAGGGGCAGGGGTAGGGGTAGGGGCAGGGGGAGTAGAGGCAGGGGCAGAGGCAGGAGGATTTCTGTGAATTCAAGTCCAGACTGGCCTACAGAGTGAGTTTCAGAACGGCAAGAGCTACCCAGAGAAACCCTGTCTCAGAAAGAAGAAGGAGGAGGAGAAAGAAGAAGAAGAAAAGAAGGAAGGAAGGAAAGAATGGAAAGTTGTCCTTTGACCTCCACATGAATACTGTGGCATTCACTCAAGTGCATGGTGCACCTTGGGCAAGTTTAAAGGTAGCCTCTGCATAGCACTCTAAGTAAAGGAGAGAGATGTGTCAAGTCCCTGCTGCACTGCTTGGTCCACAGAAATGTTTCACAGAAAAAGGAGCCTAGATGGTTTCTAACACGTGCTTAGAGCCAACCCTCAGTCCTCAGACAAAAAACACAAATTGAGGGTATGCTGCTACAATCTCTCTGTCAGACGGGTAAACATTTATACTTGGCCATACACCTTCCTGACAGGCTGGCAGAGTGAGAACCCATGTCACTCTGAAGGAGAGGGATGGCAAGTCACAAAAGCTACAAACGCAGCTTATGTCTTATGCAGGGTACACAAGTGCTCTACCATTGATCTATATCTCCGACTCTTAAACACATTGATTTTGAAAAACCAAAACCAAAACCAAAACCCACGTATTTATTTGACGCGTGCTCCAGTGTTGGGGGCCGACTTTTAGCAGAAAGCGGCTATCAGCTTTGCAGCCATCTTGAGCCATATACCCTGACATGTGACTTGGATTACAATAGCCTACAACAGCTGAGCACACTCCGATAATCTTGGTTTAGATACCTTGAGATTAAAGGTGCGTGAGATTAAAGGTGTGTAACTTAAGAGTGACTTAGAAGTGTAGAGATCAGATTTAGAGACAAGACCTAAGGGCATGATTAAAGGTGTGACCAAAAGGCATGGCTTAGAAGTGAGACATATAAAAGGCAGAGACAGAACAGATTACTTGACATTAGGTAGAAGACACTTGGCTCTAGAGCGAAGCAGACACAGCAGACAGAAGACAGGTAGCAGGCACTTGGAAGAGAACTTGGAAGAAGTAACTTGGAACTTGGAGGGACTAGGAGCTAGGGACTAGGCACTAGGAACTCAAGATTTAGGACTTAGACTGAAGAATAAACGGGATTGAATTACACTCTGGTCTGCATTCTTCGAGTCCGTCCTCACTCTTGTTCTTGCTGAACCCAAACAGGCAGCTTGGGCCGGGATACAGTGGGTCAACCCGGGCCTCAACATTTTGCTTGGGCCTCGACATTTTTTGGTGCCCGAACAGGGACTAGTGCAGATGCAACACTCCAGCACTCTTGTCTGAAGACAATCTGCAGAGTTGGTTCTCTCTTTTCACCATGTGAGTCCTGGGGATTGAACTCAGGTCCTCAGGCTTGGCAGCAAACACCTTTACCTGCTGAGCCATCTTAGAAATCCCGAAATGTGTTTACTTTCCACCCAGTATTTACCCGGTGGGAACTTACCCCATGTATCTGTACATTTATAAAATGAAATGAATACAGAATCATTTTCTGTCATATCGCCTGTAATTATAAGATACTGACAATATCCCCAGTGTCCATGTAAAATCCAGAGACAAATCTCTTGGTACCAGTCTGGAGAGATCTGTAGAATGTATTGCTAAGTGATAAATATTACTATTGAATGTTAGATAGCCAGCAATGCCTTTCAGGGGGTAGCAGGGCCAGTAAATGCATTTAGATTCACTTTGATCTGTGTAAAGAGATGCTGAAAAGATACGGAAATCTGGAGTGGGTGAAGAGATGGCTGTGCAGGAGGAAGGAAGATGAGGCCAAAACTCTGTTCTGTGTTGTACTTTTTAAGGTCATAAGGCATGGGAATATTTACTTCTTATTTTGTTTGGTTGGATTTTTCTTTGTCTTTGAAATAGTCTGGTGTATCTCAGGCTGGCATCAACTGGTCATCTGCCTGCCTCAGCCTCCCAAGTGCTGAGATTACAGGCATAAAATATCATGTCTGCTGGAATCTTCATCTCTTTAAAATCTAATCTTCAGAAACTTAAGTAAAAGTTGCTGGTTTGTTGCTTCTTGCTTCAACTTTCCACCATGGCCATTGAAATACTGCTCATCTGCTTACAAAGCTCCCTCCTTCACCCCAGAGGACACTGGGAGTTGATCCCTCTCTGCCTGACTGTGAGGCCCAAGTGTCTTCCTAGATTCCCATCCAGATAGGTATCTGGATATCGTGTCTGATACTAGACACTCAGACACTGTGATATAACACACTGTGGCTGCTGAATTGGTATTTAGGAGGCTGCCCTCTCTGAGTCGGGCCTGAGAGAACAGGGTGATCCAAGCAGATAAAGATGGCCACATGGGGAACTTACCACGTGAATAATGTCCTCCCTGTCAGAGCTGGTCCTGGAAGACGACCAAAGTGCTTAGAGCCAAGGAGCAGAGCATAGCAGGTCCAAGCAGGATGGTAAGGGCTGGGCTGGGGTCTGAGGTGCCTGTGCTGTTGTATAGCTTTGGAAGGCATGCAGGAAGACTGAACTGAAAAACACCCTCATTCTGGCCTGGACCTTTCCTACTTTGTTCTGAGGCTGGTGCTCATGGAATCCTGGCAACAAGCATATCTTAGGCATGTCAAATGTGATTAATGTTTCAAAGTACTTACAGCATCTCTAGGAATTTGTAGTTCAAACTGGGCAGCTGAGACATGCCAAGATCTTTAGAAGAAATAGAACACAGGTAGAAATGAGAGTCTTTAAAACATGCAGCTGCTAGCCAGAGACCCCAGATATGATCAGCAATGGTGAGGGACTCTGTGAGAGAGGCAATGAACAATGGAGTCAGTGAAGATGGAGACCCCATGAGAATGCCTGAAGTCTTTACAGAAAGTAAAGGTGGCCTACAGAGAGGTCAGCCAAGCAGGAAGGTGCAAGAGTATCAGAACAGAAATAGGTTAGCAGGGGTCTGAGATTGGAGCCAGAAGAGCTTATCATGAGAGCCAGTAACCACGTCAGTGCAAGGCTGGGGAGTGCCTGGGGCCTGGCCCACACTAAGACACAAAGATCATGTATGCCTGGATTTGGAAACACACCAGGGAACATATGCAGTGTAGAGAGAGGACAGATCTCTGTAAGAACCAAGAGCCCTGCTGTGCTCAGCAGGCAGAAAAGAAAGGGAAGAGCATTGGATGCTCACTGGTTAAGAGCACTGGCCACTTTTGCAGAGGACCAGGGTTTGGGTTCCAGTACCCACTTGGAAGCTCACTACCTTAAGCTGTAGTTTAAGATGTCGGATGGCTTCCATGGGCATGCACAAGGTGAAAACACACACACGCACACACACACACACACACACACACACACACACACACACACACACGAAAGCAAACACTTATATACATAACATAAAATAATCGGAGAAGTTTACTTAGTGAGTAATAAGAATGAGATAGGGCAGAAGGGAGGTGGCTGTGGGCAAAGCACATGATTGCTACACAAACATTAGCACCTGAATTGGAGTCCCCAGTCCTGAGCATCATGGAACGCATCTGTAACCCCAGCACTCAGAGACCAGAGACAAACTCCTGAAGCTTGCTAGGTAGCCAGCCAGTCTAGGAGCATCAATGAACTCCAGGTTCAATGAGAGACCTTGTTTCAAAAATTAAAGTGGAGAGTAGAGGAAGATTGCTGATATTTACCTCTGGCCTCCACACACATGTAAACATACATGAGTGGGCACACCATACAGTTGTTGAAGGGAGAATTAGTGATGGGTAGTGTTGGGCTCTCATAGTTGGCTGTCATAATGCATTCATTACTGAATGGCGTTAAGTACTGCTGTTGGGAATCTGGGGGCAAACTCGCCTTAGTCTGGAAGGCTATTCCAGACCCATGGAACAACATTTTAATGGAAGTCTTGAGAGGACTGAGTTGTTCTTAAGCTACTCAGTTTTAGGGGTGGCATTAATCTTTTTCAGTCAGCTGTCCCCAATTCTGCAATTCAAAACTGTCTCATAAATGGAGGGATGGCCTCCATATTTTTCTCACATATATAACATTACAGTGTCTCAAATAAAATGTAACTGTGGATTCTTTTCTGGGCTATCTGTATGTTATGTGGCTTTGTGTGTGTGTGTGTGTGTGTGTGTGTGTGTGTTTGACTTGCCAGGCACTTTGCCTGTGCTGTGACTTGGTTTATTTATTTATTTTTGTTATTTCCCATGCTTGGGAATCACTAAGGATCTTGGACTTCAGTACCCTTTATTATTATTATTATTATTATTATTATTATTATTATTATTATTATTATTATTACTGTTATTATTACTATTATTATTAGACATTTTCAGTCACCTTTCAGTCATATTTCAGTTCCTACCCTTTCTTTTCTAGTTAATACACACACGACTTCTTGAAATTGCTCTGGGCGCTGCTGGTTTACTCCCAGGCCTTCCGCTCTGTATTTCACTGGATATTTTCTGCTGTGACGGCAGCAGGTCCACCAATCTTCTCTTCTCCCATGTCCCATCTGTTGTAACTTGCCCAATGTCTTGTGTCCTAGGAGCACTACTTAGGTGTTTTAAGTGGCTCCCACATTCTGCTTAGCATCCACACTCCTTCCCACGGGTTCTCATCCTCAAACATATGGAGCATAGTTCTTGAAACTCTCGGCCTGAGTCTGCTGCTCAGTTGGTAGAGAACTGGCCTGACATCAGTGAGGCCCTAAACTCCGCTTCTAGCACTACATAAAAGTAGGCCTGGTGGCACATGACTCAAACCCCAGCACTTGGGGGTAGAGTCAGGGGGATGAGAAGTTCAAGGTCATTCTTGTCTCATAAGAAGTTTGAGGTTAGCCAATGCCACCCACATAAGACCCTATCTCAAACACCGCCACACAAAACCTCTTTACATTCTGGCTCACTAATTCTGTCGTTAGTATCATTTCTAGGGTTGTTCAAGTTGACTGACTTTTCTTTTAATTGTGGGGCTTTGCCTTCTTTTTAATGTGATTTCTGATTAGACACCCCATTCTGAATTTTATCTTCTTGGTATTGGACATTGTTGAAAGCTTTGAACATTACTTCTGGCTACAGTTACTTTACTTGGAAATGGTTTGAGCCTTTTGAGGCTTTCAAATTTCATTATGTGGGACCAGAATGGCTTTAGCTTGGGACTCATTGTCCCCGACCCTGAGGTGACAAACCTTGTGAATAGTCAGGTCTGTCTAGTCTCTATGCAGCGCCTCCTCAGCATTGTCTGTGAAGCTGAAGACTCCGGGCCACACTGCACCTCTCTGGAACTGCTTCCTCTATCAACTCTGCCTTTATCAGCTCTGTCTTCCTCCTGTCTGAACTCCAAGCTCTGCCCCCTCTCCAAAGGGAGAGGCTGGTGGGCTGAACACCCTTCAGGCAGCAAATTGAAAAAGAATCAGAATGTTTTGTCTTTATTTCTCATCTCTCAAGGTCGCTGTCCTGTGCTGCTTGTCACCCGGGGCTGGAAAACATTTCCCAGGAAATAATAAAAGCTGGAAGACACCCCAGGAACATCTTTAAAATTCAAACAGAGATGCACAGCAGACTCCATTGCTTTGGAGTCCGCTGTAAGTTGGTAGGTGCTGAGATGTACTTCTTAAAGCCTAGCTTGGTGCCAGCAAGGCAGGAAATGCATGGACTGGTGACAAAGAAGATAGAAGTGCCACAACTGCATGTGGGAAAGCACTGGGAAGGAGAGGGCAGAGATACTGGATAGTCCAGAGCAATGCCAATTCACTCTACAGAAAGAGGCTCACAGCACCTGACATCCCTCATTCCCCTTGGGCCACCTCCTCTTGCTATCTCTCTGTGGCTTAGTGACTGATACCGGAAGCCTCAAACTTCAGGCATCCTTGGCCCCACGCCAAACTTTGATTCACTTTTCAAAGCCCATTGATTTTTGCTTCCAAAATGTCTCCCAGTTTGACCCTGCCTCTCCATTCTAATTCAGACGTCAGCATCTCTCATAAACCCACCATTTGACACTCAGAAAGGTACATTGCCCCTCTGGCTCTGAATTTCCCTTTATGGATGTATTTATATGGTATGTGTCAATCACTTTTACGTCACACTGGTAAAGTCTGATTCTGACGAAGTGCTACCCAGAGAGGCGCATGCCAAAGGTACGAGTGCACCCTGACACCTCAGCTAGTGTTCAGTATTTGCTGAGTGAATGAGAGAACCTAAAGAGAAGGGGTTAGAGAGATGGCTCCACAGTTAAGAGTAACTGTGATGCTTTCAGGGGACGTACGTTTGAATCCCAGTACCCACATAGTGGCTCAGGACCATCCATAACTCTAGTTCCAGGGAATCCAATACCTTCACCTGCCCTCCACAGGTACACTCACACATAAAATACAAGAAATAAAACTTTAAAATAGAAAAGCAGGAAACCCACATGAACCCCATCTTTCAATAGTTAGGTCCCACAAAACAGGATACCTCTCAGCCCCAAGTGTTGCTTGCTTCCTGTTTCAATTTTGTTACAGACATTAGAAATGAGCACATGGTGGGTGTTCCCCCATTAACTTCTTATATTTACTGAGCCAGATGGTTGCCCTTCCTAGATCTCTGTCTTACCCTCTCAAACTCAAAGTGAGGGCAATTGGAGCAGAATTTAGCGCTTGCTGGAACGTTAGAAAACTCCATTTCTGGTGCTGGGATGAAGCACAGTTGGTAGAGCACAGCCCCACATGCATGGAGCCCTGGGTTCTATCCCCAGCACCGCATAAGCCTGGGCACGGTGCCTCACACTTGTAATTAAAGCACCCAGGAAGCAGGCAGATCAGAAGTGCAAGGTTGTTCATGGCAACATTAAGAGTTTAAGGCCATTCTTTGCCACAGAAAACCTGGTCTCAGAGAAACCAAAACCAAAAACCAACCAAGCCACAAATGATCGTTAACCAACTAACTAAACAAAGTCAGGGAAACACTTCTCACAGCTTCAACACTGTCTCTACTACTAAGATTTTCAGGGTTGTGGGAGCTCCTAATATTTTAGTTTTGTTTTTTCTTTCTTTTTCTTTTTTTTAAAAAAATTGGATATTTTATTTATTTACATTTCAAATGTTATTCCCTTTCCTGGCTTCCTATCTGCAAACCCCCTATCCCATCCCCCCTTCCCCTGCTTCTATGCGGGTGCTCCCCCAACCCACCCACCCACTCCCACCTCACCGTCCTAGCATTCCTCTACATTGAGACAGGGTCTTACTATGTAGCTCTGGCTGTCCTCGAACTTGGTATGTAGGACCAGATTGATCTCAAACTCACAGTGAGCCACCTACTTCTGCCTCTGAGGCGCTGTGATTAAAGGCGTTCTCTCTTACCCAGTCTCTTACTTGTTTTATTTGAAATTTGTATTATTTACAATACATCGAAACGGAGGCCATCCAGCTTAACAGGTCCAAAGCAGAGGCTCAAAAGGCTAAGCCGCTTGTTCCAACCACAAACAGGTGCCAAGCTCTTCCTGTTCTGCTGGTAGCCCGGCCACGGACAGGCACGTGTGCTAAGTCCCTCTGTTACTCTCTCCTCTGCCTCTTTGCCATAACAACATCTGATTGCTTCACGTCACCCTCTCCCAGTCTGTCACCAGCTTGTCACAGACTTGATTGAAACGCTACTAATTTAGCGCGATGACTTTCTGGCAGGGTGAGGTTGGCAAAGCCAGAGGAGATGTTTGTTTACCCAAGAGAAAATGACAGGGAGGTTTGGAAACAGAGAGCCCCACCTGCCACACCCAAGAGCAGCTTTGCCTAGGGTAGGGAGGATTCCTGGAGGATTCCAGTGCAGGCGCTACTTGTGGGTGGAGCCAAGGCTGAGGCTCCAGCTGCCTTGGGGATCTTTCTGGGTTCTCAACTCCGGGAGAGTGAATTATGGGGGTTTCTTTCCGGGGGCTGCGTTACTGAAGAACCTTATCCTTTTCTTATTTTCAAACAAGGCTCATGCTAACTACAGTTGGTTTTTGAGTCCTCGTTTCTCTTCTCCATTTATCGACTTCCTTTTCCTTTTCTTTCCTCACCTTTGGTTTTTTAGCACTTCCCTCCATTGTTCCGAGGACTATTTTTTTTTTTTTTTTTTTTTTTTTTTTAGGGGGTTAGCTGTCTAATAGGAGTCAGGGCCAAAGAGGCCCGCTCTGAATGAGCCCTGCCTCCTAGGGATCTACTTTGAAGGTTGTTGAGACTATTTGTATTAATAACATTTGTTTTAGTATTGTTCTTTGTTTCTGATCATCAAAGAGTTCAGAAAGGTTGGAGCCGGCGCAGTCTCTACCAGCTTGTCCTTGGGAGCAAGTGTCTAGAACAGGGTTGATCTAAAATTGTTTTCTCAGTGAAGTGGGCGGGCTACAGATTCACATCAAGGGAGTGTCAGCTTTCAAAACAGCTTCTTGGCAGAGAGGGATGTGGGATTTCAGAGGAACTGGAATCTGTTCAGTGCCCGTTAAACGAACTCCTTGATTCCAGAGTGTGGTGTGTGGAACTTGGGTCTTTGCCCAATGAACAATTGCGCTCCTCAGTAGCAGGGTGCCTCAGAAAGTGGAGCAGCCCTTGAGAGGGGAGTTTTGCTTTTCCCATGATGCTTTGCGTTTCACTTTCTACTTATTTATTTAATTTTTGGTGATTTTGCTTACCATAGAGGAGCCGAAAGGTGGAGTGTTGTTCCACGGCCTGGGGGATGTTTGTAAAGTGACCCTCACTGTGGCAGGTCATCTTGTTAAGACTGTCTAGCTTCCTTACATTGTCCATAAGGACAGGGACCAGGATTTCATCTCCCTTTCCCCTGCTTGTGGCCTCCAGTGTATATTCAGAGCCAGAGAGTAGAATGCTCATCCTGCAGCTGGGTCTCCAACACCATAAAGAGGCCACTTTAAGATGGGTGCCACAAGTCTGGGACTCCATCTGTCGCCTTAAAAGACAGGGACCTAGAGATGTCATTTCCTGGGCTTGGAACCCTGTGAGTTTTCCAAACATGCACACCCAGTTTGCCCTGGTCATTACCTCCTAACATAGCTTGTTTTTAACTTGTATCCTGGCTTCTGACTCTTTTAAAAAGCAAATAAAACAAGGCAAAACTTGAAACTAAAAAACATTTTGTTTTAAACCTTAATTTCAAAAGGACTAAAGATTTATTGTAGAAAACTTTAAAAATGGGGAAGAAAACCTCTTCAATCTCACAGTCCAAGAAACATCATTATTAATGATTCCTTCCTAGTTTAAAAAGGTACAGGGTGTGGTGGGCACATCTGTAATTCCAGGACTCGAAGTGTTTACTGCTTTTGTGGAAGACCTGGATTGGGTTCCCAGCTGCCACATCAGGTGGCTTACAACTACCTGTGACTCCAGTTTCAGAAGATCTGATGCCTTCTGGCTTTCTCATTCACCTGGACACACATGCATATGGATGCATGCAGCTACACATACACACACACACACACACACACACACACCAGTTAAAAACTAAAAGGTGTCTGCATGTGCTATATGACCTTAAGTGTACATGTATTTAGATTAGAATTCTGATTGTGAAACGTGTACTGGCTTGGACACTTCCTCTTGACATTTATCCTTTCTGATGGCCTTAGGGACTGTCCATGTAACTATTGCAGTAACTTAAGCTACTTGCTTAATGCTTATTGTGACCAAATGTAAACAACCTCTGATGCAATCCCCTTCCCCTCTTGCTTTGTCTTTCTATGTAGCCTGTACTGGGCCCAAACTCATAGTCCACCTGCCTCAGCTACCTGGATGCTCAAATTACAGTGTATATTGTATCATAAACCTTTCTCTACGCTCCAGAACAATATGTTTCTGAGGCCTTCCTGGAAGTGGGATTTTTGGATGATCTGGACTTGTACATTACTCTCAATACACGATGCCAGCTATCTGTTGCCTCCAGTCTATTCTTAAATGAAGAAATAATGCCCTTGTCCTTCTGGATACATGGGTCCTACCTGCTAGACCACTATTTCTCATAGTGGTCAACCTGCCGGTGACCCAGACCCTGGTGCTATGATGTTTATCATTCACTACTGAGCAGCATCTGCCTGATGCCTGAAGAACGACCATGGTAGACCCTTCCCCTCAATGAATCATCGCTCACATTGCTTTGAATCAGGGGCTGGCCTAGCAAAGCTGCAGTTAAATAATCTCCTTTCCCCAGTGCGGGAAGGCAAAACAGGTAAGGAACAGAGGAGGGGACTGAAGGATGCCTCATAATTATGCAAGATCACAGATGACCACTTAATTTCCATTTTGTACCATTTCCTGTAAGGCAGAGGGAATTTGTGGAGTCTGGAGCTCTGGGTTCTAGTGTTGACTCTCTCAGTCACTGGCTCAGTGACCTTGGGGAGTCTCTGAAGCTATCTGTGCCCCAGAAGAATTCAGTGATAATGCCTCCCAGGTGTAGCTGTTGAGAAGAAGAAATGAGGTGTGGCCTGCCAGAGCTGGTACATTAAAGTGCAGCTCATGTGTTGCTTAGCAACGGGGATATGAACCGAGCAACTGCATCGTTAGGTGATTCTTCAGTGTGGCTAGAGCTCCTGGACACATAGATTATAGTAGAGTCTACTAAAATACCTAAGATACATGGTGAACTTGTGTGTGTGTGTGTGTGTGTGTGTGTGTTCCCAAAGCCATGATGCACAAAACAAGCTAAGATTAAATCCCACCAAGCCAAGTGATACAATCAAGAGGCTCGGTGAACAGGGAGTGTGAGAGCTTCTGCCTGCCCGACATGGCTTTGTTTTTCAGCACTTTTTTCATAAATGGAAGTATACTAGGAACAATGAAAATATGGCTCAGCAAACAAACAAAGCGGTCATGAAGTCATGTGTCACCATTATTGAGTGTGTGGGTCTACGTTCTCTATAACTGCCAGTGCAGCAGGTCTGGTTACTCCAGCAGCACCACAGACGAGTAGCGTGCATGATGTCACCAGGCTACAGTGCAGTCTCTATTGTCGCTGTGGTGTGTGAGGTCTGCTGTTGGCAGCAATGTTCTTATGCCATGCGTGTCAGAGGAAGGGCACTTACCCTCTCCCACGCCTCCTGCAGTGACACATATCCTTTGTCTGGCAATGTGTCTCTCTCACTGTGTTTCAGAATGGCACCTCTGAGTTTGCGTCCACTTACTGCAGGTCATCAGAAACAGGATACAAGGTCAAATGGCTGGAGCAGTGTTGTGTGCCTATAGCCCTAGGAATAAGGAGGTTGAGGCAGGAGGATCTCCTCAATCAAGAAATGCGAGATTCATTTGGACAACACAGTGAGACCCTGGCTCAAAAACAAAAAACAAAAACAAAAACAAACAAACAAAAAAAAAAAAGCAAAATAACAATGATAGAAAACAACCAGACTGGGGAGATGGTTCAGTGGTTAAAATGCTTGCCAGGCAAGCAAGACCAGTGTTTGGATCCCCAGAACCTAAGTAAATGCCTGGTGACCATTGTGGCACAGCCTGGGAAGGTAAAGGCAGGGGATCTCCAGAGCAAGCTGGCAAGTGAGCCTCTGGGCTTGACTGAGAGACCCTGACTCTGCCTATGGGAGAACAACTGAGGCTTATTCTCAGCCTCACATATGTGTGCCCACCATGTGTACACACACACACACACACACACACACACACACACACACCACAGGAAAATGAGAAAAGAAAAAAAAATTGCAACAAACACTGGACTAAAGGGCAGATATTCAACGCACAGTCATCGCTGAAAACTTTGAGGTGTCTGGGAAGGCAGATGTGATCTTAAGCAGTCACCTGGGAGCCTTATGACCTCAGCCAAGTCATTTACCTAAATGATTGACTCAGCCTCAGTTTCCTCTTTCCTGAAGGGAAGTGTGGGTGGGAAGTGTGACTGGAGTCTCTGCACTCTGGAGGGCGTGGCCGCCTCCTGCAAAGGCTGGAGAAGGTAGAAATCCAAGCAACTGAATCAGTTACTTTTCAGTTGCTGTGAGAAAGTGTCATAATCAAGGCAGCATATAGAAGGAAGAGTTTATTTCGGTTTACAGTTCCAGAGGGGTTAGAGTCCATCATAGCACGGAGGCATGGCAGCAGGAGCTGCAAGCTGAGAAATCACACCTTTAATGAGAAGGGTGGCAAGCATCAAGTGTGGAGAGCAAGCTAGGGCAAAGGTCAAGGCCTTGGAGTCTCAAATAGCACCTCCAGTGACACACTTCCTCTGGCAAGGCCAAACCTAAATCTTCTGAAACAGTTTCATCAATTGAGGACTAGGGGTTTAAATATCGAAGCTGATGGGGGACATTTCTCATTCAGATCTCCACATGAATCAATGGGAAAAAAAAAACCTATCATGTGCCAACTGTGCACCCAGGACCCTGCAAAGCACAGTCCATTCATCCACTGGATAAACTCTAATATATCTGTGAGTTGTGCACATGCATTTATTTTTCTTTTTATAAATGTACCGTGTTCTGGATTAATTGCTAGGAATAGGAGGGAAGCTTCGGGAAGGCTAGTATTTATGGAAATGCAGCAAAATTCTTTGTGAAATAAGAATCGCATGAAACCTGTTATCGAAGCGTGTGCTGTAGGAAGAGTTCTTTTCTCTTCCATATTGTATACTGTGAGCTGAAGAAGCTGATGTTAGGTTTTCTCTGAGTGGGACAATGAGGCACGGTCTAGAGAAAGCTGCATGGGTCAGGGACAGGTGTTTATTTATCTCCCTCTGGTGAGAATGTGGCTGGGGGAGAATTGGGCTTTCCTAGGAAAAGGGTTTAACTGGGCTGTTGCAAAGGCTTTAGGAGAGGTAAAGAAGACTCGGGTAGGCTCATAGCTGGATAGTGAAGACCCGATGATTACTCAAAGGGAGGGTCTTGTGTTCCTCAAATGTCCATGTGGGGTTGGGTTTGTGTGCACAATCGGCAGGCACATCTTTGTGACTCTTGGCTGTAAGCTGATTTGGCTGGGGAAAAAAATAGAGAGCCAGCAAAGGCTCTGCTTGGGAAACTGCAGAAGGTTGTGAGCCAAGGGGAGTGGCCCCTGTCCGCCGTACAGCAGGGTGGTGTTGTTGATGGAGGCAGGGCCAGGCTGGAAGGCAGAGAGATAATAAAGTACCCATTCAATGATGACTGCTAAGCGCCAGGCATGCTTTACGGTAATTTCACCCAATCCTCAACGACCTTACAGAGAAAGCACCAATGCTTCATGATAATAGATAGTTGAGTGAAGGGTTGGATGTGCTTAGCATTCCACAGCCAGCCAGCCAGGAAGAGAAGCAGGATCCAGACTCAAGCCTGTCTGATTCTAATAGAACCTGGAGGTGGAGCCTTCACATTGTGGTGCCCTTAGGTCGTCGGGCTGGGTCTGGGGATGATTCCCCAGTTGGTGAACTAGCCAGACTAGCTCTTTAGTTTTCTCTTCTTGTTCCAAACTGACTATTTCACTCCTTATTACCAATCACTGAGATTGGGTTCTTGGCAGATCTTCCTGCAAATATGCTACTAAGAATGTGTAGCTGGTGGGTAACATGGTAGGGTGAGGGTTGGTGGATTATTCAGGGTCTCCTTCAGCTGCAGGGGGTCATTTCATTAATCTAGGTGGTGGTCAAAGGTCTGGTCACCTTGGCTCGGTGTGGGACAATTCTTCAGGCTATATCAGGTCTGGATTTTGTAGTGCAGTCTTTGGAGACTGCTGGTTAGCTCATCCCTCTGTTCTGACTTCTGATGGTTCATTTCTAGTGCATAAACCTCCTCCCTTTACCTTCTGTCTTGATCCCTGCCTCCTGGGGAACATGAACTGCACCGCACACTAAAGGAGATCTATGGTACCACTCAGTTGGTAAAGTGTTTGCTTTGCAAGCATGAGGGTTCACGTTCAGATCTCCCTCACTCATATAAAAAGCCAAGCATGGAGGCACCTGCCTGCAATCCTAGCACTGGGGAGGTGGGGACAGGTGGATCCCTGGAATTACTGGCCAGCCAGTCTAGCTGATTGGTGAGCTCCATGTTTCAGGAGAGATCGTGTCTCAAAGCTAGAAGATACCCGACTTCAACCTTTGGCTTCCACATACGTGCAGATGCGCACGCACGCGCGCACACACACACACACACACACACACACACACACACACACAGAGAGAGAGAGAGAGAGAGAGAGAGAGAGAGAGAGAGAGAGAGAACAGAGTAGCCACTCATAACTATGGCGTTTTTAAGTAGTGTGAATACAAATGATGTGAAACATCTGTGACAGCTTGATTGGAACTTTCTGCCCTGCGCTGTAACTGACACTAAAGGTTAAAGGTCAGGGTTAAAGGTCAGTGGAGAGCTGTTTTCCCATTCAGTTTCATGAACTTCTCTGAGATCTACCCATAGACACCCAAAAGACTCATGTCTGCCTCTGATGTCAGGAACTCCTGATTGCAAGAAAGATAAAAGAAAAGTAACTTTGATGGCTGGTCCAAAGGCATAAAACGGTGGGAAGAGGCAACACCCACAACCATGACAGGTTGGCCAGCTCAGAAACTAAGGGAGGGACTCTAGCTAGACTTGAATTTCAGATAAACAGATACTTAATTTGAGAAATACTTGTGCAAAAATTTATTTGTCAGTTGGATGGTGGTGGTCGGCGTACGCTTTTAATCCCAGCACTTGGGAAGCAGAGGCTGGTAGCTCTCTGCGTTCAAGGCCAGCCTGGTCTCCAGAGTGAGTTCCAGGACAACCAAGGCTACACAGAGAAACCTTGACTCAAAAGAAACAAACAAACAAAAAAAAATTACTTGTCATATTCCTTTATAATGGCAGCAAGGGATTGAAGACAGGACAGACACACAGACACATAGATAAGAAAAGCTGAGTCAGGTGGGTCAAGCACACTGATAGAGTCGAACCAACCACTGCAACAACCAGGAAGCTCAGCGTTTTTATTACATACAACCCCGCGATGAGGAGTTAGTTAGTCCTGGTAGGAGGTCTCTAGGCAGCAGTCTGAGGCCGTTAGCAAGAGGAAAGTGCAGTTTCTAGTATTCGAACACACTGACCTGACCGATCAATGGTCAACACTCAGATGTGAACCAGTATGGGGAGGTTTTCTTTGCCATTTTCCCACAGGTCTAAGGCCTTGGTCCCTGACATGGTCAGCTCATGTCAAACAACACACATTTGTTCAGGACTTCAGTTGTTTCCTACACTTATAGAACAAAATTATTCATTGGTTTGAAGGACTTAATGAGAACAACAACAACAACAAGAACAACACCAACAACAGAGACAACGATATCTGAGCTAAAGAAAGGGGGCATGGGATTTGCGACTTTCCTCCTTATGCCAAGCTGACAACGATTACAGTTGGTGATCTCAATTGAGCTTGTCATTACCAGAGAAATCAAAATGGTTTTGGGTTCACATATATCTCCAGAATGATGCATATAAAATATTTTATTAAATATAATTTTTTTTCTCTTATAAAATTTCCCATCTGTTGACAAAGTAGCTCTGGCCAGAATTTGTATGTACGTCACTGACATATCATTTGTACTTCTCAGCAAGCCCTGGCTTTACAAACAGTGAGAAAATCCTTCTAGAAAAGTCTCAGCTACCTCAGGTCTTTTGCAGTACTAATTTTCTTTGCTAACTTGGAATGCTCCACCAGCTCATTGAAAGGTTGGCTTCCCCTTGGCTTTCCCTTCTCTGAGAGAGCTATCCCGACACCTCTGCATTCATTAGTTCGTCTGTCTGTTGTCTGTCTGTCTGTCTGTCTGTCTGTCTGTCTCTCTCTCTCTCTCTTTCCCTCCCTCCTCTGCCCCCACATGCATGTATTATTCTGAACCTTAGTTTTTTGAGGGTAGGGTCTCTTGCTGAATCTGACACCCATTGGCTAGTCTATGAATTCTAGGGACTTTCCTGTCTCCACCCCTCTAGCACTTGGGTCTCAGATAGGTGTCGCCACAGCCAGATTTTTAAAAATTTTAACATGGGTCCTAGGGATTTGAAGTCCTCATGCTTGTGTGACAGGTATTTTGTTGGCATAGCCACCCCTCTTGCCCACAGTTGTGGTTATTATTCCTCTCCATGGAATCTTATTTGATGCTTTGTTTTTTTCATTCTGTTTTTGGTTTGCTTTATGATACTTCCAGGACCTGCAATGATTTCATGTTCTGCCTTCTTGCTTATTACAGTGTTTCTCAGAATCTAATATACCCTGGATAGCCCAGCACACCACTGCTATCTGTTCTACTGAAAAAGAAAAGGAAAGCCACAAATTAAGCAGTGACATGATGCCTTAATGATAGGTTGGCGCCATCCATGGGTGGGTTGCAGTGACCCCTCAGTGTCTAGAGAAACTGCTGATTTCCTGTGTCTCCCTACCCACAGAGTCTTGCTCAGAGCATGACGGACAACCCTTTTACACACGCACCAATAAGCTCAGCCTATGGTGTGATTATCTTTTCATAAAACACTTCTTTGTTACTTTATAGGAAAATACAAGATGACAGTCATCCCTGCAATGATCAGACTTATGACTTCCCTTTGTCTCTGGCTGTTTGTGTGCAAATCATAGGTGGTCTTTTCAGAAACACTGAATCTGGCAATTAAGCTTAACTTGTTGGGCCAGCAAGATGGTTCAGCTGGTAAAGGGTGCTACTGTCAAGCCCGACAACCTGAGTTCAGTCTCTAACCTAGCTGGCAGAAGGAGAGAACTGGCTTCCAAGAGGGCTCTCCTCTGACCTCCACCCACGGTGTGCCATGTGTGCATTCAGAGATAAATAAATGAATGTAACAAATTTCAAGCTTAACATGTGCGGTACTACAGAAAAATGATCGACTCAAGTGAAATGGCAGCCAGTGAGCAATTTCGACTGATGTTGCCGCCAAGGCCTAGCCAAGCGCATGCGCAAGACGCATTCCACTTGAACGATACTAACCACTAATGGAGAGATGCCGAGGAGCTGAAGAGGCAGAGTTTCTGTGCTGGGCGTGAGGTAGCTGAGCCCTCGTCACTATGACTGCCCGTGTGTGCCCAGCACCTCACACATTCGGAGGGAACTCAGTACACACGTTAGATGAGTGGAGGAGTTAACTGTGACCCTGCGTGTGAGCATTTCCTGAGCTATGGAGTTGGTCAGAGTCTTATGGAAATAAAATAATAAATGGAGAGCTTCTGTTATTTCCTATTTTTCATTTACTCATTTATATTAAATGTGTGTGTGTGTACGCGTGCCTGAGTGCATGTATATGTACCACGTGTGTGCAGAGCCTGAGGAGCCCAGTTTGCCTGAAGCTGGAGTTACAGGTGGTTGTGAGCCTCCCAACATGGATGCTGTGAATAGAATGCCCATCCTCCACAAGAGCAGCCCGCAAGCACTCTTAACCAAAAAGTCATCTCTCCAGCTTCACTTTTGTTATTTCTAAAAAAGCTTCTTTATTCTATATTAATGTAACTGGTAATACCAATCACAAGAATGGGAAACTTGCCTGATCAATATTATGACAGAGGTCTCAATGAGTCATGAGGTCTTTTTTGGGTAACACATCTTTGTTTCCAGACAGAGACAGAGACTCAGTATACAAGGAAGGTCCTGCCTGTTGAAAAACCAGCAGGTGATAATGTGGTCATTTCTTGCGTGTGTGTGTGTGTGTGTGTGTGTGTGTTCGCGCGTGTGCGTGCGCAGGCCATCTTGCTGGTCCTAATGTGACCACAATACTTTAAAAAAGCACAACACTGGGCGGTGATGGCACACGCCTTCATCCCAGCAGAGGCAGGAGAAACTCTGAGTTCAAGGCCAGCCTGGTCTACAGAGTGCGTTCTAGGACAGCCAGGGCTACACAGAGAAACCCTGTCTTGAAAAAAGTAATGAAAGAAAGAAAGAAAGAAAAAGAAAGAAAGAAAGAAAGAAAGAAAGGCAGGCAGGCATGGAAGATCATGGATTGTGGTGGGAATTGTGGAAAACTGGATGTCCCATGACAACAGGAAAGAAGTACTTACCAAGTACCTGTTACCTTCCAGCTTCGTCTCCGCTACACAGCAGGCCTTGGTTAGAAAGTATCACTGTGCTTGACCTACAGCTCAGATTTCAGCCCCAGCCTTCTTGACCCTTCAGTCACAGTTTTTCTAACAACACTATGTGGCCTAAGAGGACACTGAAGCTGGAGAATAAGTCACAGAGGTGGGAGTGGAGGGTGGAACTCATTGGCAGAGAGAAGCCCAGCGGGGGGGAGGAGGGGTTGGGTGCGTTCACTCTCTGGATACTTGCAGTGGACTGACATGGTTTCTAGGCAGCATTGTGAACTTGAGACCTTGGGTGAAATGAGATGCGATTCTGATATCCTCTTCTCCACCATCCCTGCGTGTCCTCTTGATTCATCTTTCGCTGGCTTGTTTTAATTCCTACGCTCTTTAGCAGCTTCCGAAAACAGCTATTGTGCCAGATCTGCTTTAATACAGGACAGACACATCACATCGGGATGGGGGGATGCAAGGAGGCGCCATCACGATGGACACTTGAAAGAGTGTGAGATAAAAAGGAAGCATAAAAGAAAGCCAAGAAAAAGTACCAAGAGTGGGGTTGTAAACATCCATCGTGACTAGGCATGATGATCAACATCAGTGAAGCTGCTATCTCAAGACCCATTGTTTCATGAGCTAAAATAATAAATAAACAAATTAATAATAATAATAATAACAACAACAAAATAATAATAATTTAAAAGTAAAAAATCAGCCACTCAGCTTGTCCTTGGCAAAGGGCAATGGTTGTTGTTGTTATTATTATTATTATTAATTTGTCTACCTGACATAAGCTGAGGTCATCTAGGAAGGGGTAACCCCAATTGTAAAAATGCCTCCATTAGACTGGCCTGTAGGCAAGCCTGTGGTACAGTTTCTTGATCAATGACTGATGGGGTGGGGGGGGGGGCAGCCCACTGTGGGTGGTACCATCCCTAGGCAGGTGGTTCTAGATTGTACAGAAAAGCAAGCTGAGCAAGCTATGAAGAGCAGGACTATAACTGTAAGTCCTGCTCCTCCGAGGTTCCTCTCTAAGTTGCTTTTGGTCTGGGTGTTCATCACAGCAATATAAAGCAAACTCAGACAAGACCCAAGGATGAGTGGGGAGATGAGGAGCTGGGATGAAGGAGAACCTGGCTGGGATAACTTCAGGCTTCCAGGTCTTTCTCTTAGCCCTCAGCTCTGGGTGTGTGGATAGATATATCTTCATTTTAGAGCAGGATCGATGTGCCAGATGTTTCCACTATTTGTTTAGCTCAGTAGTGATCAGCTGGGAGCATAAGAAGGCTTCCTTCCTTTGTTTTATCCAAGCAGAGGTATAAGGTTCTCAAACTTTCCTAGTAACCACGGAGCCTCAGCAAACCCCACTGGAACCTGGGATCAGGCAGGACTAACAGAGTGGCAATGCCTGCTGGAGTTTGGATTGCAAATCTATTGGCCAGTGATCTTTTCTGAGTCCCAGAACTGTAGGACCCCAGGACCACTTTCCCTTTGAGGAAGGACAACTCTGGGGAGCCCTTTGGTTATTCAGCAGAGGAGAAGAAACCTTGAATCAAAGGAGTAACTCCAGCACAGAGCAGCTGCGGTCCTTGCAGAGGCTTATTGCGTTCCTAGGATCCCAGGTTTCTACACTAACATTAATGTTAGGCCAAGTCAGTTTGGCTTGTAATGATTTCTTTCTTTTAAAGTGAGAACAAAGCAAACCTATTTTCCTACCTACCCCACCCTGTTTTTCTCTCCAAAGGATACAAGCAGAGGAGCTTCAAACAATATAGCCATTGTAAAAGCCAATTTCACTTCCTGACAGCAGTAGAACTAGAAGGTGACCTGTAGCTTCTTCGCTTGGCAGGAGTGGAAGGAGGGGAGAAGAGATGGGGGAGGGAGTAAAGGGTGTGTGTGTGTGTGGGGGTTAGGGCGTGGGGGTGGTATTGGAGGAAGCAAGCGGTGCTTCCGGGAACAGAGCCTGCTTTGAGCCCAGCACAATTTAAGCCTGTGTCCCCAGGGAGAACACTAGGGCTTTATTGTAGGCTCCTCTGAGTGCTTGATATCATCAGTAGAAGGAAAATAGTGCTGCCTGGCTGAATTCCTTAGAGCCGGGTGTCTGGTGGAGCCGAGGTTACAGGGCCTGGGTCACTGTTGTGCCTTCTTGGCCTGTCCTTGCTCTGCTCAGGGGCTCCTGCCTGAACTGTGGTGTCCTTGGAGCAGCTGGCTTTCTGTGGGAGGGTGTCCATTCCAGTGCGGCTGCACCCACCCAGGCTGGGTGTGGCTGTGATTTCTGTTCTCCAGAAGGGCTGCGGGTTTTTTAGTAGTGGGCAAAGGTCAAAGCAGAGACTCGTAACTTGTCAGAGTGCTGGGAATAAAGGACTGCCAATACTGTTCTAAATGGGACATCTGTCATCATTCCCAGGCCCAGGGAACATCAAAGAAGGGTTAGTAAAGAGACTGTATGTGGCCATTTCCTGTTTGTTGGTGCCAGGACTATTCCTGTCTGTAAGCTAGCGGCCTAGCAGTTTTGCAGAGATTCCCTAAAGTGGTCCTTCCTCAAAGGGAAAGTGGTCCTGGGGACTCTTTCAGCTTGCATACTTCTGGGACAGAAAAGATCACTGGCCAATAGATTTGCAATCCAAACCCCAGCAGGCATTGCCACTCTGTAGTGCAAGAAAGCTGACTATCATTATCTCCAAAGAGTAGTTAGTCCTGCCTGATCCCAGGTTCCAGTGGGGTTTGCTGGGGCGCCGTGGTTACTTAGAGAGTATCAAGAACCTTACACCTTCTATGAACAGAGATGTCTGTACCCTGTAGATCTGTGACCTCTTTCTTGCAGGGCTATGATGACAAGTTTCGGGAGCCCTAGAAAACTGGGGACCCTCGATGTCCATTTTCTTTGCTGTGGTGTTGCCCTTCCTCTCCCCGCAGCCCTACTTTCTGCACGACTGAAAATATAACCACACATGTGAGCCCTCTTCTTTCTCTCTGGCTGCCTTGCTCTCTCCAGTGTCGCATAAGAAAGGAGATAGATCATTTATTTCTCTGTCACCAGATCCACAACAGCCTTATGAAGCAGGCTGCGGCCTGCCTGGCTCTCCTCCGGTTCAGATAATGGGGCCGTTTGGATTCATAGCTCTGGGTAGTACTTAGCAGTCTGTGACTTCCCTGCGTGTGGCCTTCTGGTGAAAAGGACATTAGTGTTTGATTGTGGCATGTTATTTCAGTCTCGTTTCTGGGCAATAATGGTAGAAATTTGCCTTCTTCTGATACATTAGCCATTGCCGGAAGGAGGAGCGGAAGAAAAGAAATCTAAATTTATTCTTAACAAAGGAAAGATGTAGAAAATGAGTTGTTAAAAGCAGTGAGAAGGCCAGTCAAGCCCTGGGCTGCAGGCTGAGAGAAGAGCAATGTTCTCTAACTGCTTTGATTCTTGCTAGCCTCTGGACCTGTCCTACCACCTGGAAGACCACTCTTGGGGCTGTGACCTCCAGAAACAGGGCTGAGGAACCTGAGAATTTTTCTATAGATCATTAAAAAAAAAAAAAAAACCCTTTGTGATGTTAGTGTTATTAATTTGACAGGATCTAGAATCACCTAGAAGATACGTCTCTATGGGGAGTGTCTTGATCTATACTTTCTATTCTCATCTCATCTGTGGATGTGCTCACTCCATGAGCAGAGGACTCGAGATTTCATGTGGAGAGATTGAGCTGAGCGTGAGCATGTATTCATTCTTCCTTCGTCCTCCTGAATGCACGTGATGTGCCCAGCGCTTCAAGCTCCAGCCACCGTGCACTGTGTGTGGCCTCCCTGCCATGATGGGCTCTAACCCGGAACTGTGAGCCACAACAAACCTTCTCTGTTAAGTTGCTTTTGTCAGAGGATATTTTTCACAACGGCAGAAAAAGATACTAAGACAGAATGGGTCTCATGTATCCCAGCCTGACTTACACAGGGATACAGAGCCAAGATAACCTTGAACTCCCTCTGCCTCTACCTCATGGGGGCTAGAAGTATAGGAGTATATCACCATGCCTGATGTATGCATTGTTAGAGAACCAACCCCGGGGCTCTATACATGCTAAGCAAACATTCTACCAGAAGAGCTGTGCCCCCCCAGTCCTCACTGGAGATTTTATCTAACAACTGCCTGTTTGGGACTCATCAACCATCTCTTTTCTTTGAGGTCCAAAGGTGATCATGTGGTATAAAATAAATTTTAGAACGAGCAGGCTCTCGTTCTTTCTGCCTTGGGGTGTCTGGCAATGGCATATTTATTTCCCTCTGCCCTGAGAGGTTGCCACTCCAAATGGGCTAGAGTGACCTCACCATCAAGCAGGCTTTTATGGCTGTCGGGACGGAGTTTTGATGGAGCCCCAAGGGTGCTAGTTCACCCCAGCGAGGACACCGGAACTCTGCCTTCTGATCCATGGCAATATGATTTTAAAGTAGGGTATGGAGTTCCACAGCAAACAGATCGTTCTGGGAATTTCTGTTGTTCTCTGCTTGAAAATGATTGTCCTGTCACATCTGAAGACAGATAGGATTGGTGGTGTGGCTCATTGGCTTTCTTTTCTCTCTCTGCATGTATATATGTGTGTGTGGAGGCTAGGGGATGCCTGGGTATCCAGCATTTTCCTTCAGTGCTGTCCACTACTGTTTTGTTTTTTCCTTTTTTGAGGCAGGGTCCGTCATCGATCTGTAACTTATAAAGTAGATGAGACCAGTGAGCCCCAGGGATCCATTTGTCTCGACCTCCTCAGTGCAGGACTTAATAAAGGCAGGCACTTTCACGGTAGACCCATCTTCGAAACCAATCACTGGGTTTCTTATGAACCCAAATAAATAGGACAGCTCCTTAATCTCGCCGCTCTCCTCTCTTCCCTTTTCCTTTTCCTCTCTTTCCTCTTCCCTCTGCTCTCTTCCTCCTCCCACTCTGTGTTTGTATGAAAGCTTACCCACAGTTCTGGGTGGGTCCTTGTGCCCAGAGGACCTGAAACATGCTCCCTGATTTTGGTTTCTGCTGATACCCTCTGTTCAGCTGCCCCACACTCACATGCTTGGTGTGTGCTTGGTGTGGGCAAGCAAAACATCTCAACCCCTTCTGGGCTCATTAGGTGCTGTCATGTGATTGGAAGCTTCAGTTTACAGGGTTTCTTGGGAATGACGGGAGCCACATTTTAACTCATCTGTGTGTTCTCAAAGCTCAGTGGGCTACTTGTGTCACAGAAGAGCCCAGACCGTGATTACTGAATTCATAAGTGATGGGTGAATATGCCTGTCTGTTCTGCACCTTCTCTTCAGCATTGCATGCCTTCAGTTAGAAAATTTACTTCTGATTTGGGAACAGTTCACCCAAGCTCTTATACATTAGTGACAGAGTTAGCCACTCTGAAATCTGTGACGTCAAAGGAAAGGTGATGACGAGGTAAGAGAGAATGCTTTAAGAAAGAAAAGGGGGGGGGGGTGAAAAGCGGGGTGGTGGTGGTGATAAAGAGCAGGGGGGATGAAGATGGGGGGAGGGTGAAGAGCAGACAGGTAGGGGATGACATGAGGTCCCAAGCAAAATTTGCAAGCCAGAGTTGGGGAGCTAAGCTGTGCTAAGACACAAACTTTGCTTCTTTTAAAGGAATATCTACTTAGCATCTTTGTGTGCTAGGTACCCTGCAGGCCATGTGTCTGCCCCAAACGTCCACTCTTGTGTCTGAACATGAAGGACAGCATAGGATATGCACACATGGACACATTTCAGTGGCAGGAAAGGGCCAGTGGTTTCTGGATGATAGGGAAGATGTCTGTGTTAGTTTCTTTCTTGCTGCTATGATACAAAAGCAGCTTAAAGGGTTTATGCTGTCTGGTGTTCCAGAGGGATGGAGTCCATCATATCAGGAAGGCATGACAGCATGGGCACAAGGCCATTGTCACACTGCATCTGCAGCTCAGAAGCAGAACTGGAAGAGCAAATGGGGACAGGCTTTAAAAGCTCAAAGCCTGCCCCTAGTGATGTGCTTCCTCCAGAAAGGAGTCAGGGTGGGGAGAGGGCTGAGCATGGAGGTGTCCTAAGGTTCCATAACTTTCCCAAACAGCATCACCACCAACAGGGGACCAAGTGTTCAAACACAGGAGCCTGTGAGGGACTTTTTACATTCAAATCACAACAGTATCCATAGAGTATCAACAAAAGACAGAAAACAAGAAGAACATCTGTGGTGTGTCACCTCTACTATGCATTCTGGGAGCTGTATTGTCCAGGCCTCCTTGGTCTTGCCCTTCAGTTTGTCAGTCCTCATGAGTATCCGGTCTGACTGCCTTGCATGCTCTCAGCCCATGCTTCTCAAGGGTCTCCTCATATTCTAGCTTACTCAGGAATGGGGTGGCTGGGATTTCACTCCTGTTCCCTAACATCAAGGCACATAACAGATGTCAGATGTCCCTACCTTCTTGAAGCTACAGAAAAATTCCTCAAATGTGGGGAGCCAGGCTTAGAGCCAAATGCTCTGATTTAGGTTAAGGAAGAAATTTTGGGCTTCTTTATTCAAAAAAAACAAAAACAAAAACAAAAACAAAAAAACAAACAAACAAACAAAAAAAACATTTGGTAGGATAATTTTCTCGTTAAGAAATTGGCTTCTGCAGAAAGTTTGAAAAGCAGCATTGTAAAAACTAGTAAATGTATTCATGACAGTTTAACCCACCTCTCCTTCTAGTACCTAGACCTGAGCAGATGATGTCACACCCCAGGTCATCTAGGCCCAGTGGAAACTCTTCCTACTGAGAGGAAGGAGTCAAGTTCTATGGGGCCTGAAACTTCCCAACAATTTATAGATCCTGTTTAAGAAAAGGAACCCACTGTCACGAGTTCTTTGATTAGACAGACTGGAGGCTTTGGAAGGGGCTTATAGGATGAAGGACCCTCAAACCTAAGTTGGTTTCATGTTGGCCCCGTGGCAAGTTAGGCTATGGAGCCAAGCACAGTGAGGACGGAAGTGGGCTAAGTGGAACAAAGATGGTTGGGAAGGCGGGGATGAGCGGATGTCACCTAGGGGTGTGAAGGAGGCAGAGTGTGAGGAGGGAGGGGCATGACAGAGGCAGAGTGTGGAGGGGTCAGAGTGGGGAGGGATCTGAATGCGGAGAGGGCATTCAGGGTCCAGTGAGATGTCCTGACTCACAGCCTACAAGAGGTACCTCCTGGGAGGCATGCTTAGGACTAGGGAAGAGGTGTGCTGATTGACACTCATTAGGGGAAAGCACTCATTAGGACATGGGCTCTGGGTATAATGACCACCTGACCATTCTCTAGCCAGAAGAAAATACACAGGAAACCACTGCTACAATTTGACTGGTCATTGGGCCTTATTTGCTGCCATAAATGGCAGGGAAGTTCCTGGCTCAGAGACCTTCTGCTTGCTACCAAGAGCTCAGTCTGACCTGAGAACTGATGGCTGCTGACGGATTGACTGTGGGTGTGGGAGGACAGCCTTTTGCAACTTCATGGCTTTGGAGTGAAGCTGTCTCAGGGGCAGCTACGACTACAGCAGCTTCCTCAGTGGACACGTCTGAGGAACTAGTTCTTTTCAGAAAGGCCAGTTTTCATGGTGGTTTATCTTAAGATGGGGAGATTCTGCAGCAGGGCTGGAGCACCCTGTTTAATTACCTGGGTTAGTTCTGGCCGAAATTATACTAAAGTGTGACTGAGTGTCATCTCTGTAAATATTGAGTCCGAAAGTCAATATTCCTGTTTTTACAGACAAATCTTGTTAATTTTTCTTTTGTTTATTTATTTTGAGGCAAGCTTTCAGGCTGGTGAGCCCCCCATATAGAGAAGAATGACCTCTCTACCCTCCTGCCTCTTCATCCTAAATGTTGGGATTACAGGCATGTGCCACCACACCTGGCTTATGGGTCTTGTTTATAATGTTGGATTTTCTTTGCCTCACAGGAAAACCCTACTGTCCTTCTATTACTCCCGTCTCCATGTTTTTCTCCCTCTCTTTGTCCCCGCATCTCTTCTTTTTCCTTTTCTCATTCATGGAACTTTGGTTCCATGCCAGGTCCTTTGTTGGGCACAGGGACTGCACATGAGTCAGACAAGTTACCCAGCGGCTGTAGGCAAGCACACCTGGATACACAGCAACAAAGAGCCTTCGAATGGGCAAGTCCTGGGGAACCAGCTCGGAACTATTACCATTTTGGGCCAGACAACTGGATGAGATGCATGTATGTGGTCCTGTGTGTTGTGTGAGGTTTAACATGATCCTCTACTTGCTGGAAGCCAGCCGCTCCCTCATCCCCAGTGTGACAACCTCAGATGCTCTCAGACTGTCAAATGTCTTGGGTGGGTGAGGGGAACACTCTACTTAAGAGGGACTGACCTGTCACCTGGATGGAAATCCCAACAAGGTCCCAAGCTGTCCCTGGTTGTGCTTTCCTGCTGTGCGCTGTGAGGTCAGAAGCAGCTGACTGGATTTCCTTAGGCTCCCCGCTGCCATTTGTTTGTTTGTTTGTTTGCTTGCTTGTTTGAAAAATGAGAATGGGGGAAGCATTGAGTGAGTGTGAATCCATGCATGTGTGTGTGCATGTGTGTGTACATGCATGTGTGTGTGTGTCTGTATGCATGCACGTATGTGCACATGCTTGTGGAGGCCAGAGGTTGTCTTTTTTAGTCACTCATCTTACTATTATTTTAATTTTAGAAAATATCTATCTTCTATCTATCTATCTATCTATCTATCTATCTATCTATCTATCTATCTAATACATGTGCCCACACCTTATTTTTGGAGACAGGGTTTTTGGCTGAACCTGGAACTCACCACTTTGTCTAGACAGTCTAGCCAATATGCTTCAGAGAGTTTTTATCTTTGCCGTTCCCCACTCCTCAGGACTAAAGTTGTAAACACTTGTCACCAAGCCTGGGTCTTATGTGGGTGCTAGTGATCTGAGCGTGGGACCTTCTGTTTGTATGGAAAGCACTTTACTGAGTGGATTGAGCTATTTTCCCAGCATCCTTGAATGAATTTTGGGTGTGTCTGGTATAACATATTAGATGATACACTCTAGAAAAGCTAGCACAGTTTATGCTTTACTATGTCCTTCAAGTGTCTAGGACAGAAGTCTGCTATCAGCTACTAAGTACTAACAACTGCTAGTTATGTGATCAGGACGTTTGCATGGCTCATGGGGGGAGACATCCAAGTCTCATATAAGTCTGTTTTTGTGTTTGAATCTTGGTTCTGCCTCCCACAGCCTGGGAGGCTTGGCTGGCTTACCCACCCTCTCTGACCTTCATTTTCCCATCTGTAACATGGAGATAATGATGACTGTGACCTTAGGGCTGTAGCCAAGTTTTAGTGGAGGCAAAGTAGTACCTGGCAGAGTGACTCCTAAGGGTTACCTATGACAAGTATGCAGATGAGGCTATCTTACTAGACCAAATGGTTCTACAGCATACAGCCCAGTGTGCAGCACCCACCATGAATGGTTCTGCCAATTATCACAAGAAAAGAAGACACACAGAAAACAAGACACCAAAATGGGAGTATCTCAGAAAGTGACATAAACAAGTTGTTTCTGTTTGTGAATGCCTCCATAAAACAACCTGCTCAGGCCATTCTGAAGATGAAGGTGAAAAACCAGCATGTCTCATGACCAGGATCTCAAAACTAAATCTAGTGCTGTGGTCTGAACAGCACTATGAGGACCCCAGGAAGGCACACACTTTCCCTTTTGAGAAATACCCCATGTCCTAAATGCCTGGTTTTCAGGATCTTCTGGGCAAAAGAAGGTTGTGGGAAGGGAGGGTCTTGGCTGGACTCAATGACACCAGGACAGAGATATTTGGTAGCTACCACATCTCAGACTGGAGTGGTGCATACTTTTGCATTGTCTATTAAAAATGAAAAAACTCTCTGGGCTTCTAAGCAAATCTGAAGGGAAGACATTTAAATGACTAGACCAGATCATTTCCAAGCAGGAGCTAGCAAGAACAGCAGGGGCCTTGTTTTGCATTCAGGTGAAAGGCCAATTGTAAATCAGCTCTATCGGGTAGGTGAAGAAAAGAAGTCCTGTCCAAGCTATCTTTTGCAGCCCGTAATTACCTGATAGTTGGTATCGACAATTGGAAACACACACTGGATGATTTATACAGGAGGATCAGCCAGAGCTCAATAAGGGAGGAATGTGCAGAACTGAGGGCCACTGTTGCTAGTGCCACCAATCAGGACACTGATGCCATACCTCTGTGGAACCTTGCTCAGTTGCCTCCCTAGACACTGTGGAACCTTAACAGCCCTATTAGGCTCACATTTCATAGGTGCAAACTGAATCCCATTGGGTTCCGTGATCTGACAAAGGGCATGTGGCCTGGACACTTCAACCACTTCACAGAGCTCTATAGGCTCCTGAAGTAGCCCTCTATGATGGCTCTCCCACTTTCCAGATTCATAACTGTAGTGGGTTGGCCTAATGTTGCTTGTATTCTGATGCTGATTTGCCCCGCCCCCCCCAAGACTGGTTGCCCCAGAGACAAGAGAGTCCCCACATAAGAGGCTGAGTGACCCTGCTTCAAGTTATTTCTAATTGGTAAATAAAGATGCTGACAGCCAATAGCTGAGCAGAAGAGACATAGATGAGGTTTAGGATTTTTGAGCTTGGATTCAGAGGAGGAGAAGAGAAACATGTAGGAGAGGAGGAAGAAGAAGCCACCATGGATTAAAGGTGAAGAGAGTGCGGCCCCAAGGGCTGCCCAATTGGAGTTAAGAGCAGCCCAGATGGAACATAGTAAGTAGTAAGTAATAACTCAAGGCTATTGGTAGGAAAGTAGATTCTAACAGTATGGAGGGTGGGCAGCTGCCCAGCTATTATGCTGCTTAAGGCTGTGTGTGTTTTTTATCTGGAAACTCAATAACCAATGGTGGGGTAGAAACCCCTGGCCTGGATTTAAATATTTCTACAACACATAACCTTGAATGGTCCATTATCAGACTGTGTAGGGTTGGTCTGTGAGTCTATAGCAGATAGTAGCATTGATGGTATGCCATAGTCTAGACTGTGAACAATGGAGTCTCCATTTTGGATTCTTTCTTTCATCTGTCTCTGTCTATCTCTCTGTCTGTTTGTCTGGCTGCCTGCCTCTTCTCTCTCTCTCTCTCTCTCTCTCTCTCTCTCTCTCTCTCTCTCTCTGTGTGTGTGTGTGTGTATGTGTGTGTGTATGTGTTTGTATGTGTGTGTGCTCGAGCATGTGTGTGTGTTTCTTTCTGGGAGGAAGCCAGCTGTCATATGAGCAGTTCTCGGGAGAGGGATTTGCAGCCTGTAAAGATTTCAAACTTACCAGCAATCCCTTGAATGAGCTCTTAGGCTGCTTTTCTAGTCTTGGTCAAGCATTGAGATGACTAGAGATGCAGCAGCCTTGAAAGCTCTTAAAGACCTCAAGCCAGATACACTTGACTAACCTCTTCCCAGGTTGCTGCCCTTGGGGAACTAACGGCAAAGATACGTTTGTCATTTTAAGCTCCTATATCTGGAGCCTGCTTGTGAAGCAGTGGCTAGCTGAACCAGGAGTTGTGGGGTATGGCAATCTCCAGGAGCCATCCCCTTGGCCCTCCAAACCTTTCTACTCTGGGGCTGTTCTAGGGAACAGAATTCCACTTTGAGGACGCCATCTCTTCCCATTAACCATTACCGTCTGCAGGGGCCTCTTATAAGGGACACACCCTGCAGAGATGAAGTCACTGCTAAGAACTCCAGGGAGCTACTTTACATGGTCACATTTATCTACAGTTACACATAGAAATGTGCAAACAGAGAACCACACAGTCTGATGTACCTGTGCTGGATCTGACATGAACACACATCAAGTGTACACAGAACTTTTCTTCTTGTCCGCTTTCCTAAGTTCTTTCCATGATGCCTCAATATCGTGGCATCATTTTAGTGCATTAAATTTGAGCAGCAGCACTGAAAACCCCATGAGAGGTGCTAGTCCGAGCAAGTGGACAGGAAGCAAGCTGGAGACCCTGGGAGCAGGGAGAACCTTGCTTTGCTAGTCACACAAAGCGTATCTTGCTCATACAAAGATTATTTTGCTAAAAAGTCACAGATAGGGAATGGGGCAGTATGGGGGTTGGGGTAGGAAGCCTCCTTTAAGACACCAGAGTGGGTGGAGGTGGGAAACAGACTTATTGAGTTTATGAAGTCAGGTTTTTTTTTTTTCAATTTTTTTATAGTTACATTTTATGCAAGGCATGGTGGTGCACATCTTTAATCCCAGCACTTGGAAGGCAGAAGCAAGAGGATTTCTGTGAATATAAGAACAGCTTGGTCTACATGGGGAGTTCTGGGCTAGCCAAGGCTACATAATGAAACATTGTCTCAGGAAAAAAGAGGTTTAAGAAGGGCCATCTTACTTGTTTAGGCAGGGGCTCACATACTTGGTGCATACATGGAGGCAAGAGGACAGTTTATGGGAACAGGTTCTCTCTTTCCACTGTATATGTCCCATGGATCAAACTCAGGTCCTCAGGTCTGACAGCAAGTGTCTTTACACACTGAGCCTTTTGCTTGCCAAGATCTGTGTTTATATCGATTTGTTGGGTGTTTGTCTGTGCATGCCATGGTGCCTATGTGGCACTCACAGGGCAGCCTCTGAGAATGCATTCTTTCTTTCCACCATGTAGATCTCCAAGCCTGGTGGCATTTTTTTTTCAAGACAGGGTTTTTCTGTGTAGTTCTGGCTGTCCTGGAACTCACTCTGTAGACCAGGCTGGCCTCGAACTCAGAAATCCGCCTGCCTCTGCCTCCCAAGTGCTGGGATTAAAGGCGTGCGCCACCACTGCTCAGCAGCCTGGTGATATCTTAACATACTGAGCGTCTCCTCAGCCAGTTTTCTGACAACATGAAGTTCAGGGTCAAGGAGAGATGGATGGCTGAGTGTGCAGACCAGAGAGGGCTCGTGAGGGAACCCTGCGTGCTTTGTTTGTTTTGAATCCCTTCCTGCCTTTTATGGCTGCTCACAGGAAAAGATGGCATTCATAGATTTTGTTTAGGCATCAGATGGTATTTCAAACCTCTTCATAGGAGGAGGGAAGTTCGAATTTTAAGAGTTGATAAGCTAAAACCAAAGAACACATGGAGGGGAATTCAGGCTGAGAGTGAGGGCTGGGTAGACCGTGTGGGGCAGATCCGATAACCTGGCCAAGGCTTTAGGCCTGGGTTTTGGGCTCTGCCACCAGTTTGTGGGTTTGGTGGCCATGGTTGCAGAACTGAGAGAATATGGGGCTGAGGTCTGGCTACTCCAAGGATGGAAGCATGGCTTTGGGTAAGTCATGCAACTTCTTTGGTTTGTTCTTATCTTTAAATGGAACTGAATGCTATAGTTGCCACTTAATGTTTATCTGAGGGCTACTTATAAGAATGGCCTACTGTTTAGCACAGATTAGTCATGTGGTAAAAACAAAGGCTACATATTATAGTTTAAAGTACAACTATACTGTGTATTGTGGAGTTAGCTCTGTAGTTAAGAGGGCTTGCTGATCTTGCAGAGGACCCAAGTTCAGTTCCTAGCTCCCACAGCCAGTGGCCCACAGCCTATAGTAACTCTAGCTCCAGGGGACCTGATGTCACCTTCTAGCCTTTCCAAGCACCTGCATGCATGTGCACCTACTCACATGCATAAATAAAACAAATATTTTAAAACACACCCATATTGTAGTTTTATATATATAGCAATAGTAATATTACTATATACCGTATTAGCATACAGTAATAACAAAATTAATGTAGTGACATCATAATGAGGCATATGTTTTCCACTGCCATTAGTGAAGAACTTGGTTTATGTTTTAAACATTCTCCTATCTGCTCTTTCCAAACAGGAGCCAAGGACTTTGCATAACTGGTCTAAATGGGCTCCAATCCATAGGGGTGAGGGTAAGGCACCTCTGGATGGAAGTGTTGGGGGCACCTCTCCCTGCTACCTGAATCTGGGTAGCACTTGGGCACCTGGTGAGAGCAATTCACTTCTTTGGTCAGAGAAGGTTGAACAATGGGTGCACTGTTGCTCTCTGGGACTGTGTCAAGGTGTCTGACTAGGTCAGAAAGGCAGGTCAAGAACAATGCATCTCTCCCTGGTCACATGTGAAAGCATTGGTAGACAGGCCCCCCAGCCTCCAGGCCTGTTAGTGTCCTGGAGAGACCATCTGCAATCTTGTGGCAGGTGGTATTTCAGGCACCACTGAGCTGTCACAGGATCAATAGTCCCATGGTATGACAGCCCTTTTAGAATAGCAGCCTGCAGTCAGGCCCAGGGTGGAGGAGGGACAGTGTTGTACGTTTCTGCACAGGCAATGACACTATTGTGTGTTCTTGTGTTTGGCAGACACTATTACCCCACAAAATGCCACCCTCTGAGTGCCTAGCTTTGGGGAAGGCTTTGGGGGCAGGATGTCTGTCTTCCTGCAGCCCTGACTGACAGGGACTGGGGATCAGGATTGAGTTTCTTTCCTGGATTTTCAAGGATTCTTTTGTTCCTTCACACACACACACACACACACACACACACACACACACACACACACCCCGCCCCCGAGTGTAGGAGGTAAATCTGAGAATGACTCTAAGGCAGCAACCTGGAAATTCAATTCCCTGTGAACTCTGCTCCTGCTAGGCTGTGTAATGGGATCACTCTTGCTTAGCAGGTGTGCTACAGTCAGGTTTCCACCTGCTGTAATTACAGGTCCTCCACACTTCCCCAGTTCCGGGCTTTCTGAGACCTGACATTTTTGCAAGTGTGTCTCTTGCCCTTAATAACTGGTTGGCAGGCATTCATCAGCACCATAAGTAACCAGGTACCGCCTCTCCTCACCACCTCTCTTTTCTTGTTTGAGAGACAGACCAAGGGCTCCACCTACTTAAAGACTCTGGGTTCAGAGAGCAGGAGACGACAGGGATGAAACATGTCTCCATATTCCATTTTGGGGTTTTTAATTTATATTCTCCCGGAGAGCTGCAGATTAGAGGTTGTGAAACTCTCAGGGCAAAACAATTTCTAAAAATACAAGTGATGTGAGTGTAAGGGGCAGGGTTTGGAGGGAGGGCACCTTGCATGTTTCCTGGTTGAGACAACAAGAGGGGAGTTTATCCCGTGGCTGGAGTTGGTTCTTGGAGGAGCCAGGGTCCTGTGTTTGTGGCAGTGACGAACCTATACATGATACTTGTAGGTTGGGGGGTGGGAGGGTGGGGTGGAGTCCACTGCATTGCAAAAAAAAAACCTGATCAATTCTCTTTCTTTCTTGATGGACGTTCTAGTGCTAGAAACTGGTAAGATGCCTGGCATCCGCACAGGCACAGCTCTCCTCTAGACACTTCCTCCCCTGCCTGTTCCCAAGAGCGCTCTCCGGCTCCACCCAGCTTGCGTTATTTAAGTCCTGACTCTGTGACCCTTTAGCAAGTTCCCTAAACCCCGGGAGACTTCTGGTTTTAATACATTGGATCATAAACCCTAGCTCATAGACTGGTTTGGAATGAAAAATGAATTTAATATTATAGAGTCTGAGACGAGTCAAGGGCCAAGTGAACATAATTTTTCTTCATAATACTAGTGGGTCATAGCTGGTAAAACTCCTCAGGAGGCATCTCCTGACCATGACAAGACTACTAGGACTCCCTTCCCAATAATAATAAACAGTTAGGCTTTGGACCACAGGGATAATAGTTTTGGGAAGTGAAACTTTTTGGAATTCAAATTCTGTTATGTAGGTGGATGTCTTTTCAGGTTATTTGAATAGTCAGTTCTGTATGGCCATATGATTGAAGGCTAAAAGAGAAACATAGCTATTATGTCTATTGCTTATCAGGCCTTTAGCCCCTCAACAGTTTTGTCGAGTAGCCATCAAGATCACAGTATCAGAAATGAAGGATTAAGATTGAGTTTCCTTCTCAAATGGTAGAACCTGGACTCCTAAATCTTGCCCCTTTCTCACTGAGATGTAAGAGGGAGTGTGTCCCTAGGTTGTTAGAGGACACTGGGGTACATGCTCCTGGACACAGTCCCTGTATGCTGACAAGAAGAGTGTTGAGTCATTTTCCTATAACTCTGGATACTGGGATCCAGGAAGCATTCCAACATGCCTTCACTCCTAAACAGCTTCCTCTCTCAAGAGCAATCCTTCTGTGCTAGAGGTCCCAAGCCATGGCTTTGCTCCTCTGACATATTTCAGGGGGTGGGGCATGTTGTGGAAGTGACGGTACCCATTGATGCCAGGCAAAGATGGGCGGGCAAGTCCCCAAGCTTGAGACTTAAGTGCTTTGTAACAAGCTAACACTAAAAATGAGGGCATTCCTACAGGATTGCTGAGCCAGGGTGGGCACGGGGACCTATTCCAAATACCCAGCATGGCACCTAGCACCTGCAAAGAGCTTAATATATAACTGGTGGCTGAATGCAGTGTCTTGGCTAGCATTAACTGCCAACCGGACATAGCCTAAAATCACCTAAAGAAAGCAAGAGTCTCAACTGAGCATCTTTATCTGGTCGGTCTGTGGATATATCTGTGAGGGACTATCATGATTGTTTTAAAGGTCCAACCCTCTGTGGGCAACACCATCCCATGGCATATGGGCTGGACTGCACAGAATGCTAGCTAAGGTAAGCATTACTCCGAGAGTGAGCCTGTAAGTAGCACAGGGTTGCTACCAACCCCATTTTCCCTCAGCTGAATGCCCTGAAAATAGTTGTGATAAGCTTAACGTGTTAGGGGTACTAAAGGAGGGGTGGGGGGAAAAGATCCAGCAAAACCTGCTAATTGTCTATTTATTTCAGTCCCAGCCCTTGAGAAAGCTGCTTCTGACGGATGCCATGAACTCTCCAAATGTAATAATTAGACAGCTTGTTTGGGCCAAAACCTTCTAGAGCAAGACCATCAGATAGAAAATAATAAGTCTGATGAGCAAGAACCGAAGAGATGGTCAGCTTTCAACAGCGAGCCTTCTGGAAGCTACTTAATAAAGGACCATCTTTAGCTTCAGAAAGCTGGTGGAATGCCCAGATGGGCTACAGTTTCCAGTGCCAAAGTGACACCATTGCCAGCACTAAAAATACCAGATTGGCTTTATTGAGCACTTACTGTGTACCAGCACACCACCCGGGCACACCACCTCTTCATTTAACCCTCAATGTCTTCAGGGACAGGGACTATCCTGCTTCACATATGAGGACCAAACATTTGCAAGGTTAGGTTGTTAGTTTTCAAACTGCGTATCTGGGAATTGAACCCAGTGTCTAGGGCCCTGTGTGCCATTCATGAAGATCAGAAGTTGAGTTCTGCCATCAGAGCTACTTTGAACATCCAACACACATCAAGCTAGTGTCTGTCTCAGTTGAGCACCAGCTCAAAGCTTTCCCACTAACTTCAGGGATTGCGTTATGTACAAAGTTAGTGTGTTCCTACACCGGACATACTCAGATCACCTCCTCCTCCTGTCACTTGAATAGTAATCTATCTCACATCTGGACTTGCTTGTCAATCACCTATACTTGAATTCTCTCAAGCAAACTGCATCTGTGGAGGGGCCATTACATCATCCTCTAAGCTTCTATGGGCAGACCAAACCAACAAGAAAGCAAAAAGCTGCTTCCGCGGGCCAGGGTTCTTTTGGTCTCAGGTCATGAGCATTGCATGTGGGCTTCTTGGCATGATGCCCTCTATCTGCCTAGCATTCTCTTCCTGGCCCACGGGCCATTTCCTGCCACTTAGTTGGTGTCTATGCTTCTATTATACATTCATTCTAACGTCCATGGCACACCTGGCCTGGGCCAGACAAAGCACCCAGGCACAGGACCTCAACTGGAGGAGTCACACATACATTAACGGAAGGAGAGAAATGCACAGGGAAGCTTGGACCCTTGCTGAACTTGCAGCAGGCAGAAGCAACTCATGGGCCTAACTAGGGTGAACAACCACTTCGCTGTGTATGGGGCTGCCCTGATTTAGTAGCCAAAGTCCTACAAACCAGAGGACATTTCAGTTACAGGCAAAGCAGGAGAGTCATCTACATCCATCCTGAGGATATGTGGTGGGATACTCTGGTCAGACCAGTGTTGGGAGTAGGGAGTCTTTCTAGAAAAATCTAAGGGAGATGGAGGAAGATCTGGCCAGAATTTTGGGTACAAACTGTAGGGAGGGATGTGGGGAAAGAAGAGGGTTTGTGTAGAAGTAAAATGGGCTCAGTAAGGAAACCGAGTCATGTAGTTTGTGCTATGGGTTGTATAACTTCTGGGAAGAAACTGAACCCCTGTGGACCAGATGTTGGGAGATGTTTCATTAGATGAATCTCAGAGACAAACAAAGGTGTGTTAGGCACCTGCAGATCAGCTGATGTTCCACCTGTCCACACCTGGACCCTGGCTGATGTCTGTGACACAAAAAGCATGCTCCTTGGAACTTCAGCTTCTCCTGTTTTTAACTCTAACCTACATGGCAGGTGACCTCAATGTCTCAAGAAGAGACCTCAAGGCCACACTTATTTTACTCAGATGCCCCTGGGAGGAAGCAATAAAATGCTTGGGGCTTCCCAATCATTTCTGGATGACTGGGTTATCTCTGGAATTTCTCTGATCTGTAATCTGTAAAATGGGGGAGGGCATGTATTTTTTGTGAGGTCCCAATAAGAAAACTAACAACAGAAGATCTTGGCTCACTACCAGCTCATGGCATGTGTCTGCAGAAAGACACTGCTGGACAGAGATTATTGCTTAAAGGAGGCCTTTTTGTGAAGATGAAGAAGGGCTGTCAGAAGTATCATCGTGGAGGAGGGCGTGGGACCCTGTAGGAATGTGTGAGGTAGGGCAGAGATGACTATGTGTGCCTATAGAATAGACTCCTCTCACCCCATCCTACTAACCACCATCCCCTCCTTAACCCCTGAGTACCTAGACTTTTCAGAGCCATCTCTGACGTCTCCCTCTCTTCTCTCAGCATGGTCGGTCACCATCACACGCTGGTGCTTTGCGCCAGCTTTCTCTTGAGTTCACATTTATCCACCATGGCTCTATCCACGGACACTACGTTTCCCCTCTGGAGTCTGTTTCCCAAGGGTCTGCCCTATCGAGTCCATACCACTAACCCAAAGGACTGAAAGTAATTGAAAGCTGATATCACCCTTTCCTGCCCAAGCAGTGGAGCAGATTCCTTGTATCGTTGGGAAATCCAACCATAACAAGTAGCCCTTGGTGTGGGGATGCTTCAGGATCTAAGGCCCTGCTCCTGGCAGGGATGCTTTTCTCCTTCTTCACCCGTCTATGACGTCTATGACGGGAGACTTGCTCAGTTCCCAGAACACAACTCCCTCCTTCCCCACCCAGAACTACAAATTGCAACTTCCTTCCTCCCTGGTTAGTTGAGTTAACGCCTGCTTGTCATCTGCCTTTTCCAGTGAACACCACTTCCTTGGTCTATTCCACAGACCCAGTCTACCTATCAGTCCTAGGGCAGGAAACTGGCTTGGATTAGAAGTCTTGCAATTTGGGAGAGTGCTGCCCAATGGCAAGAGGATGAACCTGGAGCTGGAGCCCTTGGGGACTGGCTGCTGAGCTGTCGGCAAGTTACTTCCAGCGCTGTGACTCAGTCTTTCCACTCATGCCAGAGGGAAAAAGCAGTATCCATCTTAAGAGGATGGGTGTGAGAATTAAGTGGATTAATAGGACAAAGGCCTCATGGACACCATTCACGACCCCTAGTAAGCACTATAGAGCGTTGTTCCACTCCAGGTCTGTCACCCATTCCTCTACGGTACATTCCTCTGTCATTCTCCACTTTAATTTTTGAGACAGGGTCTTTTTCTGAACACACTGGTTCAGCTAGACTGGCTGGATTGACAAACCCAGGGATTCCTGTGTCTCTGCCACTGCAGCCCTGGGCCTACTGCTGTGCCTGTTTTTTTTTTTTTTTTACATCAGTGCTGGGCTTTATCTCAGGTCTTCATGCGTAAATGGCAAGCGCTTTACTGGCTGGGTCAGCTCACCAGCCTTAGTCAAGTACTTCAGGGGACAGGGACTGATGCTTCAGTGTCTCTCTGAGTGCTGACCCCAAGGAGGGTTGGACAGCATGGTGGATCAGCCACAGAGGGACACGAAATAGGGGAATGGAATGAGCGGTACAAGGCACCATTAGAAAGAGGCACCCTTGATGGAGCCTGGTGCCAGAGCCACCTGCATTGCTTAGTGCTGCCATGTCATGTCTGACGGGCAGTAGCTGAGACAGGGGAGACGACAGCCAAGAGACAGACAGCTCCTGCTCCTGGCTCGTGTTCATGGACTGCTTTCTTGAGAAATGAAACCTCACTGGATATTCACCTAAAATTCCCACTGGGATTTTTGGGAAAAGCTGCATCCTCAACAGTTTATGTTTGATATAAGCTAAACACACACACACACAGACATACACACAGACACAGACACACACAGACACAGACACACAGACACACAGACACACAGACACACACACACACACACACACACACACACACACACACACACGGAGTGAACCTCAAAGAAGTGATCTGGAATGGTGGGGATGTCACTTTAAAACGCCCCTTTAAGAGTGGTAGGTTTTGGGATGTTTGATTATCAGATAAATCTCCTAGAGAATAAATTAGAAAATACTCAGTTTTCTTGCCTCTATAGCACTTCCTCAAGCTCTTAAATCACCAACACTAACTAAGGGAAAAGTGGACTCACTAGAAAACTTGATTCAGGACAGCTTGCTAGGAGATATTTTTACTTAATAGCGTGTGGCCTTATCAGAGCAGTTGTGCTCTTCCCTGCCCTAGATATGCTTAAAACAGATGGGGAAACAGCTCTCTCCTTTCTATTTGTGGTTAAATTTGGGGAATGAAACTTGAACCCTGAATAAGGTGGTGACAGAGACATGAGATAGAGATAAGAGAGGGACACAGGGTACCCTTTCTTTCCTAACATCAAGTGTCTCCTGACCTCATCCATGCCACTTAGATAATGTGTATGCATTTATATGTATACATGTATATATTTAAGTATATGCATGTATTACACATGTGCGTATTTGTGTGTGCATGTGTACATGTATATATGTGCATGTATATATATGTGTGTGCATGCATGTCTTTTGTGTATGTATATACATGTGTATACTACATGTGTGTGTATGTTAACATGCATGTATATATGAGCACTTTCATGTATGTATGCTTGTATGTGTATATGTTGTTCCAGAGAGAACTGTCAGGTGCAAAGTATCACACTGTAAATTGCCAGATGCATGTGACAGTTGCTGATTTGGGAGACACAAGCCTCCTGGCATTGAGGGGACCTGCAGATCATCTCTGTCTACCTGCCACTTTATTGCTCTGCAGTGGGGACTTTTGTTATTAGTGGCCATGTCTTGATCTCTATGATTTTAGGAATTTGACAGGCAGAGGGCTACATTGCAATACTTCCTAGCCAATAGGTTTGCACTAACTTTCCGTAATGGTAAACCCGAGTTACCAGCAAAGCATTTACTTTTTATTGTGCAAAGTACCGGTGGTAGTCCCCAGCGAGGCCCAGTGATGCCTTCAGCTTTCCTGTGGTTAACCCTGGACCCTTTCAAAGGCTCTGGAACACAGCTGGAGAAAGAGCCTTGACTCTGTGGAAAGTTGCTCACTGGCTGTAGACAGAAATGCTGCCTCAGAAATATGGTATGTGCTCAGGGACTCGCAGGGTGAGCCAGAGGTCTGGGGGTGTCCTGTTGTTTTCAGGAACTCTTCTCAGGGTGGCTCTGTCCAAGGTAGAGGGGGCTGGTCCCTGGAACTTCAGAACAGCAGTAGTTAAGTAAGCTGTGGGTGGGCCTTCTGTGATCTGTTTGTTACAACCCAGAGCTGGAAATCATTGTTCATTTTGCCAGTGAAGCAGCAAGGCCCACAGGGGTTAGGTGACTGAGTGCAGAATTAGGTCTGTTTGGCTCGCAGGCAGGCTCTTTTGCTGTGCCCTGTACCTGCAGATAGAACTCTGTAAACACTGGTCATAGCTAGAGAGCAGTGCAAGCCAGAGGTGCATTTCCTGTTCATTTCACAATGGCTATTTTTTCAAAAGAACATTTAAGTGCATGGGCCACGTCTAAAAGAAACAAAAGGGTCTCATTGATTACCTCCAAAGTGGGGACTCGATGGCTGGAGACAGCCAAGAAAGAGGCTTTTTACAACATACTATTTTGTATTATTTATAATTGTGTGCATGTGAATGGTTTACCTTACAAAAAGAAATGAAGTTAAAATTTAGTATAGGAAAAGAAGAGGGAGCTAATGCATGTTCTTGTTAATGAATTTATTCCATACAGATGGGGACACAACACAGTGACCTTCACAGTGTCTTGCCCCAGTCTTCTGCCTGCTCCCTAACTCAGCTACTGTTCTTGTCCTAGGGACACTTCATGCACACTCAGGCACACGTGCACTCGGGTACATACACACTCAGGCACATGCACACTCAGGCATGTGCGCACTCAGGCACACATGCACTCAGGCACATACACACTCAGGCACATGCACACTCAGGCACACATGCACTCAGGCACATACACACTCAGGCACACGTGCACTCAGGCACATGCACACTCAGGCACATGCACACTCAGGCACACATGCACTCAGGCACACATGCACTCAGGCACACATGCACTCAGGTACATACACACTTAGGCACATGTGCACTTAGGCACATATACACTCAGGCACATGTACACTCAGGGACATGTACACTCAGGCACATGCACATGCACACTCAGGCACACGTGCACTCAGGCACATACACACTCAGGCACATGTGCACTCAGGCACATACACACTCAGGCACATACACACTCAGGCACACGTGCACTCAGGCACATACACACTCAGGCACATGCACACTCAGGCACATATACACTCAGGCACATACACACTCAGGCACACGTGCACTCAGGCACATGCACGCTCAGGCACATACACACTCAGGCACATGTGCACTCAGGCACATGCACACTCAGGCACAGGCACACTCAGGCACAGGCACACTCAGGCACAGGCACACCCAACCACCCTGCACTGCTTAGATGAGAGCAGGCATTCTTACTTGATTTTTCATTTACAAGTTCCATATGCATATAGATGTATATGTGTATACACATACATTTCTAAAGGCTGCACAGTATTTTCTACATGAATGAATCATGTCCTGTTGACTCTCTTCCTGGTTAATAGACATTTAAATTGTCTCTCATATTTAAAACTATTTTTTTAAAATTATGTTTATTCATTTTACCTTATGTGTGAGTGTTTGGCTTGCATGTGGGTATATGCATAGTGTGGCCAAGGAGTCAGAATAAGATATCACATCCCTTGGAGCTTTAGTTACAGTCCCATGTGTTGTGCGGGGAATTGGATCTGGGTCCTCTGCAAGACATGTGCTCTTAATCACTGAGTTATCTTTCCAGCTCTAAAAAAGTTCCTTTAAAAATTACCACAAATTAATTAATTAAAGTAGTAATAATAATACTGATGAGTGTGTGTGTGAGAGAGAGAGAAAGAGAGAGAGAGAGAGAAAGAGAGAGAGAGAAGACAACTTTTAGAAGTTGATTCTCTTCTTCTGCCACCTGTGTTCTCGGTATCAAACTCAAGTCATTAGACTAGGGAAAAGGTTCCGTTACCTGCTAAGCTAGCTCCCATCCCTTGTGTCAAGTCAACCAAAGGCCAGAAATCATTGATCCTGAATTGTCTCCAAGAAACCTGAGATCTGATTGGGCCTTTAAGCAATCCTCTCTGAGAAGAGAAGCAGTGTTAAAAGGCTCACAGGCCCAAGAACTCAGTGAGACATACAGACAGGAAATGTCAAAAGTCCAGGAACCATCAGGTCCTTCAAAGTTGCTATGGTCCTGGAAAGGCTTCTCAGATTTAAAAAAAAAAAAAAAAAGAGGCAGATGAGAGCTTTCAAAAAATGGGTAAGATTGCCTGGCCATGAGGAAGAAGGAGGGCATTAGGGTGAAGGCAGCTTACTGAAGTTTAAGTGATAATTGACCGTGCATTGGTTTCATGGTACGAAGTCCACTCGTTGACTCAGGCCCCTCAGCTTTGTCTTGCTTTCTTTGAAACTTAGATTTTAAACACTTTCACATTAGTCTGCCTCATGTCCTGAAAGTGAGTGACCAAGTTGGGGGTGATGTGTTGGTTTTCCAGCCCTAATTGTACCTTCCTTTAGTAATCATTGGAGTGTTCTTACAGAAAGGAATGTAGGTCGGTCTAAGGTAGATAACATGGACACTAGCCTTGAGGTCTACTGAAATTGCCCAAGACACGTGCCCTTGTAAGAAAAACAATTCTGTAAGAAAAGATGACATTTCCGTGGTTTGAAATTTCATGCATCATGCAAGCAGTATTTATTATTTTTTTTTCTTCTCTGAAAATTACAATCTGCATTGACATTGTTAAGGAAATCACATGGACCCAGAAGAAAATGAAGAATTCAATTGATTATTTTTATTACTGCAGAAGTCTTTTGTTGGCAGGCTGGGCAGAGACCCAATTTCATTTGCTTGTAATATCGCAAATGCTGTTAATTGCCTGTCTTTAGTAAAGGATGGAGACAAAGGAAGAATCAGAAGTATTTATTAGAAATTATGTTCAGACAGTTTAGCTTCATATTCCAGAGACCTCCAACTCAGTACAGAACTCTGTCCATTAATAAATGGCAGTCACGATGTCACTTTTCCTATATTTGCACAGTCATTTCTGGTGACATCTCGAGTACTATTACTTCAGCTATTTTCAGGCTGATTTTTTTTTTCTCCTACAGAGGATGGGCTATCAGTAGATTTCCAGTCAATTCAATTTAGTAGTTATGGCAGCTGGAATAACTACATTGCATCTTAATGTGTGTTTCTTGTGCATAAATCACATTGTTTGACAAGCAATAATGAGCAGAGAAGCTGCTAAGACAGTAAAAATCATCCCTTGGGAGAAAGCTGCTCTTATAGGCTGTAAAATAGGAATTCATGAAATTTATGTATTTCCAGGGGACACTGAACTCAAGTATAGGGGTCCCAGAGCCTCACAGAACATGGGATACATGGTTGATGATTCATGGTTTCTTGCTGATATGGCTTCTAACTAATGTTTATAAAAGTTACTGTAACTTTATGAGTCTGATGGGCATTTTCTCATTCATTCATTCATTCATTCATTCATTCCTGAAGGTTCAGTGATGTTGGAGACATTAAGAATCATGCATGGCTTTTGGACACTAGACTATAGTTTAGTAAGGGACACAAAAGTATACAGTGATTATAGCAATGCATTATGGGAAATGTGAAAGCAAGCGCATTGGGAAAGCTGTATGCTGTGGACTTAGAATGAGCTCAGAGTTCTCAACTCTGAACTATAACTACAGTCCTGGACAGGTTGTACAATGTTCTGCAATCCGGTTCCTTATTGGTGAAAGGGGATGAGTCATTGTATGGTTAATGTTAATTGTCAACTTGGCAGTATCTAGAATCACCTGGAAGATGGGCCTCTGGCTATGCTATGTGGGGTTATCTTGATTACACTACTTGAGGTAGGAAGATATGCCCACTGTGGGTAACACCATTCCTTACTTGGGATCCTGGACCATACAAAGAGATAAAGGGAAATTAGCAGCAGCATGTCATATGACAAGCTATCTCTTGTTTTTTTTTTCCCCCACAATGCCTTTATCCCCCACCATGATGTTTTCTATCCCTTGAAGCTATAAGCCCAAATAAGACCATCCTCTTTTAAACTGGTTCTTGTCAGGCATTTAATCACAGACATGGGGAAAGTAATAAAGGGATCAATAATTTCATTTCATCAATGAAATTCAGTCAATGCTTAGCCAGGCAATTTCCCAAATGAAAGTAATCAGAATATAGGTGTTTTCTAACTTTCCTTCACTAGTCTTTAAGACTCTGTGGGAATGGGTGTTCAAACTAGAACAGTGCTGGTGAGTGGGGATGGGGGGTGGGGCCACAGCAGCTATAAGCACAAAGGGAGAAGCATCACGATGATTCTCTATATGGGGATACTCAATAGAGAACAGTCTTGGTGTGTGGGTGGGAGGGGGCATGACAGTTATAAGAATAAAGGGGAAACACTGTGATGGTTCCCTAACCCTTTTTTATTTTCCTGAGTTGATTTTTGTGCCCTTTAAGATGACATTGAATATTTCCCATCCAAACTATTACTTCAAATTTGTTTGGCTCGTTACTGTGCATCCTACCACAAAGACACTTGTATATCTGTGTTCATTGCTGCTCTATTCACGATAGCTAGGAAATAGAGACAGTCTAGGTCTCCATCAATGGATGAATAATGAAAACAAGGTATGTACAATAGAATTCTATTTAGCTATAAATACAACGAAACCGTCGCAGTTACAGGAAAATGGGTAGAAATGGAAAATATCCAGCTAAGCCACGCCCGGATAGATAAGTACTGAGTGTTCTCTCTCATATGTGGATCTTAGCTTCTAATTATGAAGCATGCAAATAAATGCGGTTAGAGGTCAAGAAACTAGAAAAGGGTCCATGAGATGGGGAATAAGAGGCTTTAAGAGGGGGAAGTGGGAGGGCAGTAGTATATGCGGGATATCAGACTAGAAGGGGGACTCCTGGAGGTGTGCTGTGGTATGATGGGGTAAAGGGGGCGCAGAACAACCAACACTAACTGCATGAAAGTGCCAAGAGGTAGGCTGTCACCTTGTGAGCCAAAGACAAATTCATAAATAAGAGAAAAGTCTTTGTCCCACAGAATGTCTTTGGGCTTCATCCATATTTCTTCTCTCTGCCCTTTCAAATTTTGTCCCAAGACCCTGATCAACTGGGACAAGCTCTAGTCAGGCTTTCTAGGAAGCTGGCTGCATCATACCCCAAGCCTGTTCATCACGCCCTCCCTTCTTTCCTGTCTCTCTCTGTCTATAACATGGCTCGTAGAAGCACCATTTCCCCATCAAAGATATACCTCACCAGAGAGAAGCAAAGCGGACTTTGTTTAAAAAGACAGGATGTCTACCTTAGAGGAAGACTATATACGACTTGCTGACTTCACCATTCAGTGCCTGTGGGCTGCAGCTGAAGGAAGACGTGTCTCTAAAAGGAAATATGGTGGATAGAAACAGCTTGCAGGATAATGTCAGTCCTTGGGCTCAGCCCAAACTGGCTAAACAGGAACTCGGCTTGATGTCACTGTGTGACAAGTTAGACTGGTTTGGAGACCAGTTCACTCCAATTGGCATACAGACTGGGTTAGAATGAACTCAGTTGTTGTCATAAGGCCTGGGCCACCCTGAGCACAGTGAAACTTCCCAGAAATAGACTGCCAGTATAATCTACTTCTGAATCAGATTAGTATCAGATCAAACAAACTCCTCTGAGTTCTCTGCTAACAACTAACAAATAGAACATCCTCCAGTTCCCTAAGCTTGAGGACACAGCCATCTTCCTGATTTTAACCAGAGCTTTGTGGGAATTGAGGCCTCACTTTGTTTTATAGGTGAGAAAACTGAGGCTCAGACAAGCCGAATGGCTTCAGAGTCCCTACCACAAGGCCCCGAAATAATGGTGCTTCTGGGAGCCTAAGTACAAGTCCCTTGACCTCCTGTGGTCCCATGGCACTGTCACTTGAAATACAGCCAGCAGAGCCAGGTCCACATTATTGATGGCTGACCCCACTGTGTAGCTCTGTGTGAGTCACCATCACCAGTTCAGTTTACCCAGCTGTGTAAAGAAAGAGGCTGACTTCACCTGCCTCCTTCCCAGAAGGAAAACTTAACTAGATATCAATGACACCAGGAGAAACCAGATTACATGATTTTCAGTAAAGTACACCCCTTCGAGGATTTTATGTAATGTAGGATCTTAGGCCACACTGGGCAGAAAAGGAAGTTCTCAAGTACTGTGTTGTTTCCCTGGACATCCCATCTGGCTCTGTCTAAAAATCATGGCTTGCTTTCTTCTTAGCTAGGCTTCAGGGATGGCCAGAGGCTCTGAGAATCTAGGTGCCAGCTCAGCAGAGACCAGTGTCCACGGCCCCTGAGCTGAAGACCTTGAGCAGGTCTGAACCAGCTGTAGCTCAGTATCTCATCTGTGAACTGGGCTCAGGGGTGTGGTGAGGAAGGGATGGTGTACAGAATGTACTAGGCATACTGCCAAGCATAAGGACTGTCCCATACAGGATCTGTCACTTTTTTAGGATTACCAGGTAGCCCAGGCTGGCTTTGATCTGACAATCTTCCTGCCACATCCTCGTTACTGTTAGGATTGTAGGTGTGTACTAGTATAACTTATCTATTACAACTCTGTGTGTGTGTGTGTGTGTGTGTGTGTGTGTTGCTGGGGATTTTAGCATTTGCTCTTGTATGTATGTATGTATGTATGTATGTATGTATGTATGTATGTTATATGTATGTGTGAATGGTCTGGGTCTACCTGCTAGCTCATATGTGTGGATATCAGAGAACAACGAGCAAGAGTTGATTTTCTCCTTCCATGCAGTGAGTTCTGGGGATTGGGCTCAGACTGGCATTCTTGGTCACCTGTACTCACTGAACCATATTGCCTGATGTCTTATTTGCCTTTAGATTGGACCTTCCAGAAGGAATGCACTTGTCATGAGTCCTCTCTTATCAAGGTGGTTGCTTGTCACCAGAGACAAGAGGACTGAGGTAGAGCCACGCCCAGACAGACTGTGTCCAGTCACCTTTGGTACATCTATTTTTCTCTCCGTCTCTCTCACTCAGAGAACACTTTTGCTAGCCTCCTTCTAGATTGTACTGGGCCTTGAAGTACTCTTTCCTTGCTGTGATATGCTTCTGCTATGTGTGGCAGAAATCTGTACGTCTTTTGTTTTTCTCTGTCTCTTGTCAATTTATTTCAAGACTCAATTATCAGAGCTTCAGAGGACAGAAAGAGTTAGCCCTCCCTTACAGAGTCAGAGGAGCAGGATTTGAGTTTAAGGTAAAGACAGCTTTGCTTTCTCATCAACAAAATGCTGATGGATTGCCAACGGAGAGCCACACAGACCCCTCACTGTCCTCAATGGTTGGATCCTTCTAGTGGAACCACCATCCCCTGTCCCTCCCCCAGAGTCCCTCCTCCTAGGCTTCTTGCTTCAGCCTCTGGCCATTCCAGCTGACACAGGGTTGTTTGCTTCACTTTTGCTATATCCACACTTCAAGGACAGACCTTGTCTTATGGAGCTGCAACCTGTATGGACTGACCAGTCACTAATAAAACCCAGCAAGTTTCTTTTACCAGATTGACTTCAAACATGACAAGACAGAGAATGTAAAACCAGGCGCTCAGGCATAGAGAACATTTCCTCTGCAATTGTGGGGATCCCAGCACCCACATAACAGGCTGGGTGTCCTTGCTGACACTAACCTCAGCATGTCCATGCAGGGAGGAGACAAGAGGATAACTGGGCTGCCTGGCTTCCAGATTGGCAGAACAAATTCTAGTGTCTGGTTCAAGGAGAGACTCTGCCTCGAAGGTGGGAACTGACACTTAACTCTCTTTTGACCTCCATGTGTACTTATCTCCATACATAGATGGATGCACATAGGTGAACACACACACACACACATACACACACACACACACACACACACACACACACAAAAGTAAATAAATCTATCCTTTATAAAGACTTCAAATTGAAGAAAAAAAAAAAAGAAGAACGTAAAATCCCTGTAACCTGCCTGGAAAGTTGAAATGAATGGTCTTGACCTTCATGGTTGAGGACAGTCAGGCCTTTTGATCTTGTTGGAGCTGTTATGTCTGCTGGACTTAGTGTAAGGTTAGGAATCAAGGAATCTAGGGTGGAGTCGTGTCTTGGTCTCTTAGCAGCTGTGTGGCCTTGGACAAGCCACTCGACCCTACAGGTTCCCTTTCCTTCCTCCCTGTCCTTGGGAGGCTTGCAGGAGATGATGGTGTGTAGTCAGTACACAGGAAATGTTAGCCAAATCTGTAGCCGGACCAGCTGATGTGAGAAAAATATTAACTGGAACAGTCTCTTCCCCTCCCACCTCCCTGCTGCATCTTCTGAGGCTGTCCTCAGACACTTCCCCTGGAGCGCTGTCTGTGGGTTGTCATTTTGTCTGCTCGCCTGGCTAATCGCACAGGAAGTGGGTGGGTAATGGGTCTCTCTGTTGTCCCACTGGCCTCCTCGTGAATCTCACTGTTTTGCTTCTCCTCTCCACAGGGGCTTCTCACCCCCTCTAATGACTGTTTTCCTTTCAGAAGTGGCATATTTTTAGATAAAGCACTTCCTGAGGCTCCTTTCTGGTTCTCTGACAGCTCTCTGACTTCCCTTCCGTTTCCCCCTGCCTTTCTCTGGCCATGAAATCACCCCAGCAGCATGAGCACAGGAAACAGAAACAGCACAGGTCTCACGCCTTCCTGGACCTGAGCTGGTCAGTGCTCAGGGGCCAGGTCTGATCAGGATGGTCCTTGAGGAGAATCATTCTATTTGCTCTCCTGTCTTCCTCAGTTGTCTAGCCCAGACAGAGAGATGCTTTCAAAGTTGCCTGAAACATATACCTGTAGCCAAACCCACCCTGAAACTACACCCTTATACTCAAACATACCTGGGTTTGAATCATGGCTTCTCCGATATGAAGCTTAATATTGACCATCCACTTGACAGGATGTGGAATCACCTAGGAGACCCACCCTAAATGAGGGCAGCACCATCCCATGAGATGGGGTCCTGAACAGAAAAGCAGGAGAGCTGAGTACCGGCATCTGTCCTTTCTGCTTCCTGACTGTGGGTGCCACGTGACCATCTGAGTTTACTCCTACCTCCACTACCTTCTAGTCATGAACTCGAACCCTCAGCTGGGAGCCACAATAAGCCCTTCCTCTCCAAAAAGTTGCTTTTTTCACATAGTTTGTCACAACAAGAAGAGTTACTAATACACCCACCAACTAGTAAGTAACTAAAAGGCTTTAAGTCTCTGTTTCTTTCGTTGTAAACCTCACAGGACTGTTGTAACAAGGACAGGAAATACATTAATAAGCAAAAAGGTAAATACATTAAACGAAGAAACAAACAAACAAATGATAGAACCCTGTGTCTGGCACTCAGTTGCTCTGATTCTTAGAATTTAAGTAATTGTAAGGATCTATTAATATTTTGGATGTATGGCTGATAATAGCCATCTCTAAGTTAGATGTATTCAGTAAAAGACTAAAGGCTGGGGTGTGTGCTGGGTGGGGCCTTATCTTCCGGATTTAATTGCTCAAAAGCACTCTACTCAGCAAGACTGGAAGCTTGAAGTCTGTTGGGGAGGCTTGGCTGAGCCAATCTTTCACGTTCTCAGCTTCTCTGTTTTGGGAAAGCTTTGGGGTGGGGGGGCGGTGTGTGCCCGTTCCTCCTCTCCCTTTCCTGCTTCTTCACTAATAGCCTCATTCCCACTAAACAGATCCACTGGTCACATTTTCCCTAGAGGGCAGGGCTGCTTCCTCCATGGAGTCTTTCAAAGGTCTTTACTCTGGGCTTTAAGCTTGAAGACAAGACCTATAGGGACAGATCTGGAGCGTCCTCACTCCCTTCTCTGTCCATCTCCCTGGTGACTGGCAAATGCAACAGCCCCAACAGCTCGGCCTGTCTCCCTGGGCCAGTTGGGGTACCATTTTCTGGACATCAAGATGATCTTTAGTTTAAAGGGTTTGGAAGGCTGGATACATTGGTACATGCTTGTAATCCCAGCAGGCAGAGGGCAGAGGTGGGAGAAGCATGAGTTCAAGAACAACCTGTACTATTAACTAATGAGACCCTGTCATGGGAAAAAAAAAATGACCCTAGGCTCAAAGACAAATCGTCCTCAGCCCAGAAAGGAGAACTGACAACATCCATTCTTTGTCAATCAGCACTCCTTGAACAATTGTTACTTTGGTGGGCCATGGTGGCAAGCATGGGACGTCATTACTCTAATGTGTTCCTAAAGCCTCCCCCTCTGTTCCTAAGAAAAACAGGAATGCTGTTAAATCACACTGATGCTTACCCTACCTCCTCATGCCAGTCTAGATCAAACGTGATAACCCTGGGCAGGAAAGTTGAATTGAACTGGGTAAATACATCTGCATGAACATTCGCAGCTGTGAAAATAAGTGGGAATGAGGTGAAGGCTTGCCCGGAGAGTCCAAGGTTCACAGGAGGAGAAGCCAGCTTACTAGAACTGGCCTGAAGAGCACATAAATCTTAAGGAGGTAAAAAGATGATCAGCCTAACAGGGCTCCCTGGAGTTTGATTGGTGACCCTATAGGTCTGGGGCTATATCAATCTGGGTCATCTTTAGAACTGAACATTGACTGGTTAGCCTGGGCTTTGTGTTATTTCAATGATCCACTGCAGTGGGAACCACAGTCACAGTTCAATGGAATCAGGGTGACTTATTGACCAGCAATTCTCTGTGCCTGGCCCCAAGGCTGGAGAAGTTAATTAATGTTGAAAATCACTTTGAGATCTCCAGACTCGGCTTCTCGGTAATGGGGATCACATTTAGTTTGGAGATCAATTACTGTGGTGGTGCTTCTAGCTCCAGAGTGTATCCAAGACTCACAAACTGTTTGCTGGCTGTATCCCTTGAACTTCTGATCTTTTTAGGTCAGAGTGGGACCCCGAATTGACAAATCTAACAAGTTCCAGGTGCTGCTGCTGGTCATGTTGGGGGCAACACATTGAAACCTCTGTGGTGGAGGACACGGGCCTTGACGTAGAGAAGAGAGGTGAGAGTGTAGGAGGTGGCAAGGGACCTGGGTTCGGTTCTAGGCTCTGCTGTGGCTACCTGTGCGTGGGCAATGCAGAAGGCAGCAGCCTGGTGGCTTCCTCTATACCAGGATGATGTTGACTGCATCACCTTTCCCCAAGGACTGAGTGGGACAATCACTGATGACTGTCACTGGCCTCTCAGCACAGATGTCGCATCTCACACACCTTATCACAGTTGATCTCTTCAACATTCCAAGGAAGTGGATCTTACTGGTTTTGTTTCAAATTCTAAGAACCCAGAGGTCAGGAGCCCATGAGATGGCTTAGGAGGTAAAGGTGCTTGCCGTTAAGCCTGATGACCTGCATTCAAGTGGTGGAAGGAGAGAATTAACTCCTGACCACATGGATGCTGTAGCATGCCAGACACACTCACACACACACACACACACACACACACACACACACACACACACACACACATATATACACACACACACACACCACACACACACCACACACACACACCACACACACATACACACACACACCACACCACATACACACACACACACACACACATACACACACACACACACACACACACACACACACACACATACACACACACACACACACACACACCACAAATAAGAAATAAAATGTAATAAAAGAAAAAGAAAACAACAAGACAGGAAAAGGAAAGAAAGAAACCCGAGTTTAGAAACTTGTGGTTTCATTAAAAGAAGTTCCCGTGTCAAAGGCTGTATCCAAGGCACATAAGCCATAATGAGTAAAACGGTGAGCAGTCTAGCAGAGCTCAGGGGCTTGGTTGCTGTTCCTGTAGGTCTGAGGTTGTCAGTCTGAGTTGCTCTTAGGTCCAAATACTGATCGGTGTGCATAATCACCCAGACAAGCACCCCAAATACTGGACAGTCTCTGACTCTCGTCGGGAAAACCTGTGAACACTGAGACTGGCCAGACATGTAGCTGTGGGTTTGCTAAGTAGTGGGCAGGATTCAGCACAAAGGCATGCTCGGGGGGCAAATCCCTGTGAAATAGTGAGCAAATCCCAAGTATTCTGGTCTGGGCAGAACAGTAGGTTTCAGAGGAAAACACAACACACTTATGACTCAGTTGCTCTGTCTGAGAATGGGCCACTCTGATATGATGTGGGTGTTAATTAGGAGGGGTAAGGAGCAAACAGCCCACAGGCAGACCAAGGGGCCCTGTACCAGCCTGCCTAGAGCCTAGGGATGCTGCCTCTCCAAGAGCCAGTCACCAGATCACAAGCTCTGCAGCTGACTCACTAGCTTTGAAGAAACAAGGCTCATGCAAGGGGCAGAGGGGAGGCTACTGAATCAGTTACGTTACTCTTGCTGTGACAGAATACCTGAGAAAAACAGCTTCAAGGAGAAAGGGTTTACTATGGGTCATCCTTTGAGGGTATAGGCCGTCGTCGTGGGGAAGTCACAGTGGCAGAAACTTGAAGCAACTGCTTACACTGTACCCACAGCCAGGAAGCAGAGAGTGATGAATGATATGTCCAGCTTGCCTTTTCCTTTTTATTCAGTCAAAGACTCTAGCCCAGGAGATGGAAACTCCCTCACAGTCATGCCAGAAGATATACATCCCTTATGGTTCTAAATCACACCAAGTTGACAAGATTAGCCATCACACTCCCATTTGGGAGCCAATATGGTCAAACCAGACATTGTGAAGTCAAGGACAACTCAGGTAGGCTTGCAGACCCATGAGGCCTGTGAACAATGGCTTTGCTCCTCAAGCCAGGAAGCTCCTGTGAAACATGTCCCTTTTGATCACTGAAAGGTTCTATGGTCAGGGGTCAGTGGAACTGATGGCCACGGAAGTCTATTTTGGCTCTTAATTCTGATCTCCTCTATAGGCCATGTTTTTCTTTTCTTTTTTTCTTTCTTTCTTTCTTTCTTTCTTTTTTGAGATAACAGATTTTTCCCCTAGGGTAAGTGGACATTTGAATAGGATTACAATAGATGAAAAATATTTGAAAGACTCTAATGAAATGTCATGTCAAAGTTTATTGGGAAGGAACGATGATTGTTACTGCTGTTATACAGGAACATTGGAGAACACATTGCATTCTAGAAGCTGAAGTTGTGAAGGGCAGACAAGACAACGAATCTTTGAAAAGTACTTTATAATCTGGAATTGTTCTTAAAATAAATATGCACACAATAATTGGGATAATTGTCTAGATGAAAATATAGAAAGATTACCTAGTAGCTATAGTAATCAGCATGGTTGAGCTTTATACAATAGAAGAGAAGAAAAAATTCATATGCATTTCAGAAATTACAATGGGGGCTGGAGGGGTGGCCCAGCAGTTAAGGGTACTTACTGCCATTTCAGAAGATTGGAGCTTGATTTTAAGAACTCACATTGGGCAGCTCACAGCCATCTGTAATTATAGTTCCAGGGGATCTGACTCCCTCTTCTGGCCTTGTTGGTTACACACACGCACACACACACACACACACACACACACACACACACACACACACACATCAAACAAACCATAAATCTACAGAAGAGAAGGAAGAAGTGGAGAAGGAAGAAGAGGAGGAGGAAGAAGAAAAGAAAGAGGAAGGGAGAAAGAGAAAGAAAGAAAGAAAGAAAGAAAGAAAGAAAAAGTACAATGGGGGAAGGCAATGATAGAATCTTACAGGGCCATTGGAATAGATAGAAAATGACCTTCAAGACTGTAGGAGCCAGAGGGGTTAGGAACACCATAAGAAAATGGTCCAAAGAATTAACTAACCAGGACTCATAGGTGCTCACAGAAACTTACCCAAAAACCAGGGAACCTATATGGGTTTGACCTAGGTCTTGCATTTATGTTATGGTATGTAGCTTGGTGTTCTTGTGGGATTTCTAACAGTGGGGGCAGAGGTTATCTCTGACTATTTTTGCCTGCTTTTGGGCCCCTTTTTTCTTACTGGATTCCGTCAGCCAGTCTTAATATGAAGGGAGGTGCCTAGTCTCACTGTAACCTGCCCTGTTTAGTTAATATCCCTGGGAAGCCTGTCCCAAAGGAGGAGGAGTGGATCTGTGGGGAAAGGGAAAGTGGGGAGGAACTGGGAGGAGAGGAGGGAGGGGAGATTGTGGTTGAGATGTAATATATGAGAAAAGAATAAACATAGAAGAAAAAGAAAACGACCTTCAAGGCAAAGTCATGTTATGGTGGGACAAAGGAACCCAGACAATGGATCACATGGTTAGCTCTGACCTAATGAGTATAAACCAGAAGAAAATGTTAGTCTTTGTTTCTTGATGCTAGTTTAGTCAAGAGAGCTAACCAAACACTTGGTAATGCCATAGCTGTATAGCATAGTGAGCCACAGAGGTCCCTGAGCCTGCTAATCATTGGTTTTATAGATGAGAAAACAGAGGCTCAGAGAGCCGGCTGTTCTTGCAGACGGTATTGTACACAGAGGCAGTGCGTTACGCTACCTTTCCTGCTGCGATTACAGTGTGTACCATTGTGGTCTTTGATGCTGGGGGCTTCACGAGTGCCAGGCACAACTCTCCCAACGAAGCCCGCTCCAGTTGCCCCTCCCAGCTAACTTCCTTGGCCCTTGCACATAGATCACCCACTCCCTCCAACACCACATTTCTGCTGTGAGATGGATATTTGTTCTTCGTCTCCTGCCCAGATAGGATCTGTGTGTCAGGAACTCTATAACCGTTATGGATTCGGTTTACTATTTATATCCTTTCCCATTATTCATGTGGAGTTTCCTTGAATTCTCCATAGATGTGATTTTAAAAAAAAAGTCTTCAATTTTCATGGTGTCTCAGAAAGTAAGAAGGAAGAGAGAGGTGTGGAGAGAGAGAGAGAGAGAGACAGAGAGAGAGAGACAGAGAGAGAGAGAGAGAGAGAGAGAGAGAGAGAGACAGAGAGAGAGAGACAGAGAGAGAGAGAGAGAGAGAGAGAGAGAGAGAGAGAGAGAGAGAGAGAGAACGAACCCTGGGCTGGAGAGATGGCTCAGCAGTTAAGAGCAGTGGCTGCTCTTCCAGAGGTCCTGAGTTCAATTCCCAGCAATCACATGGTGGCTCACAACCGTCTGTAATGGGATCCAATAGCCTCTTCTGGTGTGTCTGAAGAGAGCAGCAGTGTACTCACATACATAAAATAAATAAATAAATCATAAAAAAGAAAGAAAGAAAAGAAAACCCACTGGCCTTCATAAAAGATACCGTGTGGTGTAAATACCCATGGATCAATAGACACATCTGGTTCCAAAGGTCAGATAGTTGGGGTCAGAGAGGCAGCAGACAGAGAGGAGGACCAAGAAAGCAAGGGTGATGTGGGAGCATGGGAGTGTGTGCCACTGTGCCCTTTTCTTCCTCTGGTCCCTAGAGGGATGAGCTATGGGACCCCAAGCTTCCAGAGGAGTGACTGGTCTACAGCAATGGCTTTTCCTCATCCCAGCCCTAACTAGTCACAGCAGCGGGTGGACTTGAAAGGTGAAGTTCATGTCTTGATAAACGGTGAAGTCGTGGACATCTCTAGAAAAGGAAGAAGACGAGGAAGTGCTGAGCTCAGAAGGTGAAAGGTGAGTTAGAAGCTGTATGACTACTCAAGCTCGTGAGAGCCCTATCCCCTACCCCCAAGTAGATTAAGGTATGATACAGAGCAACCGAGAAACTCCATGGTCCCGATGCTTATGTACTTAGGTCTTAAGTCTTGCTCTAAATAAAACACTTTGTTTGTATTGGTGAATCACTCTTTATGACATGTGGTTTTAATGCACAGACCTGCCAGGATTTGTGTGGGAAGCTGCTGCCTGACTGTATCAACCACAGAGACAAGGCCTGAGGCTTTTCGGAGCTTGGTGCAGTCATATCGCCTGGCCACAGGTGTCTGCAGCTTGTCTTTGTTACAGGTAAAGCTGGAAAGATGCAGGCAGGCTGTGGCACACCAGCCTTGGGGAACTGGTAACAACAAAGGCTGTGAAACTTACAGACAGGGAGGGAGAGGTAGGTGGGAGGGGAGGTAGGTGGCAAGTGCCAGCTCCTTTCCTCATGATCTTAACAAAGGATAGTGCTTTGGGCTTTTTTTTTTTTTTTTTTTTTTTTTTTTTTTTTTTTTTTTTTTTTTTTTTTTGCATTGGATTTTCAAACAGGGTTATTTGCCTTTCATCTCTGTTTTTTCGATGCTTCTGTTTTCTGATTCGTGACTTTCATCTTTGGAGCCCGTCATTGTGACTCTCATATCAATGTACCAGGCACTTAAAAGGCCTTTTGCTTTTTTGGGTTAGAACTGTTTGATATTGGGCAATTTAGATGATTTTATTTGTATTGACCTCATATCTGAGAGCCATACAAGAAGTTCTGTAAAAATCAAATGTTCTAAGATAATGAGTAATTTTGATTCTTTTTTTTTTCTTCCCCTCAGAGAAGCACAGCAGTTGAGGGATCCCAAGGGAGTGGGAAACATTGGGAAGCTGGTTGATACCCACCCAGTGCTTGGCTCCCTGAGGGAGAGGGTAGGGTGGGGGGACTTGAGAACTGCCTCTCACTGTTTCTGGTGGTGGTGGGAAACAGCTGGACTAGGCTCAGTTGCAGGAGCTTAGATGGAACAGAAGATTTGAGAGCAAGAGGTGGGTCCTATAAAGAAGGTCAGGAGGCAGGCAGATGGTCAGCCTGGCACCGAATCATGGATTTCTCTCACCACAATGAGAAGAAGCTGAGGAGGGGAAGGAGGGAGGAAGACGCAGCACCCCCAAAGGCTTGGCTTTGAGGTAGACTCCTGTAGCAGCAAACACATGTTCAAGACTTCAGCTGTCCGGTTTCCCTATCTATGGAGCCCTGCTGGAGTAACCACCACCTAGACTGTAAGACCCAGTAGGTCATGGACTTGTCAGGGTGCTCCCAGTTGGCTCGGAGAATTGCTTTTGTTTGTATCTCATGGGACTGGGCTCTGAGTGTAAATCCTGCTTGTTAGTCACTAGCTAGGTAGCTCTGGGTCATTATGTAACTTCTTTGGAAAAATTATTTCTAATTATGTGTGTGGCTGTATGTCTATGCATGTAAGCACATGTTAATGCCCGTGGAGGCCAGGGATCTCACAGCTTCTGTAGCCGGAGTTACAGATGGCTGTGAACTGCCAGACATGTGGTCGGGGCCGAATTCAGGTTCTCTACAAGGGCAGTCTGTGATCGGAAATGCTGAGCAGTCTCTCCAGCCTAGCTAGGAAACTTCTTTAGTCTTAGTTTCCCCGTCTGATGAAAAGGAGTCATGGGATTGTTGGAAAAAGATGGCTCATGTATGGAGTTTGACATAATGCCTACCACTGACAGTGCCCAGTGCAAGTTGGCCATCAGTGGTATAGTGTTTAGAGTAGGTGGCAGGGGTGGGTGGGGGAGACGGTCACAAGCCTCCATGTGAGGGTCTGGCACCTGACCTCAGTAAGTGGAGAAGGTCTACAGGAATAAGCTGGGGAGAGTCAGCTGTTAGGAGCGAGTGTGCCAGGAGGAGTCAGGCGGGAAGGCTGGGATGGGCAAAAGAAAGGCTTGGTTTTGTTTGCTTAAACTCATCCTCAGGCCAAAGAGAGTCATGAGGGCAGTTGCAGAAACCTTGAACTACACCCTTGGGAAGATTACGATGGATCCCTGTGGGCACTTAGTTCATATGGCCTCTGAGACTCCTAGAAGAAAAGACTAGAGAACAGAGATGAGGTCTTGGGGTGTGTGTGCGTGTGCGTGTGTGTGTGTGTGTCTGTGTGCATGTATGTACATGTGTCTCTGTGTGTGCATGCATGTGTGTAATCACAATAATCAAAGAAGAAAAGACCTGTGTTTGCCTGTAGTATCAGATTTCTGGCTGGTTTCTAACCTGCTCACATTAGGTTAAAAGCTTAATAACTGGCTTTCCTGAGTTGTGTTCACTCTTGCTCACACACAGAACAAGTTGGCAGAGGTCTGGCCAGATATATAAAAAAATAAACCAGTAGCTTTGTCTGGTTTCTATGGCCTGGCTTATTGGTTTGGTTTGGCTATGAGGGGGTGTTAATGATCCCAAGACATGTATGTGACCCTTTCCTTTCTTCCTCCCCTGAGTCCCTTCATCCCCATGTGTGAGATTGCCCAATTAAGGATGCCTGCTTAGGGTCACCAGGGACCCACATCAGAAGCTTGCCCCTCAGTATCTGTCTTCTATGGTTAAAGCATCCAGGAGGCAGCAGAAAGTCAGCTCTTGGGAGTTTGCATAAACAAACAATAGTGCGTGTGCGTGTGCGTGTGCGTGTGCGTGCGTGTGTGTGTGTGTGTGTGTGTGTGTGTGTGTGTGTGTGTGTGTGTAGCGCGTCTGATTTCAATTCTTATATTCAGAGCTCTGTTATACTGTGGTGACAGTTCAGAAAGTTTCCTGTGACATCCCCCATCCCATGTTACATGGATGTTCACTTCTGTACTTCAGCTTCCACTCACATGGGTGGCCATAGATCTGCCTGTTAGGGAGACCTGACAGTGTTCAAAGAGTCTAGGTCTCTTTCCTGAGGCCATAGAGCTTATTGAAACTGGAACCCAGATGACCCTGCTTGCCTTCTATGTACCTAGCAAACAGCCATTAGGGCCCTGGGAGAAAATATTATGTAATTCTTCCTCCACTTTGGTGACCATAGTCGACAAAAGCAAAGCTATCCGGCTTCTCACACTGATGTGCACAGCCCTGTCCATCCTCAATCTGCTGGCCCCGGCTGCCATTCATTCTCTATATCCCCAGCTACCGGAATCGGACTGGAGGTTCCTTATGGGGAGGGACCATCAACTACAATTTCAAAAGGTGGTTGGATGTTCACCCTTCTGGGGCCCCTTAGCAATGCAGCAATCTTCAGCAGCCTCTGCAGGTGCTAATGAGCACCAAGAATAACTAACCTGTATCAGCAAGCAGGGCCCATCTGGATTGGATAGGGCAGAGCTCACTCAGCCCCTTTAGAAATTCCTTGGAGAGCATATGACCCGGGACTGCCTCTGAGCCATGGCTGACCTGTCACAGTGGAGGGGGCTATGGAGAGCTGCCTTGCAGGTGAGCAAACTACTTTAGGAACTTTTCTGTTTCTGGGAACCTTGCATTCCAAGTCTGGCTTGGGTGCAGCACAGTGTGTCCTGCCAGGCTTCAGTCCTTTGGTGCTCAAAAATAACTTCTCTAAAGAAATAATCAGAGTAGGAGAAATGACATTATTTCTTTGGCTTTGGTTTGAGGTCCCGTCAGAGAAGTGTGTGTGTGTGTGTGTGTGTGTGTGTGTGTGTGTGTGTTTGTGTGTGTGTGTGTGTAAACCAATAGGATGGATGATGGTACCAGCCCTTCAAGAGGTACCAAAAGCCTTCATGATAAACATCAAGGTGATGATGCTTATGAAAGGGGAGTGAGGTTGGAGCTAAAGAGATTTCTCTCCTGAACCCAAATGTTCATTCACTCACTTCAATCAATGGTTTTGCTAATTAACTTACTAACATTGTTATAGCATCCTCTGTAGGCCACACACTCTTCACAGTCCGGTCTAGGTTCTTTCTGAGTGAACACTTATAGTGTTCACAATCTCATTGGGAAGGTGGAAGTATGAACAATATAAACAAAGCCTAGAATAATATTTGACAAATACAACATGACATATAAGCAACAGGAAAAGAGAGAGCAGAGAGAAAGGTATGCCCACTTGGGAAGGAGGGTGATGCAGACATTTGGAGGAAGCATTGATTGTCAGATAGGCAGGAAAGTGGTGGAGTGAGCCAACCACATTCAGGATTTCTACAGGGGTCTACCCAGTGGGAAACAGCAGGGGCAGGTGAGGAGTGGGGCAGCAGAGAGGGTGGAAGCTTTCCCGGGGAGCTGGTGTTTGGAGGAATCTAGAGCAGGGTGTGCAGAGAAAGAGGACACATGGTGGCAGAATGGAAACCAGATTAGCTTAAACTGGGAAGTCTTTATGCCTTTGAGCCCAGCCCTGCCTTTGCTAGCTGGGTGTCCTTGAACAAACCCATCCCAGTGGGGATTTCTCAGTAGTGGAGATAGAAGTAGAAGAAAGAACTCTTGCTGGGTAGGAGAGAGGGTGAGAGATGTGATTATCTTGGCAAAAAGTCTGGCCCACAGCACAGATGGTCTGGAATGAGAAGCCACTTGATTCTTGGACAGGAGGGTGTGCCTATCACAAGAGGTGGCCATGACTGTTTGTCCACCCTGCCTCTCATCCAGGCGCTTCTGATTCCGATTCACACAAACACATTCCAAAGGACTTCAGCTAGCTTCCTTCCTCAGCCCCTCCCCCACCAATTCTAAAAGGCTTATCACCAAGTCTCATCACTTACCTTACAAAGTCAGAAGTCTAAGAAAAGCCAAAACTTTATTTCAGGGTGGTCCATAAGGACAAGAGGGAGGCTGTGTGGGCAGAGGCTTGCAGAACTGAGGTTGTGGGTACTTAGAAACAGGTTCATCAGGAGGAAGCTGTCCTATTGTAAGTCCAGGCAAATGGAACTCATACAGCCTTGTTTGAGAGCTTCCAGGGGTGAACCAGGAATTGTTCTTTCTTAGAGACTAGGACTAGCTGGATGTCCCTCTAAACTCTGGGAAGCCCAGTGGCCTAACCCAAGGTCTCTGGGGTGTTCTTTGTCAAAAGGCAGCCACCTGCTTTTGAGGACTGACCCTGATCGTATGGCACTGAGTGACCCAATCTACCTCACAGGACAAGGGAGCCTGAATCTGTTCCAGTCCCCACATCCTTGGGGAGGACTGGGATCCCTTTCTTCCACGGTTGTGGAAACAGCCAGAACATGTGTCAATTTGGGGGATGCTTGTTTGCTTTTTGATACATGCAAAAATCTATGCATACAACTAACAAAACACAAAACCATGAAACACCTGCTTTCTGGTGGACTTTTGCTTTGTTTACTTGATCTGGTTCTAGGAGTGGGAGGTACTTCCTCCAGAAACTGCCAGTTTCCTGAAACCTGGAGCAAGCCTGGGCTTTTGATGTATTTTTAGCTTCTAATTTGATTTATGTAGCTATGGTTAACTCTCTAAAAGAGACCCTCAAATGGGGGTGGATGGAAAGGAATGAAGCCATTTTTTTTTCCTGAAGGCAAGGCAAAGATTATATCATCTCAAGTTAGCAAAAGACTAAAATGCAATGTCCTGGGTAAGTGTCACCCTTGCCTCAATGAGCAGTGTCCCTGCAGCCTTTTTGAGGACTTATGCATTTGCACATGCATATATATATGTACACACTCACACGCATGCACACATCAGGGTGCTGAGTCCCTTTCTGCCCTCTGGGAAAGCTGAGTGGTTAGGAGCAAGGGGCAGGGACAGAATTGCTCAGAGACCAGGGCAGGTGGCCCTGAGTATATAAACCCCTGGGCAAAGGCTCAGTTGAGGCTGCTGGGAAGCAAGAAGGATTCAGGCTGTAAGCTTTCTCACAGGGAAAAGGGCTGTAAGTGGTTGCTTATAGCTGGTGGGAAGCTGGCCTAAAGCCGAGTGCACCCAAGGTGGGTCACGGAAGAAAGGTTTGGAGGCAGGAAAGCACATAGGAGATGTCCTTTGGATAGTATTGTCCTGGATGTTTTGACTTGTAAGTCAAAGAGCCAGGGATGAAGGCAACCTCTCTGCTATGGATGCACACACATGAAAATCTGCCTGGCTCATCCTTTCACTGTGAGAGGTAAGAAGCCTGCTGGGGGTGCTCAGCTGTCGCTCTAACTGCAGCCCACGCTACTGACCCTGCTCAGGCTAGCCCACGCTGACCCTGCTCAGGCTATTCCCAAACTTAGAAGGCCACTTTGCTAACTTCACACTGGGAGAGCACTTCCTGATGACTTAAATTTTTATTCATCCTCCAAGAGGCACAATTCAGAATATACGGGCATAATTTTTCTAAAATAAGTTCCAAGTCTGTAGTAGTTAAAAGAAATAATCCCGCTGCTCCCCTCTGGAAACTGAGTCCGGAGGCACCCTAGGGAGGGCACGGATCACAGAGCAGAAGGTAGGAGAACCCGCCCACAGCCCTAGGCCTTAGAAGCACAACTGGCAGTAGAGAGCCCCCAGAGGGCACCTGGCAGCCAGACCCTGCCCCTGCGGAGAACCACTCCCCTTCCTCCTCTGGCCCAGATGCCTGTGGCTCGAGCAGTCTTCCAGCTGCTCTGCTCCCCTCTGGAAACTGAGTCTGGAGGCACCCTAGGGAAGGCACAAACCGCAGAGCTGCAGAGGCACCTAAGAGAGGTTAAGGACCCTAGAGCTGCAGGCATCCTAGAGAGGACATGGCCCACAGAGCAGCAGAGCAAGGGACACCATATCCTGAAGCATCCTAGAGGATCAACTACATTCAGAACAGCAAACACTCAGCTGGTCTACCACTGTGGAGACACCATATCCTGAAATATCCTAGAGGAGCCACTGAACCCAGAGCAGCTGGAGCTCAGGATCATAGAGTCATCCGTACACCGAGGAGTTCTGATACAACCAAGATAACTGGAAAGGCAGACTCCAGTCAGAACCAGTGAGTACGAGTAGAACCACAGCTAACCAAATGGCGAAAGGCAAGCACAGGAATGTAAACAACAAAAACCAAAGTTACTTGGCATCACCAGAACCCAGTTCCCCCACCACAACAAGTCCTGAACACCACATCACACCAGAAAAGCAGGACTCAGAATTAAAATCACTACTCAGGATGATGATGGAGGACTTTAAAAAGGAAATAAACAACACTCTCAAAGAATTTGAGGAAAATGCAGGTAAACAGATAGAAGCCCTTAAAGAAATGCAAGAAAACACAACCAAACAGGTGAAGGAATTACAGAGAACCGTCCAGGATCTAAAAATTGAAGTAGAAACAATAAAGAAATCACAAAGGGAGACTACACTGGAGATAGAAAACCTAGGAAAAAAGATCAGGAGTCATAGATGCAAGCATCACCAACAGAATACAAGAGATAGAAGAGAGAATTTTATGTGCAGAAGATACCATGGAAAACATAGACACAACGGTCAAAGAAAATATGAAATGTAAAAAAGTCCTAACACAAAACATCCAGGAAATCCAGGACACAATGAGAAGACCAAACCTAAGGATAATAGGTATAGATGAAGGTGAAGACTCTCAACTTAAAGGGCCAGTAAATATCTTCAACAAAATTATAGAGGAAAACTTCCCTAACCTAAAGAAAAGATGTCTTTAAATATACAAGAAGCCTACAGAACCCCAAATAGACTAGACCAAAAAAGAAACACCTCCCGTCACATAATAATCAAAACATCAAATATACAGAACACAGAGAAGATACTAAAAGCAGTAAGAGAAAAGGCAAAGTAACATATAAAGGCAGACCTATAAGAATTACACCAGATTTCTCACCAGAGACTATAAAAGCCAGAAGATCCTGGACTGATATCATATAGGCCCTAAGAGAACACAAATGCCAGCCCAGACTACTATACAAAGCAAAACTCTCAATCAATATTGATGGAGAAACCAAAATATTCCATGACAAATCCAAATTTACACAATATCTTACCACAAATCCAGCACTTCAAAGGATAATTGATGGAAAACTCCAACACAAGGAGGGAAACTACAACCTAGAAAAAGCAAGAAAGTAATCTTCCAACAACCCTAAAAGAAGGTAGCTATACAAACATGACTCCACTGCCAATAACAAAAATAACAGGAAACAACGTTCATTTTTCCTTAATATCTTTTAATATCAATGGACTCAATTCTCCAATAAAAAGACTTAGACTATCAGATTGGATACATAAACAGGACCCAACATTTTGTTGCATACAGGAAACACACCTTTGTGAAAAAAGACAGACACTACCTCAGAGTAAAAGGTTGGAAAACAATCTTCCAAGCAAATGGCCCCAAGAAACTAGCTGGAGTAGCAATTCTAGTATCAAATAAAATCATTTTTCAACCAAAAGTAATCAAAAAAGATAAAGAAGGACACTTCATATTCATCAAAGGAAAAATGTATCAAGAGGAACTTGCAATTCTGAACATCTATGCTCCAAATGCAAGGGCACCCACATACATAAAAGAAACTTTACTAAAGCTTAAAGCATACATTGCACCTCATACAATAATAGTGGGAGTTTTCAACACCCCACTCTCAGCTATGGACAGATCGTGGAAACAGAAACTAAACCGAGACACAATGAAACTAACAGAAGTTATGAACCAATTGGACTTAACTGACATCTATAGAACAGTTCATCCTAAAACAAAAGAATATACCTTCTTCTCAGCACCTCATGGTACCTTCTCCAAAATAGACCATATAATTGGTCACAAAACAGGCCTCAACAGATACAAAAAGATTGAAATAATCCCTTGTACCCTATCAGACCACCATGGACTAAGACTTATCTTTGGCTTGGACAAAAACAACGGAAAGCCCACATACACGTGGAAACTGAACAATGCTCTACTCAATGATAACTTGGTCAAGGAAGAAATAAAGAAAGAAATTAAAGACTTTTTAGATTTAAATGAAAATGAGGACACATCATATCAAAATTTGTGGGACTCCATGAAAGCAGTACTAAGAGGAAAAATCATAGCTCTAAGTGCCCACAAAAAGAAAATGGAAAGAATGTACATTAATAAATTGATAGCACACCTGAAAGCATTAGAACAAAAAGAAGCTAATATATCCAAGAGGAGTAGACAGCAGGAAATAATCAAACTCAGGGCTGAAATCAACCAAGTCGAAACAGAAAGAACTATACAAAATATCAACAAAACCAGGAGCTGGTTCTTTGAGAAAATCAACAAGATAGACAAACCCTTAGCCAGACTAGCCAAAGGGCGCAGAGACAGTACTCAAATTAATAAAATCAAAACTGAAAAGGGAGACATAACAACAGAAACAGAGGAAATTAAAAAAATCCTCAGAGCCTACTACAAAGGCCTATACTCAACAAAATTGGAAAATCTGGATGAAATGGACAATTTTCTAGATAGATACCAGGTACCAAAGTTAAACAAGGAGCAGATAAACCATCTAAACAGTCACATAACCCCTAAAGAAATAGAAGCAGTCATTAAAAACCTCCCCACCAAAAAAAGTCCGGGGCCAGATGGTTTTAGTGCAGAATTCAATCAGACCTTCCAGGAAGACCTAATACCAATTCTCTTCAAACTATTCCACAGAATAGAATCAGAAGGAACAATACCCAATTCGTTCTATGAAGCTACAATTACGCTCATACCTAAGCCTCACAGAGACCCAACAAAGAAGGAGAACTACAGACCAATCTCTCATGAATATCCATGCAAAAATACTCAATAAAATTCTCTCAAACCGAATCCAACAACACATCAAAGCAATCATCTATCATGATCAAGTAGGCTTTATCCCAGGAATGCAGGGATGGTTCAATATTTGGAAATCCATCAATGTAATCCACTACATAAATAAACTCAAAGAAAAAAACCACATATCATCTCACTAGATGCTGAGAAAGCATTTGACAAAATACAACATCCCTTCATGTTAAAAGTCTTGGTAAGATTAGGAATTCAAGGCCCATACCTAAACATAGTAAAAGCAATATACAGCAAGCCAGTAGCCAATATCAAACTAAATGGAGAGAAACTTGAAGCAATCCCACTAAGATCATGGACTAGACAAGGCTGCCCACTCTCACCCTACCTATTCAATATAGTACTGGAAGTCCTAGCTAGATCGATTAGACAACAAAAGGAAGTCAAAGGGATACAAATAGGAAAAGAAGAAGTCAAAATTTCACTATTTGCAGATGATATGATAGTATACTTAAGTGACCCTAAAACTTCCACCAGAGAACTCCTGAACCTGATAAACAACTTCATTAAAGTGGCTGGATATAAAATCAACTCAAACAAATCAGTAGCCTTCCTATACTCAAAAGATAAACAGGCTGAGAAAGAAATTATGGAAATGACACACTTTACAATAGTTACAAATAATATAAAATATCTTGGAGTGAATCTAACTAAGCAAGTGAAAGATCTGTATGACAAGAACTTCAAGTCTCTGAAGAAAGAAATCGAAGAAGATCTCAGAAGATGGAAAGATCTCCCATGCTCCTGGATTGGCAGGATTAATATAGTAACAATGGCCATCTTGCCAAAAGCAATCTACAGATTCAATACAATCCCCATTAAAATCCCAACTCAATTCTTCATAGAGATAGAAAGAGCAATTTTCAAATTTATTTGGAACAACAAAAAAACCCAGGATAAGGAGAACTATTCTCAACAACAAAAGAACTTCTGGGGGAATCACCATCCCTGACCTCAACCTATACTACAGGGCAATAGTAATAAAAACTGCATGGTATTGTTACAGAGACAGGCATGAAGATCAATGGAATAGAATTGAAGATCCAGAAATGAGCCCACATACCTATGGTCACTTGATCTTTGACAAAGGAGCTAAAACCATCCAGTGGAAAACGGACAGCATTTTCAGCAAATGGTGCTGGTTCAACTGGAGGTCAACATGTAGAAGGATGCAAATCAATCCATTCATATCTCCTTGTACAAAGCTCAAATCCAAGTGGATAAAAGACTTTAACTTAAAACCAGATACACTGAAACTAATAGAAGAAAAGGTGGGAAAGACCCTCGAATACCTAGGCACAGGGGAAAAGTTCCTGAACAGAACACCAATGGCTTATGCTCTAAGATCAAGAATTGACAAATGGGACCTCATCAAATTGCAAAGCTTCTGTAAGGCAAAGGACATTGTCAATAAGACAAATTGGCAACCAACAGATTGGGAAAAGATCCTAACCAATCCTACATCCAATAGAGGGCTAATATCCAAGATATACAAAGAACTCAAGAAATTATACTCCAGACAACCATATAACCCTACTAAAAGTGGGGTACAGAGCTAAACAAAGAATTCTCAACAGAGGAAACTCGAATGGCTGAGAAGCACCTTAAAAATGTTCAACATCCTTAGTCATCAGGGAAATGCAAATCAAAACAACCCTGAGATACCACCTCACACCAATCAGAATGGCTAAGATAAAAAACTCAGGTGATAGTAGATGCTGGCTAGGATGTGGAGAAAGAGGAACACTCCTCCATGGTTGGTGGGATTGCAAGCTGGTACAACCACTCTGAAAATCAGTCTGGCGGTTCCTCAGAAAACTGGACATAGCATTACCTGAGGATCCAGCTATAGCACTCCTGGGCATATACCCAGAAGATGCTCAAACATATAATAAAGACATATGCTCCACTATGTTCATAGCAGCCTTATTTATAACAGCCAAAAGCTGGAAAGAACCAAGATGTCCCTCAACAGAGGAATGGATCCAAAAATGTGGTACATCTACACAATGGAGTATTACTCAGTTATTAAAAATAATGAATTTGAGGAATTTTTAGGTAAATGGATGGATCTAGAAATTATCATCTTGAGTGAGTTAACCCAATCACAAAAGAACACACAGGGTATTTACTCACTGTTAAGCGGGTGTTAGCCCAAAAGCTTGGAATAGCCAAGACTCAACCCACAGACCACATGAAGCTCATGAAGAAGGAAGACCAAGAGGGGATGCCTCAGTTCTACTCAGAACCAGTAACAAAAATGCTCAAAGGAGCAAATATGGAAACAAAGTGTGGGACAGAAACTGAAGGAGGGGCCATCAGGAGACCATTCCACCTGGGTATTCATTCCATGTACAGCCACCTAAGCTAAACACTGTTGTGGATGGTTGGAAGTGCATACTGTCAGGGACATAATATAGCTGTCTCTTTAGAGGTCTGCCAAAGACTAATACACTCAGAGGATGATGCTCACAGTTAACCACTGATATGATCAGGGGTTTCCCAATGGAGAACTTAGAGAGAGGACTGAAGGAGCAGAAAGGGTTTGTGATCCCAGGAGGAAAGCAACAATACCAAACAACCAGAGCCCCCCAGGGTCTAAACCACCAGCCTGAGAACACATAGGGAGGGACCCAAGACTCCAGCGGTATATATAGGGGAGGATGGCCTTGTCGGGCATAGGTGGGAGAGGAATTTCTTGGTCCCATAAAAAAATAAACACAGAGTGTGTGTGGGGGGGAATGTGAGTGTGGGGAGGGGATAGTGGGGGGGGATAGGTGCGGTCACTGCCTCATAGAAGCATGAGGAGGGGGATGGGATAGGAGGTTTCTGGGTGGTGGGAGGAAGTGGGGTAAGGGGATAAAATCTGAAAGGTAAATATTACAACCAATTTTAAAAAGGAGGAAAAAAAGAAAAGTTGTTAGAACCAACATCTTTTAAAAAATGTCAGCCCCCTAGGGGAAAAATTTTTTTTTCCTGATACTAAAACTTGTTCTGAGAATTGTATATTGCAGAATACACAGCCTTGGTGTATCTACTCATCAAGCATACTGAGCAGACCTGCCCAAACCTCTGATGTCCTGGAATTCCATCTGGATTCAGTGAAGACACAGCGTCAGAGGCTTATCAACTTACTCTTTCCCCCACCCCTCTTCTAATATCTCAACGCCCGTAATCAGCTTGAAGAAGTTAACGAAGAGTCAGTGCCCCTATTCCCTGGGCTTGGGGACTAATGTGGTTAATAATGGTCTGTCTTTCTAGGGAAAAGTAATGGTTTTGTTGGAACAGGGAGGATTACCTAGGACTTATTGCATAGCCATAACCTATTGGTAGAAATCTGTATAATTATTATCAAGATGAAGTTATAATTTCTTAAATAGTGCAAAATTTACTTTGATTTCAAATTTAAGGTTTTCATTGGTAAGAGCTTCTTATTAATATAAAAGTGAGATGAATATTGATACTCTCATGGGTATTGTGCCTGTATAACACATTTAGGAATACAAGGCCTAGACCCAGTCCTTCTTTAACTTTTTTAACTGATTTGGGACGGTTAACCTATGAGTTAAGGGACGATAGCAAATTCATGGCTTTGAGTTTATTGTTAGGAGGTTTCCCATATTTTATTTAGAAATAGCTGAGAGGAGTGTACAGACAACAGTCCAGGTTACCTTACATAGATAGTTGGTTTTCAAAACATCAGAAGTCCATAGACTTGACGCTACAAATATTTATATATTAATGTCCATTCTGATTAGAGACCTGTCTGCTCTTGACAGCTTCCTGTCATGGATTCTAAGAAGAAATTGAGCATCCTTGGAGTTACTCCAGTTGTGTGGTGACAGCCACTAGGCAAGAATTGCCTCTTTCCATCTCCAGACAAATTACTGTCCAGAAAAGGACACACATGCAAAATAGTTGACTGATTATTTCTGCCTAGACAGAGTAATCAGCCCTTAATAATCCTGCATCACTAAGGTCTGTCAGATGACTCTGGGCCAGAAGGCTGAAGATTTGATGCTCCAATGTTCGGTAGTATAGGGGCTTTTCAGGTGTTCATCGGTCTCTATAAATTGGCTAAGTTTTAGAAGCTATGTTTAGTGCTTCCCATAACTTCAGTTAACTCAGTCATTCTGGATTTCTGATGAGGTTGAAGACCTATAGTCTCATAGCCAAACCTGGCTATTTACTTTGAGAGAAAAGATCTGAGTAGATGGTTTTCAGCTGACATTCATTCTAAAGCCAAAAATAGCCAGGATCAAAAGTAAGTGTTTTAGTTAGAAGAGATGACAGAGGTTCTGGTTAGTCAACAAAATGATGGGCTGGGTATTAGGACTATCTTGTACCTCACTGGTACAATTAGGAATAAGTATGCTCTAATTGTATTTTGAGAGAAAAGTTTTACTTTAACAGGAAGAGTGATATGTAGGAGGAGCTAAGTGGGAAGGAGTACTGAGAGGAAGAGTTGGAGTAAGGAGAGAAGATGAAGGAGAGGAGAAGCTAGGTGATGAGAGAGAGAAAGAGAGAGGGGGCATGGAGGCAGATGTTCACATGTCTCCACCAGTCAAAGATAGTTTTTATATCTAGGTTGGGTATTGGGTTACGCTTCTGATTGAGCATTACCAAACTTATAAATCCTTTGATTAACTTTTAAAAAAATCGTATAAAAGCAAAAAGGAAAGGGGAGGCATGGGACAGGGGTTTTCTAGGGAGGGGAAATGAAGAAAGGGGATGGCATCTTAAATGTAAATAAAATATAAAAAATAAAATATATAAAAAAAGAAAAAATAGAAATAATCCCAGCAGAAACAAGTGCTCATTTATTCTATCTGTAAGGCTTGTTACTGGGGACAGTGAAGATGGTTAACCTTTAAATTTTTTTGTTATTATCTAGGTCATGAAAATATATTTCTTAAATCTCTTGCTTTCTGTGTCCCTGACCAGAGAAAGCATAAGCCAGTCTTTCTTCAATACTCCAGAGGCATATGATTTAAGACTGGTAGCATAGCCTTTGCACAGAAGGAGGTATAGAAAATGCTAGGTAGCATTGGTAGCAGTGTGGCACCACGGGCCTAGGACACAGAGGAAAAGTGATGGCGTAAATCACAAGGCTTACTGAAAGATGCAACATCTCACCTTCCATAGAGCTTACTCAAGCATCTGTGGAGGAAATGACTAAGACCCCTTTGGTTACCAGATGGGATCAGCTGTCTGGTTTGGGGGAAGAGAAGAGAACAACAAAGGTGTCTGGTATTGAGTGATATGTTCTCAGTCTGCAATGGCTTTGTGCAGAAGTCAACATTTGAAGACCTTCACCCACTAATAGTTAGGAACTAGTCTAGAAGTGATCTTATGCATGGAAATATTTTAGGTGTGGGACATGGAGAAAAATAAGTCCCACCCTGGAGACAGCACAGGGCATATCACAGCCTAGGTGTCTTGTAGGTATTAGTGCTTTCCAAGGTTAGATCTGAGGAAGAATTAGAGTCAAGTGGTTCTCTGTGCAGCCTGCCACACTCTCTGAATGCTGAGGAAAAAGGGGCCCAGTTCAGGGTGTCCTCTCTGTTGGGACAAGTTTTTACTCAGCTCCGCATCCTTGGATATCTCTCTGGATGCTGTTTGTTTTCTTTTTTTTTTTTTTTTATTTGTAAAATCAGTATGTTGGGAAAGACACTTGCTAGATCCAGCTCAATGCATAATACTTGGTACCAGAACCACCTTCTCCCCAAAAAACCCAAAACCAAAACCAAAACCAACCCAAGCAAAAGAACCAACCAATGAATCAAACACTATGCTTCTCCAGTTGGTAAACAGTGCTGTAAACCCACAGTCATGGTGCCTCTTGCTTTTCCTGATTTATGCTGCCTATGTGAATGCAGAGGGGGCTTTTTTGACCTGCTCCGTTTCCGACCTGGGCCGGTTCACCCCTCCTTAGGCAACCTGGTGGTCCCCCGCTCCCGGGAGGTCACCATATTAATGCCGAACTTGGTGTGGACACCTGATCGGCATAGCGCACTACAGCCCAGAACTCCTGGACTCAAGCCATCCTCCTGTCTCAGCCTCCCGAGTAGCTGGGACTACAGGCGTGCGCCACTGCGCCCGGCCAGAGGGGTTTTTTTTTTTTTTTTTTTTTTTTTTTTTTTTTTTTTTTTTTTTTTTTTACAAACTAGTATTAGGGGAGAAGAGAGAAGGAACCTACCAAGTTACTGGGTAGGAGGCAGATGAGGGGTCATGAACAGTGCTATTCTTTGAGCTTCTGTAGTCCTTCAAGGAGAATGTGGTGTCCCTGTCACCCCTTCACCTACCCCTGGCACCTCCCTCCAGGGGGCCTCTGGGCTGCATCTGCCCAGATGTGTCTGCCATTGGCTTTCACTCAGGTTTGGCTCAGTGCTCAGTCCCCTCTATATTAGAAATGACTTTTTATGATTATCAAGTTAATACACAACACTTCAGAACAAAAGAAATGTACAGAAATGCATCAAGAAGCACGAAAACAACTTTGTATAATTCTATTCTCCAGAGCAATTGACATTTAAGCACATTTTCTTTTAGAATATTTAAACTGTTTCCTCTTAATGTGAATGTACATTTTGTAACTTGTTTGTTTTGGATCAACTTCATAGCATGCCTCCACAATGCCCACCATATCAGGTTTTACTTTATTACTCACTGCTTCCCTGTGCTAGCCTTCCTCTCTTGGGATCTCTGATCCTGTCTTTGAATTCCAACCTACACTCGATTGCCTAAAGTGCATCTGACCTGCCGTTTGTTACTGTGAATAAAGTTTTATTAGAACACAGTCATGCCCCCCCCCCTTTTTGTCTATCGATTGCCCAGAGCTGGCTGTGTGCTGCAATGGTAGAGTGGACTACCAAGACCTCTGGTCCTACAAAAGCATTTATTCTCTGACTGATGGCCCTTGTTCTAATAGTCAACCAATAGCAAATGAAGCATAGATCTGTGGAACTTCAGTTCCCGTGGAATAGATGCCACTGTTGTCCTGGGTGTAGTTGTACATGCACATAACCTCAGTGCTTAGAGATGCCAAGGAGGAACTTTAAGTTCACAACCAGTCTGGGGAACAGTGAAATCTCTCAAAAACCAAACAGGAACAGTGTTGGGAGCCAACTTCTAGCAGAAAGTGGCTATCATTCTTGCAGCCATCTCGAGTCATATACCCTGACAAGAGACTTGTTTTCAACAGCCTACAACAGCTGAGCACACTCTGATAAACATTTTGTTTTCCCCACATATCTTGTTTTGCTGTTTAGTGCCCACAGCTGCAAGGCACATGGTATTCACACCTACAAGGCCCGTGGCAAAGCGTATAAATACCCTGGACTTCCCTTCAATGAAGGAGACAATAAAGGAGCCTTGAGACTTGATCAGAATCTCCGTCTTTCTTGTCTCCATTCTTCGCGTCTCTTCCCCTTCATCCCAACTCTCTCTCTCTCTCTTGCTAGACCCTGATCCGCAGACCAGAGCAGCAGCTCGGGCCAGGACAGAACAGAAACCAAAATTCTACCACTTTTAAATGCTTTTAAATGAACCATGTAGGACTGGGTATGGTGGCACATGCCCTTAATTCCAGCACTCAGGAGGCAGAGGCAGGCAGATCAAGGCAAGCCTGCTATACAAAGCAAGTCCAGAACAGCCAGGGCTCTGTTATACAGAGAAACTCTGTTTTACAAAACAAAACAAAACAACAAAAAACAAACAGAAGTAACCATGTAATGTTATCAAACATAATAGCTTTTATTTTGGGGGACAGAGGCATACGATGTAACCTAGACTGGCTATAAAATTTTAGTCATCCTGCCTTCAGCTTCTCCAATTGCTGGGCTCACAAACGTGAGCCACCACACCTGGCTTGAGAAGAGATGGGTTTCAGCACACTGGTACAGAATGTTTCTACTATACACCGTGATAAACAAGAGCCAAGGTAGTAGCAAAATGCAATGCAATGATAGGTGTTTGGAGTATTCATTACTGCTTCTTCTAGCACAACTTAGTTCATTTTAAGCTTTACAACTTGCTGTGTTTAAATCAGCCCATGACATTCTTGTAATTTTAGCACCTGGCTGGGTGAAGGAAGTAGGCTTTGTGTATGGATAGAGAAAGGAAGATACAACCCTAGCCCCAGGTAGTGGGCTAGCTTGCTGCAGTCCTCCTGAGGAAGCTCTGCTCAGGAGCAGGACAGGAGCCCTTTAGTCTCAGGCTGGAAGAGGAAGGCGCTGAACACCAGGGGCCCCGTTCCCCAGGAAAGAGCTGGAGAACCACACTCTGCAGAGAAAGGTAACTGTGCCCCTTCACCCACCACACACAGAACTGAGTCACTCTTGAGGAGCCACCAGAGGCACAGATGGATCCCTGATCACTGTTGACCTCGGTGGGGTACACCAAGGAGTGGGAGTATGACAAGGTCTGGCTGGCCAGCTGTTCACCCGCTGGCCTTTCTGCTCTGGAAGTGCCAATGTACAGCCCCACATGAACCCTCTCTGGAATGCTCCTGGCCAGCTGAGACCACCTTGGGGCCATGTGACTTTGACCCTGGGAAGGCAGTGGTCAGGGTCCATATTATGTCTCTGAAGATGACTGATTTGAGTCAGGTGGTATTTTTACTGAGGGGATCACATGCCCTGAACCCTCCACTTGTAGCTGCTCAGTGGATTTGAAAACAAGCCTTGCTGTGGCTGGTGGCTAGAGGCTCATGTCCAGCTGGGAGATAAATGTGGCTGGGGCATCTGCCCCCAGCAGTAGGGAGAAGATAGGTGCTCAGGCCCACGGGGCTGGATTCCCATCCCAGTGTTACTTCTGGTCTGTGTGACTTTGACCTTGTCCTTAACCTCTCAGTCTGTCTCCTCATGGGTTGTCTCACAGGCTCATCATGAGTGTGGTGGAACTGATGAGCGTGGCAACATGCTACGGATACTAAGTGTGAGCATGTGAGCATGCGCCAGTGGTGTAATTGGTTAGCGTACACTACTTCTACAGATGCCGGGTGTGAGAAGGCAGACAACAGGTTACACCATGGCCTCTGCTGAAAACGCCAGCAACTGCAGCCAGGTTCTTCAAACTCCAGCCTCCTATAAAAGCAGGCCTTGTTAGTGTCAACACCTTGTCCCATGAAGATTGGAGAAGAGGGAGTAGGAACCACCAGGGTAACAATTTACATCTCTCTTTCCTGTAGTAACTTTGCTCTTGAGGTCAAGCTCAGGGAGTTCTGAGTGGGCTTCCTGGGGGAGGCAGAAAGTGGCCAATGGCCCTAAGCTAGATGTTTGCTGAGGGGTTTAAACTTTCCTGAAAGATCTTGATTATGTGTATGAGTGTGCGTTTCTTTGTGGGTCTATACATGTGGGTGCAGGTGCCTATGGACATCAGAGGTTTTCTGTCCACTGGAGCTGAAGTTATAGTCCGTTGTGAGCCACCCAATGTGGGTGCCAGGAAATGAACTTGAGTTCTCTGTAAGAGCAGTGACAGGCTCTTAGGTGTTGAGTCATCTCTTCAGAGAAAGATAACTTCAGTGTGAAGTAACTTAAACCCATGGTCCCACTTGGTAGTGGGGTTTGGGGAGTTTGTGTGCACATAGGGTATGTGGCTAGTTTAGTCATCTGAAGATAGAAGGTGGACCAAGGAAGAAGAGGACTGTGGTGGTGGTGGTGGTGGTGGTGGTGGTGTGTGTGTGTGTGTGTGTGTGTGCCTGTCTTAGTCTATTTTCCTGCAGCAATAACAAAATAACTAGAGAGTAAGAAAGTTATAACCAATAGAAGTTTATTCAGCTCAGAGCTCTGGAGTCAGGGAAACCCACATTCTAGTGGTCGTCATCTGTAAGTCATAATTCATGGACTGTAGAGCATCATAATCTAATCAGCATGAGGAAGCTTTCACAACCCTTTTAGGGTACCACTTCCCTCCTGTCTCTGGCACAATTGTATTTCAATGTGCACGTTGGAGGCAGCATTCAAGCCATATCAGGGTCTCCCACCGCAGCCTCCTCTGACTCTACGAGGATTGTGGGGAGGACAAACCCAGGTAGTTTCTGAGACTTTGTAATTCGGGACATTGTGGGGCACAGAGAAGGACAAGGGAGCATCGTTCTTGGTGTCAGATGAGACTTCAGGAAACCACATACACCATCCTCACAGCACTGTCATGTGACGTAAGGCCACCAGCAGTGGATGGGACCAGAATTAACTAGAGCGAGGTCTACATCCAAGGAATGAAGACCCTGCATCTTGTCCATATCCACACTTTCCTGGTGGGTTAGGCACCTGAATGGGGAGCTAAGAGTCCCAGAAGCAGGGCCTCCCCTGGCTTTCCTTTCTTGCTGCACAATGCTCCAGTGCAAATGGGAGCGGACACACAGTGCTTTCGCTACCTCGAATCCCATCCTGGTTATGGAGGGCAGAAGTTTCACCAGGAGATAAAGGCTTTGGATGAAAACCAAGAACCCTTCTCTACCTCTCAAGTGCTGTCATCTCAGGTGTACCACCATGCCTGTGGAACTGGGGATCAAACCCAGGGGTATTCTACCATATGAATGGCACCCCCACCCCTGAGGGTGATAGTCTTTTCCTTGGATGCCAGATAGATAGCATCATCTCCCCCACTCCAGTTCCAAGAAGATTCTCAGATAGGATCCAGGACCAGCATCAGTAACATTGTAATGTATGACAACAGCATCTAGCACCTTGCTAGAAACATTACATTTCTAGGCTCTCCCCAAGGCCCACTGACTTACTAGTTCTGTACAGGGCCTAGCGACCCAGACGGTGTACATGTATTTCAGGGGTTCAGACACTCACTCATTTGGGACCCAATGACCAAAATAATTCAGTGCCTGCCTCAGTTTCCGCACTCTGTACAACACAAAGAGTGAGAAGCATTTACAAAGGAGCTTCTTATTGCTCCTCCAGGAAGCTCCTTGGAAGTCTCATCCCAGGTCAAGACTGTAAGCTTGTGGCTTAGGTCCAAGAGCCAGGGATAATGTTGCTTGCTAAGGTGTGTGTTGTGATTTGAGTGTGAAGCACTCCCGAGGGTCAAGTGTTCAAACACTGGATCCCCAGCTGGTAATGTTTTGGAAGGCTGTGGAACCTTTAGGAAGAAGAGCCTTTCTAGAGGAAGTGGGTCACTAGGGTAATCTTAAAGGCTTTATAGCCTGGCCCCACTTCCTGTCTCCCGTCTGTTTCTTGGACCACACATTCCCGATCGTGATGGTCCGTGTCCCTTCTTAAACAGAGAGCCAGAACAAACCCTCCTTTAAGTTGCTTCTTGTAAGGTTTTGGGAAACAAGAACAATCAGATAGTGTAAAAGGATCTCTATACACTGTCTGATCTCTACACACTGTCACCCTAGTCTCCTGGACTAAGGAGGATCTGGCTTCTCCCATATTGTTCCAGAGCCTTAGAGAACACTGAAATGTCTGAGCGAGGGGGACAGCAGGCTGAGGCTCCTATCAACAGCAAAAGCAGCAAGAAAGAATCAAAACATCTCTAGAGAAGGAGCTTTAAGACTCCCCACCCCCATGTCAGCAACCCTCGGAAGAGACTAGAAAGTCACATTTATCTTTCAAAGTAAATAGCGATCAGTCCCAAGGAACAAGGGGACTTTCAAATGATGGCTAGCGTGTGCTGATATTGACAGTGGCCTATAAATCTCTATTTCTCTAGGAGAGAATGTTGGGGGGGATTTTAATTCCAAGCCATGGAATGAGGAAGGAGAGAGATTTGCCTCTGCTGTGGGTCTTAGTGGAGCATACTTAGAAATACAGCCCAATGATCATGGAGATGGGCACTAATTGATGCCCTCTAACATGCTTCATAACACCCCATTATCCAGATGAGGAGCATGGCAGCAGAAACAGATGAGCCTGGGGCACTCAAAGATGGGCTTTTGAGCAGCCATCTAGGAAAGACCAGGGCCCCAGGGAGCCGGCTGATTGTCCTTGTTTCCCAGGTCCCCAACCCTTGCTAACAAGCCCACTGCCCTTTTGTGTGCTCACTGAATGCTTTCAAGCAGCCTTGCTCTCTGGGGAGACCTCTGCTTCTCCCCCTCTGCAGTTCTTCAGGGTGGACAAGAAGCCTCTTTGCTTAATAGTTTATGATTGCACTGCGGATAACTGACTCTTTCCCTGATCTGCCACTGGAAATAGACATTTAGTTTCTACTTATTTACTGCGCCAGACATCCCGCAGAACATCTTTGTGTATATCTTCTCATTAACCCTAATTTACTGTGTGATTTTGGACTGCTTGCTCTCTTTCAGCCCGACTTTCTCCTCTCTGTATTCTGGAGCTGAAGACCTGAGGTCCAGGCTAGGTCTCTCCAGGGGGTGATGGATTTTATTTATCTTGCCTCCCAATACTGAGTCCAGGGTCTAGTTCAGAGTCTACTCAATCAATGTGTGGGTAGTTAGGAAGGAAAGAGAGAAATCTGGAGAGTGAGCCCAGATACTTGGTCTGGAAAAAAAAAGAAGGGGGGCAGAAGTTCTGAGAGTGTATATGAGTGTGTATTGTATCTATATAATAAAGTGTATGTATATGAATGTGGATGTGTGTGTGTGTGTGTAATGAATACTTCTTGGTGGCTTAGTGGGAGCTGGAAGAAGGCTTTGGGGATTTTGTGTCAGAGAGGAAAGCTGTAAAGAGGTCCTGGTTCTCTAAAGTGAGTCACCCAGGGTCATATGGTCTTCTGGTGACAAACTTTGGGCCATAGCTCATAGCTGAAACTGGCTAGCATGGACAGTGCATTAGGAGATTGTTACAAATGGCTTGGGCCTGATGGGGTGAAAATAATCACTGGGAATTGCAACAGGCCCCAGGGAAAGCAGCCCTAAGCAACTGTCTAGCCCCTACCTCCCCTCTGGTAGGATCTGGAGCCTCCTGCTTGCATGCAGCCCCACCCTAGCCCCACACCCTGCTTGTAGGTTTCAAAGGCTGGCCAACTCCCTCCTGGTCTTTCTCAGTGTCCTGAAGAACTTGGTAAGAAGCATATGAAGTGTGGATAACAGTATAGATCTTGGAGTTAGGTAGACCTCTCGTCAGACTTTACTGTGATATTTCATCAATGATGCCTGGTAATTAGGCTGTATCATCTATAGTTTCCTTATAGTTAAAAGGAGAATAAAAAATATACTTTAGAGAGGACATGAAATAGGAAGGGGAAGGCTTGGAGGTATCTGAGAGCAACAGGAAGGACACATTGGGTTGAATATGGTTAAGATACATTGTCTACATGTATTAAATTGTCAAAGAATAAAAGGCATTTAAAATTATCCTTTGTAATTGCTGGGGTTTGCCAGTGGCTTAGCCTAGTTCTAGATTCAGTGCAATACCATGTCTCAAAGGAGTAAGTCAGTGATAGGGCAGGACATCTGATATCCTCCTCTGAACTCCAAACATGCATAGGCACACATACCTGAGCACCCACATGGATGTACAGCATGCATGTGCGCACACACATACACACACACACACACACTTCTGCATACAACTCATACACAAATCTTTTACAGACTCTACGTTGTTAGAAGAATGAGGCTCTTTTAGGTGACAGCATAGCCATACTAAAGTCTTTGCCAGTGGCTTTGAATCAGGGGGTTGAGTTTTATTTATCTCTGTATTTCTTTCTTTCCCTTGGCTCCTCCCATGCTGACGTGCTGCCTAGTGTCTACTAGTGGGTCTAATTATTAAGTCACAATGGGAGCCGGTTAACTGTCTCTTTGTTATTGAACTTGAGGCCAAACCCCCAACAAGCCAAATGCAGCGATCATCTGTGAGAAATCAATTAAAACAGGCAAATTAATAAGAAAAAAAAAGCCAGAAAAAGGAAATTTGTTCAATATGGACACATTGGGAAGAGGGACAAAGAGATCCAGTGACCCTACTCCAAGTCTATATATGGGGTCCTATAGTGAGATTACTGTTTAATAGCCGGCCAAAGATATACACATTTAGCTGTCTTGATAAAGGTGTGGCCCACCCACCCTTTACCCAGCAATATCTGGGCTTCAGTCTCATCCTGACAATAAATCTCTGTCTTGGAGACATAGTCATCCTTCTAGCTGGTGCCTTTTCCTTCTTCCACGGTGAGATTTCTGGGGCTGGGGCATTGCTATTTCTATGGGTTCATCGTTTCAATAATCTGATCGACGGAGAGACACAAATGTGTCTTCAGAATATCTTCATTTCTGCCAGGCTAATTACACCGTGGAATGTTGTTTTTCAAACCGTCATTTGGGGACCCCACAACATTAGCATCGCTCAGATGCTTGTCAGATGTGCAGACTCTTGGAGCCCATTTCACATCTGATGGGAAAGCTCACGGGCTGCACCAAGCTCCCTAGGCAATTCCCATGCATGGTAGTGTTTGAGAAGAGCTGCTTTGAGTGCAACATCGGAAGCTGGGGGAAGCTTCAGACTCCCATTAAGGTAGTGAGCACTGTGACAAAGAACAGGCAGGCAAACAACACTCATAGGAACACATCCTTCTTTCCGTTCTTGCTCATCCAGAAGTGGTTTCCTGGCTCTGCAGAAAGCCAAAGGGCTTAGAATCATGTCTGTAAGATCCATGACAGGAGCAGAGCCAGATGCTCACACGCTCTTTTTATGAGTGTTTACAGAGTCTTGTGACCTGGAGAGACCCCTCCCTTTCAGTTACTGGTCTTAGCTCAGGTGTAAGGTCCAGACTGAAACAGGTGACTTGAGATGACTCTGATTCTACGAGGGGAAGTGAGACCAGACCTAAGCTGGGTCTTCTGCGCCTCTTGGATGTTTCTTTGGTTTCCAGCATGGACATTGGATTTACCAATCAAATAACATGAATCTCACTGAGGGAATGGCCAACCAATGACTGGCCCAACTTGAGATCCATTTCATGGGGAAGAACCTATCCCTGGCACTATTAATGATACTCTGTTATGCTTGCAAACTGGAGCCTAGTGTAACTGTCTTCTGAGAGGCTCCACCCAGCAACCGACTGAAACAGATGCAGAGACCCACAGCCAAATATTAGAAGGAGCTCAGGAAGTCTGTGGAAGAGTTGGGGGGAGGAGTGAGGACCCCAGAGAGGACAGGGGCTCCAGAAGAAGAACAACTAAGTTTACTAACCTGGACCCTTGGGGACTTCCGGAGACTCAACTACAACCAAAGACCATACAAGGGCTGGACCTAGGCCTCCTGCACATGTGCAGCATGGGAGATACTCTTCCACTGGAGCAGGGCTTACCCTGACTCTGTTTCCTGTCTGTGGATCCTGTTCCCCTAACTGCGCCATCTTGTCTGGCCTCGGTGGGAAAGGATGTATTTAGTCCTGTAGTGACTTTAGGTGCTGGGTGGGTTGGAACCTAAGAGGGACCTCCCCCTTCTCAGAGGTGATGGGGAGGTGGGGTGAAAGGAGAGGGGAGACTGGGAGAAGCGGCAGGGCTGCAATCGGGATGTAAAGTTAATAAATGCAGATGTAAAGTGGGAAAAATGATCAACTCTATGTAATAAAATAAAAGTGTAGATTGCCTTTCACTCTTTCTTTGATGAGGCAAATATTCCATAATTATTTGCTTCTAGCTTGCTGTGCACTAGGCCTGCAAGTCTTGAGGATTAAGACAAGTCCTGTTCTGGAGGTGCTTCCTATCTAGAGAGGAAAATGCCATAGGTAAGATTCTTGAGGTGAGTGGGGAGATTTGAGTGTGGACTAGATATTGGATGGTATAAAATCATCATATGAAATGTTTGCTCCCCGAGTTTGAGGACCAGAGTTTAGATCCCCAGAACCCATGTTAAAACCAGGCGTGGCAGCTCACCTGTAATCCCAATAGAGTCTAGGCCAGGACAGAAAGTCCTCAGAGCAAACTGGCAGCAGGATAGACTAGCCAAGTGAGCTCTGGATTCAGTGAGAAGAACTGACCTCGATAGGTAAGGTGGGGAATAATCTAGATAACACTTAATGTCAATCTTGAGCCTTTACGTGCCTTTGCACATATGTGCAGTGTATTCACACACATGGAAACACATGTCCACATGTCCACACCACACAAGCATACACACTAAAAAACCCTCAAATATTGTGATATCCACAACTTCAAGGAGGGCGTGTGTGTGTACTGACATATGTGGGTGCATACGTGTGTGCATGTATGTGTGCATATGTGTGTGTGTTTGTGTTCTTGTGTTCTGTCTACTGCTCCTCTCACTCTCCTGCTCCTCTCACTTGGTTTTATAGCACACACACACACACACACACACACACACACACACACACACACCAATAGAGAGAGAGAAAATAAATACAAGGAAAGGTTAACAATTACTGACTGTCTGGAGGGAATATGCTAATTCAACGTCCTTTAAACTTCCTTATTTATTTCAACACTTTTGCAATAAAAGGAGGGAAGCACCTTGGGGGCGGCACATGAATCGGTCTAGGTCTATGGTGCAGACTACTTGGTAAACACACTTGCAAATATTTGTTTCACAACCATCAAGGAATAACTGAAAAATGTTTCATTTTATTTCATCCTCAGAACTGCCTGGGGCTGGGTCTCACTGGTCACCTCACCATGAATAAACATGAGGTCTAAGGACCCAGAAGTGATGGGCTCACAGCCACCTGGATCAGCTGACACAGCTGGGACTCAGACACACTGTGTTCTTTTGGGCTTTCTGGGGTCTTCCTTAGGAGTCTACATTTTATTTATTGTGCCTCTGTGTGTGTGTGTATTCATGTGTATGCATGTGAGCAGGTGTATGCATGGGAATATGTTATGTATGTGAGCACGTGTATGCATGTGAGCATGTGTGCATGTGACCATGTGTATGTATGTATGTGAGCACATGTATGTGTGTGTGTTATGTGTGTGAACATGTGTATGCATGTGAGCATGTGTATGTGTGTGAGCATATTATGTGTGTGTTCATGTGCATGCATGTGAGCATGTGTATGTGTGAGCATGTGTATGCATGTGAACATGTTATGAGTGTGAGCATGTGCATGTGTGAGCATGTGTATGTGTGTGAGCATGTGCATGCATGTGAGCATGTGTATGTGTGTGAGCATGTGTATGTGAGCACATGTATGTGTGTGAGTGTGTTATGAGTGTGAGCATGTACATGCATGTGAGCATGTGTATGTGTGTGAGCATGTGTGTATGCATGTGTGTATGCATGTGTGTGTGTGGTGCACCTGTGCGTGTGTTGGGTGTGTGAGCATTTGCATGTGAATGCATGTGGAGGCAGAGTGACCACCTTGGTTGTCACCCTCAGAAACACTGTCCACTTTTCAAAGACAGGTTCTTTCATGGGCCTGGAGCTCGATAACTAGGCTAGGCTTGCTGGTCATTGAGTCTCCCAGATGTGCCGTGTCTTCTCCAACTCTAAGATTACAGCTGTGCGCCTTCCTCTGCCCTTTTCCACGAGTTCTGCGGCTAGAACCCATATCCCCAGGCTCGTGAGGAAAGCACTTTATTGACAGAGCTATCTCCCTAGATGCCATGTTTTATTTCTGTTGAGGTGGTTCCCCCTAGCAGAGTAGGAGCTCACAGCCCGGGCAAAGGTTTGCAGGGTGTGGGAGGGGCCCTGCCAGCCCTCCTCTGTTCTTGGGCACTGGCTCTCACTGTACTCCTTCTGAGCTTGCCAGGAGAAGGTGGCAACTGGCCTTGGGAATTTCTTCTTGGCTGATGCCAGGCTGGGTGAACGTAGGCAACAGCCTGCCTGCAGACAGGCTATGTGGGAAGAACACCTCTCAAGGCAGGGAGAGTACATTTTTTGGGTTCACACCATGCACGTCTTCAAATAGAAGGTAGTTCCTTCAGGTTCTGTGCCAGAGGGTGAGTTTTATCATTACCCCCAATATGCCCTAGATAAGCACTCCTTCCTGGCTTCCTGCCAGTTCCTGCTGGAGCTGCCAGAAATCTTAATCACTTTGCTGAAAGGGGCTGCTGCCCCCCCCCCCCGTGATCCCCCAACTAACTGCCAGCTGGCTCCTGTGTGCCTCAGCTGGGCTATCGCTTCCTACACTGGCAGGAAAGGACACTGTTTCTGGACCTACTGTTTTCTGCTCAGCGTCATGTATATGCCTAAGCCTCTTTTCCCCCCAGGAGTTGTTATAGCTCCAAAAAAATAAAAACATATTTATGATGTCCATAGTATCCCCACTTTGCAGCCTGGAACCATGGCCTCAAATGACTCAAAGAACCTCAGATCTTAAAACTGTAGGTAAGTAGATAGGGTCTTTACAGTCCTACTTCAGGTTAAATGAGGTCATTTGGACCTGATTTAGGTGTAGACCCTAAAACAATGTGACCCATGTGTGAAGAAGAAGAAGCAGAAGGAGGAGGAGGAGGATGAAGAGGAAGAGGAGGAGGAGGGGAGGGGCAAGAGGAGGGGAGGGGGAAGAGGAGGAGGAGGAAGAAGAAGAAGATGAGGATAAGAGGGGTTAGAGAGATGACTCAGTTGGTAAAGGACTGGGGTTTAATCCCCAGGACTTAGATTAAAAAAAAATGAAACCAGGCCCAAAATGTAATTGGAAATGGTCCAGTCAATGGGGGGTGGGTCTCTGATCAGCCAGCCTAACTTACTTGGTGGGTTCCAGGCCAATGAGAGACCTTTTCTCAATAACAACCAAAAATATGGATGGCATCTGTGAAATGACACCTGAGGCTGTTTGTTGAACTCTGTGTGCACACATTCTTCTGGTATCAGTCTTTGAGCTAGGATCATGGGTTGTATAAAAAGGAAATCGTGAGCTGACTTACAGCTCTCTACTTCTTGACTGGAGATACAATGTGACTAGCTACCTCCTCAAGTTCCTGTCACCATGACTTCTCCAGCATAAGGGCTGTAACCTCAAACTGTGATCCCAAATAAACCCTTTCTCCTTTAAGGTGCATTTGTCAGATATTAGATGATGCATCATCTAAAGTGACTAAGACAATGATTACTCATTAATCCGGCTGTGCCCCCTTGTGCAACATGATGATGGTGGCAGGGGTTACTTAATTATGACACAATCTCAAGAGCTGTTGCACTGGCAAGAAAGATACACTCAATATGTCTCCATGTTGTACGGATAATACTAAGCCACGGAGGCCATGAGGAACCAGATCAGTTTATAAAACTGAACCTAGAGGATTCTCATGTGGCACCTTCTGGAAAGATCTTCACTTACCTTAACACTATCCTAAAATGTCCAGCTTTGATCTAGGACCGCACCTACCTCTGAGATCAGTAGATTAGTGCTCACACCTTGTTCTGACTTGACTCTGGGGAGCTCTGGGCTTGGGTGGACTTTTGTGAGGGAGGGAGGAGGACTGAGACTTTGTGTATGAGTGGCTTTGCTCCTGGGCCACTGCTTCTACTTGTCACCCCTAAGTGGCTAAGCTGCACATTAGAGGGTCAGGATGTGCCCCAGGCTCCTAGGTACTTACATACACAATACAATGAGCTGAAGGCTAAGGTGCTTTCACAGGAACCCCAGGAGACACTTCTGGAAAGTCCACACTGAAGCAGAATCAGGGAGGTATTTTCTAGACTTGCTGGAATGCTGGGAGGTTGAGTCAGATGGGTCTGGCTGTGACTAGCGACTTGGCCACTTGTTAACTGAGTTATTCATAGAGGATGACTTCACAGCTCTGAGCTACCATGTCTCTGTCTGTAAAACAGGGTCAACAGATACCTACTCCCCAACACTGCTCCATCTATTAGGTGAAATGAATAGGCATGTCCTTTGGGTTCCTTAGAAAATAGTAGTTTCCGGGGCTGGAGAGATGGCTCAGCAGTAAAGAGCACTGGCTAGTCTTTCAGATGCCCTGACTTCAATTCCTACTAACCACATGGCAGCTAACACCCATCTCTGACTCCAGTTCCCCTCTTTTGTCTTCTGTGGACACTACACACATGTGGTCACAAACAGACAAAACACCCATGCACATAAAATAAAAATTAAAAAAAAAAACCCACCAATTCAACCTAACACGATGATTTGACACAATGTGGCTCTACTTCATTAAAGCAATATGAGAGCCCCCTTCCCCAGAGCATCAACTATGAATTTTCCTTATCTGCACTTGATCAAAAACCTGACCCTTGTCGAGTCCAGATAGTATTGAGAAAGAAGTAGTGTAAGGGTCATTGAGTGCTTGCACAGTTCCTACAGAATCATGCCTTTATCCTCTGAGTCTGGGAATCTGGAGCCACAGGCAGTTGAGTCATCTAGGGTTAAGTCAGGGCACAAGGTCTCACGTTAGGTACAGAACTCTGCTTCTATGCTTCCATTTCCCAGTCATGTACAAGTACTGAGTGAGGGAGGTGAGCACTGTGGCTCTCCCAGCACCATGACAACCACTCAGTGACCCAGACGTTACCTAGGATATCAGTGCAGAAGGGAGCCTGCTTGTTTCTCATGGGACATTAGAGGTAAAGGGGGTCCCACAGGCTGTGCAGTCAATGTGAAGAGGGATTAAAAGAGTTCAGAGACGTCACCTGGAGACGTCCTTTATGCGAGAGAACACAAGTACAAGAGTAGCCTTACCTGCTGCCAGACACAAGATTCCAGCTGATCACACAGCACCCACAGAGTGTAACCAGGTATGCAAGGGACCTCCATCTCTGTGTCGGGTCAGAGAGGGCTGTGGAGGCCACAGATGTCACAAAATCATCCTTCTCTCCTGACTGTCAGAATGTGTCATGGGTGCTCCTGTATCAACCTCAGCTTTCAGGTATAGCTCAATGGTAGAGGGCTGGCCAGCAAGCCTAATGCCCTGGCTTCAATCCTTCAGACTGCAAACCTCAACTCAACCTCCAAACATCAACTAAACCTCCATTTCATCTCCCCCACCCACCTATGAGATTACACTTGGTTTAGTGTAGCAATTAGTCAATGATGGTTACCTGGCCGTAGGTTTGCCTTCTCGAATTCCTCTGTTTTCCAAGCCATCCTTAGTCTCATCCACACAGGCCCAGTTCTCATAAGCAGCCTCAACCCCACCCATGAGGCAGCCCTAGGGCTCCCCCTCTCTTGCTGAAGTCAGCCAAAGAAACCTCCCTTACACTCAATGCCAGTGCCATCCCTAGAGGCCTTAGCTGGTGTGAGGATTAAGATTGCTAATTTGACAGGATCTAGAATCACCTAGACAAAACTCTGGGCCTGACTGTAACGGAGTTTTAGACTAGGTTAATTGAGGTGGAAATACCTACCCTAACTGTGGGTAGTGCCATCCCATAGCCTTGGATTCCAGACTGAATGAAAAAAAGAGAAACCGAGTTGAGCACAAGCCGTCTTCTCCCTTTCCTCCCTGACTATGGGTCCATAGCTGACTATGTCACCAGCTGCCATGTGCTCCTGCTACCATGCTGTCTCTGCCACATGGGCAACTTTAAGCCAAAATAAATCCCTCCCTTAAATTCATTTTGTCAGGTTTTTTTTTTCCCCACTGAGATGACTAATACAGTTGTAAGCACCAACATCTTCCAAATGAGATGTTTGTGCCTGTCTAATATTGTTTACAGTGTTACGGTAAAAACTCAGTTAACGCAGATGGGAGTGAATGTTTCAATGTCAAACTGCTATTGATCAGTAAGTATGGTGTAAAATTTGCACATAGTTCTTTTATCCCAGTAAGGGATTTTTAAGATGGACGATTCCTAATGTGATACTGGTTAAGTTTCATGGAAATCCCTTAACCAGGCCCTAGGCCTGGAGTAACCATGAACAAGACTACTTCAGAGATCTGCCTAAAGTTGGAGCTTGCTTTGAAGGAAGAGCCAAATATTTGTGTGAGCCTCAGGAGACTGCAAAACTCTTGAGTACAGGACCCCACCCACACCCTTTCCTGCTGATATACTTTCTTCCCAGAAGGGAGTAGCCAGGGTTTCAGCCAGGCTGGGAGATAAGGCTCTCCAGGCATCGCAGAAGGCAGCTAGCAAGCTATACCTCCCCTTCTCAAATGCCAGGCCTGCATCTAGGCAGCACAGCCTCCAGGGTCAGGCTGTAGCTCTCAAGGGTGGAGCTGGAGGTCCTTGTTTCTGCTCCTTTTACTGCGTCTTGCTCTGAGCCATACAGGAGTCTCATGGGTTCTCAATATCTTTCTCATTTTTTCAGCCCTTCTAGTCAAGACTGTTCATACCCATTCCGTTTTCCTTACAATAGTCTCCTACTTCCTTCCCCTCAAGACTTGAACCAGTGAGCTGGAGAGATTGCTTTTGCAGAGAGTCCTTTTGTAGAGGACGTAGGCTCAGCTCCCACTACCCACAAGGTCAGCTCACATCTGTTTGAATGTCCAGTTCCAGGGGATCTGATGCCATCTTCTGGCTTTCTTGGGCACAGTCTGCACATTGTATGCAGACATACATGCAGGTGAACAGTCAACACACACACACACACACACACACACACACACACACTTTCCTCAGAACTCTCTGCACAAGATAAATTTGTACACCTATCACACTGAATTGAAATTGTCTCACAGCACTCCTCTAAGGGGCTGGACTCTAAAACTGAAGCTCTTTGGTAAATGAAATGGCGATTTTTGTACTGACTTTGGCTGGCTCAGAAAGCAGCAGGTAGTTAATAAACGCTACAACTTTATGTTTTATGTTTCAAAATAAATTAGTAGACTGTTTTTTCTTTCACTATGTTGGTTCCTCTTAGTACCAGGGAGTTGGAATGTCTGACATCAGAAAGTTTTGCACAGTTACGGGGCAGGCCAACCCTTCTCACACAGGCCCTGCTCAACCCTGCTAATGACCAGCGCATGTGAAAAGAATGTCCTTGAGCGGATCCTTATGGTTGGAAAGGAGTGACTCAGAGCTGCTGTGACAGTTTCTCTACCCATCACCAGTGAGTCTCAGCCTGGAAGCTTCTCTTCCAGAAATACTTTCTTTTCAGTTTGCAGATATTTTATTTTTGAAGAGCACATGTTTGTGAATACCTTGAATTATATATATATATATATGGAAAATTGGGCCTATCAACGTTCTTTCATAGAAGTAGAGGAGAGCCTCATAAGGCCTAGCAGCCTATCAGGATTGATAGGTGGTTGGTGGTTTCTGGATGAAGTAGAGACGTTTTCTTCCATGATATAGCTCCCTAGTGGCAGTGACCCAGAACTGCACCTTCTTTGGAGCAGTCCTGCAGGCATCCTGGGATTTTTCAGTGTCTATGACCAGTTTTAGTTTTAGCCCCCACCCCTGTGCCTGATCATGAGACCCAGCACTGCCCAAGTTACTGCGGCTCCTCTACCCCTTGCAAGACTGGGTCACCCACTGTGGCTGCAGCTCAGCTATGGTGCCTGTGACCCCTTGGCATGGGTCTGGATATCTTGCCCTTGCCTTGCTAATTCCATTCCCCAGCAGGCTAGACTCCAGTTCACGGAGAAGGCTCCACTCTAAAACCGACACCCTTCTTGGAGCCAGTGGCCAGCCGCCTTCCTGGCAGTAAGAACTGCTGGCCCCTTTGCACTGTGTAAGCCATGGATATCAGAAATATGATCTTGGAGATGTATTTGGATCTGCTCCGCTCTGTCTGTGGACCAGGACTAAATCAGGGCAGCCTGTCTTCCTGCTGAGTCGTCTGCGAGTACCCAGCATGGCAGTTGGTGTGTTAAATAGGGCAGAGGGAGGGGAAGACCAGAGAGGGAATCTAGATACCCAATTTTGGCTTTTGGCTGGTCGCTCTCTGGGTGATTTGTGTTTTTAGGTCAGTTTGCAGGCACAAGGCCTTCAGTGGCTCTTTCGTTTCTTCCTGTGCAGTGCTAGGTCCCTGTGGAAAGCAATCAGGGTGAAAGTTGGCTGTCTGTTTTCTGGTCCTTGCCTGGTCCTTTCTAGGTGACACCCATCAGGTGGGTTCTGGACTCACTGGGCTACAAGGCCAGGACGTTTGGCAGTGAGCAGGAGAATGTCTTGTGGAGGAAGAGGGGTTTTTGTACAATGCTGCGGGTTGGTTCGCAGCTGCTGTGGAATGGTGGGTATGTTCATCCTGGGGTGGGGGTGTGAGCTGCATTTCTGCCTACCTCCTCTAATAGTTACAAGTGGGGAATTAGCAAGTCTCCTTGGGGCAGTGATCTGAGGCTGGCTGGAACTGCCTGCAACAGTGAGTGAAAATGATAGGTCTGACTTGTGAGTGCAAGGTCCCTCTATTCCTGTGGCCTTCCTTTCAGGACAAACCCTACACTAACCTGTCTCCTCCCTAGCTGGGATCAAAGAAATCATATGATAGAGAACGGTGAGGTACCTCTCAGACTAGGCCTAAGCTACTAGTAAGTAGTCAGCCAGCCAGCCTGCCCACTCACCTGTGCCCCTTTCTCCCTCCTTTCCTCTCTCTCTCCCTGCCTTCCTCTCTTCCTTTCTTCTTCCCTTCCTTCCTTCCTTCCTTCCTTCCTTCTTATGCACTAAAATCCCATTCCTGTCCACAGAGCACACCATGGCTTTAAAACTCTGTAGACGCTTAAACAAACTTCCAGCCTTCTAGTAGGATACACACCATGATTCAGTATATTAGATATTCTACGCTATTTTCCTGCCCTGCTATTTCATGTCAAATTTCCTTATACTTATGTTTAAAAGCAACTAGATAAATTGCTTTTGAACTTTCTTTTTGCGGTCATAGGTGCCTTTCACAATTTACCAAGAGGTAAAGAACCACTCTGTGTCCCCTTGCTCAAAACGCAACCTTCACACAGCCTTGGCAGTGTCTCGGGAGGGGTTGGGACTCTGAAACCCACCACCTGGGCTGAATTAAGATCCCTAGTGTCATGCTGTGAGCATCTCAGGGTCACTAATAAGCCGTTTATTCACAAATACCATGTCGTTACCAACTTTCTGAAATTTTTGGCAGTCAGCATTTGAATTTAAAGACGGACTTAGCAGTTGCTGGGATTCTGCCACTGCTGGTTGGTTATGGTCAGTTGCGGTTTAACCAGCATGTGCTGGCTCATAATCACCCTCTCCTCTGTCCTTCACCTTCCCATTCCTCTCCTCCATCTCTTTTCCTTTCTTTTCTTCTTCCTGTCTTCTTACCCCTCCCCTCCCCCCACTCCTCTTTGCCCTCCATCTCCGTCTCTTCTTCCTCCTGCTGTAGATAATTTACTGTCAGAAGGCATTCAGCTTTGAAAGACACATGCACATTATCAGCTCTGAAGCTTAGCTTCTGCCCAAGGAAGGCCTTGTTTTCTTATTCTCTGATGCCAGCTTGCAAGCCCCCACACAAACGCACCCCCTCCAGGCGTAGTCTTTGCATGGACAGTTGGGCATGAGCTTGTCCACGATCACTTTTCTCCAGTGGGACTCATGGCATGCCCTGCTATGGTGAAGAAAAATGTACACCCAAGACTGACTGCCTTCATTACACTCTGTGGGCTATGTAGATCATTTTCATTCCTTTCTGGTCATAATATAAAAATATTTTCAATACTATTTATGAAAAGGTAGTCATTATTTTCTCAACTTATTCTTCAGTTTTAAAGCAATGGACAGGTTTTTTTTTTTTGAAGACCAAATTCCAACTTTAAGATAGTCAATACAATAAAAATACTCTGGTGTAAACTTAAGTTTTTACTTGCCAAGCAAATTTTAAGCTTTACAGTTCACAATCTGTTTTATTCATAAATTTTAAACACAAACAAAAAAATCTTAGTGGATGGATGTCACATTAGAAAACAGAGTTGAAGTAATGTGAATCCTGTAGTTTCATCTTTACAGTCGCTGCCCTGTCACGTTTATTTTTCGCTCCCTGTTTAAATGTGAGAATGGGTATTAAGTACCAGGAGGGTTGGAGACACAAAATGTGTCTGAGAGAGCAAGAAGGATTCTGAGTCACTACATGCTCACTCCCATGAGGAACACACATTCATTTTTCCTGAGCTCCCAGACTGCGTAAGTAACATGTGCGTGAGTGTGAGAAAGCATGTGCTGTAGCACACATGTGTAGTGATCAGGGGATGACCTCAGGGGTTGGTCCTAGACTTTTTTTTACACCTCACTTGAGACAGGTTCAGCTTTAGATGGGGTTCTGGGGATTTGAACTTAGTCCTTATGGTTTTTGTGACAAACACTTTATCCACTGAACCTGAAGCTGATGTTGACGTCAGTTTTTTGTCCTCAGCATTATGGGTTCCCTGGTGCATTGCTGTAGGACGCTTCTGTGAACAACAGGATGATTATAGCACTCCTGACCTCTGTCTGCTGGATGCTGGAGAAGTCTTCTCTCTAGGATCTACAGTGAAGAATGCTTCCGGACACTGCTGGATGTTCCCAGGAGGGCAAAGTCACACCACTGAGAGATATTGTTAAAAGATGCTCACTTGCTGGAAGGATCCTGGTGGCCTTGCAGTTTCCCAATAAGGACATTGTACCAGCCCCACACTGACAAATGGATTTACATACTACAGAGAGGACTCTGCTTTCCTGGGGCCAGAAGCCCCTGACTCTCATCCTATTTCCTGAGGTCACCCGCTGATAATCAGCACTAGTGCCTTCAGCTTTTAGATAAACCAGACCTGAGAAAACATCAGGATGAGGAAATTGAGAAAAATCCAGATAGTGCAAAGACATGGGGGAGGGGCTCAGGTGGGGTGGAGGAGGCCAAACCTCCTTGGCATGGACTACTTCTAAATCCCAAGTCTCATTGGCAATAGAGACTGACAATAGAAAGGGTGACTGCAGTCTGGTGTAGTTACACAAGGATATCAGCAAAGAGAATGGATGCACTACAGCTATATGCAAATGCATGGGTGGCCTTCAACTCCAGAGGCTGGTACAAGAGCATGAAGAAAAAGTCCCCAACAGGCAAAGTGGCACATTATGCCTTAAGTTTGTGAAAATTCTTTGAGGGCTTATGATACAGACTCTTCCCTTCCTCCCTTTTCCCTCCCTCTGCCTCACACTGCCTTTTGTGAGACAGAGTTTCACTCTATAGCTCAAGTTGGTCTCAAACTCACAGCAATCCTCCTGCATCAGCTTCTCTAGTGCTGCAACTACAGGTATGATGTCCTTCTAATTAATGTGTGTGTGTGTGTGTGTGTGTGTGTGTGTGTGTGTGTGTGTGTATCTGTATATATAACATAAATATATAATGTATATTTCAGTTAAAAAAACACAATAATCAGGGCATAGAAGCAGGGAAAGCTGGATCCACTGTGAACCTGGGAATAAAGGTCATTATCTTGGTCAGGAGGGTGCTTCCTGGCCATGTGTGATTTGGTGCTTCAGATTCTTTTCTCTCTCCAGCCCTCCTTCCTCATATCCAGACTTTGATTCAGGGTTCAGATTAAAGAACACCTCCTCCAGAAAAATGTGTAGGCTTCCCTCTGCTGTAGACCAGACCTTGGCTCCCTCTGCTCACTGTCGTCTGACTACCCTGGACTCCATTATATCTGTGACCGCACTGTAATGATATAATAATCTGGGTAATTTTCATACACCTTTCTGAGCAGATTATGTTTATCCCGGGTCCCACATCAACTTTCACATTTCCTAACACCCAAAAAATTTCTGGAAGTGTTAACGGGATAGATGGGTGGCTGACACTTTCTTTCTCTCTTTGACCTTCTTTCTGCAGACTCATTTTATGTAGGTTTCCATCTCATATAGAAAATTCTGACTGAAAAGTGGAAACAGCATCAATTCTGTTTTGGACCCTAGTCTTTTTTTTTTTTAAATAAGCATATTTTAATAATTTATTTGGCGTACATGATTCGTTTTCATCTTAATGTTAAACAATGCAAAGTGAATCATAGACATTTTAGGTAGACCTGGCTGTTAGCTCTGCTGCATATCATGGGTTCTTTTGCAGATTATGCTGCTGATAGTTCCTTCTTCCTTTTGGCTTTTTAAAAAATTATTGGATATTTTATTTATTTACATTTCAGATGTCATCCTCTTTCCCCATTTCCACTCCCTAGAATCCCCTATTCCATCCCCCTCCTTCTTTTTGCTTTGATACCATTTTAATTATATGCATGTATTAAGGTCAGTTCTAGGTTGAGGGTCTAGCAATACAATAGATGCAAATAGTCAAGGAACAAGCAAGACAATAAACACAAATAGTCAAAGAAAAAGCAAGGCATTAAACCCAATTCCATGAACACTCCCGTGATCACTGTTTCTAAGGGCTTATCAGAATGACCAAAGTATCAGAGCCAACTTCCCTGTCCTAGCCCAAGGTCACTTTCATGTCTGAAATTACTTCCTCGTTCTAGCCTAAAATTTAGATTCCTGTCTGAAATTACTTCTTTATTCTAGCCTAATGATTTGCTGAAGGAAGCAGAGGCAAGAGTTTGAGGCCAGCCTGGGCTACTACACATTTTAGGAGTGTCAGTGGCACAATCGGTTAGCGCGGTACTTATATGGCCCTTAGTCTTAACCCTTTGTCTCCCCCACTTTTTTGTACAAAGATAGACCAAGAGATTGATAAAAACTATCAGTACATTCTAAAATTCTCCCTCTGCTTCTGCAAGATTTAAGCCGGTCTAACACCTCCAGGCTGACTCTCTGATGTGGGCAATGTCATGTACTCTGTGGGTGCATATTTATTCTCTCTTTTGACAGACATGGTAAACAGCATGAAAGTGACCATCAGTGCTGTTGCTACAAACTGACCTGCCTCATCTAACTTCATTTATATCTTAACATTTTAAGTACAGAAGTCAGTAAAAACACAGAGCATTAAGAGTAAGATGATCGGGGCCAGAGAGATGGCTCTGTGGTTAAGAGCACTGATTGCTCTTCCAGAGGTCCTGAGTTCAATTCCCGGCAACCACATGGCGGCTCACAACCATCTGTAATGGGATCTGATGCCTTCTTCTGGTGTGTCTGACACACCAGTGTACACATATACATACAGCAAATAAAATCTTAAAAGTCAAACAAACTGCCTTCTCCATAAAAAACAAAAGCAAAAACAGACAAACAAAAAGAATAAGATGATCTAAGCAAAATACCAGCATTATACATGGCACATAAAATGTCAGCAAGCAGAAGTAACTAATATGAAATTAATAACCAATTTAGGCTATAAAATAATAAATTCAAAAGAAAAGCCATTTTTCCGTAAGAGGAAAAAAAATTCTGGAATTTTCTGGTACATACCCAACTAGTAAGTTATTGATTCTCAATTTTTTTGGAGCTCTCTAGTTGTTTTTAAGATTTGTTTTTATCTGTGTGTGTGCACGTGCATGCGTGTGTGTTAGCTAGTTTTGTTAACTTGACACAGTCTAGAATCATTTGGGAACAGGGAACTTGAGCTGAGAGAATGCCACCAGATTGTCCAGTGGGCAAGCCTTGGGTCATTTTCTTGATTTATGGTTGACATGGGAGAGCCTAGTTCATTATGGGTAGTTCTGGGCTGGTGGTCTTTGATGCTGTAAGAAAGCAGGCTCAGTAGTCCAAGAGGAACAGGCCATTAAGCCCTGTTCTTTCCAAGCCCCTGCTTCATAAAGTACCTGCTCCAGGATCCTGATTTCTCTTCATGATGGACTGTGATTGGGTCATACAAGCTGAATAAAACCATGTCCTCTCCAGTTACTTTTGGCGTTTTGTCATAGTGAGAGAAACCATGACTAAGACTGTACACATGTAAGTGTCAGAGTGTGTGGAGGCCAGAATAGAGTGTCAGATCTCCCAGAACTGGAGGTACAGACAGTTGTGAGTCAGCTACCTGATGTGCATTCTGGGAGCTGATTGTGGGCCCTCTGGAAGAACAGCAATCACACTTAACCATTGACTATCTTTCCAGCCCCAAGTATATCCTTGTGGAAAGAAAAGTCTAAGTCTCTGGTGGATATAGAAGTTCAAGTCTGTGACCTTAGTGCTCAGGAGGATCTCAAGGTTGAGCTAGCCTGGGCTACACAGAACCTGTCTCCAAATCCAGCCATGCATCCATCCATCCATCCATCATTCACTCATCCATCTATCTACTCATGCATTCATCAATCCATCAATCAAAAATTTAAAACAATCTGGGCCAACAGATCTTCATGACGGTGGGCACAGAAGCAAACCCCTATCAAATTTGGTCAAATTGTCCAGTTACTTCACTCCCACCATTTATTGATCTAACACACTATTCATCCAGGAACCTGGACCCCATCTGTCTGATGGGGCATATAAGTCTATCCTTGGACATCTGTGTAGTTTATGAAACTATAGACTAAACAGATAGACTAATGGTGGCTCCTTCAGCTCAGAAGAAAAGCTTTGTCAGAAAACTTAAAGACTAGGAAACATGCAATGACATCTCTGCTTTAGACAGGACTAGAAATAGGACTCAGATTCCCTTCTCTTGGGAGAGAGCAAAGGGATTTCACAACCCCAATAAGATGGGAGTGTTTGATTGCACACCACACTCGGGACGACAAATTAAAATTCAAATGAACCCTTAGGAAGATCCCAAGTCTTTCAGATCATTGTCTGCTGAAAAAAAAAATCTCCCAGTGTCCACATGACACCTGCAAGAGGCTTCACTGCCAGTTACAGAGGCTTTTTGTTTTTTTAACTCCATCTATTCTCAGAGCAGCTTTTTGAAAATTCAGTCCCTTTTACGAAGTGCTACACAGCTCTGGGTACCTTGGGAGCCATGTATAGAACCACTTCATGAGCTCTGGAGCAGATTCCATCCCACATTGTCAATCTCTGCAACACAGTCAAGAAAAAAATCCACTGCCATTTCTAGAGAAAAGACAAACACTTACCTGTTCCCGCGCCTTGTCCACAGGCACTTGACTGGATAAAGATGCATAATACCAGGAAAATGGAGATTTGGAGGGCATTTCCCATGTCTCTTGTCTCACCCGGGGTCTGAGGTCTTCTTGCTAATGCCTAGAACTAAAGAGATCAGAATGCTTCATGGTACTCAGTTGGGGAAGGCCCCCATTAATTATTAACCTTAAAACACGTTACCTAGTATTTGAACACTTTCTTTGCCTCCCCCAGTCCAAATCTAGCAATATCTAGATTGATCTACAGAAGTACTTGATAAATTTTGGAAATAAAACACCTCACCAGGTCGTCTTTCCTCTTGAGCCAAGCTCATAGTTCAGACTCAATCAATTGAAAGTTAGTGTGTTGTGTTTGGACATTTGATCAAAGGTCAGCTAGGTGACCTCTGTATTATTGCCTACATTCTCCTCTAAAGCACTTGAAGGGGAGGAGGTGTCATGGTCCTGGTCTTTCTAGTGGCTTGTTGACCCTAAAGAGAGATAAAAGCCCCCACCCCCATGGACTCTGCTTCCTGTTGAGTTCAGCTCTGTTTCAGGCACCTGTGGTGTAATTGTGGTGGAACAGCATTTCTATAGCTGAAAGAGGAGCTGGAACCTGGTGAGCTCAGGTTAAGAAGGAACTGGGTGAGAAACAAGGACCAGAGTCTTGCTGAAGGCCCTGCTGAGAGATACCTGAGGCTAAGCTCACTCACTGGGTTACTTAATGTCTGAAGCAAGGTCATTCAGCAGAAGCATGCAGGGAGGAGGCTGTGGTGCACAGCTCTTGCAAGAGTTCTTGGCTCTCTAGTGCGATTTACATTTTATTTATTGATTTAGTATGGACACAGTGAACAAATGAATAAGTGCTGTGTGTTGAACACCACTGTGTACCAGGCGCTGTTGTTGACTTTAAAGATAATTAAGTGAATACAGTAGGCACGCACTACAGCCCTGCTGGAGTTTATGTGCCATAGGGAATGTGTGTGTGAAAAGAATTGTACATGGAAAGCAGAGATGCATGTGTGAGAGCTATTTGGCTGGGAACGTAGCTCAGTTGGTAGAGTGTTTGCCTAGCAGGCATGAAGCCCCAGGCCGGATCCCTAACACAGTGGCTTTGGTGGCACATGCCTATAGCCCCAGATCAGGAGGAGGCAGGGGTGCCAGGAGTTCAAGGTCATTTCTGACTACACAGTGAGTTCAAAGTCAGCCCGTGCTAGATGACACCTGGTATCAAAGAATAAAGTAAAAATAAAGACGTAACAGGGATAATGGAGAAGGCAGTAGTTTTAAATAGAGTGGTCAGAGTGAATCTTGCTCAGAAATCGAACTCGAACCCAAGAACTGAGGGAAGTGAAAGGGTCAGTTGGAGAAAAAGAGTTTGAGACCGTTAGGGCAAAGGTCCTGAGGTTGGAACATGTCTGGTGTGTTCTAAGAACAGAAAGACAGCCGGTGAGCACGGAGGTTTCTCTGAAGCTTTTACATGAGAGACTCAGACACTCAGAACAAAAGAGCAAAGAATTTGATCTGTGTTGTTTTGCATGTAAGCAAGAGTACAGAGGAGAGCGGACTGAAGAGTGATTGACCCAGGGAGCTTCCATGGGGGCTGGTGTGATGTAGCCGTGGGCCTGGACGGGGGCTGGGCCGTTTGTTATTGGAAGTGGAACTACTAAATTCCTTGGATTGCTAGGAGGGAGGAGGTAAGAAGAGAGTGAAGAATGACTTCGAGGCTTTTGGTTTCAGCAAATAGACTATTGGAGTTACCATCCACGGAGACAGGGAGGCTATGAGTGAAAGGAGTCCGGTGGAGGGGACGGTGAGCAATTCAGATTTTGCTCTGTGGCGTCTGAGTTGGCTCTTAGACACTCCAGTGGACGGTGGAAATGGTTAGCAAACAGACAAAGTGCCAACTGTTGTCTGCTAATGACTGACTTAAAAGCTCTCTGAAGGAGCTGGAGAGACAGCTCCGGGAGGAAACTGCTTGCAATGCAAGCACAAGGACCTGAGTTTGATCCCCTAAATCCACATTTTAAAAGAGCCAGACACAGAACATGTTCTTGTAATCCTAGTGCCTGGGAGGCAGAGCCAGGCTGATCACTGGGACTTGTTGGGAAGCCAGCCTTGCGTAATTAGAAAGCTGTGGGTCCCAGTGAGAGATTCAGGGAGAGTGAGAGAAAGACAATGGGTGCCAGCACTTGGCTCCCACAAGCATGTGTGCATGCAGCTGTGAATGGTCTTGACCCCAACCCCGAACCTGTGTGCTCTGTGGCTGATCTTCCTTCCTGAAACATGGGGGGGGGGCATCCTGATTCCCAAGGAAGGACTGGTTTCTGGATATTGGGGTGTCTCCTTCCTGATTTTCATGGTTAAGCAGGATCTGAAACTTCCACTTTTTTCACACTAAGCATTCAAATCTTCAAACCCCTAAGACCATTTGGCCTCCCGTCTGTCTTCCACCACCCTTCTCTCCTCTCCTGTTTTCTGGATATTGCAGCAATCACTCCCACCCCCCACCTCACTCTGCAGGTAAACTTACGAAATACAGTGAGCCTGCCTGCCTCCTGGCTCTGCTTTCTGTGCAGAATGTTAGTAACACCAGCGGCATCTATTGTCTTATGTCTAAGGTGGGGATAGCATGGCCTGAGATAATATTTTAAGATACTCACTTACTGGAGAAAGCAAAATAAATCTACATAGTGTATGTATTCCTAAACCATGAGATCCCATTTAGGGAACCACTAACCGACCAAGGCCAGCAAAGGGTTAAATCTCTTTTTTAATCATTTGAATTTTATATATAAAGTGATATACATATAATACATATATTACATATAATGCATTTAATCAAATATACCCCCTTTCCCTCTCCTCCAATATCTACAACCACCATTACTTCCTAATTGCATGTGCTCTTTCTTAAAATCTCACTAAGTCTAGTTAGTGTTGTCTATATATGGACAAATGTTAGGCATTCTACTGGAGCAAGGGGATCCTTCCGGGGCTACATCCCCAAAGAATACTGATTTTCTCTCCTTCAGCAGCCACCAGCTACAGATAGCTCCACAGACATTACTGGCTGCTGCTGTTGCTCTTGGTTATCCACCAGAACTTGATGGGAAGATTCTGTTCCTGACGGTACCACATGCTTGAATCCTAGGACATGGAGAAACCAAGCTGGGCTAAAATGTTTTAAAGGGACACAAAGGGATCTTCTACCTTCCCATCACTGGAAAGACAGCATCCCAAACTTAGAGGTGTGGGCAAATGGAGACTTGCCCCTGGGGTTGAGAGCAGAGGGGATGGTCCCTTGCTTTGTAGAAACCCTGGGAGCTGGTCCGACCCTAGATGGACCATCTAGGGTCATCTCTGTGCACCATCATGCAGAAGGCCATTCCTGGCTTCAGATGAGCTGTAGACAGCAAATGTGCTTGTGTGTCAGTATTTGTGGACTAAGAGTCACACCTCTATAGACAAGTCCATGCTGAGTGTTAGAGATACATATGTAGGGTGAGTGCTTTGTTCATAAAAGAGGTACAGTAAATAGCAGTGACTTATTTTGGAGGCAACATGGTCCATAGTCAAGAGCCAAGGATGAGAATCAGGTCTGGGTTCAAATCCTTGGTCTTGTACTTACTAGCCGAGTGCCCTTGGGTAGTGTTCTGACCTCTAGTTATCTTCAGCTCTACAGTGGGACTAATGTCTCTCTAATCTGATTAAGTGACGAAGTGCATGTGAGGTACTCAGCAGCCCTAGTAATAATGGCAATGACAGCATTAGTGTGTGTGTGTGTGTGTGTGTGTGTGTGTGTGTGTGTGTGATTGAGGATAGAGGTTGCTATTAGATTTTTTTTTTTACATACTCTCTACCTTATGTATTTTTTGATTTTTAGACTGGGTCTCCCATTGGACCTGTAGCTCATAGATTGAGCAAGATTGGATGGCCACCAAGCTTTAAAAATCACACCTCCACCTCCCTAGTGCTGGGAGTACAGGCATATGTGCTTTTTTTTTTTTTAAACTAACATGGATGCTGGAGATCTGAACTCAGGCCCTTATGCTTGAACAGTTGGATCTCAATGTCTTGGCCATCTCCCTAGCCCCTATTATTTTAAAAATGCTTTTAAAGTCACCCAGAGGATCAAGAGCAAAAATATGAGAGTGCTACAAAATGAACATGAAAGGGGCAGGAAAGCAAAGGCTCCACCATCCAACTGCTCCCGTGGCCACAGTCAACAGAGAAAACACAGAGAAAGCTATGGGCTCATCCTAGGAACGGGGTGAACTTCTCCTGAGCTGGAGTAAGAGCTACAGCCCAGACACTGACTCAGAGAGCTGCTTGGATGCACAGTCAGTGGATGGAACCAGCTGAGCCTCCGAGTTCCCTTTGTGCGACATTGGGAGATTTATTTTGTGTGTGTGTGCTTATACGGCTCTATGACAGGTGAGCAAATAAATGTCCACATGCTGGGGGGTGTCCAACATAACCTATGACGACAGTTGCAAGAGGATGATGTGCCTGTGTTAGAAAAACAGAACCGCTCCTGGACATGGAGGGCCTGACTATAATGTCTTAGACACCTTCAATGTATACAATCAATAGATCCATTCAGCTTTTTCCATGCCTAGGAAAAGACAGCCAGCCTTCCTTCCTTCCTTTTTCCCTGCCTCCCTCTCTCTCCCTCCCTTCCGCCCTCCCTTCCTCCTTCTCTTCTTTCCTCCTCCTCCTCCTCCTCCTCTTCCTCCTCCTCCTCCTTTTCCTTTTCTCCTCCTCTCTTTTCTACCGGACTCTGGGTCTCCTATGTCTCAGGCTATAGCTTGAACAGATGACTTGAACCTCTTACCTTCATGCCTCAACCTTCCAAGTGCCAGGGTTACAAGTGAGTGGCATCATGCCAAGTTTATGTCCCACTGGACCAAGAACTCAGAGTGTCACGACTTCTCTCCCTGGCCTCTGTCCACTCAGCTCCCTCTCCAGTCCTCCCTAGCAGTCTCCTGCCAACTTTTCCCATGAGCTGGGGTGACAGCGGGCCCCTAAGAGACTACAACCATCATCCACTTTTTCTAACACAGTTCTTCAAAGACCATTCTAATTTGGGCAACACTGCACTCTGGTTTGTAGAGTAATGTTTTTTATCATTAGGCTTTTAAAATGTTCCCAGTTCTAGCTGCCTTTTAATTTGAAGAGCTTCTTAAAGAAATGCTAATTTCAAGAGTGTGGTGTTTGGTGACCTGAAATTAATCTTTTTTTTCTTTAGAATCACGGTGATAAGAAAACTAATCAGGAGGCAAGAAATAAATACTCTGTGGAGCTGAAGAGGAGCAAACCCCAGAGGAGGGAAGGCAGGACGAAGTTCAACTACAAGGGAAACCATGTATCATGTCCACATGTGTGCATGTGAATACACGTGTGTGAATTCAACCTTAGATGTGATTCCTCTGCACTCTACAGTTTGTGTTTTGAGACAGTCTTTCACCAAACTTGAATTAGGCTAGGCTGGTTGGTCAGAGAGCCTCAGGGATTCTCCTGCCTCTATTTCTCTGGCACTGGGACTGGAACCTCCCACCCCAGGCTTTTTTATGTGAGTTGTAAGGCTTGAACCCATTCCTTATGTTTGAGTCAAGTACCTGATTGACCAAGCAGTCTTCCCAGCCTGACTGTACCCTCTCCTGTTCTTGTTTGGTTCCTGGTTGCCTGGGATGATCCTGGGAGTAAACGACCAAGCTTTTATTGGGTCACCGATTGATCTGGGTGAACATTCTCATATTATGTGAGCAAAAACAAGCAAAGGGCAGCCAAGCACACAGGAAAACCTCATCGGTGGCATTGGCAGGGAACCTGGCCTCACTTGAAAAAGAACTGAACTGGAATTTGCCCCTTCCCTTATCAATGTTAGGAAACAAAGAAAAGGAGAGTAAATAAATGGGGGTGGGGGGCATGCATGCATAGCCTGTTTTAGACTACTTAAAAGAATGAGGTGGTGTGAGCATTCAAGCTACATATATATATATGTATATGTATATGTATATGTATATGTATATATATATATATGTATATATATATGTATATATATATTTGTTAATTTGTAAATGTGTAGATACATATGGGTATCCATGGCACATGTGGAGAGATCAGAGGTCAAATTGTGAGAGTTAGTTCTCTCCTTCTCCCCTTTGGGTTCTGTTGGTTGAATTTAGGTCACTAGGCTTGGTGTCAGTATCTTAGCCCTGTGAGCCATCTCAGAGCCCTCTGAACTCACCATTTTGAGCATTTTCAGCAGCCATTTATTCACCTAAGGGGTTCACCCTGGCCAGTAGGCATGCCTTCATATCAGCTGTCTTCTAACTGGTTGTGTGAGCTGAGGTGAATTCTGTAACACCCCACCCCTTAGCACTGAAGGAGGAGAGGGCTAAGACCCCTCCCTAAGCTCATTTGCAGACCTGGGTCAGACCATTGACTCCTCCTATCAGGACGTGAAACAACCAGAAAAACAAACAAACAAACAAAAACAACAACAACAACAAACAAACCAAAAAACAGAGGAATAGCTCCAACCTTCAAAGTTCCAGCAGTTTGTTTTTGGGTTTAGGTCGGTGGCTCTGAACCTATTGGTCGTGACTCATTGAGGGGGTCACATATCAGATACCAACATTAGGAGTCATTACAGCAGCAAAATTGCCATTATGGAGTAGCAATGAAACCAGTCTTTAGGTTGGAGATGACCACAAATGAGGAGCTGTACTACAGGGTGGCAGCATTAGGAAGGCTGAGAACCACTGCCATAGGTCCTATGTGCTAGTGATGCATTTTATGATTTCCACAGCCCCAGGAGAATGGAAAGCCTCTCCCTGTATTCGCTCTTTGTGTTATACTTACAAGCAAAGGGGAGCAGATGATGTCCCCACTGCTTTGAGCAGTGACGATTGCTGCCCGCTAGGGTTTTCTGAGTTCTTTGAAGGAGAGAGGGTGCAGTGTAGAATTTGTGGTACACCTTCTCTGCATTTTCTATCTGAGTGAGAGCTGCTTGTACTTGGGGTCCTGGGTCCTTCAGAGACCAGCTGAGGCACGGGTTGCTGAGGATGGGGAAACCAAGAGAACAGCTTGAGCAGGAAGCCAGCATGGAGCCACTGGCTCTCTTCCTAGGCACCAGTGCTCCTGACCACCAGGCATTCATTCCAGGGAGTTTGACTTCACCCTGGTGGGTGTCAAACAGAAATGACCTATGCCTTTCTGGGACAGCTGGTCTTCATGCCTTGTGACTTAGATCCTCACAAAGGCCTTTTAGGATTAGCACCTGCAATTCATGGCTGCAAGAAGCTGGGAATTGGTTCCCATTTGTTCCCTTTTATTCTCAGCAATCAAGTTCAAGTTAGTAGTTGATCTCCAGGGATGCTTAATACCAGGGGCTAACAATTTAGGGGACAACTTCTGAATTGTTTGCACAATGCCAGACTCTATGTGAGTACATCTGAGCTTCAGGAAGAGTCTCTGGCTGCAGGCACTATTACCCTTCTATTGATGGGCAAAGATGAAAGGCAAACAGATTACAGAATTACCCAAATCCTCACTGTAGTCAGAGGTGGAAAGGGATTTGAACTATGTAGGTTTGATTCTAGAGTTCATATAATGAAAACACTTTTGTTAAATAGGGTAGGGACTATTTGTGAGATTTCCGCACATCTAAGGTCTTAAAAATTGAATTGTGCCTTTTGTAATACACACACACACACACACACACACACACACACACACACACACACACACACAGAGGCACACAGGCACAGAGGTGAGTGTACACACACATTTGAGCACATACATATATCAGATGTATTTTTTTTTTTACTTTTTTATTGACTATTTTATTTATTTACAATACAGATGTCATCTCCTTTCCCCTCCCTAGAACTTCCTATCCCATCCCCTCTCCTCCTTTTTGCTTTGATACCATTTTAATTATGTGCATATATTAAGGTCAGTTCTAGGTTGAGGGTCTAGCAATACAATAGTTGCAAATAGTCAAGGAACAAGCAAGGCAATAAACAAAATTCCATGAACACTCCCATGATCACTGTTTCTAAGGGGTTATCAGGTTGACCAAAGTATAAGAGCCTACTTCCCTGTCCTAGCCCAAGGTCATTTTCATGTCTGAAGCCTACTTCCTTGTTCCAGCCTAACATTTAGATTCCTGTCTGAAATTAACTTCTTTGTTCTAGCCTAATATTAGATTCCTGCCTGAGATTACTTCTTCGTTCTAGCCTAAGATTTAGATAGCTACCTGAAATTACTTCTTTGTTCTAGCCTAATGTCAGATTCCTGCCTGAAGCCTACTTCCTTGTCCTTGGCTAATGTCATATTCCTGCCAAGCAGCCCATTTCCTTGTCCTTGGCCTATGTCAGATTCTTGCCAAGCAGCCTCAAAGGCTCTCCGCCGCTTCCTCCTCTTTTATTTCATTAACAAGACTGAGCCTGTCTTAGGTCATTCTGACAAGAATGCCTTCCTTACCCATCATGGAATATGCATAATCAAAAGCAATGCACTTATCAGATGCATTCTTGTAAAAACAAGTTCTATAGCCTTTTTCTTAACTATTTAAGACAGATATGTCCTGTAAATGCACAGGAGACAGCTGATGGTAGAAAAATATGCAGATATTATAGGTAGTAGGATAGAATTATATACGTTATAAAATGTTTAACAGGATGTAGACATAATGAGTCTGTGCTGCAGAACACCTTCTCCAATGCCATCATTTGGCATCTGATTTCCTGTAAAACCATTGGAAGAAATCATACCTGGGGACCTTTGAAAAGCAAGGGTTGGCAAGATGGCTCAATAGGAGGAAGCAATTGCTGCCAAGCCTTATGTCATGAGTTTAATCCCCAGGACCCATATAGTAAAAGGACAGAAGTAACTCATACAAGTTCACACATGCTGTGGTCCATTCCTGGCTTGTGCTTAGCTAGCTTTCTTAAAAGGCTCAGGGCTGCTTGCCTAGGGATGGTGGTGCTTATAGTTGGCTGAGCCCCCCCCCCCCCCCCGTATTGATGAAAAACATCAAGATTGTCCTCCATAGACCCCAAAAGCCAATCTGTTTTAGGCAATTTCTTAATAGAGGCTCTCTTCTCAGACAGCTCCAGGCTGTGTCACATTGTCTATTGAAGCTAATTAGGACAATCCCAACCTCTAATATTCACATTTTTATTTTTGGAGTACATCTCGTTAACTATCGTCAACCAGTTAACTCTAAACTTCAACGAATCATTTGATCATGTTCTATAGTTTATGATCTGAGAAAACAATTATTTTTTGGGAGTGGAAACTACCCTCAAGCCCCCCACCCCACCCCAGTGTTGCTAGGATAAGGCACGAAGACTTGTGGGTGACTCACCAGAGTGATGTAATACAGGACTTTCCTACCAGTCTATTCTTGGTCTCTCAAACACTGGGTACAGTGTCCCATGAAGAGAGTCTAGCATGTGTGTGCCCTGTTGCTATCATGTTTCCAACACTAGAGAGAACTTTTTGCTGGACCCTACCCAACTCCCTTCCCCAAGAGGAACTGGCATGAAGCTGCTTTGATGATTCATCTCAACTGTCAATTTGAGTGGGTCGAGAAGCACCCAGGGCATTAGTAAGACCCACTTCTGGGTGTCTGTGAGGCTATTTTCTGAGGCCATTAACTAAAGAGGAAGAACCACCCTGAATATGAGCTGACGGTTGGAGGCACAGAGGGAGTGGATTCAAAGGAAGAGGAGTACTTTTACTAACACAGACTTTCCCCATTCTGCTTCCTGGACAGCATTTGCTGAACAACTTTGCCCCTCCACACCCTTTCAGAATTACTCTGCCTCAGTGCAGTGCCAGGGACAATAAACAGGTTGTGCATGCTCTTTAACTCCTAAAACCATGAGCCAAATCAGACATTTCCTCATTTTAAATTGTTTCTCTCAGGTACCTGACACAATATCAAAAATCTAACATATCTGCTTCTGGGAAGTTTGTGTTTTCTCTTTGGGTTAGGTAGAACAGGATTTCTTCAATCTCAGAAGAGAATTCTTAGCAGGGCGCCTACAGGGATTGACCCATCAGACTCAATTTCAAGGTGGGATGTTCTGTGGAACTGGGAGATGATTCCTGCAGAAGTTTGAAGGCTGTCGGGGAGGAGAGGTTTTACTCTGCCTGACCGTAGATAGGAAATAAACTCTAGCTCCAGGCCATGTTCAGAGATAGGTCACAAGCCATCTTTGAGGGGGAAGTCAAGGCAGGACTTCAAGCGGCTACTCACAGTAAATCTAAAGTCAAGAGCAGAGAGGGCAAACACACCCTTGCTGTCTGCTTGCTAGCTTTCTTCATTCTCATAAAGTTCAGGAACCCCTGCCTAGGGAGTGATGCTGCTCACCTTGGGATAAGTCTTCCCACATCAATCAACTCTTGAGATACTCGACGCCCGAAGACATGCGCACAAGGCTAATAGGATCCAGGCTATCTCTTAATTGAGACCCTCTTCTCAGGTGGTTCTATTTGGTGGTGGTACACTGGCATTTAATACTAACCAGCATAGAAGGCATGAAAGTGTGTGTGTGTGTGTGTGTGTGTGTGTGTGTGTGTGTAGCATCCCCTGTCTGACTCTGTGACAGTTTACCTCAGACAACTGACACTCCATTTCTCCATTTTATGGCTCCCCTTTTTCCTACTGCTCCCTCTCCTTGTTTTAATGTCACCTCTGGTTCCCTTATTTTCCTCCAAGAGAAATCTGCTTTGTCTTGCTTTATCCCCGCAGACACCCGAGGATGGAGGTTTGGGGTGTAGATGGACAGAGGTCTGGGGTGTAGATGGGATTACTCCAGAGGACATTTTAGCATTTAGAAATCAAGGATGCTGAGGGAGCCTTTTGATTTTGCTGAATTATTTCTTGAGGGTAAATTCTTAGTGGTGACATTTTTGGTAAATGGGTGAGGTCAGGCTTACCAGTGAATATATGGGGCAACGTCTGGGCAGCTTCTCTCTTGGGAGTTGTTAGCATTTGGTGTTTCCTGTTGTTCTTTTAGAATATGTAAATCATCCTCTTCAGATGTTCTCATTTACATGCCTGTGATTTTTACTGAGAATTCATGCTTCTGCACTGTGTTTATTACTAATTGTATTTCCCTTATGGGGATGGCCCTGTTTTTTACTCATTTGTCTTTTGTGATCTTGACATTTATTCTACAAACTTAAATTAGCTATTTATGATCTATATAGTGTTTGATAGAAATATTTTTTTCTCTTTTAAAAAGTCTTTAGTAGTGTTAATTTTTGACAGTACCATCATCTCAATTACTTCCCAGCTAAGAAAGTTAAAATCCCCTTAAGGCTGGTAAACCGGTTTTGGTTTTTTCAATTTTGTGTAGCTTCAGTCATAATTAGTTTTTTTAAAAATATAAATCTTTTATCAATCAATTCTTATTTTGGTGAGTGCTCTGTTTTCCATAACATTTTCTATTATAAAATCAATAAGTGTTTATTACTGAAAAAAATGGGGAATGTAAAGAACAGAAAGAAAACATAAGTGGGCCAGTAATTTTGCATCTAAGATGAATGATTTGTAAACTTTGATGTAGATCAAAATGAATATATATTTGTGAAATATATATATTAATGCAAACATTATGTTGACGACTCCACACAGGTCTATAAGTCGAGTGCATGCTCCTCTGTCCCTGCTCTCCTTTTCTCACCTAATCTCTTCTGGGATTAGACACTTGTCCCAGACACTGTCATTCTATTTCCAGGTAGCAACCTCCATTTCCAATAAACAGATGAATACCATCCTTTAAACTTGTTTAAAGTATTAGAAATATTAAGAAGTACCAACACTCCATGACTGTAAAACAGTGTATAATCTTGTTAACATTGCACATACTGACAATTTATTAACAAGATATTTATTAATACCTACTTTATGTGTATGGGTGTTTTGCCTATTTGTATGTTTCTGTACCATATACATGACAGGTTCCTGTGGAGGCCAGAAGGTGTCACATCATCTGAGACTGGAGTTACAGATGGTTGTGAGCTACCAGGTGCTGGAAACTGAACCCAGCTCCTATGAATGAGCAGACAGTGTTCTTAACCACCTCATCATCTCCCCAGCTCTAGCATAAACACTTTCAAGAATAACAACTATAAACTATTGAATTCTATAGATGGACCACAACTCACTCAATTACCTACTGTTTTCAGCATCAAGATAACACTGCTGTGAACAAAGATGCTGTACACACAAATGATGGCCAGTATTTGTAATTCTTCATGTAGATTCTTAAAGAATCAACTCTTGTGACAGTTTTCACACCTATGTATTTTCATTTACTATATTTTTTGCATTGAATTGATCTAAAGTCCTCTCCAGTTCCCACTATCCCTTGGCCCTCTCTTTCTCACTTCCTTTTCTAAAACCATTCACACACACACACACACACACACACACACACACACACACAGAGGCTGGGAGTGTAAGAATCTAGATGTTCAGGCCACAACACCTGCAGCAGCCCACCCCCTCCCACAGATACTGACAGGCTTCTTCTGAGAAGAATCTGTGAACTTCTAGCTAAGAGACTTCCAAGTGCCAGGATCCCTCCTCTGGGAAAGTGAGTTTCCATTAGATGGGGTACTGCTGGCCCCAAATCCTGCTCCCAACCCCTTTCCCTGACTTCTGCATGGGAAATTAAGACAGCTTGGTGCAGGCTTGTGCTGTAAAACCACCCCATCTCCAAAAGGTATGAGACTCCCATTTCTGCCACATGGGCCCCATTTACCACTCTCAAAAGCTCCTACAACACTGTTTTCTGGCTGTCTATGGTGTCAATAACTTTCCTTTTTTTTTTTTTTCTATTTTTTCCATTTAATCTCTCTCTTTTTTTATTATTGGGCATTTTCTTTCTCTACATTCCAAATGTTATCCTCATTCCTGGTTCCCCTTGCACCAGAATTCCCCTATACCATCCCCCCTCCCCCAGCTTCTATGAGCTCCTTTGTCAAAGATCAAGTGATCATAGGTGTGTGAGTTCATTTCTGGATCTTCAATTCTATTCCATTGATTTTCTTGCCTGTCTCTGTACCAATACCATGCAGTTTTTTTATCACTATTGCTCTGTAGTACAGCTTGAGGTCAGGGCTGGTGATTCCCCCAGAAGTTCTTTTATTGTTGAGAATAGTTTTTGCTATCCTAAGTTTTTTGTTATTCCAAATTAATTTGATAATTGCTTTTTCTAACTCTATGAGCAGTCATTAAAAGTCTCCCAACCAAGAAAGGCCCAGGACCAGATGGATTTAGTGCGGAATTCTATCAGACCTTCAAAGAAGACCTAATACCAATACTGTTCAAACTGTTCCACAAAATAGAAACAAAAGGAACATTACCCAATTCATTCTATGAAGCCACAATTATGCTTATACCTAAACCACACAAAGACCTAACAAAGAAAGAGAACTACAGACCAATCTTCCTTATGAAGATTGATGCAAAAATACTCAATAAAATTCTTGCAAACTGAACCCAAAAACACATCAAAACAATCATTTACCATGATCAAGTAGGCTTCATCCCAGGCATAAGGGATGGCTCAATATATGGAAATCCATCAATGTAATCCACTAGATAAACAAACTCAGAAAAAAAAACCACATGATCATTTCATTAGATGCTGAAAAAGCATTTGACAGGATTCAACATCTTTTCATGTTAAAAGTCTTGGAAAGATCAGGAATTCAAGGCCCAGACCTAAACTCAGTAAAAGCAATGTACAGCAAACCAGTAGCCAACATCAAACTAAATGGAGAGAAACTTGAAGAAATTCCATTAAAATCAGGGACTAGACAAGGCTGCCCACTCTCTCCCCATCTATTCAATATAGTACTGGAAGTCCTAGCTAGAGCAATTAGACAACAAAAGGAGGTCAAATGGATACAAATAGGAAAGGAAGAAGTCAAAATATCACTATTTGCAGATGATATGATAGTATACTTAAAAATTCCACCAGAGAACTCCTAAACCTGATAAACAACTTCAGTAAAGTGGCTGGATATAAAATTAACTCAAACAAATCAGTAGCCTTCCTCTACTCAAAGGATAAACAGGCTGAGAGAGAAATTATGGAAATGACACCCTTCACAATAGTCACAGATGATATAAAATACCTTGGTGTGACTCTAACCAAGCAAGTGAAAGATCTGTATGACAAGAACTTAAAGTCTCTGAAGAAAAATGGAAGATGATCTCAGAAGATGGAAAGATCTCCCATGCTCATGGATTGGCAGGATTAATATAGTACAAATGGCCATCTTGCCGAAAGCAATCTACAGATTCAATGCCATCCCCATCAAAATCCCAACTCAAGTCAATAACTTTTCTAATAGGTTCTTTGCTCCTGAGAAATCCAACTCAGTGTCCCTCAAGTATGAATCCACACTCTGAGACGTTTCACTTGTAAATTGTCAGAAAAACTAAATTCATTTAAAGTTCCCATCAACAGTGAGTGGCTGAGTTTCCCTCCTCTGTCCTATACCGTACTCTTGTTGCCGTTAGCTAAATTAGTAAGTCACACTAGTGTATACATATTTTGTGTTTTTTTCCTCAAATGGGTTAAAACTGAATTTACTACAGCCCTCAGGTTTTATTGAAAATTGAATTTATTACAGCCCTTACATTTTATACACTCATTTATGTTTTTAAAGTTTGGGGACAAATTTTTACATAATTTAATGACCAAACACATCCCTAAGCATAATGAATATCCATAAAGATGATCTGCCTCTCAGCACCAACCTGTAACAGGCCCCCTTCTGCTCCATAGTTTTGTACGTAGCATACATCTATATCTTGTTTTTCTTTCCTAACCTGGTCTGTTTTCCTTCCTCAGAGGCATCTTTATCCTAAGTTTGATGTCTACTGTTCTCATCCATGTCTGACTGTGCTCCAAATAGATAATGTAGCTATAATGGTGTTTACCATTATTTTGTATGACTTAAAACTTTCATACTCTGCACATGATTTGAGCATGAAAGGTCCCTCACAGGCTCACGTATTTAAATCTTTTTGCCCCCAACTGCTGGTGATGTTTTAGGGGTTTGTGCACCTCAAAAGGTGAGGCAGCGCAGGAGGATGTGAGACACTGTAGAATGAGCCTTGGGCATCACAGGAAGTAGCCCTGCCTATGCTGTGTGCCAGGCCACATGCTGTGTGCTGAGCCATGCCATGTGCTGGGCCACGTGCTGTGCAGTTCCCTACACAAAACTCCCAGGGGACACAAAGGTGTCCTCCCTTTCTGTCGTGTTTGTTAAACATTGTGTCACAGTAATAGAGAAATGAGTAATTTGACGTGTGTGTGTGTGTGCATGCAGTCTTCTTTCTCCATTTAGCACTTTATTTTTGAGACTTCCCTCTGCTAGTAGCTGTCATAAATGGCTTCACCATGTGAGTTTATCACAGTTTGTTCCTTGAACTGATGGATACTTATGTTGTTAATTTATTTTGTAATTGTGCTGATGTGAACAATATTGCTGTGGGCATTCATTATCTGGTGATGGGAGGGAGGGAGAGATAGAAGGGAGAGGAGGAGGGAGGGAGGGAGGGAGGGAGGGAGGGAGAGAGAGAGAGAGAGAGAGAGAGAGAGAGAGAGAGAGAGAGAGAGAGAGATTCTAGTATTCCCTCCCAGGAGTAAAATTCCTGAGCTGTAAGATATGCATCCCGTAATGTTCGTAGATGTTGACAATTTATCCTCCAATGTGGTTATCACAATGAACACATCATTAATAAAACGTGAATGTTCTTTCAATTTTTCCACATTACTGCCCCACTTCCTGGTGTCAAATGATACCATTTCCATCAGTTTGATGGATAGAAAATGGTAGCTTGCTTTCGTTTTCAGCTTTCTGGTTAGCGGTGGGGTTGGATGTCTCTCTGTGTGGGTCGCTGGCCATTCAAATTTCCGCTGTAAACAGCTCATCTCTCTTCCTTCTCTTTCAGCTGGCCGGTGGGTGTTTTCTTTACTGATTTTTAGTGCTTTGTCATTATCTTTGGGTTAGGTATCTCCTCCCACTTTACAGTTCATCTCATCCATTTGCTTCTTGTACCTTTGATGGATACAGCTTTGATTTCCCCACACTCCACAGTCAGATTTATAATCTTTTTTCTTTGGTAACATCTTTAGTGTCTCTATTTCTTCAATTTATTCTTTTAAGTTTCACACAAGAAGCAATTCTTGAATCAAAGCTATTCTTCGAGTGGTTGTGATTCTGAGCTATTCTTAAGGTGGTTGTGATCCTGGCATTACTAGAATTTACCTTCTGTTGGTCATTACACACTGTCATTTAACAGTCTACATATGCTGTGAAGTGATTTTTCTCCCTATGTGTGTGAGCAAGCTGCTCCTGGCTTCCAATTCCTTAGCAGAGATCAGTAAATTGCTCTGTTTTCTTTGTTTTTACATCCATATGTTAATGTAGTCAACTACTCAATAACTCCTTTGGGACACTCTTCACTGCCTGACCCTTTTCTTATTTTTAGAATTGTCATTGTGCTTATTTGTCATTGTATGTCTGTGCATGTGCATGCATATGCATTTGTGAGTGTGTTTGTGGGTATTTTCTCAGGTTGGTGGGTGAAGATGAGACATTTTTTCCCCAGAACAGACTGGACATCAGGTCATTTTTATAATAATTTGAGCCTGATTCTTTGGAAAGAATCTGTTCACAAATATGTAGAAATACTGTTGAGTAAATTTTTAAAGATTTATTTTGAATGTGTGTGTGTGTGAGTGTGTGTGTATGTGTGTTATGTGGTGTGTGTGATGTGGTGTGAGTGTGTGCGGTATGTGTGTGATGTGTATGAGTGTGTGTTATGTGTGTGGTGTGATATGTGTGTAAAATATGCATGGTGTGTGATGTGGTGTGGTCTGTATGTGTCTGCGTGTGCGTGCGTGTGTGTGTGTGTGTGTGCATCAGTGCATCCCTGTGAGTGCCAGTACCTGTGAAAGTCAGAAGGGAGTACCAGATGCTCTGGAGCTGGAGTTGTAAGTGATTGTGAGCCACCAGAAATGGATTGCAAGAGCAGCAAGTGCTCTTCACCACAGCCATCTCCAGTCTAAGTGAATGTACTTAGATCACAATATCCCTTTCAGCAGATAGAACATTTAGTATGGGCTACTTTTGCATCTATGTGATAAACATATCCAACAGGAAGAACTGAAGAAGGAAGGAATTAGTTTGGCTTATGGTTTCATAGGGTTCAACCTATGGCTGATTTCCCCTTGGGCTTGTACAAGGTATTGTGGGGTGGGAGCTTGTGGTGGAGGTGGGCTGATCAGATCATGATGAACAGGAATTGGGTTCTGGCAGGAGATGGGCAGGGATAACATCCCTGCAATTGCCTGCCAGTGACCTATTTTTTCCCATTAGTCTCCAGCTTCTAGAAGTTTCTAGACTCTCACAAAACAGTGTCATCATCTGGGAACAAAGCAGTCGTCTCTGTGGGGCATTTCACCCTATTGACTATACATGTTCCTATAGTAGAGTTCTCAGTCTCTTCCTGCATTCTTTCCTGTTCTCTGCATCTTTCCAATTTTTATTTTGTGTTGTGCTTCTGGCTTAAAGCAATCTAAATTGATTATCATAAATTGCACAGTGTACCCATACTTAAAAAAAAAAGCCTTTACATGAATGTTTTCAATTTTGTTGATTATATTCCCTTTCATTTTAAAAACACTTTCTCTATTATATCTTTTTTAAAAGATTTTTTTTGAGGTTGATTTTTGAGTATGAGTATGTGTATACTTATGCGTGTCTCTGTGCTCATGAGTGTACTTATCTGAGGAGGCTGGAAGAGAGTGTCAGATCCCAAGGAGCTGGAGTTACAGGCAATTGTGAGACACCCAATATGGGTGCTGGGAATAGAACCTGGGTCCTCTGCAAGAGTGGTACTTGCTCTTAACCACTAAGCCAGTTCTTCAGCCCTCTATCTGATTATCTGTTCAGAAAATGAACATTTAAACTTATGTATTTATACTAATGTTCTTTTATATAAATTATTTCTATTCTTATCTTTATTATTTTCTACTTCCATATTGACTTTTCTCATGAGATCTTAAGTCAGAATTTAGTTCATTTTTTTCCATATGTCCAGAACGAAACCTGTGGATCTGCAGCTCTACCTCCGAAAACCGCTCTGACCCCGCCCCTCGTGGTTAATTTCCACTTAACCCCATTGCTTAGAGTTTTTATTATAATTGTTGGCAGTTGATACCCGTGTATTACATTTTTGCACAAATTTTAGAGATGTTGAAAGATGAACAAACCTACAGTCTCTTCCTAGACCACCTCTTACCTTCTACCCTGCTGTTTTACTGTTCACTCTGCTTCTACATATATAAAAATTTCTAAACCATTTGAATATAAGTTCATGTGTCACAAACCATTTGAGAATAAGTTCATATCTAAATACCTAAGTACTTCAAGATGCATTTCCAGAGATAGTCATTTTCTATATAAAAATCAAGAAATTTAGTGGGGGTGGGGAATGGAAAGATAGGTCAGTGGTTAAGAACACACATAGTGCTTTTGCAGGGCACCAAGTTCAGTTCCCAACACACATGCCGGGCAGCTCACAGCCACCTGTAAAGTCAGCTCCAGGGAATCTGACACCTTCTTCTGGCCTTGTCTTAGGGTTTCTACTGTTCTGGTAAAACAATATGACCAAAAGCAACTTGTGCAAAAAAGGGTTTGTTTCAGCTTATAGTTCCATGTCACAATTTATCACTGAAAGGGAGTCAGGACAACAATTCAAGGCAGGAACCTGGAGTCAGGAACTGAGAGACCATGGAGTGACCAGAAGGCTGATTACTGATTTGTCCCTCACAGCTTGTTCAGTCTGCTTTCTTATACACCCAAGGGTGACCCGCTGAGGGGTGACACCACTTACTTCCTATATTAATTATTAATCAAAAGAAATGCCAGCTAGATTTGGCTATAGGCAAATCTTGTAAAGGCATTTTTTCCCCAGTTGTTTCCTGTTACCAAATGACTCTAGCTTGTGTCAAGAAGACATAAAACGAAACCAAACATGCTTGAAGGTCACCTGTACACATGCACTACACAATTAAAAATAAAAATAAAATCTTTAAAAAAACCCTCTTTTTATAGGATATCAAATTTATCAACGATTTTCTTTTCATGTGAAAGTTTCCTCAATAAACCTTTGTATATTATCATTTCTGCATTTTTTGTTGTTTTTGTTGTTGTTGCTATTGTTGCTATAGATACCTGTTTGCAAAGCAACACACCCATTGTTGGGTCTTATGTATTACCAATTAGAGTATTTGTTGAGGGAGGGAGATGTAGCTAGGAAGTATAGCATTTGCCCATCACACAGAAGTCTGACCCCAACACATCAAAAGTAAAAGAAAATAAATAGAATATAACAAAACGGACCAGTTTTTAAAAGGTGACTATATGGAGTCCTTCCAGAGACAATGATACAAGATAACACCTCAGCTACTAGCTGTGGACTTTCTAAGTCTCTTAGTTATTCTTCGAGCAAACTTCCCGTTCCCTCACCTGTAAAATCATGTCAATGTACAGGCCAACCTCTTAGAGACTTAGCAAAGGCTAAACGAGAGCTGGAACAGTTTGGAATGTAAGTAGCGGAAAACACAGCAAGCCAGCTATTTGTAAAACTCCACTACCTAGTATCACAGACTTCACTGGAACATCATGCAGAGCAAGTATCTTGGAAGTGACATATAAAGGAAGCCACTCACACAAAGATTTAGGTTCAACACGAGGGTAATAGGCTCTAAAGTTGGATCATGTCTGCCATGTGAGATCATGGGGAAAACTTACAATAAAGGTTGCTGGGAAGCAGGGATCCAAAACCCTTTGCATATTCTCTGGGTGCAGGTCAGTCTACCATCCCACTCTTGGTTGCACCGTGGAGCTTCACAGTTTGACTTGAATCTAGCCGTGCCAGGAATCTCTGCTTTGAACTTACATTAGTGAGCTAAATACAGAGCTTATACAAATGGGTCATTTGCTTTTGCATTGGACATTGAAGCTGCAGGCCACAAGGTGCCTCAGTTCTTGTCCTCAGGCAAGGGAAAAGGAAACCAAGGAAAACAAACCAAGCCATGATTGCTAGCCTGCTTCCTGAGTGGTAGAACTCACTCAGCCAATGAGAAGCTATGTGGAATGACACAGCGGTGGACGTCTCCCCAGTGCTTCTTGTGGGCAATATTTCTGGGACTGTTGCTTCCACTCAAATTACAGTTCAAACCTGATGTATAGTCATTTCTATTCTCAGGGTCAGATGAGGCAGAGAGGAAAGCTAAAAAAAAAAAAAAAAAAAAAAAAAGTCTGAGGTTTAAATTAGAGTCCATTTTTAACTTTTCAAAATGTTCTTGGTATTTTGGAATCTGGATAACCTTCAATCAGACAATGCTACATCACCAGACTAAGGAGTAACAGCCTATAAGATTATAATTGAATTAACTTCAGAACCACACATCATATCTTCAGTTGTATAAACTTAGAGTCTCTTGATAGCTTTATCCCATCACCCAGAAGAAGATGCAGGTTCACTTCCTACCAGATGCAATTGGGCAATTTTCTTAAGCTTCTCAAGGATAAACCGTTGTCTGCTGTCGTGTTCAGCATAACGTTTCTAAGTTGCCCCCCAGGAGTTCTGAGGCGGGACACCTGGAATGGGCCTTGAACCTGTGTTCTCAATATGAGCTTTGGAAATGTCACAGTGACAGAGAAAATAGTCTCTGCTTTCAGAAGCAGACACTCCTCAGCTTACATCCTGGGTTTTTCATTTCCTATTTGTGTGGTCCTGCACAGACGACTTGACCTTTCACAGCTCCATCTGCAAGAAGCAGAGATAAAAATGTTTTTCCCGAAGGTCCCGAGAGGATCAAAATGACTCTATAAACCTGATTTCCTCGGTACTTACTGTTAAGCCACTTCTTCCTGTCTGGGCTGATTTGATGATTAGTTTCAGAAGTACTTAACACAGGAGCATAACACCTCTTGTTCACCCCGACACACTTGTGGGTGAAAAATGTTATTATTTGAAGGACTCCGGGCTGTTTGGGGCCCATGGGGTACCTCCCTGTTAGAGTGATCTGTCCGTATGGCACTTCCAAGTGTTGAAAGAGTACTCATGTTTCTTCTGTAATTACAACTAACTTCCCTTCATTTCCTGGTTCCTGTTGTGCCATTATACTTAATTCTACCAAAAAAATCCAGTGCATGTCACATGTGTACACATCTGTGTGCATGTCAGAGCATGCGCATGCATCTTCTTGCATGCAGAAGCCAGGGAACCAGCCTCTGCTCTTTCCATAAACACTGTCTGCTATGTTTTTGAGACAAGGTCTCTGACTTGCCCTGAAATCCCCCAATTAGACTAGGGTGACTGGGTAATTAGCCCCAGGGATCCTTCTGTTTCTGCCTCCCCATTGATGGCTTACAAGTGTCCCATCTCTTTTACGTGGGTGTTGTTGATAGATTCAGGTTCTTATGCCTGGACAGCAAATGCTTTACTGCCAGAACAATTTCCCGGCCTCAGAAACTCTAGTTTTCTTGAAACCACTCCTGCATTTATATTCTTCTTCAGCAGAAATATGCAATAAAATTATTCTATTTGATTTTACACAGAATATGTTCTAAGTACTTTCTGCTATGCAGGGTTCCCTTCCTGGACTCCCAAATCTTTCATGATAATTTTCCTCCCATCGTAATAGAATTCAATAGAAGTTTTGTACAGGTGCACTTACATTTTCTTTATATGTAATCCTCTTCAAGAGGATGTAAAACACAGTTTAAAGACAAAGCTATGTGAAACATGTTAAAAGAAACTTTGGGAATTGAAAATAAGGGTGAGGAAAACATAGTCTCTTCATAAATGAAATCGTTTATCAAACACATGTTGTATAGTCCTTCATAGTCCTCAGCAGTGAGTCAAATATCTGGTTCAGAACACTCTGCAGTCAAAAGATAAACTTGATGAGCCTCAAGCCAATAACTAGGATGATTATCTACCAAACCTTAAACATGAGTTTAACTTTCCCACTGACCCAGAATGTTGGGTTTTCATCCACATCAGAAACATTAAAGTAATGAAGCCTGTGCTCTCATCTGACGCTGTGGATGAAAGGACACGAGAGGCTCATGCTGCAGAGGGCATGGTAGCTGGGCACAGGAGCTGGGCCAAGGACAAGCCGATGCTCTGGCCCAAAGTAGTAGCCATGGCAACAGAAGTGATGGCTGCCCCACTCCTTCCAGCAATGATGCCCATAAGAGGCATTGGCAGGAGCCAATTGTGCTTCTGAGCTAGCTAGACTCTTGCCAGGGGAAGCTTATGTAACTTTTAAGCATAATCACTGGGACAGAAAATTTGCAAACTTCTTTTATGTTATCCTTGAAGATCCAAATCCATACAGTTGTCCAGGCTGGCCAAGTCCAGGTGTGAGTCCCTAGAATAGGCAACCTGTACCATGCCTCAGATTCCCCCTTTTTCTCTCTACTTCTGAGTAACAGTGCTGCCCAGGAGGAAGGAGCCCAAAGGAGGATATGTGCTTTTGGAACCACCATTCACTTCAAACAGGCCTTCACTTCTCAGAGAGATGAAGCCTGTATGCGAATAACAACACCCGCTGGGTCCTGCCTTCAGCCTCGATGCAAAGTGGCTTTTGATTCAGACACTGACTGATGATTCCTCTGAATGAAGGAGACAACAAGAACAAAGGAACAGGGCCACTGGGAAGGCAAGGGACTGGAAGAAGATGGGCTCCACAGTAGGTAACACAAAGGTAAACACAGCAGCCACACACTAAAGAGTTCTGAATGACAGTGAGCTGACTCCACTTGATAACTCGTACAGAAGGTTTTCCACGCTGTTTGTGCAAATGCATGTAAGCTCCTTGGAGGCTTCAGGCCTGGTTTACTAGACTTTTCTATGAAAGGAGGAAGATTCCAATCAATGTCGTAAGGGGGGAGGGGCTGAATGAAGTACAGCAGCAGAACCAACAAATGGGGAAACCTTTTGGGAAAGGAGGTGCCACTGACCAGGAGAGATGGCTGGCTCATTGCTAACCCTGTAGGTAACACTAGAGTCTACTTAAGGGAGCTAGCTCCAAGAGGTGCATCCTCACTTCTGGTTTTATTTTCTATAATTTAAAAAGATTTATAAGTTGGGTATAGAGACATGTCTGTGACCCCAGCCATTGGGAGGCAGAGGCAGGAGGACGGACACACACACACACACACACACACACACACACCATAGTGAGATTGCTGGACCCTATGATTTCTATATTTTCAGTTCTTCAAATAACCTTTCTACTCTTTCCCATAATGACTGTATTAATTTACATCTCTACCAATAACACATGACAGTTGCCCTTTGTTCACATTCTTATCAATGTAAACATTAAGAGATCTATATTTCTGTTCAGAAATAATTCATTTCCGGTTCTGATTGTAAGCAGAAGTCAATTACTTAAGCAGAGCCCGTAGAATAACCTTCAGATAAGCATTCTAAACTTTCCCTTGTGCATCCTTATGTCCCACTGTAAAGGTCAATAACAGATTCCTATCTTCCCAGCTGCCCTTGCTGCTGGGATGGTCATGTGACTTGGACCTGACTTCAGCCAAAGTTCAGTGAGGATATGAAATGAGAACTGAAGGCATCTTACGGCCTTGAGGTGACATGTCTTAAGATGGTAGACATGAAACATAGAAAGAAAGAAACATCCTGTCCTAGGAGTTGGGAAGACGGCTTGTCATGCAAGCATGAGGACCTGAGTTCAATCCTCCAGAACACATTTTTTCTTTAAAGCTGATATGATGGCATACTCTTGTAATCCCAATGCTGTGAGGCAGAGCCAGTGACTCTGGGGGCTTGATGGCCAGCCTAGCCTAATCACCAAGTCCAAGGTGGATGTGAGACCCTGTCTCAAAAAATCAAAGTGACATTAAAGCTGACCTCTGGCCTCCAAATACACATGCATACACACAGACACACACAAACACACAGAGAGACACTAACACACACAGACACACAAAGACACAGACACACACAGACATACACACACGGAGACATACATAGATATGCATACAGAGACATATACAGAAGCATATACGGAGACACAGAAACATAGGCACAGATACACCCAAACACACACACAGATACACAGACACATACAAACACACACATAGAGACACCCACAAACACACAGAGACACATAAACAGATACATAGACACACACACATAGACACATACACAGACACATACACACACAGGCACACACAGACACATACACACAGACATAGACATACACAGACACATACAGACACACACAGAGACACTAACACACACAGACACACAAACACACAGACACACACATACAAACACAGAGAAACACACAGATGCACACAGACATATGCACACACACACAAACACACATACATACAAACACAGAGAAACACACAGATGCACACAGACATATGCACACAGACACACAAACACACAGACACACACAAACACACAGACACACACACATACAAACACAGATGCATCGACACACAGATACATAGATACACAGAAACACACACATAGACACACAGAAACAGACACATACACACACAGACACACACAAGCAGACAAACACACACTCAGATGCACAGACACACAGACACACACACATAGATATGCACACACAGAAATAGACACATACACACACACACAAGCACACAGAGACACAAAAAGATACACATAGAAACACACACATAGACACACAGAAACAGATACATACACACACAGACACACTCACAGGCACACACACAGACACAAACGCACATATACACATAGACACATACACAGTCATACACAGAGACACATACAGAGACACAAACACATACACAGACACATAAACATACAAACACACAGAGAGACATAAATATGCACACAGATAAACACATAAACAGATACATACATACAGATACACTCACAGGCACACATAGAGAGACATACAAAGAGACACATACATAGACAAACACACAATACAGTCACACTCACGAACACACATCACACAGCGACATATACACAGACAAACGCATACAGATACAGACACATATAGAGACACACAAGCACACAGAGAGACATATACACACACAAATATACACAGACACAGAAACATACACATATAGACACACAGACTCACAAAAACACAGAGAGACATACACACAGACACATACACAGACACACCACACACAGACACAAACACATATACACACACAGACACAGAGACACACATATACACACAGACACACACAGGCACACAGACACACAAAGACACACAAACACATAGATACACACAGATACACACTCAGACACACATTCAAACACACAGACAAAAACATATCACACACACAGGAACACACACACACATACACACACTTTCCCAGAGATCTTGGCTCTTTTATGGAAGTTTTGAGTTGAGGCAGCACTTTGGAATTGGTTCTATTCATATCTCTTGTTACACATGATAATTAAATGGTTCTATTGCTTAAGTGTATACTATTTGGGCTCTCTGTCATTTAAATCTGTTTATAAACTGGGCATAGTGGTTCGTGCCTATAATCCCGGCACTTGGAAAGCTGAGGCTGGAGAATCATGATGTGAAGGGCGGCCTGCACTAGTCTATAGAGTGAAACTTTAGACAACCAAAACTAAACATATCCTTATAAATTTGACCTTCTTGGCAAAAACATGTAAAAGGTGAAGTGTGGAGATGCCTGCGACAGGGAGTGTAGAGACTGGGACCATATTTTTTTTTTCACAGGAAAGAAAGAAATCATATATATTCCTGAATAAGAAAACAAATTGCCCTTGAGTGACGCCTGGGACAAGCGAACCTAGCCCTCGACACTTTGATTTCAAACTGTCCTCTGCCTCTCCGTTTGTATCGCAGGAGATCCAGCCCAGTGCAGAAAGACTTACATGGTCACAGGCCAGTGTCACACTACGTTCTTCTGGAACTCCGAATGAGCCTTGGCGAGTGTCCATTTACTTATCTACCCAGAGGGCTTAACAACACCTTATGCCACTTGGTTTTATGAGGGTCTATTTTTGTGGAACATTAGAGCTTAGCTTGGTACCCGGAGGTGTCCTAAAAAGATGTTTACTGAATGACGTGCCATGCCAGTCTGCCACTTCAGGGTGGTTCGTACAATATCATGAGCCTGAGGGTTGAGTTTCTGTCTCTCCACAGAGCATAAGGGGAACAGAGTTTCTTCAGTGCTGTCTTCTTGGTGGTAACGTGTTTACGTCCTGAGATTTAGGTGGAAAATTTAGCTTTTGTTTTCCATGTGTTTCCCACTGATCAGGCTATGACAGGGTGTCTGTTTTGATCAGCAAGGCTTCTGGTGAGTTCTCTCTAATCTTGACTTTCTGTGATGTAGGCTGGGAAGACATCTGTTAGTGGTAACCTATCTCTGCTGTGTGAGGTGTGTTGGATCTGTTCATCATGCTTGTGCCCAAAGCAGGCTGCCCCCTGTGAACTCCCCAGCTGCCCAGTTAGTCATCTGCCAAGGGACAGGTGGTGCTTTGGAGACATCGTAGTGTAAAATATCACACCTGGGCCTTTAAAAGCTTCCCTGTGCTGCATGAACCAGGAAGTGATTTACTGCCTGTAGCCTTGCCTCTGGAAGACCATACACTTTCCCATTTTCTTATCAGATTAGTGGCTTTTCCCTTGCTGTGAGCAAATACCTGGCAATAGCAATTTAAGGAAGGGTTTGTTCTGACTCACAGCTGAGAATTCAGGCCTTGTGACAGGAGGGTCATGGAAGGGTAAATAGCTCAGATGTCAGGAAGCACAGAGGTACGGATGGTCCTGCTCAGCACACACTCTGTTATTCTGTCCAGGACTCCATGAATCACAAAATGGAGCTGCTCACATTCAGGGTGGGTCTTTCCTATTTACTTAAGCCTGCCTGAAACCGGTTTTATAGCCACACCCAGAGGTATGTTTCCATGATGATTCTAAATCTAGTTAAATTAACGGTGCTTAGCCGTGACACTCATCCTTGGCTCTATTTCAGAGCATCCATTCAGGGCCATACCGGTGTTTGGCCTCTCCTTATTGACCTCCTTGTACTGTTGCTTGCTGTTGATGCTGGCCTGACCTAACGTCTCCCTGGGCGTGTGAGGAAGCCTTGTTTTAGGTTCCTCCCTGAAGAGAATTATTTTGCACTATGGTCCATCACCCAGGAGCTAGAAGTCACCAAACATCAAACCACAAAACCCAAGACCCTCTGGCCTCACTGAGCTCTACACACATGGCCACCCAAGAACAGCCACTTGTGCCACTGTCTGGGTGAGGCTGGAGCTGCCCAGCCTTCAACCCAGCTCAGCCACAGTTCTGTTGGTTTTGCATCTGTATAAAATATTATTACCTTTAAATATGATCTCATGTCTCTTTTGTATTGCGTATGATGTGGTGTGATGTGTGTCCATGTGGAGGCCACTCAATCCCAAATGCTTTCTCAACTGCCTTATGTTCTGAGACAGGCTCTCCCACTGAACACGGATCTCACTGTTTTGGCTAGCCTAGCTAGCCAGTATGCCCTGGGGAGCCTTCTGCCTCTGCCTTCCAGGCACTGAGATGATAGGTGTGTGTGGCCATGCCCTACTTTATTCTGTGGGTGCTAGAGATCTGGACTCAGGTCTTGATACTTGTGTGGCAAGCACTGTAAGGAGTGAGCCATCCCCCAGCCCCATTCCTTGTGTGTGTGTGTGTTTTAACACAAAAATGAAAAATACCAACAAATAAAAAGAGACTCTGAAAGTTAGGTGGGGTTTCGAAGGAGCTGGTAAGGTTCCAGAGGTTAAACAACCTTCAAAAAGCTCAAATCAGTCCAACATTGAGGATAGTAACACATGCAGGTATACCCCATGCTTTCTGCCCCACCCTCCAACATGGCCCCTACAACAATCAGTTGGGCTGTTTCCATGGCTCCCATGCACAGCGCCATCCAACATACATCCAGATGGTGGCCTTGAGGGGTGGCCATGCCTCATTGCCCGTGCCGTGTGCTGTTCTGAGTATCACATGTGAAGCAGGGTCTGCAGAGCCACGGTGATGGATTGGGCAGTTACTTTCTTTCTGAACAGCCACTCAGCCTTGCCATCTGGTGAATCTCATAGCCAGGTGGTGAACTTGAATAACCTCATTTCCATGTAGGTAGAAGAGACCCCAGTTGGTTCTGACCTGCCATCTGTGGCCTCCTTCTCTCAGACAGAGGTATCCTGAAACTCAGAGTTGGGTTATTTCTTAATTGAGTCATTATTTGACATGAGAAACACCACTGCCTTCTGTCTGGGGAGCTCTGACGGTGGTCTCCAATGTGGAGTGCACTCAGGTCAGGGTCCTGAGGGTAGATTAGGAAAGGACTTACACGGGGCTGTCATACACGTGTGGCTGTCGCGTGCAATGGAAGCCCAGATTCCATGAGCCTCTGTCCTAGGAGTGCTTCCTTCATCTTTGGCTTAGAATACATGTGACAGTCCCGTTGATTCCCAAGGGTTCAGTATGCTAGCAGCCACAGCTCAGAGAGAAGAAAGCAGAGTATAGCCGCAGAGGCTTTGACAAGTGAGACATGGCTGAAGACCTGGACACCATTCAGAGCAGATCAGCATGTGGGAAGGAAATGCCAGCAAACTGGGATCATTTGATAAGGGACAAAGAATGCTATAGTCTTGCTCTTCTTCAACCATGCTTCTGTACCATCTGCAGTGCTCAGTAGGAGAGAGCATCTGAGAAGGAGCGAATACCAGGTATTGCATCCCTGGCCCTCTCCAAATGCTTCAAGTCATAGGGAGACAAACACTTGGATCTTTGGGAGAAATCACATACATATTCCCAAGTAGTGTGAAATAAAATAAAAAATATTACATAGGATTGTTTTAAGGGCGGCTGGGAAAATGTCTCAGTCTATAAAGTGCTTGCTGCCAAAGTTGGAGGACCTGAGTTCAAATCCCCAGCATCTACATAAAAAGACAGACATGGTGGCAAACATCTGTAAACCAAGTTCTGGGGAGGTGCAGACAGGAGGACCTGGGGGCTCACTGGACAGGGCAGTCTAGGTGACTGAGCAAACTCCAGGTTCAGTGAGAGATCCTGTCTCAAAAACTGAGGGGGAGAGTAAATGGAGAAGACATCTGATGTTGACCTTTGGCCTCCACATGCATGTGTACGTGTTCATGTGTGTGTGCGTGCATGTATATACCATACATAACCCAGTAAGTCTTTTAAATGCATGCTTAAAAATTTAATGTTTATGTGTGTGTGTTATATATGCCTCTGTGTGTGCCTGTGTATATGTATGTGTCTGTGTGTGAGTATATGTGTGTGTCTGTGATGTATGTGCCTGTGTGTGTGTGTCTGTGATGTATGTGCCTGTGTGTGTGTGTGTGTGTGACTTGAGTGCACATGCTCATGGAGGGCAGAAGAGGGTGTAGGCTTCCCTGGAGCTGGAGTTACAGGTGGTTGTGAACTGCTCAACATGGGTGCTGGGAGCTGATCCAAGTTCTCTGAGAAAGCAGCAAGTATTCCTAACCATTGAGCCATCTCTCTAGCCCCTACAAGATGTTTAAGGATATTTCAATCATTGTCATTAAGTAAGGTAGACTCATTGAAAAAAATTGTTTTAGAAGAACATGTAAGCAAAAAAAAAAAAAAAAGAAAAGAAAAGAAAAAGAAAAAAAGAAAAAATATTTGGTTGACTATCTTGCTGGATGTGTGTGTGTGTGTGTGTGTGTGTGTGTGTGTGTGTGTGTGTGTTTATAACCACTTACCTGTTATCTGCCCTCTTACCTATCTGTACTCAGTTGGGCCTATGCTTAAGAAGGCAGATTCCTACCACTTTCTAATGTGTATTTATTCTCACTAAACTTTACTATTCATCACAAAATAGTATCATTTTAGTGGCTGCACTGCATCCCAAGATACAGACAGACATCCAAAGGCTTATGGTGGTTGGGTGTATTTAGTTTGAGTATATGTCACATATTAATATCTGCAAACATTTTAAAAGATGATCATCATAAGCCAGTCTACCCCCCACTCTAACATCACAGACCATTGCACTGCTGTAGCAACAGGACAGACAGTTGCAACACTGGCCTTTTATGAGACATGTTGGTCACTTCCCATCTGATGAGGGCATTCAGAGTGTGTCACGCCCCCCCCCCCCCCAATAGTCCATGTTTCTTTGTTTGCCCAAGGGTAAAGTGCTGCCTGTGCCCTGGGCAGCTCGCAATCCAACCCTACCTACTCTTGGGGGTTGGAGGTGAGGTGAGAAACACCACAGCAGGCTCATCTGAGCACTGCTGCAAGTTCTTTTAATACCCTCCACCCACAACCCTATTGGTCCCAAGAAAGCATCACTTCTAAACAGCAGTTCCTGATTGGCTGGCATCGCTTGCACTAGCAATCCTTGCTCTCTCAGGCAGTCCTCAGTTAGGTCCTCTTGCAGGAATGCTGGTGTCTCAGGCAGTCCTCAATTAGGTCCTCCTGCAGGAGATGCTTTTGCAGCTGCACTGCCCCCAGAGTTTACAGAGCAGGCCCTGCCATTCCTGCTACAGTAAAGCATCACCAACTCTCCCCACAGCCATGAACAGTAGTAAACCCTTGTACACATAAAATAAAAATACAATCCTTTTAGAAATGTCATATAAGTTTCTGCATATAAAGACCTCTTTGTCTATTTTTCTCTTCCTTCTTATGGAATTAAAATTACTAATAACATTTGCAGCCTTTCCTCCTGTTTGATTGTATAGTACCTTGAATTCTTCTCTTTCCCCAGGCTTCACATAGGAGTAAAGTTATGTTGTGTCAAAAGCCAAACACTGGCATTTTACAGTAAAGTGTCATTTGTTTGTTTGTTTGTTTGTTTTTCGAGACAGGGTTTCTCTGTGTAGTGCTGGCTGTCCTGGAACTCACTCTGTAGACCAGGCTGGCCTCGAACTCAGGAATCCGCCTGCTTCTGCTTCCCAAGTGCTGAGACTAATGGCATGCACCACCACTGCCCAGCTAAAGTGTCACTTCTTGAAATATGTGCCCACATGTTCTAGATGGAGACCCACACTGAGAAGTGGGGGTTCAGAGTATGACTTAGGGTCACCTGGAGGTCTCCTGAAGCTCAGCTCGCCCAGTCCTTCACTAGAGTGGCTTAGTAAGTCTGGGCAGGTCCTAGGACTTTGCATCTAGTAAGTTCCAGCTGACATGCTTAGGCTATGGTCCTGAGGGACACAATTTGAGAATTATTGCTTAGTGTAACCAGGCAAAGTAGCTTTGCCCTCAGAGTCTCACCTTGCCCTCATGTGACCTCAGCACATCTGTTCAGCAGTTTATTTAGCTATAAATTAAAGATAGGAATATCACTTAAGAAGCCAGAGAGATGATTCAGCAGTTAAGAATGCTCGTTGCTCGTCCAGGAGACCTGAGTGTGTTTCCCAGAGTATTTATCAGCTTACAGCCTCCTGTAATTCCAGCTTCAGGGATTCTGGCACCCTCTACTGACCTCCATGGCATAACACTCATGTGTGTGCACTTACACACACACACACACACACACACACACACACACGCACGCACGCACGCACGCACGCACTCGCGTGTTAAATCACATCACAATTAAAAACAAAATAAAGTCTTTATATAAAAAAAATGCCACTACCACTTAAGTTAAAGGACTTTTGTGAGCTCTGCACTGTAAACCAGACAGGCATAGCTGCTGTTCCTTTTGGCCAGGTAGAGAGCTGAAACATGCCCATCTGCTGCTCTTCAGAAAACCTTTGGTGTTTGGGGAGGGAGTTCTTTCCAGGCATATCAGAAAAGCTCTTTCCTCAGACATGCTGTCCCCTTTAAGGCAGAAAGTCGCCCACCCCGCTCCCCCACCCCGTTCCCCCCACCCCATGCTGCTATTCGTTAAGCAAGGGGATGCTGGGCACAGCCTGCCTTTAACCTGGGTGCTCAGGAAATCCTTATAAATAACAAATGCGGACAGGCCTAATGAGAGCAGCATTCTCTCAGGCTGCAGCAGGGAGGCTTGGCTCCTCCAGCTTCCCAGGAGGGTGGAAACTCAAAGCCAGTTCTGGCTAGTGTGGATCAGAGTTCCCAGCACCCAGGCACCCTGTCTTAGAATGCTTTAATCAAATGTAAGGCCGCAGTGAAAGCTGGGTAAGGGTGTGGGGTGTGTGTGCAGAGCTGCGGAGGGAAGGGTGGTGGAACAAGCAGGCTTCTGCAGCCAAGATTTTCTCCCCTGCATGTGGAGACTGGGGAGGGAACTGAGTGGGCAGGCTAGCATTTCAGGCAGAGGGAAAGCTCAGAGATAAGGGTGTTGTCTAGTACGGTAACATGGGCACTACCAGGTAGGGTTGGTGGGGCTGAAACACAGGGGAGTAGGGAAGGCAGGGTTCTGGGAGGGAAAGGTCACATAAGGTGTATTGCAGGCCCGGGGAAAACAGACCTGTCAGTTTGCGTTGCAAACACAAGGACCTGAGTTTGATCTTCACAGTCCACATTAAAAAAAAAAAAAAAAAAAAAAAAAGCTGGGTGTGATGGCATGTGCCTCTGTGCCATCTCTAGGGGAAGGGTCGATACAGGTGGGTATCTGGGGCTCACTGGACAACCTGACTAGTCTCATCAACAAGTTCCAGGCCAAGGGAAGACCCTGGCTCAATAACCAATGTGGGCAGCATCTGAGGAATGACAATGGAGGTTGCCCCTCACCTTCCCCCCACTGCACCCACATTCACACACACACACACACACACACACACACACACACACACACACACACACACGCATCCCTGTTGTGGCATGGTGGAGGTGCAGCTGAGGGAAAAGCAAAAAAGTAAGGATGCTTTTGATTGAACAAAGATGAAAACCAATGTGCCTTGAATTGAAGTATTTAAGCTTTGTCACAGGACCCAAGGTCAGGAGCCAGCAGTCCTGTAGGTGGAGGCCATCTCAGGGAGCAAGATGACATCAGGGTTCATTCTGTTCTTACTGACTTACTGACTCTCCATTTGAGCTTCCTTTGTTTTAATGAGCTATGTGGATGAAGAAAAATATCTTTATTTTGTAGCACATGCCCAACATGTTTGGGATTTTGCCCCCTGGAAAGAAATTACCTTAGTCTTAAAGTTTTGGGGGAGGAGACTCTGATCAGCCCCTGTATGTCATGCTCCAATCAAATCTTTCCATGGTTGAGAAGCTGTTTGACATGGCTTCAGGATATAAGACGTGGATCACAGAGGGAGGTGAAGGGATTTCATTCTGAAACAGACACTTCAAATCTATATACAGGGAGGGTATAAGTCCTGTGTGGTTTTTTTTTGTTTGTCTCTTTTGTTTTCTTTTGTTTGTTTTGTTTTTGAGACAGGGTTTCTCTGTTTTGCACTGGCTGTCCTGGAACCCACTCTGTAGACCAGACTAGTCTTGAACTCAGAGGACCACCCGATGTCCAAGTGCGGGATCAAAGGCATGCACCACCACAGCCAGCTATGTCTATTTGTTCTCAGGCATCAATGGAGCCAGACCCAACTTGAAGTCTGTGCGAAGTCTGTGGCAGTGGTTGTAAGGGTTTGACTCCTGGAACATAAGCTTTGACAATTTTGGAAACAATATTGAGTTCTGGAAGATGACACCATCTATAAATAACAACGATATCAACCTGGCTAACAGCCATGGGGAAGCTGAGAAAATAGATGGCAAGTTAGCCAACAGCTCTCCCATAGGCTGTGAAGAAATGGTCCCTTAAACGTGTAGTTTAAAAACATCAGAAAGAGAGCTAATTAGTGGAAATCAAAATACATGTCAACTCCTCCCATCCGTGATGTAACTGCTTTCTTTGTGTCTTCTTTCTTCCAGATTTTCCCAGTGCTTTTTTACAAGGCTTTTGAGAATAAACAACATTTTGTGTTTCATATTATATAATGAGTAACTTTTCTATCTTAAACATCTTCATCAGCACTCTGTGCTTTGGATTAAATCTGCTGTACCCTCCTTAGCTCGTACTTAAGATCTGATTTTAAATTTGAGACTCTGGTGTGAGTCATAGAAAATGAGTGAGACCGAGCAAAATTAGCTTCAAGTTTTGTTTCTTTTTGCTTATGTGTGTATGTGCATGTGAATGCAGTGTTGAGGCCAGTGTAAAAGTAGTTTGGGTTTTTTTTTTTTTTATTGCTCCCTTTACCTCCCAAACAAACAACACAGAGATCTTGTTTTTATCAGCAGCTTGTTTCTGTAGCTAAGCAGATATTCATCTATTTTCTAACCTGCAATGACAACCTATTTCCAAGTCACATGACCTAGTACTTGTCATCTCAGTCTTGCCCTGGCTGCTCCTGCTCCATCAGTGTCCTCATGGTGACTCCGCTGGCGACCTACTCACAGTGAATGCACATGATGGTTATCCCGAGCGCACTCCCCTGCCCCACACACAGAAGTTCCACCTTACCCTCTCCTGCCCCACTATAGGCTGGTCATCTCATTATTGACCAATCAGAGGTGATGAAAAACAATTTTTAACTCAACACTGAGACAGGAAATACTTGACAATGCCAGCATCCTGACTGCAACCAGATCTCCAGGCACAGTAAGCAGTATCTGAATACACAGAGCACAAAAACCATCTCCCAACAGTCCAGAAGGTGGTGTTGGACTCCAAAAGCTGTGGTTATACTTACTTATGGTTATGTGTTTTGCTCCATGTGGGTGGTGGGAACTGAACTTGGGGTCCTCTGGAAGAGCAGGAAGGACCCTAAACTACTGAATCATCATCTCTCCATCCCCTCAGAGGAACCAGAATAGAAAATGTCTCCTCCAAGTCACAAAGCTGGACACCTAAGATGTAAGGCTAGCTGCCATTGGTTTCATTTGTTCAAACATGTGTTAGCAGTTACCCGCTTGTTGTCAGATAGCGACTAAATTTCACAGAACAACAGACACATCACAAGACTGCATGAACGTTTGTCAGATAGGAGCCATCTCTTATTTTTTTATTAACAGAGGGACTTTTCTTTCCATTTCAGCTCACCATCATGAAAATAAAGGCGGTGAAGTGGAAATGAATTATGGCAATTTTAAATCAGACCAATTTTGTGATTGGTAGGTAAGCCAGCATGGAGGCATTTGCATTTCCTGGGCTTGGCTGGCTCTCTCGGTGCCCTTTGCAAGCTGCACAGGGATCTGAGCTTTAAGTCTGGTTATAAGCTTATGCAAGCCCTTAGTCACCCTCTAGATGAAAAGCACCCCAGGCTCAAGCCTGCACATTCTGTGCTTCACTATGGATTTCTCTGGAGTAATTCACCTAGCCTGTGGTTATTTATTTATTTATTTATTTAGGGAAAAGTGATTGAGCAGATTTATTTCAAAGCACATTTACATTTGAAAACAGGGGCTTATCAGCTAAAAAGAGCTATTCTTGAAAGGCACACATGCAGAGCAAATTTAGAACAAGCACACCATTTAGGCATGATAGCCATGAATGGCCCTGGACCTTACTGCACTGGGGGTATATCACACAGGTACAGATTGACTCTTGACCGCATAGTTTTTCACCCTGGAACACAGGAAAGGAGTTCTGTCATTCCTGTGTTTCCACAGAACATTCTGAAATACTCTAGGCTGGGGTCAGCAGGGTTATAAATATACTTGACCAAAAGTAAACCCATGGAGAAGCTTGAGCTTTCAGTTTGGTAGGAGGTTGGGATCTGGGTTCAAGATGTGGATTGGTCTCCTGCTTCTACCAGTTGCTGATATTTAAACTCAATTGGGTCTTATCTTCCTTGCCTAAAAAATTATAGAAAGTTATCATTATTCTTGAACTTAAAGAATTGTCAGGTATATTGATCACATTCAGTAAAGAATTGTCAGGTATATTGATCACATTCACTTATGCCAGTCTGCATGCAGATCACCTGGGTTTAAGTTCTCATACAGGTTGTAACATAATAGGTCTTAGGTGTTGTCGTGTGTGTGTGTGTGTGTGTGTGTGTGTGTGTGTGTGTGCATGTGTGCATGTGCGTGCCCTATGTCTACCAAGCTAGATGGCCCTCAAGCTTCTGGAGCGTCTTTTAGTTCTGCCTTCCATCTCATCACTGGGATTCTAGACATGGGCCATTGAACACAGCTTTGTGTGAGTTGGGAATCTGAACTCTTCATGCTTTCTCAATCCTTTGTTCTGTAGCCCTTCGGATATTGATGACTGCCATGAGAGCCCCCCCACCTTTTTTTTCTCTGGCTCCAATCTGCCTAGTCTTTTTCAGTAAAAGCCCTTGCCCACTGATGAGACAAGGAAATAACTTTGGTTGATGCTCTGGTTTGGATAAATGTTCCCCCAAAAGGGCCATGTATGGGAAGCTCATGGCAGTATTAGGAGGGAATGTTTGTTCTGGCTCATGGCTGCATGGACTATAGGTCCATGGTCAACTGGATCTATAATTTCTAGATCTGTGGTGAAGCAGAACATCATGGGACACAGAGCTGTCCAATTCATAGTAGTGAGAGAAACAAAGGGAGAGAGAGAGAGAGAGACGGAGACAGACAGAGACACAGAGAGAAACACAGGGAAAGACAGAGAGACACAGGGAGACACAGAGAGACAGACAGAGAGATACACAGAGAGCAAATATTCAGTGACCCATTTCCTCCAAGCAGACCTTCCCGGGGAAGTTTCCATTGCTTCTCAATAATGTCACAAAATTACAATCCTGTAATTGGATTAAACCATTGATAGGAGCAAAGCCATCACAGTCCAGTTGTGTCTTTATGATCCACTCCACCAGCTTAGAACTAAGCCTTCCATTTATGATCCTTTTGGGGGAGCCTTTCACATTCAAGCTTCAACCACAGTTCTACATGGTGAGGGTGTTCTGTGAGTTGTCAATATTGATCAGCTTCCATCCACTTATGCCACCAGTACCTACCCCAAGACAGTTGTGACAATATGACCATTCCAGGTGCTGTCGAATGTCTTCTAGGGGACAGTTACCCTAGTGGAGAAACACTGCTCTAGGTATGTGGAAGGTCCCGGCTTCTGAGGCATGGCTGCTCCCAGGGATCACTGTCTACTTGGGAGTCATGACCTAGTTGTAAACAATTTGATTCTAACCTGGGAAGCATACACATTCAGCAGTCTAATTTTTCTGTTTCATTTTTCTTTTTGTCTGGCTGGAGATTGAGCCAAAGAGAAATGGAAGGCAACTTTATTAGAAAAAGAGGTAGATCTCCCACTGGAGGGGGTGTATGATAGGAAAGAGAAAGTACAGCCTCTCTGTTTTTTGTCCCAGATAAGTGCAATTCATGAGAAATTATTTCTTTTTAAGTATGGGAAGGTTCACTAAGGGAGAAAAATCAGCCATGTGTCTCAGCTCTCTCTATAGACTCACTCTGGCTAGCAACAAATCTTCTGTCCAATTCTGCTTCCAAATCCCACTTGAGTCCTGGAGAGTGTTGGTGAATTAAATGGTTCTCCAAACAAATTCATAATCTGTTGTTGCCCTGGACATACTTAATAGCAGATCCTAGGAGTGGGAGAATCAGAGACACAGTTGTTTTGTCTTCTCCCAGTTTTATTACTGAGATGATTCACGCATCGAGAGTCACAGGCAACCAATCACAGGCGATTGATCACAGGCAGCAGATGCCTCTGGAGGCAGGTGCTTCTGAAGATCTTCCTCTTAGTTCTTCAACATTGGTGTCCAATGAAAGTTGACAGTTCTTCATTGAAGGATTTGTTCGATTCTTTAAGAAGTTTGCATTCCTGAAAACATTCTAAAGTCTGCGGGGAGTACAGGGGCTACTTTGTATGCTGGCTTCAGCAAGCTGTTCGTGGATGGATGGATAATGCAATAAAAACTAGTCCTGGACACAGGTGACAGTCAGTAGTAGTTCAGTGTGTACTGAATCTGAGACTCAATATTAGCTTAGTTGCAACAAGAGGCAAGACATAGTCAATTCGGTGTGTGTGGGGAGAACTGGGTTGGGGGTGTACCATTGTCACCACCTAGAACTGGCTGCTGTAGCTGGCCTGTGATCTCAAGGCCAAATTAAAAATCAGTCCCAGCCCTTCAGTTCCTAGTGTCCACCGCTGTTTGTGTAGTAAAGCAGGCATAAATTGAAAGAATGTACTTCAGTTCTAATGAGTTCAAGTAATGTTGGATCAGAAGTGAGCAGAGGGTGTTGGAATCCAAAACCTTATTTTATAGGTGAAGAACTGAAGATCAAGTGGAGGTATAATAATAATGATAACAACAACAACAACAATAATAATCCCATGTGAAATGTTCACTTTCTGCCAGATGCTTGGCTAATGTGCTTTCAGCATTGTCTGCTTTTCCTCCTGTGTGCCAGACACTCTTATTATACCATCCCCAGAGATAAAGAAATGATGGACCCAAAAATCCACTGCTTGTAGTAAGTCATGCTGAAAGGTGGGAGTTGCTAGTATTGTCTGTACTGCTGGATGATCTCATCTGCAAACTCACTCTTCTCATTGTACAAGGGCACCAAGCACCCCTAACTGAACCAGGTCTGGAGAAGCAGTTTGCTGAGTTCCAAAGACAGCATCCCAGAAAGGTGGTGAGTGCAGGAGAGGGGAGTGTGGGATAGCTGTAGTATATCCCCAAGGCAATGTGTGAAGAAGGTTTGGGACAGCCATGGTGTCCTATATGAAGAGGGTAAAGAAAAGGCTGGCCAGGCTGGTCATCAGTGGCACATCTATGAGATTAACTCTTTTTGAAGATTTGTTTTATTTTTAGTTATGTGTGTGTGTAAATACACACATATTTATATATATCCAGATTAATGCACATATATTCTAATTTATATATTTTTTACTTGTGGATATTAACAGAATATTATATATACATAGGTACATATATACATACTAATCAATATTTACACTCATGTAATTTATACATTTTTGTCATGCATACAACTATACATTATAATGTCATTGTGATATTTTCATATATGCTTATAAAGTACTGTCATCATATTCATTCCCTATTGCTCTCTCTTATTTCCCCTTTTCTCCCCTGACTCTGGTCTTCTTCCTTCTGGTCCCTCTTCTTTGATATCTTTCCTTCCTCAGGATTCTACAAATAAGAGAAAACACTTGACATGTATAGGAGGAGCTAATGTGGGAGGTGTAAGGAAAGAAAGAAGAGGAGGAAGGGAGGAGGAAGCGAAGGAAGAGGAGGAGCTAAGGGTGAGATGGAGAATGAGAGAGGGGAACATGGAGGCTGATGTCCGCTTGTCTGTAGCAGTCAAAGATAGTTGGTATATCTAGGTTGGGTACTGGGTTACACTTCTGATTGTAAGGGCATCTTGTTATTGATCATTACTAAATATATAAGCCTTTGTATAATATAAAAAAATACAACTTCTATTCTCAGGTGAATAGTCTTAAATTTCCAGTGAATTCATGCTCGCAATTGGTGCGCCACTTTGTTGTAGTAATTATTTAAAACACAGTTGCTGGCAATGCCGACTATCTAAGCTGCAGTGGCTCTGCCTAGCTCAGCCACCATGTTGTGTGGCCAGAGGCCATGTGCACACCACAGCTAGAAACGGCCAGCCAGAAACACCAGCCCTGAGATGCCAGTGTGAGAGATTGCTCTGCCAATCTTCCACGCTGTCTCTGCAAGACTGGGCATTTCCCAGACCATCTCGCCAACCACGTGGGCTCGGTACAAATGAGACTCTAATGCTTAGATTATCCAAAGGCTTATATATTTAGTAATGATCAATAACAAGATGCCCTTACAATCAGAGGTGTAACCCAATAACCAACCTAGATATACCAACTACCTTTGACTGTTACAGACAAGCAAACATCAGCCTCCATGTTCCCCTCATTCTCCATCCTTAGCTCCTCCTCTTCCTTCTCCTCCTCCTCCCTTACTCCTCCTCTTCCTTTCCTTACTCCTCCCACCTTAGCTCCTCCTACAGACCCGTTGTTTCTCAAGACTAGCTTATTTCTCTTAACACAGTGACATCCATTTATCTTCAGACAACATGATTTTGTTCTTCTTTCAGGTTGAATAATATTCATACCAATTTTATTGTTCATTCATCCACCATGGGCATCTAGGCTGCAGGTGCCATTATAATCACAGGTGTGCAGATATCGCTTTTACGTGCTTTGATTGTTTTTTTAAGTAATTAAAAAAAGCCATTTTAGACTCTGGCCTGAGTGTGTAACTCTGAGAAAGAGTAGCTGCTGAGACTGATATTGTAAAATGCTGGAGCATTCAGTTCCCTGGGGGCCACAGACCTGGCTCTTCTGGGTGTAAGGAGTGTCAGAGTGGGGTGCCTCTTCAACAACATCTTTAACCTTCCCAGTGCTCAGGTGGCCGTCATTCCTGCAGAAAACGTGTTTTATTTATTTAAGCAAGTCTCAGGATTCAGCATTAAGCATCACAAAACAAACAAACAAAAAAACCAAAAAATAAAACAAACAAACAAACAAAAAAACAAAAACCCAAGAATGAAAGCCTTATTTGAATTTTGAAGGATAGATGTACTCAGAGGAACAACGTTAAGATATTTGAAGATTTGTTTATGTGGCACGTGCTAATGCTGGAGCCCACGACAATAATAGTGAAATGTAGATCTAAAAGTATAATGTTCATATTTTGTGTTCTGTTGTCTTAGGTTTACAAGCAAAACAAACCCTTTAAAATCTAACAAGCCTGTCGTTCATGAAGGGTACAAGCAATAAATTTGTTGAAAACAGAGTAGTTCCTTTGGAGTCTAAGAGAGAAGGGAAGGGAGCAAGCTGGGACTGGGAAATATCTAGATTTATGGTATATTAGGTTTTCTTTTTATTTACGGTGCCTTCCTGGGCCAGATGCTGAGTTCAATTATACCTGACCAGTATTTACCAGACTTGAGTAGGCAGCGTCCTGGCACCCAGTAGTGCGGTCTTTGCTCTTGCCAGATATCTTTGTCTTCTCCCTGAGTCTGAGGCAGGCTTTACTCTTTCTTTTATTCTAGGAGTCAACTGAAGAACCATCAGCTTTGGAAGCCCTTTATTAAGTATACTCTTACATCTTTACCAGCTGCAGGGCTGTGCCTGGTGAGATTGCGGCCAGCCTTGAGAAAGGAGCCTGGGAAATCTGAGCTACAAATATTTCCATGCTATCATCGTCTCCTAGCTTCATGAAGCAAGTTGTCAACTCTGTGACGCTATCGCTTCCTTCCTTTCCCCTCACTTCATCCAAGCCACCATGATCATTATGGTGCCATTAATTCATCTCCCTGCCTTTAGAGTTAGACCCAATCCATTAGATAATGGCTACCCAAGATTCTGCCAAAGTCTTGCTCTGCCACCAGAGTCTTGCTACCAAAAATTCCCACTGGCTTTCGTTAGCCTAGAGACTCTGTTGACACAAAACCACAGCACTCACGTCAAAGGAGAAAAAAGATTGTTTGTGCTGAAGCAGATATGAGTGATCATGGACCAGAAACACAGTTTTAGGTTACCCCAAATTCCATCCAAGTGGTGACAATTTGGTGAAGGTTTATAATCTCAGAACAAAGAAAGTCTTAAATCAAGGCATGATGCAAATAGATTGGCGGATTCCGCCAATCTATTTGAATTGGGTAGGCAGGTTAAAGCAATGTGGGAGATCTCTGCTATAGGTCTTATATGCTGTACAATGACAGTCTTAGTCTTTTGGTTGGTGTGAACTAAAGACAACTTAATACATTTTGAAGGATTTTTTTTCTGGGGATTGGAGAAAAGGCTCAGTGGTTTAAGCACTTGCTGGTGTTTCCCCCCCCCCCCCCAGAGGACCTAGGGTTCATTTTCAGGACTCACCCAGACCTCACAGCTCAGAATAGACTGAACTTGAGTTACAGGGTCTCTGACACCCTCTTCTGACCCTATGAGCACTTACATACACACGGTGTATGTAAGTGCCCTGTGCCTTTGCTCAGCTTTAGAGGAAGAAGCTGAAGTGGGCATAGATGTCAGATGAATGCAGGTCAAAAAATTGATGCTCTCTAACCTTTTAACTCTCTAACTATGCTGGATGCTGAAGCTGATGGCTTCTGAAAGTCTAAACACTTTCTTGCTTATTCTCTAGCTGAAAACACTGGCTTCTTTTCTCTATAACCCTCTATGTTTCACTCTACTACTTAACTCTTTCTTACTGTTCTGAGCTAAAAACTTAACTCTTTCTTATTGTTCTGTTATTTACTTTATAAACCTCTGTGCTTGATTAGTGCTAGAAAACTTAAGTCTTGTTTATTATAAATTATAAATAATTTTCTGCTTGATAAGCACAAGAAAATTCTTACTTATTTTATAATTTTCTGTGCTTGATAATTTTTTGTCTTAACCCTAAGTTACTCTAAGGTCAGAAGCTGTGGAACTCTGGTGAATTAATATCCAGTTGTTAAACAGCAGGGGATTCAGTGGGGAATTTATTGCTAAGACTTCCTTCCCAGAAGCCTCACCTCTTGCTGTCCAGACAGGAGGGAGGTTTGGAGCAATTAACTTTTATTAAAACAGAAGAAGAGAGTCATGATCAATCACAAAAGGAAAAACTTTTACACAATCAAATATGCATAAATAACATACATTCATATACTCATTCATACACACATATTCACACATACTTGCATACATTCTTGTTGGCCCAGGCTACTTGTCTCATACTTTACATACTTACAAACACACACACACACACACACACACACACACACACACACACACACTCCTACACTTACATATGCATATATTTATGATGAATCAAAGAAATATCCTCACAAGTAAGCTCCACAGAAAAAGCATCAGCACAGAAAGAATTTATGTTTCATTCTGGATGAAAAATAAGATTCAACTTTTATGGCTAAAGAAAGAAAAAAGATTCTACCATATTATTACTAAATGAATTTTAAAAAACCCTGTCTCATAGCTTCCTCTCTTCTTAGTCTCATCTCTTTTCTCTTCAAGATAAATTGTAATTAAGCTTTGAACCTGCAACATTGCAACCTCATTGACATCCTAATTAGTTAGTTGGCCTTAGTAAGGTTGTGTGGGAAGATTGGGCTTCTCTATGGGAGCTTTCATTCACAATACTTTGGCTATCCACTTCCTCTCCCAGGAGCGCCCACACTCAGCTTCTAAATTGGGAAAGGACTTGTCTTATAGCATCTCATTGGTGTGGAGTTAGTCCTTGGTGATTCTACTGTATGATGACTCAGGGCACCCCACTTTGGGGGTTCTCTCTGTGCTGAGTTGTCAAAATATCTTTCAGATGCTGTCTCATTCTATCCTTATAAAAGCCATACAAAACCCACACTTCCTTTGTCTCCATGGTAGCTCAGGAAATACTACAACACGTGAGAGGTTGTGAGGCTCAACAATGATGGAGGCAGGGTTGGAATTTGTGTGGTCCAGGTTCTGAGGACCTGTCCTTAAGCCATGCTGTTCTCAGTCTTCTACCCATGAAAGTACTTAGGACATTTCACTGTTGTTGATCTGTATCTCTTCCTTTCAATAGACAAATGGGTTTGAGGGTGGAGACACCGATTATACTTGAGGAAGGAAGAAAATCGAATGGATTTTCATGATGATATTCATAAGGACAGGAAAATATTCAGCAAAATGCTCAAATTCTCTGTATTAGTCATGGTTGTCTAGAGGAACAGAACTTACAGAACACACACACAATATGAAGATATAATAAATCCCATTTTTAGGATTTTTTAGAATGGCTTAAAGGCTGTGGCCCAGCTAGTACAGCAATGTCTTCCAACTATCAACAGAAGATCCAAAAATCCAATTGTTGTTCAGTTCACAAGGCTGTATATCTCAGCTGGTCTTCACCATACGATAGGATCCCCAAAAAGTAGATTCTAATGCCTGTGAAGGAACAGACTTAATAGTGAAAGCAAGCAAGCAAAAAGCAAAAACTTCCTTCACCCATTTCCTTTTTATAGGTTGCCAGCAAAAGATGTGGTGGGTCTTCCTACCTCAAAAGATCTGGATTAAAGGTGAATCTTCCTACCTCAAATGATTTAATTAAGGAAAAAAATCCCTCACAGATATGCCCAGCCACTTGGGGTTTTGTTAATTCTAGATGTTAGTCAAGTTGATAACAAGAATAGCCATCTTATTCTCTAACAGAGAACAGGCTAAAGTTGCAAGAGTTTTAAGGGAAGATGTTATTCCATGAAAATATTGGGATGTTTTTGCCAATGGTGAAAAAAAACTCTGATGTTACAAGAAAGTTTAGGCCAGGGTTGCATCAATTAAATATTATTTTAAAACTAAAGAACTAATCACGTTCATCAGTAAAAAATTGTAGTCTTGAGCCAGGTGTAGTGGCACAAGTCTTTAATCTCAGCAATAATACGCAGAGGCAGAGGGGCAGAGGGGCAGAGGGGCAGAGGGGCAGAGGGGCAGAGGGGCAGAGGGGCAGAGGGGCAGAGGGGCAGAGGGGCAGAGGGGCAGAGGGGCAGAGGGGCAGAGGGGCAGAGGGGCAGAGGGGCAGAGGGGCAGAGGGGCAGAGGGGCAGAGGGGCAGAGGGGCAGAGGGGCAGAGGGGCAGAGGGGCAGAGGGGCAGAGGGGCAGAGGGGCAGAGGGGCAGAGGGGCAGAGGGGCAGAGGCAATCTCTGTGATCTCAAAGCCAGCCTGGTCTATGCAGAGACTTTCAAGTTAGCCAAGGCTATCTAGTGAGACTCTGTCTCAACAACAGCAGCAGCAGCAGCAACAGCAACAACAACAGTAACAAAACAAAACAAAAAAAGAGAATTATCATTATAATGAATTTATTAACTTCACATAAACTTGCTCTGTGGAGGAATAGTCAAGAAGATGTGTATCGAGTATTATAATAGATCATTATAGACGAATGTCTGATCCTAACACATTAGACAATGAATTTTAAGTGTTCACGGAGTCCTTTACAGGCTAGTAAAACTGGTGGATTCTTTCCCTATAAAAATAGACACATATGTCCTAGGAAATGACTAATGGTTCCAGATATTTCCTATTCTCCAAGTTCAGGAAACAGCTGCAGCAGAGCTGAGTCTCAGGCTTCTGTGGAGTCAGATAACCCCAGGGCTGTGTGTCAGGCCTCCCAAGGCCTCTTTCCCCAGCACTGTTCAGGTGGAGTTGGCTGTTGTGACAGGAAATGAAGATTAAAACTGCATTGAAGTTCCATGTTGTCCCAGTCAGAATGGCTCCCATGTAGAAAGCAAATGACAACAAATATTGGCAAGAATATGGGAGAAAAGAACCCTTATTCACTGTCGACGGCAATGTCAACTGGTGCAGCCACCTTGGAAGTCAGTGTGAAGGATCCTAAAACAGCAAAGAGAACTTCCGTATGATCCAGCTGTACCATCTGAAGGTACACGTCTGAAGGAGACCGTGCACCACAGAGACATATTTACACATGCATATGTAGCTGCAGTCTTCACAAAAGCCAAGAGATGGAACAGGTCTAAATGCCATTCAATTCGTGAATGGGTAAAGAAAATTTGGTATGTATACAAAATGAATTTTCACCCAGCAGAAGAAAAACTGAACTCCTGGCATTTGCTGAAGTCATTATGTTAAGTGAAATAGGCCAGACTCAGGAAGCAGATCAGGAGAGCTGAAGACGAGATCAAATGGAGATGGTGATGGGATGTGTGTAATAGGACAGCAGAGGGGATACAAGAAGAAATGGAACCAACTGGAGGGGATGGGGCCGCGGTGGAGGACAGGAGGGAAGAGGAATAACTAATAACAGATTATACTGGTGAGAGAGAGAGAGAGAAAGGGGGAGAGAGAGACAGAGAGACAGAGAACAAGAGACAATTCCTTTTGTCCAAATAATGTCACATTTTGGCTCTAGAAGAAAAGGACTCAAAAATGTTAGTTTAGGAGAGGATACAACTCAGACCACAACACGGCCTCAGTTTCATTTGCTGACTTGATTCTTCCCCACACTAGCACTGACATATTCACAGGTTCTGGAAATTAGGATGTAGATATCTTTAGGGGAGCGGAGGTGTTATTCAGCTACCCCACAGGAAGCCATGCTGCCTCAGAGAAGTCCTCCAGGCTGCTGCACAGTGAGACATTGCTGAGCATCCGTGTGATAAGTAGCCAGAAGGAAAGTAATCCTTAGGCTGGGGTAGTGAGAAGAGTATGGGGAAGGCAGCAGGCTTACTTTGATCTCCCCAGCATTTTCTTAGAGTATTCCCAGTGCAGAAGCAGCATGACCTGGCTCTCCCTAGATGGTGAGCTACTAGCTGAGTTGGGCTGAGGTAGGAGGGGACCAATTAGGTGATAACCCAAGAGAGAGGATGCAGGCTTAGTCAAGGTGGCAGCAGGAAAGGCTGTGATGACAGGGCGGGATTTTTCCTTGGGTTAACATGAATGAGTGACAGGAGTCAAGAGTGACCTGGAGATTTTTGTCACTGTTGTTCTGTATAATGTGGAAGGAGGTTGATGTTTACTGACGTGAGAAGACAGTGTTGATCAACAGCTCTCTTTGTTTCTGTTTCTCTCATGTCTCTGATGTCTCTCATTGGACACTGAGCTCAGATGTGCGAGGCTGGCTCTCTTTACTCATTTAAACTCAACACTCAAGTCTTCTATTTATACACCTCATGGTTTGTGTTGGAAAAGTAAAACTTTTACTTGCTCACTGATCTTTGGTTAACTCGTGGGCATGGGTTAAAATTAGTTCCATCTACAAACTTGGTCATTCCCACCTCTAGTGATCTCCAACTATAGTTATAAATCAATATGCTTGCCTTTTTAATACTTTACATGCCTGTCAGGACAAATTTACAATAGTATGATGTATTTAAATTATCTAAATCTATACCTAACACCTGAATAATTATAGTAAATTAATTTCCTCTCATTATGTTACAACTATTTGTAAATTTGAAATAACCAAATTAGAGTAATCAAAACAGGAAATGCCAATTTCTTCATCTTGGTGTACCATTTTTTTTTTCTTTCCCACCTTGGATTGTTGAATGGGGAACTGACTCTGTTCCGTGCTTAACTTATAAGAATGTGGAGACAGCCTCAGAAATAGTGTGTTGGCTATCAAAACAGGCTATGCAAGTTGAAGGTGCTGTTTTTGTTCCTGAAACAAGCTAATCTTTGGTAAGGTCCCACTTGGGCCACTTGAAAGCCTAGGCTTTTCTTCTCCTCCCACACAAAAAAAAAGCTTACTCAGAAAAAGAGCAGATAATAGAAGTGGGGTTCAAATGGCTCACACAGATCTATGTCTTCTCCTTCGAAGACAGACCACTGACTAGACAACAAAGGGCAAGTCAAGTGTCAGGCTCAGAAAGCTGCTGGATGGGTTAGTGGTCAGAGGGCTTCTTAGGGCAGATACATCCCTAGACTTTGGTGTTTTCTGGACAACTGAATAAAGAAATAGTTCCCACCCTCCTGCCACTGCCCATTCCCATGCTTCCTTGTGGTCCATATGAAAATAATGTTAGGTAAAAAAATAATGACAGCTGGGAGAACTGTGCCTCATCTAGAGAGAGGTGGAGATGACCTATTATTAAGTGTTACTTTTCAGGGAACAGAGTCCACCATGGTGGGAAAAGCATAGCAACGGAAGCAGGAAGCTGCTTGCTGGTCATATTCTATCTGGAGTCAGTAAGCAGAGCTTGAACAGGAAACAGGGTTGGTTGTAAAGCCTTAGAGCCTCCCTTTCCCAGTGTTGTCCTTCTTCCAGTGAGGTTCTCCTAAAGGTTTAACAAACTTCCCAAACACCATCATCTGGGAACTAAGGGTTCAAATGCATGAGTCTGCTGGTGACATTTCACATTCAAACTGCAAGAGATGAACATTTTGCAAAGCTCCAAATGCACCCACTTGCTTGACTATGGAAGAATAGAGTTATCCTCCTAGTGATCTTGAGTAGAGAGATTTCCACAAACAGCCCAGCCTCTGAGAAAGGAACATCCCTTCCACCCTCCCACCTCTACTACAGCAGTATGGGCAGGGGTGGCTAATCTTCAAAATTCTTCTAGAAATTGATTTCCATGGGGCCAGCCTAACCTTCATCCCACTCTCCTGGAAGAGATTACCTCCTTCCTAGCATTTATGATGTGGGTACACATTCATAAAGGACCCCAGGCTTATGAGGGCTGGCAGCAGGCCTATAGTCAAAGCTCAGGCCTGTATTGCTTCATCTCTTATAGTTTGTTGACTCAAGTAGAGGTGCTGAGGACTCAGCTTTGGCTGATGGAGGTTAGGGGTCTCACTCAGTGGTAGAGCACTTGCTTAGCAGGTGTGAAGCACCTCTGTCCCAGCACTGTAAGAAACACATCTGGCTACTGGAGTTTGAGTTGGATGTACAGCCACCATTCTGCCGAACAGAAAGGCAGTATGAGGAAGCTGCTAGTGACAGTGCACACTCGGACCAAGAGTTCAGGGTGAAGGGTCAGGGTTAGAGTGATCACAGAAGGCAAGTGACAGGGACATGGACTTGTATCTGGGCTGGTACAGGAGAAAAGACTTGTTTCTGTTGGTCTTCGTGGTCATGGTGAAGATAGGCAAGGGACATAGTGACAATGGCCAGTGAAGCACAATATGTGTGGGGTCTCTGAGAGGTGTCTGAGCTGATTATGGGATGACAGAGAATAACAAGGGGGGAAAGCAGTGGGTGGAAGGGCCAGGACAGACAGACCTGTAGGAAAGGTGCTGTGAATGTCCCAGTGAGGTCTGGAGCACGTGGCTCTGGGAACTGGGTGGGCTCACCCTTGAGACATGGGTAACAAGTGAGGGTGTTTATCTTGGGATTTGCTAAATTCTGTATGCAGCTGTCTTCTTTCTTTTGTTCACTTTACATCCTAATCACTGCCCTCCAATATCTCCCCATCCCCCACGTCCCTTCCCCTTCTCCTCTGAGAGAGTGGAGCCACCTCCCACAAGTATTCCCCCATCCTAGCACATGAAATCTCTGCTGGGCTAGGTGTATCCTCTCCCACTGGGGCCAGACAAGGTAGCCCAGCTAGAAAAACTTACTCCACAGGCAACAGCTTTAGGGATAGCCCCTGCTCCAATTGTTTGAGACTCACATGAAGACTGAGCTGCACATCTGCTACATATGTGCAAGGGGGCTCTAGGTCCAGCTGGGTTTGCTTTTTGGTTGGTGGTTCATCTCTGAGAGCCCCCAAGGGTCCAGGTTAGTTGGTCTTTCTATGGAGTTCTTATCTCCTTTGGGACCCTAATTCTTCTCCCAACTCTTCCATAAAAGCCCTCAAGCTCCATCCAGTGTTTGGCTGTGGGTCTCTGCATCTGTCTGAGTCAGCTGCTGGATAAAGCCTCTCAGAGGACAGCCATGAATTTTGCAGGCAAATGGGTGGAATTTGAGAATATCATCCTGAGTGAGGTAACCCAGACCTAAAAGGACATGCATGGTACGTACTCACTTATGAGTGAATATTAGCCATAAAATACAGGGCACGTATGCTACAATCCACAGACCCAAAGAAGCTAAGCAAGAAGGAAGGCCCAGGTGAGGACGCTTGAATCTCACTTAAAAGGGGGGAATAAAATAGTCTCAGGAGGCAGAGAAAGGGAGGGGACTGGATAGGAGAGAGGATAAGGAGGGGGTTCGGGATCAAGTGTGGGAAGAGACAGGGGAGATGGCCTCGATAGCCATGGGAATGAATGGAATCTGCAGCTGATCAGGGTGAGAGGGTAGGGGCCAGCTGTCTTCTTTACCAGTCTTGAAAGACAGTGTCCAGGCTGGGGAAGTAGCTCAGTCAGGCACACATTCAAGGACTCAAGTTTGGCGCCTAGCATCCATGGGAAACATCCTTGCAGCATTGGGAAGGCAGAGAGGCTGATCTCTGACGTTCACTGGCCAGCCAGTCTAGATTACTTGATAAGTTCCAGGCTAGGGGAAAGTTCTGTCTCAAAAAAGCCCAAGATGGATGGTACCCAAGATTGTCCCTCTGGTCTCCAAGTACATATGCATACATATGCATGCCTTTGAGTATCCCCATGAACATCACACACACGCACGCACGCACACACACACACACACACACCACTGAGATGATGATTCAGTTTTCCCATACATACACACACACACACACACACACACACACACACACACACACACACACACACCCTACACAGCCTTATTCTCCTTGAAAATTCATACAAAGGCTACATTTATTAGAACTGACAAATCAACATGGACACACCCTTATCACTCAAGGTCCACAGTCCACACCAGGGCTCACTCTCAGTGTTGCATACTATTTGGGTTTTAGTGATAACATATGGTCTCCACTGCAGGAGCACACAGACTCATTCGTTGCTCCAACACGCTCTATCCTTTGTCTATCCATCCCTCCCCAACACTTCCACTTGGCAAACACGGCTCCTTTTCAGTAATTGCCTTTCCCTCACTTGGGAATTTATGAATGTTTTTCGATGAAACTTGTTCCTGGTGGCTGCTCTCTGCTCTTTTATTTTCTCTCATCAAGAGATGTTATGCATTTGAAAGGGACAAACCAGAACCGATGGTACCATTCCTCTGAGGTCTGCGACAAGGAAATCTGAGCCCATTGGTTTGTTAACCGCTGGAGGTGAATCCTGGTGGAACCTTTTGTAATTTCTGATACTTAAAATGAATGGTGGTATGTAGTAATAGTGAACACATGCTGCACGATGTTTACGATTCCCTGGGGCCAGATAAGTAAACGTTCTTCTAACTTAAGCTGCAGGAGATAGTCAATTTCACAAAGAGACGCTTTCTTTCTCCATTTATATAAGCTGCCTGTGTAAAAGAGAAAACAGGGATCTTGGAGTGAAACCATTTGTCCATGCCTGAGGTCAGGCCACAGGTACCAGATGCCACCATATATACTGATACTGGCACATGGCCAAGCTGGAGACCATAGAAAGGAGCGGGAGCTGTGGTTTCACGCCTGGAGGAACATCATGTCCTATTTATTTCAGAGGGAGAAAAGCCCCCATTGAGGTCTTTACTTTCTAGAGTGTAGAAAGGGAAAGGCAGAAGGGTATTGAAGATCGACTGCTATTAAAAAATTATTCGTTATTATTGATTCTTTGTGAATTTTATATCATGCACTGCAATCCCAATCATCTCCCTTTCCCTTCAGACCTGCCCTCTGCCCTTGTAACTCCCTCTTAAAGGAAAAGCTCTTGTTGTGGAAGCTATGGTGTGCCTCCGTGTGTTCCATGCTTCACCCTTCCACCCACCCTTCTTTATTACCAGTGCTGCTTGCAGTGAGTCATTGGTCTGGTTTGAGGCCTCTGGCTTCTGCTATACCACCAATACTGCATCCTCACTGGGACTCCTCATGGTTACCATGAAGATCCTGAAGCTTTAGATCTGTAGGACAGGCCCCTCCACTCTTAGTTCATAGATAGGGTAGTTATTAGAGAGAGGACCAACTCAAAGCCCTGGATCTAGACCTGGGTGATAGCTGAGCTGGTCAGCCTGCCAGATCTTCCCCTACCCCACACCACTAGGGTGAGCCCTCCAGCACTGCAGGGCTATCTCACCCCAATGCTACACCTTCCAGCACTGCAGGGCTATCTCACCCAATATTACATCCTCCAGCACTGCCAGGTTATCTCACCTCAATGCTACATCCTCCAGCACAGCAGGGCTATCTCACCCCAATGATACACCCTCCAGCACAGCAGGGCTATCTCACCCAATGCTGCGACCATCAAGGGGCAAAGCCAGCTCTCCCTCTCTCCTGCCCTTGGGGCAGACTCACCAGCATCCACGCCAACAAGGCCAGCTCTATTTGCTGCTCTGGCGAGATGCAGAGCGCAGTCTCCCAGCTACTGCAGCTGGTGAAGTTCAGGGCCAGCTCTCCTGCCTGCCATAGGTGGCAAGGGGTAAGGGAGGGGGAGTATCTTTCCCTTGCCTACACCACCACATGGCAGACAAGTGACAGGGGAGAGACAGCTTTTTAAAGGAAAGATTTGCTTTTATTTTTTAAAATTTATGTGTATGTGGGGCGAGGGCAGTGGGTATGCACATGTGTGTGTGAGTATGGTTATGCACATATGTGTGTGAGTGTGGGTATGCACGTGTGTGGGGGGGTATGCACATATGTGTGTGAGTGTGGGCATGCACGTGTGTGTGTGTGTGTGTGAGTGTGGGTATGCACATGTATGTGTGTGTGAGTGTGGGTATGCACATGTATGTGTGTGTGTGTGAGTGTGGGCATGCAATGTGTATTGTGAGTGTGAGCATGTACATGTGTGCATGAGTGTGGGTATGCACATGTGTGTGAGAGTGTGGGTGTGTGTGTGAGTGTGGGTATGCACATGTATGTGTGTGTGAGTGTGAGCATGTACATGTGTGCATGAGTGTGGGTATGCACGTGTGTGTGTGTGAGTGTGGGTGTATGTGTGAATGTGGGCATGCACATATGTGTGAGTGTGGGTATGCACATGTGTGTGTGTGGGTATGCACATGTGTGTGTGAGTGTGGGACGCACATGTGTGTGAATGTGGGCATGCACATGTGTGTGAGTGTGGGCATGCACCTGTGTATTGTGAGTGTGAGCGTGTGTGTACATGTGTGCATGAGTGTGGGTATGCACATGTGTGTGTGAGTGTGGGTGTGTGAGTGTGGGTATGCACATGTATGTGTGTGTGTGTGTGTGAGTGTGGGCATGAGCATGTGTTCATGAGTGTGGGCATACACATGTGTGCATGATTGTGGGTGAGTGTGGGCATGCACATGTGTGTGTAAGTGCCCACTGAAGTCAGAAGAGAGCATCACATTCCCTGGAGTTGGAGTTATAGGCAGATAGGATCGGTCCAATGTGAATGATAGGAACTGACCTTGGGTCCCCTGGTCTTACAGAGGTCCATTGCACTGCATGGCCCACTTTCTCCAGTGGGCTTCCACCTCCTAAAGGTCCCACAACTGTCCATCCTACCATCTGGGAACCCATGAGCCTATGAGTGGCATTTCACATTAGTGTCTTCACAGGGGTAAGGAAAGTAAAATGAGCTTCTTAAGGTAAGCCCCAATGCTGTGCAGCCACTGTCCTTATAAAAGGTAGTGAGGGTGCAGGGGCATTTAAACAGAGACAGACTTAATACATGGGACACACTGTGTGAAGCTAAAGGCAGAGTTAGAGGCGATATAGCCACAAGGCAAACCATGCCAAGCATTGCATTAGCCATGGGTGATAACAAAGAGGCCCTAGGACAGACTCTTCCTACAGCCTTCACTGTGGCTACCCTTGCTGGCTCGTGATCTTAGGTTTGCAGACTCCAGAGAAGCAAGACAAGCCTGTTGTTTAAGCTGCTCAGTAGATGATATGTTGTCATAACAACCCTAGTAAACTGTTATACCTGGGGAAAAAACCTGTGTGTGTGTGTGTATGTGTGTGCGCGCGCACGCGTGTATGAGCACACATGAGTACAGGTGTTCATGGAGGCCAGAAGATGGTGTCAGGTCTCCTGGAGATAGAGTTACAGGTGATTGTGAGCCACCCAATGTGGTTTTGGGGAACTGAATTTTATTCCTTTGCAAGAACAGCAAATGCCCTTGTCTGCTGAGTCCTCTTACAGCCCCGACTCTTGTAGTTTTATTAGGGGTCTGTTTCAGGAAGGCAAGAATTTTGTTTCCTTCCTGAAAAGTGTGTTTTCAGTACTTATAATAATGCATGGTACAGAATAGTTTCTGTATCTTTCATCCAGTTTCTGAAATAAGGGACCCTTGGAGGGGACCTCTGTCATTTGACCAAGGGCACATAGAGGGACAGCAAAGCCACCATTTACTAAGCACCCCTATGTAAACGCGATGGTGTTTGCATCTCTGCCCACATGCAACCTAAGAGACAGATCTCATCTTTCTTTTATTATATGGAAATCAAGGCTTCCAGAGATCAAAGAATTATTCAAGGCTGCACTTCAAGCTACCCGTAGTCTGAGGACTACAGCTGAGGCTAGTTTCCTCCAGAATCCCCAAGCTCATTAATATCCAGGGCAGCAATGGGCATCAGACAGGTGGCTGGTAACAGACCACCTAGGGACAGGCTCCTGCCAGCAGTGCAGAGCTTGGACTTTGAACCCAGGAGCATCCATTCATCATAGATATTTCCTCTGAGTGGGAACAGCTCTGTTTAACAAAGTTCATGGGTGAGGGTTACTTTCTCAAAGCAGCTGCATCATGAGAAAGGCCACCTCAACGCTGTGACAGCTCACAAAAGCCACACTGGTGAAAGTTTCTACACAACTTGCAGGCAGCTCAACCATCTGGGAACCTCTCTGCAGCTTGACAGTCAGAATCTTCCTCTGTAGTTGCTTTGCTGCTTCTATTACCTTGGGGCATGTGGTGGTTTGAATATGCTTGGCCCATGGGAAGTGGTACTATTTGGAGGTATGGCCTTGTTTTAGGGGTGGGATTTGAGGTTCTAAACTTAAGCTCTGCCTAGGGTGGATCCTCCTGGCTACCTGTGAAAGATAGTTTTTCTTTCTGACTGCCTCTGGATAAACACGTAGAGTTCCCAGCTCCTCCAGCACCAGCCTGTGTGATGTCCTGCTTCCCATCATAATGATAGTGTACTGAATCTCTAAACCTGTAAGCCAGCCCCAATTAAATGTTGCCCTTGATAAGAGTTGCCTTGGTCACAGTGTCTCTTCATAGTAATGAAACACTAAGACTGGGAGGAACTCTTGAGAATTTTGTAACTTTCAGCTTTCCCAGACATGTGAAGTTTTGTCTAGAAAATCTCACAAGCTTCCCACTCCTTCACATAGAAGGGCCCTGCCCTCTGTGGGTGGTGCTGTCCCTGGGCAGGTGGTCCTGTGATGTATGAGAAAGCCGCTAAGCAAACCAGGAGGAGTGAGTCAATAAGCAGCATTCCTCTATGGCCTCTGCTTCAGTTCCTGCCTCCAGGTTCCCGCCTTGACTTCCTTCAATGGACTGTGTGACTGGGGATATGTCAGCCAAATAAATCTTTTTCTTTCCAAATTGCCCTTGGCTGCGGCCTCCCCCCCCCCACAATAGAAAGCAAACAAATACAATATTAATCAAGAAAGTCGCCACAGACTTGTCTGCTGCCTTATCTGCTGGAGGCATTTTGTTAATTGAGGATTCTCCTCCCTAGCTGACCCTATCTCGTGTCAAATCGACAAAAATTCAGTCAGCACAGGAAACTTCTGGGTCAGGATACAGTAATCTTCCTAGGTTAGCTGGGAACTATTAAGCCAGCAGGTGGAGAGGGAACCCTTGGGTCTGCCAAGATTCTGTTCTAACACTGCAGGGATTACACTATCAGAACTTTTAGGGTGGGAGTCTGGGCTCTGGGAGCCCTAACAACTAGGCATATCTGCCCCTGCTGCTGTTACCACAGGTTGACTTAGTGAACATAATAGTGAAACACAGAAAAGGGAGATTTAAGCATTAGAAAGCAAAACAAACTAACAAACAAACAAAAAACCAAAACCAAAAAACCAAAACCAAAAAACAAACAAACAAACAAACAAACCAAAGAGATCCAGGGATCTCTCTCCAAGTTCATCTTTAGATCATAAAAGGAAACTTGGGATTAAAATAGGGGGCAATATGTTTGTACAAGTAAGTAGTCATGGTTAAGCTGAGGTCCTGCCCATCATCATGGCCTCCGCTGGTCTCAGCTGGAGACAAGCTGTCAGTCTCTTGGAGACAAGTTCCCAACTGGCTCCTCCGACTCGTACCAAGCTTCCAAAATTTTTATTATCCTAGAATGGAAATCCTGGGGAAATTCCAATTTCTTGGAGTTCATTGTCTCAGTGGCTTGATAGTCACAAGTTTGGGCACAAGTGTCTTTGTGGAACATTTCTGCTGGATGCTTACAGCTGTGGTTTTTTGTTTGTTTGTTTGTTTGTTTGTTTGTTTGTTTTTGTTTTGATGGCCTCAGGACCACACACCAGCTGTAATGCAGACTCCAGCCTTTTCTGCTCCAGGTTCTGAGGGTGGTGGGATAAAAAGAGGTGGTTCTGAAGCAGCCAGTCAGAAAAATCTCACAAAGTGAAGCAGACCCTGAAAACGCAGCCCTCTGGAAAGTGCAGCCACACGAGCCTCTTCAACATCACAGGGTTGAAAGTTCCAGAATGATTTCTAGTGAATAGAACCACTGAGAGTCAAAGCTACTGAGGCGGTGAACTCCAAGAAATTGGAATTTCCCCAGGACTTCCATTCTAGGACAACGAAAAGGCTGGAAACCTGGTACTAGCCAGAGGAGCCAACTCAGATCTTGTGTTTGTGACGTCAAAGGTTGGGTGTCGGGCTTGTCAGATGATACACTTCAGGAAGTTGTCTGTTTCACCAGCTCAGATGTGGCCTAGATGTTTACTGGCTGTCCACTACTTGTGGGACTCTGTGCTCCCAAGCAAGAGGGAGGCAGGGAACCAGGGAAGAGTAGAAGGAGCAAGCTCAGTCTCAGTCTACATCCTTGCCTCCCTCTGTGGTCCATGCACATGAAAGGCATGCTAATGCAAGGAAACACACAGTTTTCAAAGTCTACCTCCCTGGGTGGGTGCTTCCTTTTATGCTATGAAATAACAGGGCAAAGGGAAACCTGTGGCTTTGTATTTGGCTCCTGTGGTGCAAAGTCCCAGAGATGTGAAGTGTCACACAGAGTCCTCTCACAGAGGATGTGAGATGAAAGAAAGACTGGACAGTGGGTGCTAGCCCCTTGTAGATGGACAGTAGGTGCTGAAGGTAACTAAGGATCCCCTTCAGGGCTGACCACAAGTTAAATGCTTCTATCAAGAGCAGCACTGCAGTTCTCCTGGAAGCTTGAGGCTTCAGTTTCTTGTGACAAAGAAGTGCAAGGCTGCATAGAATCTCCATGGCAAAACTCTGACCAGCCACCCGGGCTGCAACACCCATGCTCTCTGTCACAAGCTCGACTCTGCTCTGCTCTCTGAACTACCCAAGGAAACAGAGCCAGCTTTGACTTTGTGCTTCTCTCTCTCTCTCTCTCTCTCTCTCTCTCTCTCTCTCTCTCTCTCTCTCGTGTGTGTGTGTGTGTGTGTGTGTGTGTGTGTGTGTGTGTCTGTGATTTCAGTGGCATGCTGGGGCAAGCCTGGGTCCTGGAACGTATGAGCCCTAAACCTAACTGGTAAGCTGAAAGGCCATTTTATAGGGAAAAACTCCTCTTCTTCCTTCTCCTCCTCCTCTTCCTCCTCTTCCTCTTCTTCTTCCTTTTCATCCTTCTTCTCTTCTTCCCCATCCCTCTCTTTTCCCCTCCCCCTCCCCTGTCCTCCTCTTCCTCCCCTCCTCCTCCTTTTCCTCCTCTTCCTCCTCTTCCTCCTCTTCCTCTTCCCTTCCTCCTCCTCCTCCTCCTCCTCCTCCTCCTCCTCCTCCTCCTCCTCCTCCTTCTTCTTTCATCCCATAGCTTCATTCAAAGTTTTGGGTTAGCCAAAACCTCACTGAGAGGTTGGCTCTGGAATTGTCCCCGCCCCTATTTAGACCCAAGCATGCTTGTCTGGAGGTTCCTTGTCTGGGATGGACATACCACCTAACTGTGACGGAGAAGAAAGTGAATATCAAAATAGCTCAAGGGTAAAACCACTATACCCCTGAGAAAAGCAGAAGGTAAACCATTTCCAGTGAAGGTTGTCATTGTTAATTCCCAAATACAAAAGTGCCTGCAATGGGAAAGAGAAGCTAGAAAACTTAGCCTTAGGGAACTCGTCCATAGAGTAAAAAGATTAGTGGGACTGTAGCTGGCTGCTCCAGCTTCCCGCAATGGGTCTCTGATGGATCTGAAGGAGGCCAATTTGAGACCGTCTCTACCTGATGTTATGTCATTTCACTTGGAAGCTTCACCCTGCTCTCCCCAAGATCCTCCATATTGGAAACTCCAGCTGACTATATCAACAGGATTTCCCTAGATGGTTTTTGAGGGGTGTTTTGAGTGCCTGATTTGACAATATTTATTTTCCTTTGTCTCTGTCTCTCCTTCTCTGCATCCATCTTTTTTATGTGTGTGAATGCACCATTTTTTTTTTACCATAAATAAAAGCTTTATTGGTCATTTTGGATGAGTGACAGACTGGTATAAGCTCAATTTAGTGTTTCACACACTCAAGACCCTTGGGAAGACAGAAAACGCTAAGCTATTGTCAATGGGCAGTAGGCAGGGAGTGGGAAGGACCCGAAGGCTTCTAAAGGTTAGCAAAGCTGCTGAGATCAAAATCAGTGTCCTAGAAGCAAATTCAGGATGGAAAGAGACCATTCAGAGTGGGAGATCTTGTAGAGTCTAGATCTCTTTTAGACCTATCATGAGCTTCTTGATGGGTCACTGTGGTCTCTCTCTGTCACTGTCCACCACAGTTCAGTGCTTCTCCACTGTCCCGTCTGACTTAGTGATCTTGGTCACAAAGATGCTCTTGAAATAAGATTTGGGTTGAAGAAGTGGACCAAGACCTTCCTGGAAAACCTGGGAATCAAAATTATTGTCCTCTCGAGCTTTAGAATAGGGAGTCATAGGCCATAGGTCATCCAACCTATGAAGAAGGTCCTTGGGACCCCAATCTGAAGCTGCTTTGGAGTATTCAGGCCTTGCATGACTCTCCAAGACCCCCTCAAAGACCCTGGGTTGGTGACCATCTGGGTGCTTAAGCGGTGACTTCCCCAGTGTCTGCCCCTCTCATAATCTCTCACCAAGGGCCACTGACTCAGAACCTGCAAGTTCAAGAGAGTAGAAAGGCAAGGTTCAGGCCTCCATCTTGCTGAAGATGCTATTGAAATCTCGTACTAGATCATCACAGCCAAAGTTCTTGTGAAAATGCATCCTTCCTCCTGGGCTGAAGCTGGAACAGAATTACTCCAGAGTAGCAAAACAGCTAAAGAGTAAAAACACTATAACTCTTCAGACCTGTAGTTTCCTTGATGCCATGTGCCTCTGTCTTCCTACTCTTTGTTTTCTTCCTTTTCTTCTTCTTCATCATCATCATCATCTTCATCATCATCATCATCATCAACAACAACAACATCTTGTATCATCTCTCCAAAAAAGGGATTTCTGTGGCTCCAAGGTCCAGGAAAGCTTAAACAGCTTCCAGAAAAGGTCAAAGAAGGTCATTCCCATAGGGATACCAGAAAGCTCATGGCCACCACAGGACTTCTAGCTTGCACTACCTTGCCAGATATCGCCAGAGCTCATGTGCATGCACCATTTTTCTTTGTTTTCCTTGCTATGTGCTTCATAAGATCACTCATTCCAAACAGAAAACATCACTGGCACAGATCATTCTTTAGACCCTAAAGAACAATGCTATGATGCTGTGATTTTTGATCATTACTGAGGACAGAGACCAAGGTGGTATAGCACTGACTTTCTAGCCATTTTTGTGTCCACCAAAAGTCCTGTGTAAAGCACTAATACAGATGTCATTACCAATAAAGAACAATACCAATGTAAATGCCTGCTACACCTGGCTTCATGCTTCAGGTCACAGTCCAAATGTAGGTGGTAAAATACTACATAAAGCTACTTTCTACCTATGTGTACAGGTGTATCAGAACAAATGAATGCATGTTCAGACTTGAGTTCCAGGTCACCCTCCAAGATAACAAATTGGATATATGTAATGTATTTTTTTTTGAAAACTCTCTGTTGCTAGGTATTTTGGGTAAAAATGCTGATATTAATAAGAGTTCTAACTTTTCCACGTACTTCTCAGGGTGATTTCAGGTCAGATAAGTCAGTGTTTGCAGGGGTTCTTTAATGGTGGCATGTCTAAAATCTCAAGGGTGCCCTCCTTTGATGAGCTGTGTGCGAACTGTAGTTGGGGTTGGGTATGAGGAGGAGTTCTTCAGAACAGAAGCAGAGTTCTACATTCTGGCCCCTATGGGATTCAGGATCATCCCCTTTGTGCTTGTGGGATGTGGGTAACCTTGGGAGCCTGATCTGCTGCTTCTATCTGCCTGGTGTGGTGGATAATCCTGCCCTTGTTTCGTAGGCAGTGTGAAGCTCTGGCGTTGCCTCTTGTCAGACACAGCAGAGCAGGCCTCTCAGCCCCAGGCCTAAGTCTATGACTTGCCACTAGCAGGAACAGCCTCCCAATCTGGCCTCTTTCCACTTGTTAAAAAGAAAGAAGAACATACAACACACTGCAAATACATCTCTGTGGCTGCTGGGAGAAGTGTGGAGAAATGTACAAAGACAATCCCGTATCCCTGACTGCTTTCGTTTGATCATGTTGTGATGCTGGCGGTGGTCCAGTCAGGAGGCTCTGGAGTGTCGTTCTCCTAATCCCAAGGGGATTGAGTTCCATATCTCTTGCAACAGTCTCAGTGTGCTGCCTGTAGCTGTGCCTTACTGGCCCTGAGACTGATCAGGATGCTCTCTCTTCTTGGTGACACTGTGCTGAGGTTTGAAGACTGTTGAGTCTATTCAATACAGCCACGTCTGTCTTTGCTGCTGGCCAAAGATGTGGATGAGAACCCACAAGGCAGAGTCGGCATCTCTGTTCCTCCTGATTCTCACTCCCTAACTGGAAGCTGAAGAGGCCTCTAATACCTATAGTTCTTAAGTTTTACTCAGATGCAGCTACTTTTCTTGAAGTCCCTTATCTGTAAGGTGGAAGTGCCAATACTACGGTCTTTGTCACTAACTGGTGTCGAAGGGGAAAATGGATGCTTCAGAAACCAACAGCTCTTATTCTTATTTCACTTCCTGTTTTTAATCTAAGCAAGGCTTTCTAGTCAAAGGGCCCCCCATTTCCATCACACTGACCCTTTCTGATATATATGCAAAAATACGTAATATATAAATAATATATAAATATATATAACAATATGTAAATATATAAACAAAATAAGATATTAACATATAGTATGTAAATATATGATTAGAGCTATATCATGTATTAATATATAATAATTAAAACCATTTATTTAATAATTTGTGCCGATGAGTGTTTGGCTGCATGTCTGTATGTCAGCATCTACATAGGTCAAAAGAGAATGTTAGATTGCCCTGGATCTGAAGCTCAGAATGGTTGTAAGCTGCCATGTGGGTGCAGGGACCTAAACCCAGGTCCTCTGGAGGAACAGTCAGTACTCTTCACTGCTGAGCCATCGCTCCAGCCCACTCCCTTCCTATTTTCTTCAGTGGAAGCATGCAGATGATTTCCTCCTCTTTAATTGCTCCACTCAGACTTCTGCTGCAGCAGTGGAAAATTAGGAACACAGAGGGGAGGCTACAGTCATGTTCTTGCAGTTTTATAATGAAACCTGGGGAGAGGTATCAGGGTTTCCTGTCTGTGAAGGAATTTCCCCAGATGTTTCCAAAAAAGATGAGCAGGTGAGCTGTTTTGTATGCCCCCTCTTTTCCCTGCCACTAGATTCCTAGAAGTGGACAGCCATAGTCTCTCAGAGAGCTGGAGATAGGGGATGAAAGAGGGAGATGAAGATAGAAAGAGAAAGAAAAAGAGACAGATAGTGAGATATACAGAGAGACAGAGAGATACAGACACAGAGAGAGAGATACAGAGACACAGACACAAACACATACACAGAGAGAGAGAGAGGGAGGGAGGGAGGGAGGGAGGGGGAGGGAGAGGGAGAGGGAGAGGGAGAGGGAGAGGGAGAGAGGGAGAGGGAGAGGGAGAGGGAGAGGGAGAGGGAGAGGGAGAGGGAGAGGGAGAGGGAGGAGAGGGAGAGGGAGAGGGAGAGGGGAGAGGGGAGAGGGAGAGGGAGGGAGAGAGGGAGAGGGAGAGGGAGAGGGAGAGGGAGAGGGAGAGGGAGAGGGAGAGGGAGAGGGAGAGGGAGAGGGAGAGGGAGAGGGAGAGGGAGAGGGAGAGGGAGAGGGAGAGGGAGAGGGAGAGGGAGAGGGAGAGGGAGAGGGAGAGGGAGAGGGAGAGGGAGAGGGAGAGGGAGAGGGAGAGGGAGAGGGAGAGGGAGAGGGAGAGGGAGAGGGAGAGGGAGAGGGAGAGGGAGAGGGAGAGGGAGAGGGAGAGGGAGAGGGAGAGGGAGAGGGAGAGGGAGAGGGAGAGGGAGAGGGAGAGGGAGAGGGAGAGGGAGAGGGAGAGGGAGAGGGAGAGGGAGAGGGAGAGGGAGAGGGAGAGGGAGAGGGAGAGGGAGAGGGAGAGGGAGAGGGAGAGGGAGAGGGAGAGGGAGAGGGAGAGGGAGAGGGAGAGGGAGAGGGAGAGGGAGAGGGAGAGGGAGAGGGAGAGGGAGAGGGAGAGGGAGAGGGAGAGGGAGAGGGAGAGGGAGAGGGAGAGGGAGAGGGAGAGGGAGAGGGAGAGGGAGAGGGAGAGGGAGAGGGAGAGGGAGAGGGAGAGGGAGAGGGAGAGGGAGAGGGAGAGGGAGAGGGAGAGGGAGAGGGAGAGGGAGAGGGAGAGGGAGAGGGAGAGGGAGAGGGAGAGGGAGAGGGAGAGGGAGAGGGAGAGGGAGAGGGAGAGGGAGAGGGAGAGGGAGAGGGAGAGGGAGAGGGAGAGGGAGAGGGAGAGGGAGAGGGAGAGGGAGAGGGAGAGGGAGAGGGAGAGGGAGAGGGAGAGGGAGAGGGAGAGGGAGAGGGAGAGGGAGAGGGAGAGGGAGAGGGAGAGGGAGAGGGAGAGGGAGAGGGAGAGGGAGAGGGAGAGGGAGAGGGAGAGGGAGAGGGAGAGGGAGAGGGAGAGGGAGAGGGAGAGGGAGAGGGAGAGGGAGAGGGAGAGGGAGAGGGAGAGGGAGAGGGAGAGGGAGAGGGAGAGGGAGAGGGAGAGGGAGAGGGAGAGGGAGAGGGAGAGGGAGAGGGAGAGGGAGAGGGAGAGGGAGAGGGAGAGGGAGAGGGAGAGGGAGAGGGAGAGGGAGAGGGAGAGGGAGAGGGAGAGGGAGAGGGAGAGGGAGAGGGAGAGGGAGAGGGAGAGGGAGAGGGAGAGGGAGAGGGAGAGGGAGAGGGAGAGGGAGAGGGAGAGGGAGAGGGAGAGGGAGAGGGAGAGGGAGAGGGAGAGGGAGAGGGAGAGGGAGAGGGAGAGGGAGAGGGAGAGGGAGAGGGAGAGGGAGAGGGAGAGGGAGAGGGAGAGGGAGAGGGAGAGGGAGAGGGAGAGGGAGAGGGAGAGGGAGAGGGAGAGGGAGAGGGAGAGGGAGAGGGAGAGGGAGAGGGAGAGGGAGAGGGAGAGGGAGAGGGAGAGGGAGAGGGAGAGGGAGAGGGAGAGGGAGAGGGAGAGGGAGAGGGAGAGGGAGAGGGAGAGGGAGAGGGAGGAGAGGGAGAGGGAGAGGGAGAGGGAGAGGGAGAGGGAGAGGGAGAGGGAGAGGGAGAGGGAGAGGGAGAGGGAGAGGGAGAGGGAGAGGGAGAGGGAGAGGGAGAGGGAGAGGGAGAGGGAGGGAGAGGGAGAGGGAGGGAGAGGGAGAGGGAGAGGGAGAGGGAGAGGGAGAGAGAGAGAGAGAGAGAGAGAGAGAGAGAGAGAGAGAGAGAGAGAGATCTTTGGACCATTAGAGGAAACCACAGCTGAGTTTGACTAGTGCCATTTGGGGAAGAGCAGTGAGCAGAGATGATGGATGTTCTTTTAATAAGCTGACATTAGGGTTCCAGAAAAATGTCTGTAGCCTTATTTCTCATATTTTTAAGTTTGTATTTTTGGCTCACTCTGCATGCTAATCTCCTGGCTTTATACGAACACAAAGCTTTCGCTTGGCTTCTGCTCACTCCGGGAGCTTTGCTGGCTGTTAGTTTGGAATATCTTCAATTATGAAAAACATTTATTGAGGTTACACTCAAATGATTCTTGGAAAGCTCCGAGGTTAAGAGCCGGGAGGAGGGACCAAAGCTGAGACTTAGAGATGGACCAGCGGTTCCAATGCTCTGGGAAACTCTGAAGTGCAGGAATCCTGGGCTTCTGTGGACACTGCAGCATCCTATTCAGACCCATTATCTGTTTATTCATGCATCGGCTCATCCAGTAAACTGTCCTGAGTGCCTCTTATGGGCCTCTTGAAGCAGAAAAGCTCTACTTTTCCAGATACAGGGAATTAAGGAAAATGGTATGGGCAGATACGTTATTTTTACTGAAAGTCAGGGGAAATACACATAAGCTGACTAAATCGTGTGTGTGTGTGTTTGCACACATGTGCACACATGTGCTCATGTCCAAGCACACATCCGGTATAGAAGATTCATAGAATGTCACTGTGATGGGTAATGTTTAGACTCATCTGACTGAATTTGAAACCACTTAGGAGACACACCTCATCGTGTCATGAGTCTGACATGAATGCTCTTGAATGTGATGGGGCTCTAAGCTGACTGAAAGGGGGGGAAGGGTCTAATCCAGCAAAGCATTGACATTTATCTCCCTGCTTGAATCATGACAGGCTGCCTCATGTTCCTGCCTCCACAGCCAGAGTCACCCCTGCTGCCATGCCTTCTCCCCGTGACAGATGATACCTTCCAACAGAACAACCCCCTCCTTCTTTAAGTGTTTCTTTTTATCAGTTGTTCTGTCACAGCAACAAAGAAAGAAAACATAACGGGAGTTCCGGAGGGTGAAAACCACGTAGCCCAGCGTTTGTTTCTTCAATTCCAGTTTGTGCATGAACAACCTCTTCCGGAGACATTGGTTTTCTTTTTATTTATTATTTATTTGTGTGTAGTGCATGCATAGAAGTCAACTTTCACGAGTTAGTTCTCTCCTACCATGTTCAGGAACTGAACTCAGGTAGTCAGGTTTGGCAGCAAGTGCCTTTGCCTGCTGAGCCACCTGGGCAACCCAAGCAGCAGTTCTAACCAGTTCATAACAACCAGTAGATGACAACATAGTGATGTTCTAGAACTCCAAGAAGCAAAGGACCAGAGACTGGGTGGGTTCAAAATCTTAGAAAACAGATCTTAGACACATATGACCAAGTAGGAGTATAAACATTCAAAAATGAAACCTACGAGTGGGCAACCTTGATAGAAGTGAGGGACAGGGCTTTGCTCAGAAGGGGTTTTCTCCCTTCAGACTCACACAGCCTCAGGGAAACACCAGGCCACCTCCACCTTCTACCCAGAGCTGTAAAGTTGAACACTGGGCATAGCTGCATTCATTGCTTCGACTGTGGCCAGGGTGACTGAGGGGTGGGATTCTTTATTTGATTTAAATGAAAAGCTGAAGCAGTATCAGACATGTTTTTCTTTTCTTTTCTTTTCTTTTCTTTTCTTTTCTTTTCTTTTCTTTTCTTTTCCTTTTTCTTTTTCTTTTTCTTTTTTCTGCAACTTTAGGGAAGGAGCTGGAGATATGGCCCAATGGATGAAGATAGTTGGGTACAAAACCTCTCCAGGAAAGCAGAAATCATCTCTCTCCACATATTTGTTTCCTTATACTGCTGAACCCTTGGTGTAAGAATCATATACAGAGACGTACAGAGAAGGCGCTCAATAAACATTTGTTCTGTGAATTATGATTTCGAGGTGGCCGTTTAATTTCGTGAATTCTTCTCTGTCATAACCGTGCTCCTCACAAGCCCCTCTGTGCAGATACATTATCTATTCTCTTAGAATAAATTTTAACATCATTGCTGAAAAGGGCAAGGGCCATTTTATTGCTGTTAAGCATTGCCAAGTTAGTCTCAGAAAAGACTGCGCTCGATTGCAGTGTTCTCAGCATTGCCGTTCGGTGCAGAATGTGGATCTTCTGGTGCCAGCTTTGAAAGGCATGCAGAGAGAACAGCTATGGTTTGGGTGCGTTATTTAGCCTGCAGAGACTCAAACTATTTGAACTGTAAGACAGAGATGACTGTGTGAGGCTAGAAATGAACTGAGTAAGTGCCAAAATATTTACACGATAAATGAAGTTTATATACATGATATTAGTTAAAAAGGGCTGAAATGGAAGAGGTAGAGACAGCTCAGTGGTAAAGTGTTTAACAAGCAAGAGTAAAGACCTGAGTTTGAACCCCAGAACCCACAGAAAAAGCCAAGTACAATAATGTGCACTTATAAGCCCAAAAGAGGGGAGGAGGAGACGGGAGGGCTCATTGCCCAAGCAATCTGGGTGAACTGGCAAGTCCTCAGTTTAGTGAGAGACAATGCCTCAGAAATAAGGGGGAGAGCAACTGAGGAGACACCAACTGTTACTCTCTGTGCTCCACACAGACGCACACAAATGTGCACACAGAAACATATGCACACACTAAATAAAAATAAAAAGAATGGAGATCATAGTTCTTCCTTACAGCAGTCGGGATGTGAGTGGCTGTCTCTGCAGATGCACTATTTGTCTGAGATGGCAACTTTGGAGGGGTGGGCACAGAAGAAACCTGAGTCATATACAGGGCTCCTCCCAGTGATGCTTAAACTGCTAAAATCTGAGGTGGTTGGGAGACGGAACTAGCCTGTTATTTTTCTGCACTTGATTCTTGTGCTATGAACATTTACTTTTAAATAGTTATGGGAGCTAACATCTCATGTGTGTCTAAGAATTTAATCCCAGGAATATTTTATTACAAAATGAGTTATGTTTTCTAGCAAACAAAAAAAAAGAATTCTGAATAAAAATTCTCTTGGGTGATGATTTGACAGGTTCAGGAGTGGGGTGGGGCAGGGCGGCTCTAACTTGCCTGAGAGAGCAGGAGGGAAACTCCACATATGAATATTATTTTGAGGGCTCACTGGAGCATGCCTTGTTCCACGACCCTATGTGACCATAAACTGAAGCCTCTGAAACAGTGAGCCCAAACAGGCATTCTGCTCTAAAAGAAGAGGGGAAAGAGGCTGAACATTGTGGCTGGGTTCACATCTGCCTTGCTCAGGACGTTTGGCAGAATTATTAGTGAGAAGTGGATGAACAGGTTTGAGATGTATACTTTTCCTTATTCAATATATCTACAGAAGGTGGATGAGCTTCTGTCTATCAACTATGTATTAATCTACATCTACTATTTTATTTATTTATCATTTATCTAATAGATACATCTATATATCTAATAGGTAAATATTTCCCATCTATTAATCTACTATATACCTACTATCTTATCTATCATCATCAACCTATATCTATCATCTATCTGGATAGCTAGCTACTATGTATGTATGTATGTGTGTATGTATGTATGTATATATGTATGTGTTTGTATGTATGTCTCAATCTACTATCTTATCTGTTATCTATCTTCTATCTATTATCTATCTACCTACCTACCTATCTATCTATCTATCTGGTATCAGCCATCTTCATCCACAGAAATTTGATGGGGAACGAAATTGAGAGGAATCTGGTCTTATCCCCATTCTGAAGATCCATCTTTGGGAGAAGGTCAAAAATGGTTATGTCTGCTTTAGGCTATCTCTGTGTCACAAGCAAAGACAAAGCTGTGATCTTGAAAAGGCAAAACACTTACCTAGACTGCAGTTGAAGGGTGAGGCTGGCTGATGTCTGACAGGTTCTTGTTTGCTGGGTTTGTGCAGAAAGGCTGCTTGCTTTCCCCACTATCCCAGCTCAGGGCAGAAGCACTTTGGGAAGCTACAGAGATTTCTGGGTTGGGTGAGAGAGTCCAATCTAGATAACTGTGTTGTTCCCCTTCATTTACTGATCCCATGACTTCAAATCTGTCCTGAAGTAACATACCTCTTACTGGGAAGAGAGAAAGAGAAATGAAGAGGCACTATTTAATAGCCATATGGAATGCCAGGAAGCCTTACAAAGATGACTTGCTCTTGTCTAAACCAAGACACAGCAGGCAGATCATCTTCAGCTTGTGCACAGAGTTCTTCACCTAACTCCATGTGTCTCCACGTTCTACCAGCAGATTGGAAGAGACTGCCTGCCCAAACACACAGGGCTGAGGGAGCTGTGATGGTTAATCTTGCTTGTCTATTATATGAACAAACTTCTGGTTGTGTCTGTAAGAGACTATCCAGACACATTTCATTGCTATAGGAAGATGGCTCCCTCCTCCAACCATTGGCAGCACCATCCCATGGCCTGGGGGCTTGGACTGAATAAAAAGGAGAAAGTGAGCTGAACACCAGCAGTCATTTGCTGTCCTCTGGCAGATGCACTGTGACCAACCACTCAAGCTCCTGCTGCCTGGCTGTCTCCACCATGACGGGACTGTACCCTCAAACTGTGAGCCACAATAAACCCTTCCTCCCTGACTTCGCTGTTGTCATAGCAACAGGACATGCAACTAGTACAAAGAGGAAAGCCGAGCCATCCTTACTGAAAGGTTATTATTCCCCTCTTGCTTCTGTTACAGAGGAAAGAGGTGGCCCCTTCTGCCTAATTCTCAGGATACTGTGGTGAGTAGACAGAACCCAGGGCTGGGAGACGGAGATCCAGATCAGGCCCTAGCTTTTGCAGCTCACTGTGTGACTTTGGTCAAGTCACTTGGTCTTGCTGAGCCTCAAATTCTTTTCTATAAAATAAGAAGATTGGGACCAATTATCTCTAAGCATTGGAGATGCTTGGTACCAAGGCTTTTTAGGATCAGGGAGAATTGAAGAGGGCTCTACCCTCTCCTTTCCGAACAGCCTTGTAACTATACTTAGCATTTGGCCCTGAGTTTGAGAAATAAATCTAGAATCGACTTGATTTGTGACAGACCCGTGGGCTTCCTGTTCTGTTGGTCACAAGGTTCCGGATGGTCACTCCCATCTCCAGGAATGTAACTGCCTTGTGGACGAAGGACAAAGTCCTGGTGACAGGAGGAACAGTGACTATTGTCACTGGATTCTCAGCAAGCAGTTCCCCTACACTTCTGGACCGTGAGTCACGCTTGGTGGCCCCGATGCCTGGCAGTGGACCACGCCCAACTTCTTGAGTGTGTCAACACCAGGATGGGGTAAATCATGAGAGGTCCATTTTTAGCTAAGAGTGAAAAATGAAGTCACTGGTATAGCAACAGAAGATGCCAGCTGGGGACACAGATGGGAGGCGACGATGTGTGGAAGGGTGGGGCAGTCATCCTGGTGAGCCAATCCCCAGGAGGCTCGGAGCTGCTGGAGTTGAAGTAATTTTGGCAGCGTCTTGGGAGTGGGACCCCACAAGAGGTCTTATGGGAGGAGCCACAACAGGCCTGTCTTTTTCCAAATCGCAGACCCCAGTAGAGGCTCTAAGCATCTACATGCCCCAGGGAAATGGGAAGGAGGATGCTGGAGTCTCAAACGCATGGACTTTGCCGTCTTCTGTTCTGTTTTATTTTAGGAGCAGAGCAAACAGGGAGGGGAGGATTTACCGCCTGTCTGCTCAGCCTCCTCTCTCTTCTTCTCCCACTCTGGGCTGGACCAACATGTCTCCGAGGCCTTTACAGTTCCACCATCCTGTAGCTCCTTGCTAATTAAAAAAAAAATAACACATTCTGGGGGAACAGAGCATGTGAGAAAATTGCTGATATTTTAAAGATGAAGTAGCACCATTTCAGTATAAAAGGGGGAGATCACACCTCCATCCCATGGCTTTTATCTGGATGTTGATCCTGACACCATCTTTAACCTCACACCTGTTTCCTCATTTGTGAAGTGAGTGAGGTAATGTTGCCTAACTCAGGGGCTCCGGGAGGATTAACTGGATTGTGGGGATCAGGGCTTGCTCAGCACTGCTGGCCAATAAACCCAGTGCAGCCAGGATACAGGAGCTGATGAGACTCAGCTCTCTTAAGGAGACAGTGGGAGCTGAGCGGTACCCATTCACTCTACCTTCCTCTGCTTTCCTGGTGATACTGGGAGAGTTTCCCTAGATACCTCAGGATGAGCTCTGGGGTAGATCTCAAAGGAAGGAATCCTCTTTGGGGTTTGGCTGGCTTTAGCTGCTTTCTTCTCTGACTCAGTGTGTGGCCATGTGTGTGCAGATGCACATGTATGTGCATGCATAGCAGGGGAGGCAGGCAACAGCCTTAGGTGGTGTTCCTCAGGACATCGTCCACTTTTTTTTTTTTTTTAAAGACAGGGTCGCTTATTGGCCTGAAGCTCACCAAGTGGGACAGGGTGGGTGGCTGGCCAGTAAGTTTCCATGGCTCTACCCGCCTCTGCCTCCTCAGCACTGGAATTACAAGTGTACTCCACCTTGCTCAGCTTTTTAAAAATGTCGGTTCTGAGGGTGGGTCAGGTACTTGTACTTGACAGGCAAGCACTTCACCAACCGAGCCATCTCCCCAACTTGAAGCTGTCCTTTTCTTCATCTGACCTTGCATGTGCTATACCAGGAGGAAGGACAACTTCAGAAAGCACACCAGGACCCAGAGAGGGAAGCACAGCTTGCTCATTCATTCACTCATTCATTCATTCATCCAGGAGAGACCTTATGCCTGTCTGTGCTTCTGTGCTTGTCTGTGCACTCAGGGCTCCACTGAACCTGGGCTTTGCCCTCTGTTATGTGGAGCGGGCTGGGGACAGCGTTCAGTCAGCCTCCACGTCCTTCTCTCTTACTCTTTCTGCTCCATAGCTCACCACACAGTTGATTCTTACTTGAAGATGAACTGTATACCCACGGGCCTTCCTCACATTGGTTGAAACTCCAAGAATAGATAAGATTGTTAAAGCTCATTCTATACACAGGAGAGAGTCTTTGTCTCAGCAGTGAGAGATGTCGAGAAACACATGTTTGAGGATTCAGAGTCCAGGGAGCATGGCAAAGGCTAGGGTATTTTCTGATAGGTGGGGATGTTGGGTGGATGACAAGGAGGTCCATTTTAGGCTACTGGCTGGATGTGCTTCTCTGATGGAGGGATGCTCTAAGCAGACAGTCATTGTCAGGCTGCATGTAGAGTAGTGAGCAGGGAGTCATGGCTGTTGTCAGGGCCAGAGAGTTTTCAGAAATTAGTACTTGAGTCCTGGCAACCAAGCTGGTTATCTGCTCAAACGGAGACAGTTTATCCATTTCCCTATCGAGAGGGGGCCCAGCTGTAGGTATGGCTCTGGCAGGCCCAGCACAGAGTTCCCTGGCAGAGGCTGGGAACTGGGCTGGCTCTGATGTTTCCAGAACAACCTAAACACAAGAGTGTTTCAGAAGTGATCCATTGACTGGATTATTCTTCTCACTTGGCAGAAACACAGTGATCATCTCTCTAGGATTGCTACAGGCCAGCTATGGAGAAAGCAACCCATTTGGAGACAAATACACATGCTTGAGTTCCTTCAAGAATATTTCATGGCTGAAAGATGTCTGTGTTTTTGAGTTACCTAGTCCTGACCACAACACTGTGCACGAGGAGTACAACATCACATTCTCTTTAGATTATAGATAAGGCTGCTGTTGGCCAAGATCCAGGGAGATTATCTATAGCCTGGTTGTTGCTATGGTTTCCCAGGGCCCTTTTCTCTCTTATTTGAGAATGAATACTCTCAAACAAAAATTGTTTGGATTTTAAAAAACTGATTTATTATTTGCATGTGTATGTGTGTATACATATGGACATAAATACAGGTGCCCGCAGAAGCCAGGGAGGGTGTTATAGTGTCTAAAGCTGGAGTTATGGCTGGTTGTGTGCTTTTCCATATTGGTGCTGGGAACCAAACTTCAGTCCTCTAGGAGAGCAGTGAGCACTCCTGCTGAGCCACCTCTCCAGTCCCTGGTTTGTATCTTGAACACTTTCTAAAGGGCCCACGTGTTAAAGGCTTTGTCAACTGTAGGAGTGTTGAGATTGTCACCTGTATGGGGTGCTGGGAGGTAATGGAAGCTTTAGGAGGTGGGACCTAGTAGAAGAGAATTAGATTATTTGGGGTATTCCCTTGAAGGGCGTAGCAGGACCTCAGCTCCCACCCCTTTCCTGGATACCACGATGTGAGCAGTATCCTTCAAAACATGTTCCTGCCATGATATTCTTTCTGCCTCTCCCACAGGCTCAAAGGACCATAGCAAGGCAGCCAGGACTGAGACATCTGGAAACATGATCTGACACAACCTTCCTTCCTTCCAAACTAATTTTCCTGGGTGTTGTATTACAGTGATGACTAATGATGGATTTGGAGCCAAAATCTTGTCTGTGTCTCCTATCAATTTGTTCAATCTTGGAAAAGTTGTTTAATATCTTCAGTGTTCATTCTCTCTCTAGTTATTTGGCATATTCTTTTGATTATTACTGTGTGTTGTATATGCTTTTGTGCATACATGAGTACTGGTACACTTATGTGTGCATGTGTGTATATGTGTGTGCATGTATGTGTATATGTGTGTATGTGTATATATGTGTATATGTGTTTATATATGTATATGTGTGTATGTGTATATATGTATGTGTATGTGTTTATATATGTATATGTGTGTATATGTATGTGTATATATGTGTATGTGTGTACATGTGTATATAAGTGTGTATATATGTATGTGTGTATATGTGTATATGTATGTGTGTATGTATATGTGTGTAGCTATGTATGTGTGTATGTATGTGTGTATCATGTATATTTGTGTATGTATGTGTGTATATGTGTATATGTGTGTACATGTGTATATGTATGTATATATGTGTGTGTCTGTGTATGTATGTATGTGTGTGTATGTGTGTTTGTGTGTGTGTGTGTGTAGGTCTGACAGCAATGTTGAATGTCTTGTTCTGTCACACTCACCTTATTTTTTGAGACAGTGTACTCACTGAACCTGAACTTCACTTTTCTGCTTAGACTGGCTGATCAGACAACTTCCAGGTCCTGCCTGTCTCTGCCTCCCTCACTGGGCTCACAGTGCCTGGATACTGGCTTTTACATGTGTTCTAGAGCTCCTACCTTGGGTCTTTATGCTTGTGTAACAAGCGTCATATTCACTGAGCCATCTCACCACCACCACCACCACCACCCCCCCCTTTGCTTATTAACTGCCAGCACTGACTTTAGTCTTGGAAACACATTTTATTCCTTCTTTTTGCTTCCCTTCTGTCAAAGATACTTGGAGATAATTTGTGATTAGTGTGGATGTGTTCAAAGCCACTTTCTCTACTACACTGCAGACTCCATGAGGGCAGGTGTTACACTGGTAACCAACTCCTGCAATGGTGCTATAGAGCCACAGGACTTTCACAGAAATGTTTTAACTTCAGTTTCCCTTTATATCAGTAGAAGATGAATAAGTAATACTGGATTCTATATTAAGTCCAACCTGGACTGAATTTATCTTTATACTAATATAAATATACATATCTTGAGTGTGGAAAGGGAACTAGACAAGAGTGTGTAGTGCCCACGGAAGTTCTAATGTAGCCATGAGTCTGTGTCTTATGGACACCTGTGTCTGTCCCCATTCGGTCATTTATAACGTGACAGGAAGGATGGAGGTGGTAGGGGGCATTCCCAACAAGTCTGAGAGTCTCCTTGAGTTGGAGAGTAAATTCCTCTCTTTGGGAAGATTTTAAAAAGAGGTCTACAGAAAACCAGGAGCTAGCCTTTTCCTATGACTTTAGCCTGGGTTGTTTATTACCCACCCTTGCTCTAAGACTGTGCAAGTCAGCCACTGATCCTTTGAAAGCTCTGTCCAGCCCTCCTCAGGCTAGAAATGTTAGTACATTCTCAGGCAGTCTCCATTCCAGAACACTTTCATACATTCAGGAGTGGACACTGCTTCCTTGGCTTACGTTGCACACAGCTGAGAACAATCTTATCTGCCCACCATCCGGACACCAAGTGTTAATGCCATCAGAAAGTTGGGAACTTTATTCAGCTTTTGCAAGAGATGGCTGAAAATTTTGAGGTCAAAATGTGCCATGCCCCATGTCCATAGTCTGGTGGGCCTCCTGAGTTGTCTACTGAGCCAGTGGAAATTTGAAAAACAGGGAAAAAAAGAAAGAAAAACGACTTTTAGGAAATTATTGACATTTCTCAACCGACTCCAATTTCTTAGAGGCCTGAAGTTTCAGCAAAAATCTCTGTGCTTTGGTACAGAGAGCAAGGCAGGAGACTGATTTTTTTCATCATTATCCAGAATAAGCCACATCAAACAGAATGGTCACGGGACACATAAGGACAGCTAGAAACCTTTGGCCTCACATCTTGTTTGTGAGAGAGACTTAACCCAGTGTGGATATTCCTTCTCTGAGATTCTTGGGACTAGAAGTATTTTGAATTTGGGAACATTTTTTGCATACATAATGAGACATCTCGTGGATGAGATCCAAAGCTAAGTATGAAATTCATTTATGTTTGATAGGCATCTTACAAACTCAGCTTGCAGGTGGTTCTCCATTGTATTTGTAGTGAGCCTATGTTTTCACTGTGACATGTCTTTGAGGTCAGAGGTCAGAGACGAAATTTTTTTCCTTGTACATCCTAACAGCACTCACCAAGTTTCAGCTTTCAGAGCATCTCCAGTTTCTGATTTTTGGATTGAAAATGTTCAACTTTTATTGAAAATGAAAACAATGCGCTTCACTGTTTATTCAGTCTCTTGTACTTTCCTAGAGTCAGTCATAAAAGTAGCTGCACGGATACTATTTTACTCAAGGTGCCTTATCTATGTTCCCTTTCCCTAGCTTCTTCTGCAGAGGAATGTCAATCATGCAGCTTTGCAGGCTACTATTGGCCATGAACTCTGATGGGAGGCGGGGTGGCTTACAAGGTTTAGTAAGACATGATGCCGGCATTCAGGAGCCCACAAAGGAGATGGATATGCAAACAGATAATTGTAATGTGTTCTAGAGGAAGCCATAACAGACTCCATGCAAGCTGCATGGGCGTTCAGAGGAAAGGAAAGAGTAATTTGTGTGGCTGACAGGTCAGGGAAAGCATCCTAGGGGAGTGGCACATGAGATAATGTTATACAGATGGATGAGTCCAGATGATTCCCATAGTTCATTTAGATATTTAGATTCATGGGAGTGGGGAAGAGAGAATAAGAGGGGGGGAGGGAGGAGAGATGAGAGGGTGAGAAAGGAGATTCATTGTAAGAAGGCCTGGATAGAACACGTGTATTCCTGAACAATCTAGACCAAAGGTTTGGAGCATCTCTGTGCACCTAAACCCCATAGACCACATTGAGTCTGCCTATTAACACTATAACTAGAAAAGTATCAGATTAATTGGAACTAGAAAAGTATCAGATTAAGGTGTGAAAACTATCAGATTAATATCAGATATTAAGACTAAGTATCAGTTTTTGTTGTGATATTGAGGAATGGACCTTGGGTTAAAAAAAAAAAAAAAAAGTACTTCCATGAAAGATTTGGTTGAGTACCACATATTCACATCCTGATGGCTCAGCAAGTAAGACTATACTCTGCTGTCACGGAAAACCTGAGTTCTGTTTCCAGCACCTATGTTGGGTGTCTCACACTGCCTGTAACTCCAGCTCTAGGGGTCAATGTCCTCTTCTGGCCTCCATGAGCACCTGCACTCAAACGTTCATACATAGACATTTAGGGGACAGTTATCTGAGCCAGAGCAGCCATCAAAGTTATATCCCTGGCCTTTAATAACTTGTGAAGAGGAAAGAGATCCTGAGTCAAGTATTCAAGCTAATGAGTGGGGCTGGAGGCCATTCACTGAGAAGGACCGGGAGGAGAAAAGCTCAAGGAGCTGACAAATGATGTCGGCTATTGAGTGTCTGAAGGACTACACATTAGAGGGATAGGGAAATGGCCCAGTGGGAAAAAAGCTTGCTCAGAGAACATGAGGACATGAGTTCCTATTCTCAGAGACCACACAGATCTGGGTGCTATAAGAACATGCATGTAATCCCAGTGATGGGATGGGAGACAGAGACAGAAGGAGCTTGGGGACCAGCAAGCCTAGTGCGTGCAGCAGCAAACAGCAGTGAGCGAGACTGTTCTCAGACTTCTGTTACCATGCTGTGGTAGGCATATGGTTGGTTGCCCCTCCGCAGACAAGCAGGTACACACGCATACACCAGCATGAACATACGTGTGCACACACACACACACACACACACACACACACGCATGCATATTAAGAAGAAAATCTTTCCCTAGAGGAGCAGTTCTCAAGGAACAGGTTTTAATACAGCATGTCTGCCTTCCCATGACTTAACACAATCTACAAATGCAATTCACTACAAGGGACTGTGAACTCCCCATTCCCAGGTCTGAGCAGGCAGGGTCCCAGTGATCATTCTATGAGGATATAGTGATGATTTAAAACTTCAAAGTGATTTCCTATTCCGTAGTGGTCAGATTTGAGGCAGAGATCCTTGCCTATTTGGACATGAGGCACAGATCCTGCTTCTTGTCATTGTCTTCGGCCTTGACTCATCTCTAAAGCCAGCTCTTATCGATTGTTACTGGCTGAATGGAACACTGTGTGAAGAAGGTTTCCAAAGCTATGTGATGTGATAGATTGGCAATGTCTGCCAAGGACCAAGGAAAGGAGTAGTGGGGACCTACTTTGCCTTCTTTGTATGTGCAGCCCGTAGATGATAAGAGCATTGTTTGCTTGCTTTAAATCTAGCTTTTCTTTGCAGTAAGCAAAAATGTTTCCCTTTCCGTCATGATGAGGTTCATTGCTCTGAGACGGGTGGGTGGATGTCTCTAAGGACAAAGGAATCTGAGGACACAGAGTGATGAAGAAGAAAGCTAAGGAGTGGAACAATTTCCAGCAGGCAATGGAAAGCAGAACCTTTCCTAGGAGGGTGGGACTCACAGTCCAGGGGGAAAGTGGCTTCATGAGCTCTTCTCTGCCTCTGAGCCTCACCTCTGGAGGAGAGTGGGGCAGGTGGACACCACCCTTCCTACTTAGGCCTCTATACTAGGCAAGCACGGTAGTGCGGTGTATTCAGGAAGAGAGGAGACAGAAGCAGGTACCCCAAATGTCTTCATTCCTGTGTAGTACTGAAGTGTTTGAAAGTTCCCCCTCTTCCTTTGGTGGCCACTATGAAATGTCAGGTGACCAGATGAGTCTCTATAAGGCCATGGAGATGTAAGATGGCATCAAATCCGGCAGGGATGGCTGCCAAGCCCCTTATTTTAGGTCTGAGTGTGTGTCCCTAGAAGATGGCAAAGGGCAGAGGTGAGAGCTAGCAGGAGCCAGCTAGAGTTCAGCAGAGGTGGCAGAGGTGCAGGGCACTAGCCAAGAGCCTCTCAGTGGAGCTGTGGGGATGTGTGAGCTCCTCTTGCCTGAAGGCCCTGTAGAAGGAGGGAGGGAGGGGAGAGCCTCTGCAAGGTCCCAGAGGGAGCCTGAACTTTACATTGGCCAATGGCTGCAACTGTGAGTTACTCTTTCAAAATACGAATGTAGCCATGTTAACATCTCTGTTGTCTCCATGTACCTCAATTACCTGTCAATCATAGGAACATGACATGGACAGTGTAGCCAAAAACAGAAGGGTCTGGACAACCTCCCAAGATCAGAAGATGACAAAGTAGATGTCTGTAAAGGCAGAAGCAACAGCAGTAGTGACTAGCACTATCAATTGGGTGCATGCCCACTGCTGTTGACGTGCAGCAGCCAGGACTCCAGCAAGCATCACCCAGATCTTGTTAGAAATCTAGTCTATAGGGCAGGAGACAGGCGTGCACGTGAGTGTGTGCATGCACGTGAGCGTGGGTGCGTGCGTGCGTGTGTGTGGATGCGTGTGTGTGTGGGGGGGGGGGGGGTGCGTGTGCATGTGCGCGTGCACGTGCGTGTGTGTGTGTGTGTGTGTGTGTGTGTGTGTGTGTGTGTGTGTGAATGTACCTACAGAAGCCAGAAGAAGATATAGGATCCTCTGAAATTATAAGAGGTTACAAGTCACCTGATTTGCATGTTGGAACCAAACTCCTGTCCTCTTGGAGATCAGCATATGCTTTGAACTGCTGTGCCATCTCTCTAGCCCCAACCTTGGTTTGTTTTTGAGGATAGGATTTCTCAGTCATCTGGAACTTACTTATTTAGGTTAGGAGTTGTTCCTCAAGACCACATCTACCTTATTTTTTATCTTTAAAATAATTTTGGCACATGGTCTTTCACTAGACTGAAACTTGCTGATTCCATTAGGCTGGCTGGTTGGAGAGTCCCAAGGATCCAGTGTTGGAATCTCAACTTCTTGCTACCCACCATTCCCTATCCCATTTAAATGTGGGTTCTGAGGCTCAAACTCAGGCTAACGTTTTGACCACCAGAGCTGCCTCTGTAGCCATGATCTTAACTTTTAAAATTGTAAACAAATCATAGAGGTAGTGCTGAGTGTGGGTCAGAACGGGTGTGTGGGGTTATGGCATGTCCTGGTGCCCGAACATGATCAGTGCTCAGGAATTTCCCCAGATCTGGAGCAAGGGACACCCTTAAAGAACAAGGTGTTGGGACACCTCTCTGACTGGTTCTGTGATACTGTTGGCTTTTTAATGCTAGGTTTTACATGCTAGGGACATGTATGGCTTCAAAGCAGTGTCCCCTCTGACAGGGCATGAAGGCATCTGTTGTGTTTTATAGGCTGTTGGCTGGAAAACATCAATGACTAAAAGCCCTTACTCATTAGGATGTCAATAGAACCTGGGTTCTTGTCCCACCGTTGTGTTCCAAAGCTGATAGTCCGTCAGTCTGATAAGAATAGACTCGCCTATAACACCAGAGAAATGAGCTTATCATTTCTGGTTTCTCTTCAGGCCTCCGTGGGACCCGGATGAATGGCCCCTGGAGGGGCCTCTTACAGGCATCTCCTGAGACTTTCACAGGAACTTGTAATACACTTCTAAGCCCTGTTTGGTAGAAATGTCTGCCCAGGCTAAGGAACCATCTCTGGATGAGTGCCACCTCGGTCCTCACGAAGGTTGTTCTAACAGCTCCCTCTTTTCTCTTCCTTAACTTCCACACACTAGTTTAGTTCTTGCTGAGGTCCTCCTCACCCAGCATCTTACAGTTTAGTTGAGAACACAGATGCCTTTATTGTATTCAATTGTGTCCCACCCAAGTTGAAGTTGAAGTCTAACCATAGTTACTCGGAATGAGACCTTGTGTGAAGATAGAGTTGTTACAGCCATAACTAGTTAGCATGAGGTCAGGAAGATGGGTCCTGATCCAACTTGACTGAGGATCTCATCAAATGTGTACCTCAGTGGCAGACACTAGGAGGGAAGGCCACGAAACAGAAATGAAGAGATAACCATACCCAAGCCAAATGGAAACCGATTCTTCCACATAGTCCTCGTGAGGAAAGACTCCTCCTGAAACCTTGTCCGTGGACTTCTAACCTCCAGAGCAGCACATCGATGTTGTTTAAGCCACTAGATTTAGTTCTGTCTCGGAAGCCCCTGATAAGTAATAGAGATGTGCAGATGCCCGAGGAGCCAAGCGAGGCCAGAGCCACTGGGGATTCTGTTAGTAAAGAAACACCTGACCTTTCAAATCCACAAACACAGTTAGAGGATGGATAACCCACCAAACTCCCCATGGCTCCCTCACTGGAGCATCCCACAATAATAGTGGGGAGGACTCCTATAACAAGACATGTGAGGCTTCTGCAATAGGGGTGTGCAGCGTATTTTCAACTTGACACAGACCAAGGTCATCCAGGAAGAAGGCACGTTGAATGAGGGATCACCTCCATCAGATTAAGGATCACCTCCATCAGATTGGCCTGTAAGTCTGTGGATATTCTCTTGATTGATGATTGATGTGGGAGGCCCAGACTACTGAGAGTGGTGCCATCCTCTAGGCAGGTGGTTCTAGGATGTATAAAATTTGTGTTGAGCAAGCCTTGGGAAGCAAACCAGTAAGCAGCATTCCTCCATGGCTCTCTGCTTCAGTCCCTACCTTGTGTTCTTGCCCTGACGTCTCTCAGGATGGACTACAACTATAATCTGAAGGAAAGTCTTGCCTTCTCAAGTTGCTTTTTGTCAGCATTTTATCACAGCAAGAGAAAGCAAACTAAGACAGAGAACAAATGAGGATTGCGGCATCATCACAGCCTGCAGTAGCATCAAAAGACAGAAAGCCCCAGGCCTCAGCAGAGCCTGGGAGGTGAGCAATGGTCTCCTGATGCCCTTGGTATGTAGGTGAATGAGTGGCTGAGCAGAGTTAGCTGCTGTTTCTCACAAGCATCCTAGGCTCCATGTCTGGAAGGATGGCAGGTGTTCTGCTGTAGGTCAAGCTTTGCCTGCCAAGTAAAGTGTGGCTGTGTGCAAGGTCTCCTGGGTAGGGCCTCTCTCCAGAGCAGTAGTTACTAGAAGACAGTGCCGAGTCATAGTGAGGAGCTCAGCCTCTGACTTGGACAGTTCAGCAAAACGAATACCAGAGTGTGAATGTGCTTCACCCCCACACCCCTACCCTGGTAAAGTTCACATGATGGATACTGGCTCACCAAATTCACACCAGTGGTATTTGGAGGTGGGCCATTAGAGAGGTAGTCAGGATTAGATGAGGGTCTTTAAGATGACTCAGCAGATACAAGCCTGATAACCTGAGTTTGAATCCCAGGACCCACATAGTGGATGGAAAGATTCAATTCTTACAAGTTGTCCTCTGACCTTCACACATATGCCATGACATGAGCACACACAACTGACTAGATAGATAGATAGATAGATAGATAGATAGATAGATAGATAGATAGAATCTGAAGTCTTAAAATAATTATTAGATGAGGTCCAGAAGGCGGAACCCCTAAGATGGTACTAGGGAGGTCTTAAGAGAGACCTACACCAGCAAGTTTGTTCACTTGCACCACTATGTTCTGGTACCACAAAAAGAGTCTCACTAGAGGCTGACATATTGGACTTCCCGCCTTCAGCAGCATGAGTTAAATAAGCCTTCATTCTTTAGGTTACCCTGTCTTAGGTTCTTTTCTAAGGAAGTCGGTGGGCGAGCTCCACAAAGAACTTGAAGAACTCCTTCAAGTGTGGGTATATTGACCAACCGTGGTTCACCAAAGAATGAGGTTTCTGCTTTCAGAAAATCATTTTTTTCTTCTAATTCTTAGAATCCATCAAGTACAAAATGCAGAACTTAAATAATTAAAATAAACATAAAGCTCACAGCATAATGCTGAGCCAAATAAGCCAGACACAAGGATGCACTGCATGAGTCCTCTGGTCTGAGGTTCAAGATCAAGCCAACCCCGCGGTAACTAGAAAGTGCCTTGGGGCGAGTTCTTGGGGAGATGATACTTTTTCCTGGGAGAGTGATATGATTTATGCAAGAATATTCATCTGTCAGAACTGAACAGTGAAAGTTTGCAACACTGGTATGTGAACCTTATTGTAAAAGCATGCAAAGAACACTGTAACCCCAGTCTCAAATCCCACCACAAGAAGATAGTCTGTAGGCATTTTCCATTTTCCTGTTGTCTTATTTGTTCTGGGCATTTTGCTGCAAACACATACAAACACACAACACACAGCACACACACACACAGACACACACACACACACACACACACACACACACTTTTTTCTTTCCAAATTGATATGACCAAAATATTCTTTTTTGTTATTAATGTTTTTGTCAGTGTCATTTGTATACTACTTTTTATAAGTGTGTGTGTGTGTGACACACATGGGGAAGCTGAAGGACAGTCTCAAGTGTGTGTGTGACACACACATGGGGAAGCTGGATGATGGCCTCAGGTGTCATCCCCAGGAGCACCACTTCCTTTGAGACCAGTCTCTAATTGTCCTGGTGATCAGCACTTAGGCTGGATTCTCCAGCCAGTGAGCCCCAAAGATCCCCCCTGCCTCCACCTCCCCAATCCTGACTCTGCAAGTGTGTGCTACCTTGCATGTCCAGCATTTTAAATGGATTCTGGAAATTGAACTCAGGTCTGCTTACTTGCAAGGCAAGCACTTTACAGACAGAGACATCCCCCTGCCTGATAACCCCTCATTTTAAAGAAACTTCCTTGCCTGTGCTTTAATCTACACACAGCTCCCAGGATTGGGCATTCATGCTGCCTTGGCAAAAATAAATGACTCTGATTAGCGTCTGTGCCCATACATCTATGTTTGCATTTCTGATGATTTCTCCACAAGATTTCGGAAGAGGGTTTGCTGTATAGAGTCTGAATACTGTAACGTTTGTGGTGCCGATTGCTGGCCTCCTCGTCACCTGAAGCACAGCTGCTATGCCTTGCCCCTACATCCTTAGGCATTTTAGGAGAGTGGCATTTTGTCCTTGTGATTTGTAGTTCTTTGGTTGAGCTGAACGCCTCCCAATACATTTTAAAGCCATTTCCTTATCTGTGACTTGTCCACCCACATTCCCTGCTCACTTTCCAACAGCACTGAGTTCTTGATGTTTTTCTTACTGAGACAAAACTAATCCAAAGCCTGAGGTTATTAATCCCTTGAGTGTACCGGTGATAAATGCTTACTCCTAGTGGGCTTTAGACAGAGTTGGTTTTAACTTGCATCAGCCAAGCATCTATCTACCTAAGCCATTTACTCTTTTATGGTTTGTTTTTCACACATGTCTCTGGTGTACACGTACCTCAGTGTGGGGGGCATTGCAGGTGAAGTCAGCCCTGTGAACTCTGGCCTGGGAGACAGAGAGAGAGAGGGAGAGAGAGAGAGAGAGTGACAGAGAGCGAGAGTGAGAGCGAGAGAGAGAGAGAGAGAGAGAGAGAGAGACAGAGAGAGAGACAGAGAGAGATAGAGAGAGAGACAGAGAGAGACAGAAAGACAGACAGAGAGACAGAGGCAGAGAGACAGAGAGAGACTTGGGGAATGAGATGTGAGGAAGGGTCTGAATGAGCAGAGTTCTTCATCCAGAGAGAGAGTGGTGCAGACCTGTTGAGCTGAGCTGGTGTCCCAGGGCCACAGACACATGGAACAGTTCAGTATCTGAACTGTAGCTATTCCCAGCTGGAGTGTGCTGTGAGTAGAAGCCACACACACCCAGAGAAAAGCACAGCAATTAATGTGCACACCAAAAGCATATTGAAATGACCTAGTTTGGCTATATTGACTTAAATATATTACTGAAATGTTTTATTTTAGTATTTTATTCATCCTTTGAAAATTTCATACCTGTGTACAACATATTTTGATCATGTTCACCCCTGAGACCCTCCAACCAACCTCTTTCCCTGCTTTTCCTTTTAAAGCTATTATTATTAATAACCTCCTGAGCCAAATTACTGCTAACCATATGCACATAGGTTTTGGGTCAACCAATTGGACACCAGCAACCTTCCACCAACCATATCCCCTGAGAAAAGTACTTTCTTTCTCTCAACATTAGCTGTCAATAGCCCCGGATCTGCTAAGGGTGGGGCTTCAGGAGCTGACCCCCAAAATGAAAATCTTTAAGGCGGTTACTTAAAATCACGAACTTTCAAGGTGGCTTATGTCAGTTCTTGTTGGGAAGTTCAGAAGCTAGCCAGCAGTGGGTTGTCTACACTGTGGTAAATACTGGCATAGCTACTTTGATCTCTGTTAGCTTATATCCTCATGAAAACTCCAGTGAGTCAGAATATATAATTTCCTCTGTGGAACTAAGACCTTCATGTGAGCAATACCATACCACTAATAATGCATTAAGACTGTGGTCTTATTTTGCTGTTGTTTCTAGCCCAAATCAGGGGAGTTATTTAATATCCCTGAGCCTCAGCTTTCATATGGGTTCTTTAGGAATCTGACCCTGAGATGGAGGGTAGGATACAATAGTCCTTTTAGGGTATTGAACTCACTCCTTGGGTCAATACTGGTAAGGGAAAAGAGAGAGCAAGCCTAGGTAGAGGAAGAAACTGGGCTTCACCAAGAGCTCTGGAGCTAGGATGGCCCTGCACAGTAGCCATAATCAGACTGAGAAACCCACAGATTTGACATCCACACCCATCTGTGTCACTGGGAGCATCTTCCTTGGAGATGTGTGTGACCAGGAATGAGGTGTCTCATTTCACCTAAGAAGGGGCAGTGGGCAACCTTTCCAGCAGCTGGGGAGAACCATCAGTCCTGAAGAAGGGTCTATGCTAGGGGACACAGCATCCATGATGATGATGGAAAATGACAACCGCAATTAGCCACTGAAGGATCAAATGAGGATCAATCATAGAGAATATACAATATATCAGCCCCATTATATATGTGAGCATATATGTGTTATTATGAGGATAAAATGAAGACATGAGTAAGGAAACGACTTATCAAAGTGATGTGCTGTGGATGGCACTCAGGGTAGCATACCTGGGATGCATTGATTGATTGATTGATTGATGACTGATCGATCCCCAGCATTATATACACTGGCTGTGGAAGTATAATTCCAGCACCTAAGAGGTAGAGGCAGGAGGATCAGAAGCTTAAGCTCATCCTTGGCTACACAGTGAGTTCAAGAGACACTGTTTCAAAAATAAAGTTATCGTGTTATGTGAACTATTATATGCACCATTCTGGAGAGTGAGGTGCCATTGTTCTAAATCAATATAATTTTATGGAAAGAGTGAGACTGAAAGTAAAGAACGCTGACATTAGGTCATGTCCTAGTTTTATTTCCGTGTCTGTGAAAAAAAGATACCCTGGCAAAAAAACAACCTGAGGGGAGGAAGGGTTTATTTTAGCTTTCAATCCAGTTACAGACTGTGGCAGCAGAGGAGTCAAGGCAGGAGGTTCAATAGCTAGTCCTGTCACACCCAGAGTCCCGAGCAGACAGGAATGAATGCACTGCCTGCTCACTTGGCTACTCACTGATGTTTGATTTTCCCACTCTTAACAGGGTTCAGGACTCTTGCATAGGGAATGGTGTCACCCACAATGAACTGGGTCATTCCACATCAATTAATTAAAACAACCTCCCACAGACATGTTCAGAGGCCAATCCAATGTAGACATTGGTACTTTCCTTCCAGATGATTCTATGATTGGCATTTTGACCTTTTCTCTCATTATAGCCCCTATTAGTCATTTTCTTTAAAAAAAAATGTTCATGTATTAATTGTTTTAAGAAACAAATACATTGAGAACTTACTAAATTCTCTAGATGCGGAATAAGACAGCAGAAAGAGTCCAGGTTTGGGGAAGAGCTTGTTTGTACTTGGGTGCAGTTTCTGCTGTCTGGCTGTGTGCTGTTGGAGGGGTTACCTGGCCTCTCCAAGTGGCTGAGTCTCCATCTATGGAAATGTAATGGTTCTATGGGGACCATAGGAACAGCGGTACAGAGAGCACATGTAAAATTCTTCAGGTGGCATTCAGAAGAGCTGCCCCTGACAGGTACTGTATCGGTGGTAAGCTCTTGCCAGACACAGGCAACTGTAAGCATTTTAGCTCATTTGGCACGGAGTCAGGCCCTCTCCACTCTCCCACCTTCTCTTCTGCAGTTCCCAGGGGTCTTTCTCAAGCACATCTGGGAATCTCTCTGCTTAAAAGCCACTGTTGTGAGGAAAACAATATAAAAACAACCTTATTCTTCATTAAGAACCTATGATGTCCCCTGATAGCTATGGAAGCTCAGAGATATGGCGGCTGGAGCTGGGCTGGAACCTTGGTGTGTGTCTGGGGGAAGTTGCCTCTCTGGGGTTTCCAGCAAGGATGAGTCTGATCTATGAGTCAGGGCTTGCAGTTTGTCACAAGTCCTTAGGAAGCAGTATTTCCTTCTGGTACTTTTCAAATGGCATATGGACTTACTTCTGCTCCTGCCCCCCACCCCCAGGGGCTGGAAGATAGCTATGTATAACCAGAGTAGACTCATGGAACCCTGCAAAGCCTGCAGATCTGTTGGCTGGGGCCTGTGGGAGGGATTTGCTCTTTACATCTCAGAAAGGATCCAGTGTGGTTCAGGACTCAGACCAGAAGCACTAAATGGAAGGGCTGAGCTGATGGTGCTCCCATGAAGCTAGGACCAGCCCATGAGGGAGAGTCGCTGCTGCAGAGGTCCAGACTAGTTAGATGCTCTGCTGCCCAAGGAACATTTCTGGTGGAAGTTTTCAGCCAGACCCAACAAAGCCAGATTCCTAAAAAGCAAGCTTGTTCAAACCAGATGGCTTCTTTAGCTTTGACAGAAGGGTGTGTGTGTGTGTGTGTGTGTGTGTGTGTGTGTGTGTGTGTGTAGGAAGGTGGCATTCTCAATCTAGGCTTTTTTTTTTGTTATGTGTTTGTTTGTTTACTTACTTTTACGCCTTTAATAGTCCCTTTGTGACCCTTTCTCAGGTCAAACATACTTTTAACCTTTCTTAAGCATTGAATCTAGGAAGGAGAGAGCATTAAGGGTCTTCTGTGTTGGAAAAGCATTTGGAATCTCTTTGGTGACAAGATCTTGTGGTGGTACTTGCTTCCAAACTTATGAATACAGACATATGTCTGTAAGCCGGGGAGAACCCTATGACAGGCCAGGGAGATGGTTTTAGGCATTAGGGATAAAATGCCTTCAGGACAAACATTAGGACCTGAGTTCAGATCCCTAGTACCCACACTAATCAGTGAGCTCCAGGTCCAGTGGGAACATTCAACACCAACCTCTTGCTTCTATATACAGGCACACACACACACACACACACACACACACACACACACACACACACAGGGGAGGGCAGGGGTAGAATTCCTCATGCTCACTTTAAAACAGCTCCATGTTCTGCCAATACAGAGTTTTAAGACAAAATAAGCTGAGTTTGTTCAACAATCACCTAGAAATATAATCGTCTTAAATGCCCACACTAACACAGATGGACGTTTTGTACAGGAAGGACCAAGGCTTAGTTTCAGGAACTCTCCTAGGGACATTCAGATGTGACTATTGTGTGGCAACTCTCTTTCTTGCCTGGTGCATATTTTTTTCTGAGAAGCTGAAACCCAATCAAGTGTTCCAACAGGAACGAAGGGGAGGAAGCCCTGGCGAGGTGTCCTGGTTTACCCAGGAGGCTGGTATGTTAGGATGTCTGCAGAGCTCTGTCCAAGGAAAGATGTGGGGACCCTACTCCACACCAAACAGCTTAGACTCTTCACATATGAAAGTTGTCAGGTTGTATGTTTGCATGTGTGTGTGTGTGTGTGTGTGTGTGTGTGCGCGCGCGTGCGTGTATGTGCCAGTGCATTCGTGCATGAGTGTGTATACTTTTCATATATACTTACTTGTAAGTCAGAAGACAATGTGTGAAAGTCTATTCTCTCCCTCCACCATGTAGGTCTCAGGGGTTGAACTCAGCCCCTCCAGCTTGGCAGCAAGTGCTTTCACCCTTGGAGCCAACCTCTCCAACCCTTCTGGAACATTTTTGAATAGACTCCCTGGGTGCTTCTAATGGGCTTGCTCAGGTTCAGAACCACACCACAAAGGTAGAAACATAGGTTGCTCCTGGACATGCTGCCACAACTAACTTCTTCAGGCAGCCGGATTACCACTTTTTTCCCCCAACAGTAACTGCATAATAACAGGGCTTTGGCTGTGTGCTCAGGGCCCAAAGGCCTCCTGCTTCTTCCTCTTTCTTTGGGCAAGCCTCTTACCATTTTTCTCTTTAGTTTTCTCTTCTGTAAAACGAAAGCCAGTAACACCTCCCTAAGGGAGTAGTTGTAGAAATTGAGGAGACATATATAATATAGTTAGTGTTTGGCTCATAGCTCATAAGAAGTCTCGTGCTTATAAAATAAGTTGTTGTTATCTGCACATTTACATAATAATAGCTCCAAGGTTAGGTTGAAGTAATCATTCTAGGGCCCCTGGACAGGCACGTAGTTGTCTTTGACAGAAGCCCATTGGTTTTCCTCTTTGAACATTCTTTTCTCAGCAGAGGAAGGCACATTCATGCAAATTGGTTCAGGTCTGCAGGTGCAGAGCGATCCGATCCGGAAATTAGCTTTCCGCTAAAAATAAACCAGCTCGATCAGTTCTGTTTCCAGCAATACAGTGAGTTAGCAGAATGCTTGCCTTCTCAACATCTGAAATGCTGGGTCCAGTGTACTGCAAAAAATGCACCTGTGGGCTGATGTAGGCTGACGTGAATAAGAGGAACTCTTGAGCTATGAACAAGAGGAGACTTAAGAGTGCTGGGAGGGAAGAGGATACCAAGATTGGTTTTTATTTTGGAAACTTCTGCCAAGTGACAAAGCCTTAGACTTCTGCCCAGGACGTCATGTGGGATGTGAGACAGTAACCTAAGTCCAGAGGTTGACCAAGGTAACTACATCAGAGGAGAGTCTCAAAGAAGCAGATCCCAGGGGATGCTTTTGGTGAACACCAAAACTGTTGCAGGAAAAGTCAGCTGGCCTCAACTCTACACAGTTACTTTGGTTCAGCACAAACTGGGTCTCAATTGCCTTTGCTTATCAGATTTATAACATGGGTGTGGCTCTAAAGATCCAACTCTGAGAGGCTGGGCTGATGGCTCACTTGTTGCTCTTGCAGGGGACCTTAGTTCCTTTCTCAGTACCCATCTCAGGCAGCTCACAACTGCCTTTAACTTCAGCTCCAAGGGATTTAGTGCCTTCTCTGGCCTCCATGTGCCCATACAGATCTACAGACACACATAGATCAAAATTAAATGGAATTAATTTAAAATGAAAATAAATTCTATTGTAAAAGAGAAAGACCTGAAAAAACAAAAAGATAAAAGGTGATTAAGAAACCAAAGGTTGATCTCCACATACATGCGTGAAGACCCCCCTCTCTGGGGAGACCCTCACTCAAGTCTTGGGAAGTCACGGCCACCCAAAAATTTGCAAGACACCGAATCTGGATACAAACAGCAGAGGCTTTATTAGGGAGAGTTAGCCGGCTAACGGTCAATTCCTTTGCCTACGCAGGAGCTGAATTGACAAAGACCGGCTGGCTGAGGGGCTTTTAAAAAGGGGAAAACCACAAGCCAGGGGAGTGAGGAGAGGGTGAAGGGTTGCTAAGGAAACATAACATATAAATAGCGGAAAATTCCAGAGGAACCCAACCTAAGTGAGTCAGGGTCATGTGGAAAACACTCTGTATACTCATTCTTCTCAAAAATGTGGTCTTGCCATGTCACTGTGGCCTTGCCCTGTCATTGTGGCCCTGCCCTGTCACTTGCTCAATTATTTCTCAGTTGCTGGGACATGGCCCTGTCCTGTCACCGTGGTTATTAGTTTCTCAGCACCACCTAGATGACTTGCATTCCTCTCTTCCGGTTCCTAAAACCGGCCAGTCTACATTTTTAGCTTGCTTCAGAGAAAATTTTCCATGCCCTTTAAAGTGAGGCTTAGAGAAAAGCCTATATACATTTTATAAAATGATTTTTATAATTTTTCACCCTATATGCACGCACACATGTGAACACACATGTTCTATTTATCCTCTCCCCCACCCCACTGCCTAGTGGGCAGAGTCTGCACTCAAGGTGTTCCATAACAAAGAACCTGAGGCCCCACTACCAAGCTTTGTCTTCTGCCAAGGCTGGACCAGCTTCCTGTTGTGGATAGCCTGGCCTTGTATTTTGATGCTAATTACAGTTTCCTGAGAGGGGCTGCAGATGAGGAGTGAATCAGTACACAGGTGACTTCTTGTGAACCTTCTGCCCACCTTAATCTGTAAGATGAAGGCTGGAGCCAGTGATTGGGCAGTAGAAGGGGAGGTGGAGAAATAAAGGTTGGAGGGAAGAGAGAGAGGAAGAGAGAGGGGGGGACTATAGAGGAGGAAGACAATGAAAGAGGAAGATGATGGAGAAGGAAAATGACAAAGGAGCAGGAGGTGGAAGGACAATCTAGTGACTTGGAAAACCTGCAAGTTATAAGGGTCTCATAGCTGGGGAATAGAGAAGTGTAGTGGTGAATCTGCCCAATCTAGGTGTGCAGCTTATATTCATAATTATTGAGTTGTGTTTTCATTGACTGGTTCTTATTTCGGTTGGAGATTTCCCGAAACAGCTTCCCAAGGCTGATTTTGTAGTTGCTTCCTCTCTGTCCCAGCCCATGGTCTAAGCTCACTTACCTGTGCTCTGAACTCAGGCAAGACAAAGAGAGGGGGCTTGTCTCTGTGTTATCCCTTGTCTGTAAATGAGATTGCAGGCTGGGAGTCAACTGCTTTCCTCACGTTCTTGCCCCTCATTGTACAGCAGTTCCTCTTATCCTTCGGGGGAGGGCCTCAGAGAAGAGAATATCAAAAGGCCACAGGAGTTAGCCTCTCAGCAGCTTGAAGGAGATGATTTTATAATGTTTTCTCCCACAGGTCTCAAACTCTAGCAGGAAACTAGCAGAGGATTTTCTGAAGACACACAAGGGTGTTGGGGGTCAAACTTGGGTCACTGCTGTTCCTAGTGGCTGTTAAAATAGTAACCGTGTATCTCATGGGTGGCAAAGGAGCAGGTCTCATCTTGATGCTGGGATGTTGATTGGATTAGAGCAGTGGTTCTCAATCTGTGGGTCATGACCCTTTGGGGTGTTGAAGGACCCTTGCTACATTTTGAAAAACTTACCTGCTCCATAATATTAGCTTCTGGTCTGTGGTTAGAGATGAAGGTGGCTGGGTGAGAGCCATGGGTGGGTATGTGGGTTCTATACATGGATGGGCATGCACTGGGAGCTCCTGCTGTTGCTCGGATGTGATGGGCCGAACATGTCACTTCTATAGTCATGTCTCCAAAACATCTTTACTTCAATCCAAGGACAAATAAACCATCAGATGGACTTCCTGCAAGAATAAGAAGCCTACATATAATAACTGGACTACATCTCAAAGTCATGAAAACCCAAGAAAGATAGATAATGAATGCCTCGCGGATGTGAGGAGACCGTGAGGAGAGGAGACTTAGATGTAGTTCAGTATTTTGGAATAGAAAGAGGCTAAAGTGAAAAAAAAAAAAAAACCAGTGAATCTCAAATAAGGATGAGTTAATAGTAATGTATCAGTTTGGTTTCTCAGCCTTGCCAAAAGTGCCAAATTGGCAATGGGAGACCTGGGTGGTGGTGTGCATCTTTAATCCCTGTACTTGGGAGGCAGAGGCAGGCAGATCTCTGTAAATTCAAGGACAACCTTGAACTGGTTTACATATTGAGTTACAGGCCAACCAGGGCTACATAATGAAACCCTGTATAAAAGAAACAACATAAAAGGAAGAAATTATATGGAGGGACCTGACAGCTCTCTGAATCTATCTATCTATCTATGTATCTATCTATGTATCTATCTATGTATCTATCTATGTATCTATCTATCTATCTATCTATCTATCTATCTATCTATCTATCTATCCTATTTATCTCTGAAAATTTGCCATAAATCATAATGTCAATATAATTCTATGAGAAAGACCCTGGATCTAATATCAGCAGTGTGACCTGGGGTAACTTACTTTTGCTTCAGTAATTCTGTGTAACCTTTCATAAAATACGGATTAATAAAAATCTCCCTTTACCACATTATAAGGATTAAGTTAGTGTATGCAAACAATTTAGAACTCTAATGCAATGTTGGGTGTTCAATAAACCTTAGCTCTAGATGTAATATATTTTTGTTTCATACACAGTTTGTTTCTCATGACTGCTTGCTCAGTGTAAGATAATTCAGCATAGATCAGCGTCCAGAGTGGGGTGCAGGTCAGGTTGCACGAGATTAGCCACTGGAGGGTGAGAATAGCAATAGATTTTTTTAAAGGCTTATTTTTATTTATGGATATGTGTATATGCTACATGTCTGTCGGTGTCCACAGAGAACAGAAGAGAGGGTGCTGGAGCTGGAGTTACAGCCAGCTGTGAGCTGTCCAGCCTGCTAGGACCCGAACTGAGGTTCTCTGGCAAATGCCCTTAACCACAGAGTCATCTCCCCAGCCAGAATTTCTGTTTTTACGCTGTGTTTATTTTACACCCAGCTTTCCTGTTTTGTGTGTGCTATGATGCACACCTTAAGTAGGTCAGAATATGTATGTAAATGCATCCACAAGGGAAGGTGTGCTCCATTGTTTTTATCAATAGGGTCAATGCAACATTGAAAGGCCTGAAACGAGTGTTGGTACTGGGGCAGCATGTACTTATGTGTCTGTGTGACCTTCTTGGGGCTCAAAGACACAGCCACTTAAGCGAACTAATTTCGCATTAAGCCCTAATGTCTGTGACATTTAAGTCTGCAGGAAAATAATACTCCAGTCTTAAAAACTAAACGGGTTGAGGCCGCCTCTCTCTAATTTACTGCTAGTGTTTCATCAGAGCAGATTATTTCAGTTTGTTCTGTGACCAGACAGAAGCTCTCCACTTACTTTTGAGAACTTAAATTTTCCTTCTTGGCTTCCAGCAAACCTTATTTATTACTCCACAAAACTCTTCTACTTATTTCAGGTGACATGAGTTTATGAGCCTAAAGTATTTTGTATCTAGATGATGATATTTTCAGTAAAATAGTATAGAAAATTTTGGCATTAGTTTTGAGCTGTATATGAATGTATTTACTCACAATCATTCATTCCAGTGATGATTTAGTCTGAGCCATGTTAGAGGTCAAACTTCTAGAGACAGCCAGACCTAGGGTGGAATTCTGTCCTTAGACACTTTCTTATTTTTCATCTCCTTAAATTCATTTCCACATCATAAAATGAAGGTAATGTTGGGCCTGCAGAGTTTGGGAATGAAAATAACATTCCAAGTGAGGCATTTGGACCAGTGTCTGGGCTTGATAGATGCTTAATAAATGCCATTTAGGCTGGCGAGATGGCTTGGCTGATGAAGCACTAGCCATGCAAGACTGGGGGCCTGAGTTGCATCCCTGAATTCCACGGGAAGGTGTCAGGAGAGAACTGACTTCACAAAGTGGTTCTCTGACCTCCACAAGAGCACTGTGGAACATGCTACCTCCTGCCGAATAAACAAACAAACAAACAAACAAATAATAGCTGTAATCTGGTGAGGTGACACATGCGTGTAATCCTAGCACCTAGAATGCTGGATTGGAGGATTCAAGAAACCTGGCCAATGAGATGATGCCTCACCACACAACCCGCAAAACAAACAATGAAAACAGCAACAACAAATTCCATAAGGGTATGGAGAAATGTCTTAGCAGTTAAGAGCAATTGCTACACTTTCAAAAGATCTGGGTTCAGTTACCAGCACCATCCATAACACCAATTTCAGGGTATCCATCACCCTCTATGGCCTCCAGACATGTGTGTGGTACACACACACACACACAAAATAAAGATAAATCTTAAAAACCCAAATCAATAATTCTGCTGTTATTATTTTACTGACATTTTGACAGCAACACAAAGAAAAACAAAAATGGATGGGAGGTTAGTGGCCCATGCCGCTAATCCCAGCACTCAGGAGGCAGAGGCAGGTGGATCTCTTCGAGTTCAAGGCCAGCCTGGTCTACCGAGTGAGTTTCAGGACAGCCAGCGCTACACAGAGAAACCCTGTCTCAAAACAAACAAACAAAAAAGAAAAGTTTTTACATACCTTACATAAAAGAAGAAGGAATAAATGTACACACTCACGCCCTAATTAAAATATTGACAGAATTAATATATACAATAATAAAGTAACGAGCCTAACCAAGCACAGGGCAGAGAGCTTTGCTCTCCTGGTGGGCTGATCCCGTGCCCTCAGCCTCTTCTAAGGAGGTCTTTTCCTCATCAGAGCTCCTGCCACAGCATACCTCATTATTCAAAATGCTGCAGTGAGCCAGATATTTCTTCATTTCGTCAGCTCTAGGATGCTCCACTGCTTCCTTGCTGTGGCAAATGAAGATTTACATCACCTGGACTAACGGTCCCTACTTTTTGTTTCCTGGATGTTTTGTACTTACACTTTAAAAAGTCTGCTACTTGCCAGGCAGTGGTGGCGTGCACCTTTAATCCCAGCACTTGGGAGGCAGAGGCAGGCGGATTTCTGAGTTCGAGGGCAGCCTGGTCTACAGAGTGAGTTCCAGGACAGCCAGGGCTACACAGAGAAACCCTATCTCGAAAAACCAAAAAGAAAAAAGAAAAAAAAAAAAAAAAAGTAAGTCTGCTACTGCTGTTAACTTTTCATATTAACACGATGTATACAAGTCTATTTCCTGTTCGTTCAGCTATGTACTTCCTGTTCCCCTCTACCCTTTTCATGACACTGCCCACTTCTCTGCCATGAAATTTGATGCACTTAATACATTTCCGCATTTATCAGACTTAGCATTTCAACGTTTCCCATTGCTCATCGCCGTAGCCTCTCCCTCAGCAACTTAACTTTCATGGAAAATAGAAGCAAACCTACAGAATCAATGTAGAACAGCATGTGTGAGCTATAGCTTTGACTTCCATTGTCAGTGTTTGTAGAATTTGTACCCGGCCAATGCATCATTTGTGACAAAGGCTGCTTCCCTGCTTCTCTGTGGTTGACTTAGAGAGTATCTGAGGGTCTCTTCTGGCACCCACAGGCACCAGGCACTCACACAATACACAGACTTACACACAGGCAAAACAACCATATACATAAAATAAATAAATAAATCTTTTTTAAAAAAAGCAATAGCCACAAAAAAGATAATTGCATCATTATGATCAATGAATTCTTGTATCCCACAGAGAGGAAGAAAGAGCTGGATCCTCGCCAGTCTCTGGGCTTCCAGGCATTTCTCATCTTTAACTATCTGTCTCCCACCTTACCGATCCTTTCTTTCCTAGACAAAACCAATAGCCTTGACTGGAGTTTATTAAGCTTTGCCAGCTACGATGGCCAAACTCCAGTTTTTCTCTGGCCGGGGGCCTTCCCCACCTACTCCGACATCCGCTCTCTCCCAAAAGGCCATCCTCCTGACGTTTCTATACAGATCTCCCCAGTTTCCTGGACCCCATGTCTTTCATTTTCTGGACTTTTCTCATCCATGTTTGATGAAGTACATCCCTGAGTTCCATGTTTTCAAGTGTCTTTGTTTAGATCAATCACACTTGCTCAAAAGTGTGTCGAGGTACACATCTGTCTTCAAAGGCGGTGCCTGCTGATTCCTGTTAACACCCACTGTGCTTGGGGCAGCTTGACACCAGCAGCTTCTGCTCTTCCATGGGTAGCTGCTCTGCTCCTCACTCAATACCGGGAAGTGCTTCCTAGTTGCTTATTTGATATTTCCATTCTGGGGAGTTTTTTTCCCCTATTGTTTAAAGATGTCCCCATCTCTCCATTTCCACTTTCCCATGACAGATGTTAATTGGATAACAGCCTTAATTGATAGGTACTCTATTTTGGTTAAATTGTTTCTGCCATCCTTCTGATCTATTTGTGCTTTTAGCATCCTCTTCTGGAAAACTCATTATTAAAATTTTAATTTATATTTCTAATATTTCAAACTTTCATATTTTTTTGTAAAGGACACTTTAACCTTTGTGTTGTTTTTTTTCTTTTGGCACTGGACTTTGTGTTTGCTAATGATTTCAGATATTTTATGTTTTCTGAATTCGCCTTCAATCAGTCTTCCCTCTTCTTCCTCCTCCTCCTTCTCCTCTTCTTCCTCCTCCTCCTCCTCCTCCTCCTCCTCTTCCTTCTCCTCCTCTTCCTTCTCTTCCTCTTCCTCCTCCTCTTCCTCCTCCTCTTCCTCCTCCTCCTCTTCCTCCTCCTCTTCTTCTTCTTCTTCTCCTCCTCCTCCCCCTTTTCCTCCTCCTCCTCCTCCTCTTCCTCCTCCTCCTCCTCCTCTTCTTCTTCTTCTTCTTCTCCTCCTCCTCCTCCTCCCCCTTTTCCTCCTCCTCCTCCTCCTCTTCCTCCTCCTCCTCCTCCTCTTCTTCTTCTCTTCCTCCTCCTCCCCCTTCTCCTCCTGCCCCTCCTCCTCCTCCCCCTTCTCCTCCTCCCCCTCCTCCTCCTCCACCTTCTTCTCCTCCCCTTCTCCTCCCCTTCTCCTCCTCCTCCTCCTCCCCCTCCTCCTCCTTCTCCTCCTCCTTCTCCTCCTCCCCCTTCTCCTCCTCCTCCTTCTCCTCCTCCCCCTTCTCCTCCTCCCCCTTCTCCTCCTCCTCCTTTTCCTCCTCCTCCTCCTCCACCTTCTTCTCCTCCCCTTCTCCTCCTCCTCCTCCTCCTCCCCCTCCTCCTCCTTCTCCTCCTTCTCCTCCTCCTCCTCCCCCTTCTCCTCCTCCCCCTTCTCCTCCTCCTCCTCCCCCTTCTCCTCCTCCCCCTTCTCCTCCTCCTCCTCCTCCATTTTCTTCTTTTTGTTGTTGATTTTCTTATGGCATTCCTGTTAACTCTTTCATCTTTCTCCTAGGCTTCCCCCCAAAAGATTTATTTCTGCTTGAATGTGTGCATACATTTTTTTCCTCTGAGAAAGGAACAGCACTGACTGTGACACTTATGACTCTCCCACCTCATGAGGTAAACAAGGATGATGGAGAGGACCTGGGCATTTAAAGTCTTTAAGTCCACTCTTAATTTTATCTGTGACCCAGCATATAAAATCAATAGTACTCAGGTTCTGTAGAAGAGCACCGCCCCAAGCCTGAATTACTGAAAATATCTTAAAATATGGTCTTACTATGTTCACTTTCTTTCAGGATCTTTATTGGAACTTTGAAAGCATCACTAAGCCCCTGGTCATGGAACAAGTGAGAATAAATCCTATTTACATGGAGCCTCTGACACCTTTGACAGCTCTCACATTTATGATGGATACATATGGCTTCTACAGTGTCACAATATTTGCATCCATTATTAAATAGGCACACCTCTTGAATAGGAAGGCAGAAACTTAAACTCTATCCGAAAAAACTCACAGAATTAGAATTTTTTTTTTTTGAGACAGGGTTTCTCTGTGTAGCCCTGGCTGTCCTGGAACTCACTCTGTAGACCAGGCTGGCCTCGAACTCAGAAATCTGCCTGCCTCTGCCTCCCAAGTGCTGGGATTAAAGGCGTGCGCCACCACCGCCCGGCTCACAGAATTAGAATTAGTGAGAAGAAATGTTGTCATGACTCTTGCATTCTCAATGAAAAAGCATTAATGGGTTGTTCTTATACATATGCACCCATGGGGCAATGTTTTAAAGTTTGGTGGAAGCACTGGAGCTTCCAAGAGATCTCAGTGGATAAAGGCCATTGCCTCCAAGCATGAAAACTTGAGTCTACTCCCTAGAACCCACAAGCTAGAAGGAGAGAACAGACGCAATAGTTGTCCTCTGATCACATGTCATACATGCACTGGTACACACACACACATGTGAGTGTGCACATACATACACATCCACTAATAATGATGATGATGACAATGATGTTAATTTTAAAAACTGTAATGGGAGCAAAACAGTAATATAGTCATGCTGGGTCAGTGCCAAGTTTAAAAGGAAACATTACACAGGTATGCTTTACGTTAAGACAACCAAAGGATGAATTGGATCAGATCAAACTTTGGAATTGGTTTACCTGTGTTAACATTTCATTTTCATAACATTTATGCAGAGAAGAGGAGAAGGAAGAGGAGGATAAAAAGAAGAAAAAGAAGAAGGAGGAGAAGGAGAAGGAGAAGGAGAAGAAGAAGGAGAAACAATTTAGCCCATGAATACTTGAAAGTGTCTGGAATATTCACCCAGTGCCTGATTCACTATGTTCATGAGCTCAGTTGTCCTCAGATTGTGACATAGTCGTATGTGATAAGCAAACAGTCTGTGCGCATTCAGAATCAACCAAAAAGGGAAGTTTGAGGGCATTTGCATATGCCTTCAGAGATCATGGAGGTCAGGGACTCACAAGGACTACCCACCCAGTGCCTGCCTAGGCTCTTTCACTCTCTTGGTTGGCACTGACCACAAAGACTCTCAGACAGAAAGTCCCCTGATGAAGACTCACCTTTACCCTGTCTACTGCACAGGTCTTATGAGATCACCTGACCCTCCTCCTACAGCTGAGGACTGGCACTGTTCAAGTCATCATGGCCACACCACACTGGCCTGTGGGGATATAGGATATTTAGTTGTGGCCCTGGGGTCTGGATGGGGAGATGATGTAATGGAGTAATAGGGTCCTGAGAATCTCTGAAGGACATTTAGAGAACAATCAGCTCCCCCCAACCCCCAAGATTATCCCACATCTAGATTCTGAGTTGAGCTGCACTTCCCTCAGGCTTAGTGAATGATTAGATGAAACTATTGATATTTCCCCCAGTGACCCACAAGTTGTCATTCCAATCATTAACTTGGCTTTTAGCTCCTCTTTGTCACCTCATCTTCTCTTTGAAGCCAGTTGTGAAAGATAAGTTCCATGAAGGTCGTCTCTCCCTTGTCTTCTGCAGAATGTGTAAGCATTGGCAAGGATCCATCTTGAGTTCTTTCTGAGGGCTGGGCAAGAGTACACCCCATGCAGTATGTCCCCATCAGCCTCCTCCCAAGATGTGCCAGAGCACCCCAGGTCTTCTGCACCAATCCTTCCTGCTCAAGCCTTTCACACCTCCCCACTGAGTGCAATGCAAGGTCTTGCATTGCCTGTAAGTGACACTCCGGGATGCCTGATCTACCAATTTTTAGACACAGCACCCAAGTAAAAGGCCCCATGGTTCCTTCCACTCACTCTTCCCCTGGGGCTTTGCACCTTCCTGGGGTGGCCTAGTCTACTCTTCTCTATATATTGAAACCTTGTTGGTTTTCAAGGCTAAATCAAAGCTAGTCCCTCCGCCCAGAGACCTCTGATCTCTCAGATCCCCTAACACTGAGTGCTACTGGGCACTTTTCATGCTGAAACACACTCAGAGTACTTTTCATGCTGAGTGTGGTAGTGCATACATTTAATCCCAGCCCTCAGGAGGCAAAAGCAGGCAGATCTCTGTGAGTTTAAGACCAGCCTGACCTGTGGAGAGATTTCAGGGACAGGCAGGGCCACACTCTGTTTCAAAAACAAACCAAAAGAAGGAGGAAGAGGGGGAGTAGGAAGAAAAAGAAGAGGGAAATGGAGGAGGGGAAGGGGAGAGAGAGGGAGAAAAGGAGGAGGAGGAAGAAGAGGAGGAAGAAGAGAAGGAGGAAGAGGAGGAGAAGGAAGAAACTATCCATGGCTGACTTCTCAGGTGACATCGTTGAAGCTCAGAGAAGGTAACTTGTCCTTTATGGTTTATGGAACTCACTGTCTTTCCTAATATAAAACACTGCAACGTCCTGGGAATAGGGACCCTCCACCTCACTGAGTTTTCAGCTGATTCTGGTTCATGGAAAACTGGAGTTTTTCTGTAGGGAAAACACATCAGGCTCCTGATCAGATTTCTGCTTGCACTCTGTCTCTCTGTCTCTGTCTCTCTGTCTCTGTCTCTGTCTCTGTCTCTCTCTCTCTCTCTCTCTCTCTCTCTCTCTCTCTCTCTCTCTCTGTCTCTTTCTCTCTCTCTTCCCTCCCTCCCTGTCCCTGTCTCCCCTCTCTCTGCCTCTCAGGGCTTCCTTTCCACTGCTTCCTTCTGCTTCCTTTTAATGCTCAGCTGCCACAGGAGAGCAAGGCATGAGCTTCCCTGGTCCCCAGAACCTTCTTCTCACTTAGAGGAATCATTTCTTGTCGGGTCCTCATGCCCTTCTCCAGGATGCCATACTCATCTTCCCTTCTGGAAGATCCAGTGACACGTTCAGACCCGCCTCAGTGCCTCGGTTTGGTACAGCCAGTTCCTCCAGTTGTCTGGTGCTTCCAGCACACACAGTCACCACTGTGTCTGGCCTCTGAATTAGGGGCTGTTAGGCCATTGATCCATCCCTCCATTAACACATATTTATCAAGGTCTTATTACCTGTAGGGCCCAGTGGGGCTGAAATGAATGAAGAGTAATCGGCTTTGCCTTTCTGGGCCCTTCCAGTCTGGGATAATGTACTGTAAATGGCTTTGTGGTGTCATCCTGTCTGCTCGCTAGGGAAGACTGTTAATTCCTTGCTGGCAGGAACTTTATTTTCTTGGTCTCTGTGGCCTCCACATGGCTTACTATGGCATTCATAGAAATGGCAACTGCAGATAACATACAGAGACTTGTGAAATATTATCAGTTTAAGGAGCATGTGTAATCATGCTTTTTTCATTGTATCCTGGCCTCATGGGGTAGGCAGGATGAGACTGAAGGATGTACGTTCTGAAAAGCTTAATGAACCCACACTTCCCAAGTACTTATTCAGTAGAGATTACTCAATTCTTATCAAGTGAAGATAAGGAAAACTGCCTTTCAAGATCTCTGCCCAGAGCAAGGGGTTATTGACATTAAACATATTACTTCTCATAAAGAACAAGTGTGCTTTAAAAGAATAATAGGGAAGGGCTTCTAGTGAAAAAATAAAAATAGAAAGAGACTCCTTTCCCCAATCCTTCGCATCTGTGGTGGTTAATTTATATATAAACTGAACAGGGACAAAGCATGCCCAGATTCATGGTTGACCATTGTTTCTGGTGCATCTGTCAGAGTGTCTGTGGTTAAGACTGACATTTGATTTGATGGGTTTAATGAAGGTTATTGACCCAAGGGCTTTGGCTTCATTTCTGTTGTATGATAAATCTGTTGTATGATAAGTCTGTTGTATGATAAAATTTCTGTTGTATGAGCTGAGACCTGAGAGCATGCTCACTTGCTTCTTTGCTTGTGCTCAGCTCAATTTCTCTGCTTTTACACAACCCAGGACACCTTGCCTAGGGAATAGTGCCACCCATGGTTAAGGCTGAGGTGAATATTCTTACCTCAATTAACCCATCCAGAAATTCCCTCCAAATATGCCCAGAGTTTGTTTCTATAGTGATTCTAAATCCCATCAGGTTGACAATCCAGACTGACTATCACACCTCTCTTCTTTTCTTTTGTCACTCCCATCTGTCCCCTGTGTCCCCCTAGGCAATTTCACTGCTATTTCCATGACAGACATACAGAAATTATCTTATATATAAATCTAGATAGGATCCACAGATCCTAGAGAGAAAACATCTGGTATCTGTCTTTCTTATGAAAACATCGGGTATCTGTCTTGCGCGGCCATGCATAGTTCATTGTTTTCCACAGAATGTACAAGTAAGTACCTATATTACAGCTAAAACGCATTGTACAGTGTAATGAATTACCCGTCTGTAGAAATACACAAAGAGAAGCATTCTTAGTTCCCGATTCTGGCTTGATTCATTTAATATGATCATCTCCAGGAATGTGGAAAATACATACTCATTTTCTGTAGACAACACGACTTTCTTCTTCTTTGTGGCCGGAGACAACTCCACTGTATATACACACCATATTTTCTCTATCCATTCTTCTGTTGTTGAACAGCTAGGTTGGTTTAATATTGTGTCTACCACTATTGACCCAAGCTGTTTGTTTTTTCATGTGATTTTAATTTCAGCATTCTATTATATAAATCGTGGTACTAAACACATCGAGGGAAGCTTTAAAGTATTGAGAAAGAGCTTGAGTTTATATTTTTACCATTTATTTTTATTAATAATTTAGATTTTTGTTAATTTAAAATTATGTATATTTTGGGAAGGAGGAGTTATATGTATGTGAATGCAGGTACCTAACCGAGATGTTGGATACCGCTTGGAGCTGAAACACAGGCAGCTGTGAGCCTCCTGGTATGTGCTTGGGTGCTTTAGAAGAATGTCAAGTGCTCTCAAACACTGAGCCACCTTTCAGTGCCTTATTACAGTTAAATATTATGTCTTTGGGTGGGAGGGTGGAGTGAGTTATGTGCATGTCAGTGAAGTGCCTACGGAGGCCAGAAGAGGGCACCAAGTCACTAAAACTGAAGTTGAAGGCTGTTCTGAGCCACCTAACATGGGTGCTAGGAACCAAATTTGTGTCCTCTGCAAGAACTGCAAGAACTTTTCACTGTCAAGCTGTCCCACCAGTCCTTCAGATTCTGATGTAAAAGAATGGACTGCATATGTGATATCTAAGGAATAAAGGAGTCCAAGCCGCATTCCATCAGCAGAGGCCATGCTGTGAAAAGGAGAGAGATGGACACATGCCAGTTATTGTGGATGCTTACTGGCCTTAAGAAGCTTGTGAGAGACTGGAGCTGCTGGACATCAGAGCCGGCAGATGGCACCCTATGTTGGCGGCATTGGCTGTGTGTATAGCCTTAATAGCAAAAGAGACTTCTGGGAGTCCACATGGGCAGTGGTTCTACTTTCAATTGAAGCAAAAGAGAAAAACAGTGTCAACCCCTCACCTCTGGTGTCACAAGATCCCACTGTAAGAATGAGTTTCCTCCTTCTCCTGCTTCTCTGCAAGACTACATCTTACAAAGGTGAGCAAGCATCAATGCTTTGTCTATGGTGGTACAGTTTATCTATAACAAATGACAGTTATATTTACATTTGTGTTATTGTTTTTTATTGCTATAGTCACTTCATGGAATCCTCAGGGGATTGGCTCTAGAATACAATCTCTCCTCTCTTCTGTCAGGAGCTGTTTGCCTGCTTTTCTGAAGGAGAGAGAGAGAGACAGAGACAGAGAGAGAGAGACAGAGACAGAGAGAGAGACAGAGACAGAAAGAGACAGAGACAGAGACAGAGAGAGGTGGGTCAGGGTGTGTTGGCAGATTTTCTGGCCTGCTGAGGCATGAAACAATAAGAGGTCCACTTGAGGTTCATTGTGAGGGGCTAAAGACACTATTGACCTTGATGGAAAGAACAGGGAGGCTTCTAGATGAGAACAGAGGTCCTATGTGTATATTTCAGCAATTGTTTCAGTTTGCAAAGCTTGTGGCTTTGTGTCCCATGGTACTGTAAAGTATAAAAAGGCAAAGAAAAATAAACTTGAGGCTGATGTGGTATTGACCTGCAGCCTTCCCATAGCTAACTCTTGGCTTTGCATCTTCTTTCTGCCTTTTCTATAATTATCCTCACTCCCCTCTCAGAGGACTGCTCAACTTGTGCTGGAGGACTCCAGCATTCCTCCTGCCATTATTAACTTTAGTTGTCAATTTGATGTGGCCTAGTGTCACCTAAGAGGAAAGCCTCTCTTTGGAAATTGCCTAGATCAGATTTGCCTATGTGGGGTTGTATTGATTGTTAACTGATGCAGAATAGCCCAGGCCACGATAGGTGGCGCCATTCCTAGGCAGGTGATCCTAGCTAAGTATGAGCTAGAGAATGGTCCAGCAAGCAGCATCCCGCCATTGGGTCAGCATTGACTTCTCTCAGTAATGGACTGTGACCTGGAAGTGTAAGATGAAATACACCTTTTCCTCCCCGAGTTGCTTTTTGGTCAGATTAATTTTATCACAGCAAGAGTGAGAGAACCAAGGCAGCTCATAATGTCTGCTTATAACTTACCCACATTCTTCCAAATACCTTGAGCCCTCTCTAAATCACTCCTAATTACCAATTCAACCACAATACACTTGTGAGTAGGTATCCTGCATTGTTTAGGTGGTAACGATAAGATAGACATCTGTGCCAGTATTAGGTTATTCCTATCTGAGGGTTGGCTGATCTGGCAACATGGAAGTCAGGCTTTTCAGATTGTACTTCCTCTTAGCAAAAGTCTATCATGTGGCCCTTTCAAAAACATTTACTGCATGAAGCGTGAATTAACTTCACACTGCTGGCTGCTGGCAGTGGTATATTGGAAACCTACTACTGTAGAAACTTCGCACACACACACACACACACACACACACACACACACACACACGAGATTAAATGGATTTACTGTGTAATAGGGCAACAATGCCCTACTAGATACTGCAGGATAATAAACAAAAGCCCAGTGAAGGGAACGGTTCACCTCCTTTGGAGTTGTTGACAAGGGAAGAGTCACATAGATCTCTCTAAACTTTAAGGCTATTATTGCTAGTGCTCTTGATTACTGCCTTGGTTAAGATTTCATTGCTGTGAAGACACCATGACCAAGGTAACTCTTATAAAGGCAAACATTTAATTGGGGCTGGCTTACAGTTTCAGAGGTTCAGTCCATTATCATGGTGGGAAGCATGGCAGCATGCAGACAGACATGGTGCTGGAGGAGCCAAGAGTCTTAAATCTTGAGCCAAAGGCAGACAGGAGGGGACTCTCTTCTGCACTGAGCAGAACTTGAGCTCTAGGAGACCATCAGTGTCTGCCTACACAGTGGGCACACTTCCTCCAACAAAGGCCATACCTTCTAGTAGTGCCACTTCCCATGGGCCAAGAATATTCAAACCACTACAGTTACCTTCTAGAACTTGACAGTAAGATTTGGTTGCTGATGACACAACCCACATGAGCCTCAGAACATGAAGACATCAAGCCTGTGCTGACCTGTCAGCTTCATCCGCTATGGGGCTAGCTCTCATAACTCTGGAAGACGCTATGCACAGTACTGGAGGAGAACCAGCTGTGATTGACATTTTTTACCTTGACTTCGTCTCTCTTCCTCCGCCTTTCTTCCTCTGCACTTGCTTCTTGGAGTTCTCCCTCACTGACTTGTGATCTCAGCAAGGTGTTTTTAGTTCTGTTTGTTGTAATGTATGCAAAAGTTTCATGTGTAGCAGCAGGGCCCTTCGGAATATTCAATTCACTCCACTCCCAGAAGCCACATTTCTATCTACTTCTTATGTGGCATAAATTTAACAAGCTCTCTCATCCGTGGGAAAACCCTTCTGGTTCTCTCCATCGTTCTGATTTTGTCCCTTTTTCACTCCTGCAGTTGCATCTTAACATGCTCCTGAGAGGGAGGGGAAATAAATGCCTGTGTGTTCAGACAGAATAATTTGAGCAACAATCCAGAACAGTTTTTTTCATCTTAACTTTCTCTACATTCTGCCTTGTTCTTCAAGGGTTTTAACTGCATGCAAAAAGACAGATTAAAAATAAATAAAAATGGCAAGCTAAACTCTGAGGTAAAATATTTCCAGTTAATTAACTTCAAGGTGATGAAAATTACACAGACTTGGATGCTAGAGCAGTGAGGTGGGAGTGGGTGGGTGGGTGGGGGAGCTCCCTCATAGAGGCAAAGGGGAGGGAGGATGGGATCGGGGATTTGTGGAGGGGAAGCCAGGAAGGGGGATAACATTTGGAGTGTAAATAAATAAAATAAGCAATGAAAATAAAAGAAATTTTTACAGACTTACCACTTTCAGAAAGTAGCCTCCAGTGGTTTTCAAAGAGTCACCAACAAACCAAATCTAGTATTATATATAGGTCAATGTTTACATTTTTTTTTTTTTTTAAAAAATGTTGCTTTAACAGATGATGTCATAGGTAACAGTTGACTTTGAAATGATCTCTATGTTCTTAGAATATTAGTTACCTGTTAAATTGGGATGTGGACCACACACACACACACACACACACACACACACACACACACACACACACACACAGAGCAGTTTAAATGCTCAGGTGATTTACCTGTACAGACATGCCATGCATGAAGGTAGAGACAAATGGAGAAGAAAAGAAAGCCATAGTCACAATCTCTTGTGACTTCCCCTTCGAGCTGACGGTTTTCTTCTTTCTATGTTCTTGTGATTTATTGTTTTTCTTTGACCTATTAGATCATTGAGGTTTTTTCTTCCCTTTATCAATACAGTCATGCGAAGTCATAGACTTCTGCTCTGCAAGTTCTGCTTCAACGATACCCACAGGCTTTAATAACTAGTGTGCTGCTATGATTTCTTTTTTTACTGTCTTTATTATTTTCTTAGGTGACTATATAAAGGAGTGGATTTCATCAAGGCATCTTTACATGTTGTTATACTTTGACCCCCTTACTTTCCTCCCCATATTCTTATTTATTTTTAGAGATTTCTAATTTGTGTTTGACCTAAAATTATGTGTAAATGTGGATATATTCTAGACACAATTAGTGAAATTCCATAGTATACCAGAAGAGTGCCTAAGAAAGCAGGGCACATGGTAGCATAGCCCTTTAGTTCCAGCCACTCTAGAAGCTGACAGAAGAGAATTACAAGTTCAAGGACAGCCTGGGATACCTATTAAAATCCCATCTTAAAAGGAAACCCACTAAGACTAGTTGTGTGACTATTCATAGGATAAACATATTCATATTAACATCATTCAAACCAAGAAATAAAACAAAAAATATGGTTTGGGTCTTTTAATTAAATTGTTGTATACTTACAGTAAAAACAATTCTATGTGTGTATACATGCTTATACATGTATACATGTCTATATTTGTATACATATATGTACACATGAACATATACAAGGATATTTCATGTATATATTTATATATTATATAATATACATATTCACATATATGTTTATGAATGGATAATAAAGTGCACATATGCATATAGAATCACATACATGTGTATATATACATGTTTATCTATGAGTACACATATATATGTGTTTATGTATGCATGTATAATATACATATATGTATAAGTATATATGTATTTACATACATGTTTATATGTGTATACAAAAAGCCCTATCAGTCTACTTGCCTGGTTGCCAGGCGTGACTTTTCTTGGACTCACTTACTGAGTGCTGGAGGACAAACACAAACGTCTCTGATATATTAACGCTATGGACCTGACCCCTCATGATGACTGCAGGAGGGGCCAGTGTAACAAATAAAGGGACCCAAAAGAGAAAACTGTCCCTCTTGTTGGCTTCTCTAGTGCCATCTGCTGATAATTTGGGGTGATTAATGAGCCTAGAGTTTCTCAGGTTTCAAGAGACTTGTATAGTGCGTGTGCGATGTGACTATCATACGTGCATTAAAAAAACACTCTAGCAAGGATTCATACCCATATGGAGGGATTTTAGTTTCTGCCCAGGGACTCTGCATACTTTGCTGAATATGGAACCATTTCCACTTCATTACTTATATAAGATGGCACTTATCTTGTTCATGTTATTTGGATCCACATTTTTTAATTTATCTCAGCATCACATTAGTATGTAATTTAGTGTATATTAACAGTTGGATTTCTCCTTAGTTTAGTTTTGGAAGTTGATATACTACTTTTTAAGATTTAGTTATTAATATAAAAATGTGTCTGTATGCCTGCATAGTTTATGTGTACCGTGTGTGTAGTGTCCTCAGAAGCCAGAAGAGGGCATAGGATTTCCCCATAACTGGAGTTACAGGTGGTTGTGAGTTGACTGATATGGAATCCAGGCACTGAACCAGATAGCACTGCAAGAGCGGTGTGTGTTTTTAACTGCTGTGCCCTGCTGCTATATTACTTTACTGGAAAACCTTACACTCTAGAAATTGAAGAAGATTCTTCTTTGAGCCTCTGATGTGCTTTGTACACACTTAGACAACTTCACCTACCCATTGTATTTACATTTTCATTTACTTATTTCACGTCTCCATATTGGGATCTTTTTGATGATGGCATCTTGTGACATGCTCTGTGACCGTGCACAGCTGCAGAAAGATGGTGTTTAAATATTTGTTGAATGTCTAACCTAGGATCATGCATCTAGGAATACTTTCTTGAGAAAACACTCTACTCCAGAATCTTAGCTGGAACAGTGAATGGATTCCAGGTCTTGAAATATTTTGTAGACGATGCATGGATTTGGAGGATTCTCTCTAGACCACTCAGTGCTCTGAGAGATGACAAATAAAGAATTGGTAATATCATATAAATGGCTCTCGTATAGTATTGGGCTGAGAATGGATGAAACCATCTCCAGCTTCCCATGTGCCTTTGAATTTCTTCTTTGAGACAGAATTTAGCTTGAGAGGGGGGCCTCCCAGCTCCTATGTACTTTAGAACATGTGTTACTTTAAAATACAGTCTTTAAAGATGTAATTAAATTCACATAAGACCTCTGAGGTATGTCATAGTCCAATCTGACTGAAGTCCTCAGAAGAAAATGTGACTAAGGAGATGCTTTACAGGTGAAGCGAAGTGCTTGCTTCTTAAGCATGAGGACCTGAGTTCGGATTCCCAGATCCACCGAAAGGCTGGGATTGGTGGCATGCGTCTGTAACTCCAGAGCTGGGGAGGCAGAGACGAAAGATCATGGGGCTCACTGGACAGAAAGTATAACCCGTAGGAAAACTTCAGGCTGAGTGAAGAGTCCTAGAGGAAGTGCCCAGTGTCAGCCTCTGGCCACCACAGGCATAAGCTCAGGAGCATGCATTAGAACAAAATGCAAATAGCCTTCTGTAGATCACTGAGAGATGTCTTTCAGGTGCCACCCTTGAACTTGGACTTTGGCTTCCAGGATTACCAGAAATTTTTATCATGTAAGCCACCAAGTCTATGTTATTTTACTATGAAAATCCGAGGAAACTAATCAAAGATAGTCCACAGTGCCTGCTTTTTCACAGGTAGACTTGAAAATAGACAGGTACAAACACCTAAATCAAGTCCCTAACATTGTAAACCTCTGGGTGCTGTGGACGTGCTGTGCACCCTGAAGGCCCCTCACAGGTGGCTGCAGAAGACAGTCTTGAAGAATATGGAGGAGTTGAGCAGGCTGATAAAGGCCCAAGACAGGAAGTACATTCTTAGCCCCAGAGGCGTAGAAGAGTGAGGGCACACTCATTTAGGGACCATGGAGGACTGTAAGGACAAGATGCATAAAGATGGGAAGAGAGAGCCACAAGGATGGGGCCTGGTGGTGGAGGACCTGGGCTTCTTTTCAAATAACCGAGACACTTACCTGTAGATAGCAAAGATTATATGGGCAGTAGACGATCACTGTCACTTTTCTAAGCATTCTCTGTGATCTAAGTGTGAGGAAGAGAAGTGGGGACATGAGGCCAGACAGGCGGTGAGGGTGTTGTAGTGTAGGACAGACGACCATTATAAATGATACACTGCTTCTGATTGACATCAGAGCTATAGACGGGGCTTTAGCTGAGAGCTCCACCTTCGGTTTGAAAATTAGCCCTAGAGTAGACAGGTGGAAAAGTGACTGGGGACAATTAAGAGTAGAATCAGTAGTTTCTCAGATGCTAGAAATTGCAATATCCTCTGGGTGAGGGCTTGGGACACTTCTGGTACCCTAGGAGAACTGTGTGGTTTTCCCTGGTGGAACAGGCTGACAGGAGGGCAGTGAAGAGAATGGAAGTCAGCGAAGAGGACTCTGAAGCAGAGACCATGGAGGATGCTCCTTCCTGGCTGGCTTGTAGGACAGCTTATGCTCAGCTAATTTTTTTACACAGCCCAGTGCTACCTACCTAAGACTAGTGATGCCCACATTTGAATGGGTCCCTCTATATCAATTAACCATCATGACAACCTTCCACAGACATATCCCTCAATTGAGACTCCATTCTCAAGTGACTCTAGGGTGTGTGACGTTGACAGTTAAGGCTAACTAGGACAGTTAACTTTAGTATGTTATATGTTGCCCACCTCTGTGTTTGACCTAATACCTTTGTAATTATCAAGTAAAATCCCACTTGGAATATACAAACAGGCTCGAATACTACAAACAGAATGCTGTCAGATAGTATCTGAAGTTTATAACAGACTTTCCCACCTCACTCTAACCTGTCTACCTGAGTTTTCCACCTTAATTTATATAAAGTTTTTGGTCTGTAATTATAAAAGCCTCATTAAATTGTAATCACATTGTAACATAATACAGGGGTAGCCTGAATCCATGTCCAAAGTCACTCATATTTGCTATGATGCTCTGTATAGAATTATCTACCTGATTGCCGAAGAAAGAATCCTTCACTAGTGACTATGGGCACGTAGGACTGTGAATTCATTTTGAGAAGTTTCTGGAGCCCAAAGATGGGCTACAAACCAGTCAACTGATATCCCACCCAGATCCTGACTGACCAGAGGTGACATTTCATCAGCTGAGAAGGTCTTTATAATGATCACCAGCTATTGGAGGGGATATCAAAAATGATGGGTTATCTTTCTGCTGCTTCACTACATACTCAGAAAACTGACTTAAAAAGGAGATTTATTTGGACTCATGGCCTCAGAGGTTTTGGTCCATGAAAGTCTGGTTATGTGGCCTTGGTTTTGTGTTAGCATGGTCCATAAGTGACAGAATGTATACAGAAGGATGCAGCTTGCTTTATGGTGGCTAGCAAGCACAGGGGAGCAGCAAGGGGTTGAGGTCTTACTATCCCTTTTAAGAGCACAACTTCAAGAATCCAACATCCTTTCATGACCCTCCCCACCTTCTAAAGTCTTCCCACCTTCCAATAGCACCAAGGGTGGTGACGGACCCTTGGCATAGAGCCTCTAGGAAAAATTTAAATGATAATAAAGCTCTGTCTCTGGGATTCCCTCTCATGTCCATCATGTCTGGGATCATTGTTGTTGGGGGTTTTATTGCATTTATTTAGTGTGTATGTTTATAGGGGGTGGGGGTTCTGTGCTCAAATGCACATGCTTTGGCATACTTGTGGAGGCCAGAGGACAAGTTATGGAAGTCAGTTTTCTCTCCTTCTATCACATGGGTCCTGGGGTCAAAATCAGGACCTTAGGCTTGACAGTAAGAGCCTTTACCCTCTGAGCCCCCTCCCAGCCTGGTTTGAGTTTTTCTTCACCTTCATTGTCACGTCCACCACCCCAGACCAAGAGCTCTGCCAATGCCAAATGCAATGGTGGATTTTTTTTCCTTTTCTCTTTTTCTTTTTTATCCTAGATTTTGCAGAGTAGTACTTTTAAGAGAAAGTCGATTCTAATTAGAGCCATTCTCATCTAAGATTAGATCTGGGGTGAGAGAAGGTCACAGAAGCTATTCAGTCTGGGGTTGTATTTAGATAGGAAGAGAGGGGGTGAGACAGGAGGGAGGCAGGAACGAGGAAGAGAGGAAACACATTAAGATGTCTTAGGAGATCAACTGAACTATCTCAGGATAAAGTCGGCATTTTGGTGACTTTTTTCTTTTAAAATTATTTTAATAGTTCCTCTAAAGAGGTTTGCTGATTAGATTTTAATTTTGTTCTTGAGAATTCTTGGGTGTCCTGATTGCACTGAAATCATATGCTGTGGTTCGGGGAGGTTCAGCATACTTTAAGTAGTTCTTTGCACCCCATAAGCCTGTAGAATGAAGATCCCTGATTTTATTATCAACTAGAGAATTTAACACCCAATAATCCACACAGAGACAAAACAGGAGCTTCCAGAGATGTCCATGAAGAGCCCCCTTGAGCCCTCAGAAGATCACATGGTACACCTAGCTGACAGTTGCTTGCTGTGCCTCACCTGTCTAAAATGAGAAATGACATTCAGTAATCTATGCTTGCCACAAAAAGTTCAAACACGTAGAAAGTAGAGGTCTTCCTACGATATTCCCCCAACAAATAATTTTGAATGTATATCTCTGTGTATATTCTCCAGGGTTCTTATCATGTGTATGCCACCTTTGGAAGTAAAAACAGAGGAATGTTGAACTAGAGGGAGAATGTATCTATTTGATTATGTTTATGTGCATGTGTGTATGTGTGTGGGCATGCATGTGCCAAGACATGTGAATCAAGGCAACATGAAAACTCATGGGAGTCAGTTTATGTTGGTCTCTGAGACCGAACTCGGGTCATCAGGTTTGGCAGCAGGTGCCTTTACCTCCTGAGCCACCTCGCCATCAAAAACTGTTCCATATCTTGAAACCCACATTTCCTGTTGAAACACCAAGGGAACTGAAATTTGCAAGAGAAGTGAGAATAAAGAGAGACCAAGACCCTCCCAGCACTGGGGAAGACAGTGGGCCCTGCTGGACTCAACCTCAGGATAATTGCTGAGCTCCCAGTCGTGGGCATATGGAGGCAGAGCCTCCTTACTCTGACTGCTGCAAGGCACCCTGGCTGCTAAATACCAGATTATTGAAGATTAATTTGTGAAAATGTCTAAACTGTTTTTCAAACAGCAGGGTCATGACCTATATATGTGTGTGTGTGAATAGTATAGGATGAATTGTGTCATATGAGGTAAGTGTAGGTGTCATTTGAAATGTTATTTTGGATGTGTGAGCACTGGTATATTGGTTGCTTTCATGTTGCTGTGACAAAAATACTCAAGGGGACAACTTGAATGGAGGAAGAGTGAAGACTCCAGTTTATTGTTCCTGGCCCCATCATAGCAACAGGAGCACACAGCAGAGGCCATTCTCTGTTTCTTAGCTGACAAGAAGCAGACAGAGATGCTTACAATATCCCACCCCTGGAGATATACTTCTTTCAGCAAGCCTCTAGAAACTTGTAAAGTTTCTAGAGCTTTCCAAAATAGCAGCATCAGCTAGTGATCAAGTTTTCAAGGCACGAGCCCGTGAGAAAGAGACTTTTTATATTTCTGATGGTTTATGTCAATTGTCAACTTGGCAGGACTTAGAATAGACCTGGAAATAAATCTCTAGGCATGCCTGTGGGAGGTTATCTAGGTCAGGGTAGTTGCAGTTGGCACTGTGCCATGGGCGAGATGGGGTTCCAGAGAACCCCATAAAGTAGAAAAGAGTGAGCAGAGCAGCCCCATCTCTCTCTCTCTCTCTGCTTCCTGACTGTGGATGCAGTGTGACCAGTTACCTGCTTTCCACTCCATGATGAGCTGTGCTCACAGACAAGTTTTTTTGTCTACACAGGTTTGTACTTTGGTGTGTTTTCAAAGGAGTGGGATTCTGGCTTGTATGACAGATGTATGGTTTAATAAAAGTACTAAGCCTTTTGCTAATTGTAGCTATCTCATAGTTTTGTCAGTAATATATGAATGTTCTAATTTTTTTCAATACCCTTTCTTTCAAACACTGGGTATTTGGTTTATTGGTCATTGGCCATTTTGATAGCTGTTTGGTAATCTCTCGCTGAAGCATCATTTCAAGGTTCCCCAGATGTTATGGCCTGAGCTGCCCCACGTTAGGCGCCAAAAATGTTGAGAACCGAGCTACCCCACGTTTGGGGGCCAAAATGTTGGAGACCGCACTATCAATGCTGTAACCCGAACTGCCGAAAGCCTTGGAGGCTAAATTGCTAGAGCCCGCACTGCCCCAAGCTGCTCCGGTCGAGAGTCAGGGTTCAGCAAGAGAGAAAGTGAGGAAGAACTTGAGGAATGGAGACCAGACAGAGTGTGATTAAATTCCATTTATTCTTCAGTCTCTCTTTTTCTCTCCAAGTCCCTAGTTCCTAGTCAAAGTTCCAAGTCTCGAGTTCCTAGTCCCTAGTGTCTCCAAGTTCCAAGCTTCTTTCCAAGCTCCCTTCCAAGTGCCCATCTTGAGTACAAGTGTTTAATGTCTAATCCAAGTGTCTAATAATAGTTTCCTGTCTCGAGTCTCAAGTGCCTACCGTCTAATCCCAAATTCTTCCTCCAAGTGCCAAGTGCCTAACACCTAATAATAATAATTTCTTCTGTCTGCCTCTCGCCTTTTATATGTCTCACTTCTAAGTCATGCCTTTAAGTCATGCCCTTAGGTCTTGTCTCTAAATCTGATTTCTAAGTCACGCCCTTAAGTCATACACCTTTAAGTCTCACACACCCAAGGGAAAATCCTGGGTATATAAAACAAGATGTTATCAGAGTGTGCTCAGCTGTTGTAGGCTAATGTAATCAAGTCTGTTGTCAGGATATTTGGCTCAAGATGGCTGCACAGGTGATAGCCACCTTCTGTCTGCTCCCCACACCCAGAGTCTGTTATTTTTTTGTATTTACCCACTGTGATGGTTAGCTTTAATTGTCAACAATTGACACAACCTATACTCACCCAGAAAGCCTTGATAAGGGACTGTCTACATTGGGTTGACTTGTGAACATGTCTATGTGAGATCATCCTAAATTGATGTGGGAAGATGCAGCCACTGTGGGTGGTACCATTCCTCAGCCAGGGAGTGTATAATTGCATATGGGTAGAGACATCAAACTGAACACAGCAAACAATTACACAAGCATAGATTCATTTGCTCTCCTTTCTTGGCTGTGGATGTGACAGGACTAGCTGATTTAAGCTCTTGCTCCCTTGACTTACCAGCAGTGCTGAACTTTAACCTAGACTTTTGAGCTAAAATAAATTCTTTCTTATGTTGCTGTTGTCAGGGCATTTTAATCACAGCAAAAGAAACGGAGAAAGGACACTAACCATTATGTCATTGATAAATAGTTATTCAAGTCCTAGCTTATTGACTTGTAAGGATTCTCTTTATGTTTTGGATATAAGCCATTGTCAGATAAACGCTAAAACATTTTGTCAGTCTTTGGCTTGTATTTGCATTTCTTAATAGCGTCTGTTGAGTACAAAGAGTTGTTTCATTTTGATAAAGTATAATTTTTTTTTTACTCTTTTCCATTTTGTGACTCATGCTTTGGTGTTACATTTAAAAATCTTGGTCTAATCTAAGGTCACAAAAAATTTTCTCTTTATAAGTTTCACATTTACCTCTTACACTTAGTTAACTTTGAGTAGACACATCTTTCAGAAAAAAAGATTTGCTTTTTATTTTTACTTAAAGTGGTCATCTCTCTCTCTCTCTCTCTCTCTCTCTCTCTCTCTCTCTCTCTCTCTCTCTGTGTGTGTGTGTGTGTGTGTGTGTGTGTGTATGCATGTGTGCAAGTGTCCTTGGAAGTCAGAAGAGGGTGCCAGATCCCCTGGAGCTGGAGTTACAGGTGGCTGTGAGCTGTCCAACATGTGTGCTAGGAACCTAACTCTAGCCCTTTGTAAGAGCAGCAAGCGTCCTTAATCATTGTCCATCTCTCCAGCCCCAGGGTACTTAAAGTCTTTGAACCTCTATGCTGACCATTGAGGAGAGTGAAGTGAAGGCTCATGGCTCAGGTCTTCAAACTAGTAAAAAGACTGAATGAGGCAGCTGCTGGAGTCTGCTGAGCAAAGCTGGTGGAATTTATGCTAGTCCACATTTGCCATCTCCAAGGCTATGCAAGAATCATCACTCCCCTCATTTGTTAAAAAAAAAAAAAAAAAAACAAATAAACAAAACCCTCAAGTCTGAGTCAGGTATTCCTTACTGGACGAATCCACTGGGTCTGTCTCTTGAGCCTGTAGAAGTGCAGTTGTCCCTCATGTCCTGTGATGGGATCTAAACCCTCCCACCTCATCTACATTTCTTCTAGCTAAGTCATTCTGGCTCCTCTCCCTCCCAGGGAGCCTCTGCTTCTCTCCAGTCTTGCCCTGTGTTTTGACACTAACATTCTGGACATGGCTTGTGTCACTTGGTATTTGTACATTGCAGCTTTGAAAACAAGGGCAGACCAGGAACACAGAGTTGGATGGATTTCCCAGAGGATGCTGGAGGGTAAACAGTTGCTGACTTCGGCTCCAATCTGTCTCGTTAGACAGCTGAAATTATTAGGCCTCTGGCTCCCTGGAATCACTTGGGAGAGAAGAGAGGCCAGGGTAAAGAATGTGGAGGAAGATGGGCAGAGGCCCTGGGAAGTGTCCTTGTCTTCCACTGATGGACACCCAGGGCTGATGGATTACTCTAATGGTATTTTGGACCCAGCTGTCTTATCTGTTTTTACTTAATCTTAAAAGGATTACATTAGCACATTAGCCATTATCTTCATCTTGGCGAAGCAGAATTTTGAATTTGACTCAGATCTGATGTTTTGGCAACAGAGGGTTGGGAGCAACCTACACATTCATTTTTTATGGGAATAGACGAGAGATATCTGGCAGAAGCGTCGTACGGAATGTTCTGCGGCAGATGGGCCATTGGACCACGTGTGTCTCCACGTGACAGCATGGTCACTCCTAACATAAATTTTTGCACCAAAGGTGGGTAAGAGCTACAGTATGACACAAAAAAACATAGATAAAAACCACAACATATTTTGCAAAACACCAGTACGCATGCTTGTGTTCGGGCACAGTATCAGCCTCGTGCCTGGGAGGATCTTATGCGGGATGAAAACCTGGTACAGGAAGGGATCAGTATTAGTTGCGTGTGGCTCTACAACAACTGCTACAACCCAGGCAGCTCAAAACAACAGATTTGTCTTTTCATCATTCTAGAGGTCAAGGGTTTGGAATAACTAACACTGGGCTGAAATCGGAGTGTCGGCTGAATTGTATGTCCTGCTCCTGGGGGAAGTGGCCAGGGGAAATCTGTTCTTACTCCACTCAGCTTTCGGTAGCCACCCACAGTCTTTGGCTTGTTGCTGTTAGCACTCTATCTTCCAGGCTGGTGTTGCAGTTGCCAATTAATGCTACTAAGATTGACCTGGAGGTGGCAGCATGTTCTTAAACAGCTCTATGGCTGGGCCACTCCCAAACCTCCATGTGGCTAACACACACCCCTCTGATATTCCTGAGTTATTACTTACTAAAATCTATTCCATCTTTGTTGCCCTAGACCTAGTGGCGGGGGTAGGGAGGGAGGGGGGCTGGGGCTGCTCTTTCCCAGTTCTTACATGTTGGCTGTCTCTCTGTCCTACACTTCTCAGGCATGGCAGCTGCTCCTTTCCCAGCCTGGTGGCTCTATCCCTTCCTTCTCCCTCAGTTCCTTGCCCAAGAATCCTAAAAGTCCTGCCTCTGTCTCTCTGCCCAGCCATTGATTGCCAGCAACTTTATTTACCAATCAAAACCAACTGGGGGGTGGCAGGGACCTTCAGTGTCTTACCTATGGATTCTCCTGCAATTTGGGGACCCAATTAACATAATACATGCATTAGACCATACCACAGCAGGCTGGCACCTCCAATTCTGTTCCATTCTGTCTTCATCTTTTCTGTGTATGGGATCTTGTTAAATTCAAGTGGTTACACTTAGAATCCTCTCAAATAATCACTGCTTACCTCTCCTTTTCAGTATCCTTACCGAGTGCTGAGAGATGGCTCAGTGGTTAAGAGTACTTGCTGTTCTTGCAAAGGGCCTGGAGTCAATTCTCAGCACATGCACTTCTCAGCAATTTCTCATCAAACTATGTTGTTTTAATCTTCAAAACATCAAGAATTGATCAGCTGTCATCTGCTGCATGACCAACAGCTACCCTCCTTGCAGGAACCATTGCTGCTCTGTTTCTGTCTTAAACCATTGTTACCCAGCATGCCGTGTCTACTCAGCAGCTGAAGTTTCTTTTGACACCTCACATCATATCACTTTTATCTTCCCTCTTCTCTCTTTAAAACAAAATCTTTGGGACTGGAGAGATGGCTCAGTGTCTATGAGCATATGCTGCTTTTGTGGGGACCTGAGTTAGGTTCTCATCACCTGTCTCTGGCAGGTCTCCATTACCTGCTACCCCAGTTCCAAGGATTCCAATGCCCTCTTCTGGCCTTTGCAGGTGCTGTGTGTGTGACACACACACACACACACACACACAGAGAGAGAGAGAGAGAGAGAGAGAGAGAGAGAGAGAGAGAGAGAAACAGAGACAGAGATTTAGATTTTTAAAAATGTCTTAATTTTTTCTTTACTGCATTTGTTTACAGGCTGCCACATTAATCTGCCTCTTGTAAGTTAACATAAGTTCTGCAGGAGCACTTTAATTCATTCCCAGAAGCACAATACATAGGTGACACTCTAAATCACTGTGGAATGAATAAATCAAGAAAAAGAGCATGATGAACAGACGGCCTTTGTATAGACAAACACTGAAGGTGTGCCATTTATTTGCTCATTGTTTTTCTATACAAAGAAAACACAAATAAGTTGAAAGCCCCATATTTGCATAGCAGAATAGATGCTGTTGCCTTTAGGCTACGTAAGTCCTGTTAGCCACTCAGTGAACGTGGCTTAGTGTTGGCCTCTTCCCAAGGCAATGTGGCTATGTCTTGGAATGAGGTCCAGTCAGATACTTTTCAGATATGTTATCTTGTATAAATTACTTAAGATCTCTGATATCCTGAAGCTGGAGTTACTAGCTGGTTAGGAGCTGCCTGACATGGGTGCTGGGAACTGAACTTGGGTCCTCTGCAATAGCAGCAATTGCTCTTAGCCATCCCCCCAGTGTTCTTGAAAATTCTTCCTAGAGAGCATCTGCTTCTCTTTCTCCAAGACAGTATCTTATTTCTCTGAGGCCACTGTGGTAGATTTTGTGGTTGACATTTTTCCTTTTGCAATACTGTCTTTCCAAGATGCTTACACACGGATGTGTATGCAAGCAAAACTTCAGTGTAGCAGCTGGCCCTGTGACACCTAAAGTATCACTGGGCTATTTCTACAGAGGGGACATAGAATGGAGGTTTGAGATAGTTTTTTGTTTCTATAGATAACAAAACAGCCACAAACAAACAAACAAACAACAACATTTTTCCAAAAGGCACTATATTATATATTTTGTGCTCATTATTCTATATGATTCTATATAATTCTCACATCACCAGAATAAGAAAGGTCCCACAATAATCTCTATTTTATAAGCTCGGAGACTACAGCAGAGAGCAGATAGGGAGCAGAACAAAGATTCTGACTTAAGATTTTTAATATCTTATGGTTTTATGCCTGGAGATCCAAATTGGAAGTTGAAATGGACCAAACCTTCTAGTTATTAAAATTTCTTCTTTCTGTTGTCTATGTGGAAAGCCAAAGGTTCGGGAGTTTCTACAGCCAACTCTTAAAGTTAAAAGAAAAGAAGGGCTGAACGAATCCCGAACATTCCTTCATATTCATATCACACCCGAAGGCTTTCTCCTCAGAGAAACCACTGAAGAATCAAGTCACTAAAATGTGTCAGAAGCTGCCACACGGAGCTCACTGATGCACATTTGATTAAGAAAATATTATCCCTCCCCACAGCTATGCTTTTGTCAGAGACGGGTAAAGGTAACTGAAATGGCAGGCCTAGGGCCCAGAGAATTCATCATCAAGATAAATATGAAAGGGGGACTCACGGGCTCTTCTGGACTTTCAGGGCTGGCCTGGCAATTGTTCTTGCTTGGTGCCCCAGGCACTCTGGCTCCCTTTTGGAAAATTAACTTGAGGCTTAGTGGGCTGCCCTGTGAGCTGGCTCCTGAACACTGTGCAGTATCCCATCCATGTCTTGCAGACTAATTTTACAGTTGGTTTTAAAGTTATAGTCAAAGCCAGTGAGTGGGCAGCTGTGCCCGTCTGATGGTTTGTCATGAATGGTAACCTGAAGGACTTCGGAATTACCATGGAAACAAACCTGTGAGCATCTAGGGAAACTCTAGAGAGTTTCTAGAAGGAGTTAATTGAGGTGATAAGACTACCCTAAACTGAGGAGCACCGTTCTACAGACTGAGGCCCCATATTAAATAATAAGAAGAAAGTAAACCAAGCTCCAGCTTCCATCTCTCTCTGCTTCCTGACTGTGGATGCAGTGCGACCGGCCGCCTCAGGCTCCTGCTGCCTCGACTTTCCTGCCAGGATGGGCTATATCCTCATAGTATGAGCCAAATAACCCCACCCCCTTCTTCCTTCCTTTCTTCCTTCCCTCCTTCTTTAAATTGTTTTTGTCAGATACTTTTTTATTATAGCAACACAAAAAGTAACCAACCAAGCCTTCCACCTCAACATTATGGATACATAGTCACTAGATACATAGAAGACCTTATCAGGCCTCTCTCTCCTTCATCACTATTGAAACAATGTCATTTTTCACTGTCAGGATCCCCTTTTCCAATAATAACTCTTCAGGCTTATTTAGCCCATGATACAATCCTTCCACCATGCCTTCTGCTACCATATACTTTTCTTGTTAAATCCAAGCTAAAGGACAGCTTCAGGGTGGGTCTTGACTTACCTACGTGGTCACTGGAGGGCCAGGAATGCAGAAGCTGGGACTGAATCATGAGTGCAGGAAGAGTGCTTATGAGGGTGCTGAGAAAGTTCAGGGGCTCTGACAGACCCTATTCCATGCTGTTTGCACAGTGTGGTCACCTTACCTCTTCAATCTCAGAAATAATCCCGCTGTAACACAGTGCCCATTCTAAGGTTTTGGCTGCTCAGACTGGTCTCTGTAAGACAGATCCAAAGGTGCCCTGTGATCAACTCAATGACTGAAAACGGAATGGAATGAATGGGCAGAGAGCAACGCAAACAGCTGACTTGCGTGCGTGGTCAGAGCTCCAAGGAGGACGTTGAGCCAGGGGTGAACTGTCTGCCCTGCAAATCCACCTCCACTTCTGAGCACCACAGATTGGGTCTCAAAGGTCTTGGATCTCCAGCAGAGCCTCCCTGTGTAGCCTGCAGGTTTTTCTCTGGAGTCTCTTCTCCCCAACACTTATCCTTTCTTGTTCAGTGTTTCCAGTTAAACTTGTGTTGAGAACTATTCATACTCTACTTAATGTCTGAGACTCTCTTCTGGATCAGCTGATGAACAGACCTGCCCACTTCTCTTTCATTCTTTCTTCAGCTACGGCTCTACCCATGGCTGAGACGGGTTAAGGAAGGTGTTGAAGGAAAACTGGACCAAAGACATCATTTCAGAGTGGCAGGGCAGAAAGTCTAAGCTGACCTTTGCCTTCTGACCTTGGCACTTACCAAGACTCCGGCTTCAATATCTGTCACATAAAGGCACCAATCAAGATAATTCTCAGCGTTACATATCGACTTTAATATCATTGACTCTGTCTGTCAACCCTCTTTACTCCTTTTTGAAATTTGAGCTCTCTGTTACTATATTCTTGTTTTCTTTTTCTGTGTATACGTGTGTGCGTGCATGCAGATATGTGTGCATGTGTGAGTGTGTGCATGTGCATGTGTGTATGTGTGTGTGCACATGCCATGGCACATGTGTGGAAGTCAGAGGGTAACTTAGGAGCTATTTCTCTCTTGCCACCATGTGGGATCTGGGGATCCAACTTAGATCCTCAGACCATTGTGCAAGTGTCTCAACCCAAGGAGCCATCTCTGTAGTCCCACAAAGTGTTTATTTGCTAGGGTTTTTATCGTTATTGCTGTTATTGTTTTGAGGTGAGTTCTCTCTATGTTGCTGGTTTAGAGTTATATAGAAAGGTTGGCTTCCCATTCACAGTAATCCTCCTGTCTCTGCCTACTGAGTGCTGGCACCGCACCCAGACACCCTTCTAGATCTAACTTGGAAATACAGCCTCATATAAAGGGTGTGTCTCAGCTCCGATTAATCTGGGATAGAGAGAAGGCTCAGTGGTTAAGAGTGCTTGCTGCTCTTCCAGAGGACCCACACAGGTTGACTCACAACTCCATGTAACTCTAGCTCCAGGGGATCCAATGCCTTCTTCTGGTCTCTGTGGGAATCTGCACATGTGGCATTCACTCAGACATATAAGTAAAAATAATAAAACAATCATAAGGAACCCCCATCCCAAAGTCATTATCTGATTCCAATAGGAAACAAGAACACCTCCCTTCTTTTCTCTACACAGGAGCTGCTTCCCAAGAGTTAAGTGTACCATCCAAAGCCACACAGCGTCCCTAAATTACCAGTATTCTGTTTCACTCTCTCTTTGAACTGAACATTTTTGTCAGGAAGGCTGTGGACATTCATCCATCCCAGAATTGGCTTGACTTCTCATCCCTCTTTCTATTTGGTGGGCATGCTATCCCTGGCAGATAGCCATCATCTCCCTTTATAAATTCTTTTATCAGCCACTGCTTTTATCTTATCAGACTGGCAGTATGTCCTTGTCTTTCTTCTCCTAAAGATAATTCTCGCTTTGCTATGTGTCATGAGTGTCATCTCAGGCACACTGCTCAAAATAACAAATAGATCTGTCTCCAGTGCAAGTTGGCTGCACAGGCTTAGACAGTGAGAATTGGGGTGTGGTCTTTCTGTCTGCTGGATTCTCTCTCTCTCTCTCTCTCTCTCTCTCTCTCTCTCTCTCTCTCTCTCTCTGTGTGTGTGTGTGTGTGTGTGTGTGTGTGTGTGTGTGTGATTTTTGAGCACAGAGAACTGGGTAAGAATAAGCTGGAAGTGAAAGCTGCAGGTTGGGAGAAGTTTCTTGAGGGTACAGGTGCTCACATTTAGAGTTGAAGGTAGAATTATTCCAGGTCAGAGTGGGGTGACAGTCACCTGTTTGTAAACCACACAGTCAGAAAGTGAAAGGGCTCTTTTACAAAACAGTGCTTCTGTCTAGGACTCTTGAAGATTCCGTGCTTCAGTTTTTCCTGAGCCTCTCTTCTGAATCCTCTGGTGGCTACACCTGACAAACCATGTCAGAATGGTTATCTTCAAGAAATAAGCAACAAATGCCGGTGAGGCCATAAGGCTGAGGGGAGCTCCCTACACTGCTGGCAAGAATTTAAGTTAGTGTCACAAGGGCAATCAATATAGAGTTTCAAAAAAAAAACCCACTAAGAATAGAATTACCAGAGGATCCAGCTATTCTGACCCTGGTGTATGTACCTGAAGTAATGTATCTGTCTCTGGTATGCAGAGACAGATACATACCTATGCCTACTGGGACATTGTTCACAACAACCAAGATACACAGTTGACCTTGGTGCCTCTTAGGTGAATGGATAAAGAGTCTGAGGTCTAGCAGCACAATGGAGTATCATTCAGCTATAAAGAAAAATGAAATTGTGTGAAATAGATGTAGCTGGAGATCGTGTTAAGTGAAATAAGCCAGACTCACACGACTAAATTTCACACGTGCGTGTTTGAAGGAGAAGAAAGTTTATTTGGAAAGATAAGAGGCATTAGTCAGAAAGTTGGAGTGGGAGAAGATAAGAAAGGGAAAGTAGGGGTGGGGAGATGTTTTTCTTTTTGTTTCTGACCAAAAGCAATGTAGGAAGGAAAGGGGTTATTTCATCTTATACTTTACAGTATACCATCTAGGGAAGCCAAGGCAGAATCTTGAAGCAGAAACTGTGGAGGAATGCTGCTTAGTGGCTTGCTCTCAGGCTTACCTTCAGTTACCTTTCTTATCTAGCATAAGTCCATTTACTAAGGGATGGTTCCACCCACAGTGGCTGGGCCATTTATATCAGTTAGAAGTCAAGCAACTGCCCCACAGACATGCCCATAGGCCACTCTGCTGGAAGCAGCTCTTCAGTTAAGATACTTTCCCCAAGAGTGTCACCTTGACAACCAAGATTAGCTACCAAAAAAGTGGTATGATCCACATGCGATAAACTGTCATAATGAAATCTATTGTTTTGTGCAATCAATATATACAAATTCATAGAAAAACCAATGATCCAGACATAGCTCCATAAGCTTGGTGGTTTGCAAGAGAAATCAGAATTGCATGTTGGGAACCGTACGAGGAGAATCCTGTTGTCTGGGACTGAGAATGCAAAGATTCTTCCATGCTCTGCAACTGCAGAAACGTGCCCCAGGGCCAGTGAGAGGCACCGGGATTCAGCAGGTGTGCATGGTGTGAGCACACTTGGTTATTATTAGCCCGTTACATAATGAATTGATGAGCTCTGCCTTCCCTTTTAGTAGACTGTGCTATGATGCACAGTAACAGCGCAAACAGCAGCATCCAGTTCCCAGGCCTTAGGTCCTTCAGGTTGTGAGGACTGCGATGTGTGCTTTCTGTTTCCTGTGCATCTTGGACATGCTTCACCGAGGACAATGGGCAGGCTTGGTAATGACTTCACTGTAGACCAAGCTTCTCCACGTTGGCTCTATTGACATTTTGGGGCTGGCTTGCTCATTGTTGTGGTGTGATGGTTAATGCTTTCCTTGGCCTATTGGACGTTCCTAGCACCCAACTACATATTCCTTGTGGTGACAACCAGACCATCTGCATATGATGTCACCCACCACAACCACCCACCCCAAGAGCCAAAACTGACCTTGGTTGTGAAGCACTCTCACATATGAACAAAGGTAGTGTACATTAGAATTCATATGTTCTGTGAATTGTGCTGCTTATGAAGCCACAGCCCCTTCTTGTTAAGGGTCCATGTTGGAGCCTTGAGTTCCTCAGAGATTCCCAAGTTAGTACAGCTTCTTTGAGACCTTCGCCCCTAGGATTCTGAGTTAGACGCTTAGCTCAGTAACCTCATCACCTGAACTTTAACATCTTCATGTTTCAGGCTCTAGAGCAGCCCTCTTAGAACTTCTCTTGTCCACCTCATGCCGAGTGCCGTTCATTGTGCAGGCAAATGCCCTACTTCATTTATAGACTTACTTTTTAACCATGTGTGTATCTGCTCATGCACATGTGAGTGTTCTTTATCACCGAGCAATCTCTCCACCGATATCCTGTCTCTTCCTGGTTGTTTTCTAGAAATAGATGGTGTCCTGGGTCCCCTCAGCTGCCATTTCTTACTGGTATCTTCCACAGCTTGGAAGTTGCCCTCTCTAGCTGAAAAGAGCTGAGTCACCACCCAGCCTGAGGGCTCCCTTGTTATATCCCTTCAGAATGGTCTCCAGTCATTGGGAGTAACAAAGGCCAAAATCTAGCCCATGCCAAACATTCTTGGCCCAATAAATCTGATCATTCTGTAAGTCCAAACTTAGCATGGCAACTAAATCACAGCGGCCACTGTTAAACATTCAGAGTCTTGGCTGTATCCTAGGATGTGGGCACTGAGCATCCAGTTTTTCATAGACATCCTTGGAGACCTGGCACTGTGAAGGTCGGGAGGACCTTGTAGGCTGAGCTTGTCTTAAACAGTGAGACGGCCATGTCTCACAGGTCCTCCCTCTCCACCCTCTGCTCACGGATTTTTCCTATCCTTCCATTGACTTTATTTTTTTTTTTAATCTAAAGTGAAATAGTTCCTCAGAAATTTGATTGATGACACAGAAGGTCCCTGGATGAGAGGTCAAGGTTGCTGTGGAGGAACCTAGGTCTCCAAGTCAGAACTGTGTCTCTTGCTTCCTCCACACTGGTAGGTCACTAGTCCCTTTTGTTTCTCAATTGAGCAGCTCTGGTTAGACAGGAAGTGAGTCCCAGGTCTTTCAAATGGAGTGGAATTCTGTAACTCCTTCAAATGGTGGCTTAGCTGGGGCTCTCATATGAAAGCAAAGGAAATTCTCATCACAGAGGGGACAGCCCCACACCACAGTCCTATACCTGCAGCTTTCTATAACACCCCTGTCCCTGAGAGTCCACATAGAGTCAGATCTGCAGGGCCTTGACTCCCTGCTATGGTGTCTGTGACTGGCAAGACCACAACCTGACATCCAGGATGATCAGCCTGTGAGTTTATTTTCCTTTCCAACTTTTAAGTATATATGTGCTCCCCACCACAGGTTACAAAAAAACAAAAAAACAAAAACACAACTCCAGCAGGCCTGTAATATACCATCTCACTGTCGATTGATGTGGCCACTTTAATACACAAAACACAGCCTCAGTTCAATTTTGTCTGCCTCAAGAGATTTGAGGTAGAGCTTTACCTCTTTTCTCACTAGGTGTTCCCACCCTGAGAGGAAGTAGCAGAGGTGGACCTGGCCAGGATCCATAGCTGGCCTTGTGTTCCTCAGGTCAGTATATATTGAAAGCTCTTTGTTTTGTGAGGCATTTTCTTGAGCTACACCAAGATTCTCATAGTTGGAAGCTTTCTCCCAGTTCCCATGTCTAAGTGGAAATGTTTGCCTCCTGGTGATTGCTTGTGACACCTCTCCCTGCACTCCCTGTAGAGGCTTCCTTGGCCAGCTTCTTGTTTCTGTGTGTACTGTGTCCCCCCCACTATGTCCCATTCATTGCTCAGGACCTGTGGTAGTCATTGTTGGCTTTGGGGTTGGGGGATATCTGTTTTCCACTGTAATCAAGTGCAGCCATCTTGCCTCTGCTTTCTGAGGTATGAGTTTGGTAATGACCTCCACGCCTCAGCTGAAGGACTTGAACAAAGTTGTCTGTAGGGGGAGGGGTTCATGCAGGAGGTGGGAGTGTCCTTCATGGAGCCTGAAAGAAAGGAGAAGGTAATGACAAAAGGCACAGACATTTGGCACATTTAAACACACCCCTCAGAAAAGCAAAGAGCACAAGCCAGTGCCACACTGTTCTTAGCATGCTCTCGGAGGAAGCAGCAACCAGCTGTTCACCAGCCCTGAGCTACTTTTAAAAATGTCCTTGTATCACAGGAAGGCCAGAAGGGAAGCAAGCAAGCTGTGACACCTGCAAGCCAGCGACTGGCTGTGGCTTCCTTCAGCTGTCAGCCTCAGACGATGGAGAGGACAAACCACTGAAATTGCTTCTATTCTCATTGGCTATTGTTTTCATCTTCTAAGTCATAAAGAACTTAAGGCTAAGTCTGAAGTTGGTCAAGAGCCCTCCTTGGGGATGGGGAGCAGATGTTTGGGATGCCACAGCCAATTAATCCTTAAGCCTTCCCGTCACCGGGTGGGATGCAGTGGAGGAGAAAAGTGCTAGAAATTGCTTTTAAAAATGAGCAGGCCATCGAAATGCATCCCTCTGTGCCTCCTCAGGCACTTTAGGTGAGGGTGGCACTCCCCATCACCAAGCCATTGGGGCAGCTTTTAATCATGGCTCTGGGCATGGGGAGTTTAATGGGTTTTGACTCAGGGGAGAAAGGGCTATGGGAGATGGTGAGCGGCCTCTGTGGAGAGCTGTCAGAAGTAAGAGTGAAAGGAAAAGAGAACTGGAGACTCCGAAATCTACAGAGCTTGGAGCGTGCCAGCTGGTGTGGGCCAATGCAGGAAATATGACTAGCCCTCTCAGGCATGTCCTACCTTTGGACAGCATTGGAATTTTCAAGGTTCAACCTCAAGAACCGTGCAACGGAGCTACACACACACACACACACACACACACACACACACTCATAGTGTTTGACATAAATCTATGATTTTTCATTGGGCAGTATTCATAGCCATCCTTGACTGCATGTGGCCGGAAACTGCCTGGTTCATGTTTCTTTAAATTCGAAATTTAGTTCTTAGTAGCGCTGAACCACCAAGAATGCTCATACTCTCTAACGTCTTGTCTTTGCTTGTAACAATATGCATTTCCTATACTTTATTCAGCTAAAGAAGGTGATACTGGGACCAGTGTGGAGGACCACCAGGTAAAGGTGCTTGCTGCCATGTCTGGAAACCTGAGCTTGATCTCTGGGACCCATAGGGTGGAAGGAGAGAACTGACTTACAGACAGTGTCCCGTGACTTTCAGAGAGTGCTCTGCTACATCCTTGTATGCACACATAATAAACACATTAATGTCAAAAGAGAAATCTATTAAAAAGACAATATTTTAAAATGAAAAGTAACAATGGCCATTATAAGTCCTGGAGGGATGGCTCAGTGGTTAAACGCATTGGCTGTTCTACCGGAGGACCCAAGTTCGATTCCAAGCACTCACATGGCAGATCATAATCATCTGTAACTCCAGGTCCAGGGTATCTCATGGTTTCTACAAAGACTGTACACACTTGGTGTACCAATATATGCAGGTGAGACAGACACCTGTACACATAAAATAAATAATAAAAATAAAATTAATAGTAGCCAACATATTCTGTAAACTTACCCTAAATGCATTATGTCCTAGCTCATAATCTTAATACAATGCCGTAAGCTTGGGTGCCAAAATGAACCCATTGCTTTGATGCTAAAGTGGAGGCATGAAGAGGCAGAGAGAATGTCTTAGGTGACAATGATAGGTGACAGATGAGGTGGTAGTCTATCTAGGGATTAAAAGCATTAACTTTTTTCTCAGCCCACAATTGCTAGTGTTTGACCCTGGATGAGTGGATTCCCTAAATACAAGTTTAGTTATTCACTTTAAAGATCTATTTATTTTTGGTTTATGTGTATGATTCATTTATACACCATGTATGTGCCTAGAGACCAGAAGAGGGTGTCAGATCCCCTGGAACTGGAGTTACAGATGTTTTTGAAACAACGCAGGGGTGCTGTGAATTAAACCCTGGTCCTTTGCAATAGCAATATGTGTTCTTAATCACTTAGCCATCTCTCCAGCCCCTGGTTTTCATCTTAAAAGTGGAAATAATAGAAGTTCTTATTTTTCTCAGCACTGTGGCAGGGGTTGAGCCTTATCATGGCATTTATATCCCTGGTAAGCAACTGTAGTTTAATAAATGGCTTATTATCGTTAACATTTTCTAGACTCTGCTACACCTCTGTCCCGCCTGCCTGCAACCTCTTCCCCCACAATTTCCAACAGCATCAACCTATGTGCTTGCTATTTTCAACCAAATGCCTAACAAGAGGGTGCACAGGATTATTATAGGCTGTGGTTTGAGAGGACCAGTCCAACATGGTGTGGAAGGTACAGCAGCAGGAGCAGGCTTATGACATTGCAAGTGAAATAAGAAAACAGAGAGAGACAGATGAATACTGGTGCACAGTTCAAGTTGACAATCAATATTATTACAATTATGTGTGTACATGTGTGTGCGTGCGTGCATGTGTGTGTGTGTGTGTGTGTGTGTGTGTGTGTGTGTGCAATGCCACCTGGTCACCTGAGGAAGAAGAAAGAAGAGTCACTCAAACTTATTCTGGTGAACTAGGACTATAGCCCCATTGGTAAAGTACTTATATACTACATGTAAAGCCCTATATTTGATCACCCAACCCTACGTGAGCTGAGTGTGGCTGCACATGATTGGAACCAAAGCACTAGAGGAGGCAGAGTATCAGAGATCCAGGATTGTCCTTGGCTACAAAGCAAGTTCAAGGCCAAGCTGACCTACATGAGAACCTGTCTCAAAACAATAGTGACAAAAAAAAAAAAAAATCTAGCACTGGCTGCAATATCCCTGAGGTAGCAGCTGCCTGCCACTTTTTGTTTGTTGATTTATTTTGATCTGACATACCAGGGCAGATGGCTGGGAGAAGGGAGGGGATAATAGTCAATAACTGGTGACATGTGAAAACTGCACCTGTGGACTCAATCAGCCATGCGTGGCTGGTTGCCTCGCTGTAGAGAGATGGGCGTGTGGTACACAGATCAAAGGTACCGCCCTCTGCTCTTGGTTTTCCTCAGTCTCCTAAAGGCATTCTTGTCCTTCCTAGCCATCCATGGCCTCAGGCATCCTGGGTACTGCCTGGATGAGAGGGCTTGCCTGCGGCTCTTCTGTCTCCCTCAGAAACTATGAGCATTTTAGCACAGAGGCACAAAGATCAGAACTGGGCTTGGAGGCTGCTGTTAACTCTTTCTCCTCTCTGTGACCAAACACTTCACAGAAGCAATGAAAGGGAGGAGAGGTTTCCTTTGGCTCACAGTTCAAAGGGAACAGTTCGCTGGCTGTGGTGGGAAAGGAGTGGCAGCATGAGTCTGTCTGTGATGGTAAAACTCACGCACAGTTGTTCTTCACATAGATTTGGAGTCCGAGAGACCTTAGGCTAAAAGTAGGCTTTCCTATAAAACCCTTCTTCAGGGAGAGAAGAGCTTTGTGCATATGTCACATTGCTTTGGTCTGTCCTAAGGTCACATGAACCAGAAGCAGGCTATCCTCTATCCTTCGGGACCTGCCCTCAGTGAACCACCTCTGAAGCCGTGACTTTTGGTGCATCTCGCTAATAAGGTTGCAGTCTACCGTGTCCAGACAGCTTTCCTGGGCTCGTCGTAAAATGGAGGACTCCCGTTGCTTAGTGGGGCTTCCTGTTCTCCACCAGATCTGGGGAACCCAACTCACACTCTACCTGGGGAACATCAGGTAATTCCTGGCGAAATCACAGGTTCAAGTTCCTGAAATGCCTCTCCATGCAAATGAAATATCCCCAGCCAATGAAACTTCACCCTACGAAAAACCCTTCCCTCTCTCCACTCTTCATATATATAGGCCTGGTTCATCCTGAAAAAGTGTGTGTCTGTACAAGCTCACCTTGAACAAAGGTATGTGCGCAAGCTAAGATAGTTTCAGAGAGCTGTTTCGTTAAGAATCGTCGGAGAAGCCCCACCCCCACCCCAGCATTCACTCCCAGCCGGACCAAGATCATGCAGACAACACTCAGCTTCATCCTTCTAGTTTGGTGTACAGTGAGGTCTGGGAACCCTGAGAGGAAAGAAATGGAGGACATAGAACCACACCGGATTCCCACATGCACACCACAGCCTCCTACTGCAAACAAAGTGTCACAACTTTCCCTCTCTAGGCACCAAGCCATTCTTTGCTTTCAGATGTGTTTTGTAGGGAAGCCCACTGCCTGTGGATTGTTGGCCTCTAGGCCTGCTTTGATGAGATGTCTTATTTATTACATTCAGGAAGGTACCAGTGCCCTGTGTGCTGTGTGCACTGCTAACAAGGACACACTGAGTGGCCTAAGCAGGATCAGACTGAAGCTCCAGGGACCACTTTCCTCTGAGTAGCAATAAGCCCTATTGATGAGCCTCAGAGTCCACAGTGAGAGCCGCTATTAGAGGCACTCGGACTCACGCCTTGTTTGTGTTGACAGCTTTATTGAGACATCACTCACATACCATAGGACACAATCCTATCAGCCTCTGCTCCTCCTGGACGCATAATGGCTAGGGCCAAGGCTTTTACCCCCGAAAAAAATCACCAAATACAAGACAACCAAGTGACAGGAGTTTAAGGCACATTATCCCTTGGTGTCTTCAAATGCAGGGGAACCTGTCTTAGGGGCTGAGGCATCAGAGAGGAGTCTTGGACATTTTTCCCTTCAAACACTCTAAATCTCACCAGCTCCAGCTGTCACTCCAGCTGCCATCCCAGCAGCTTACACTGTCCCTCTTCCCTGGTTCTGGAAGAAAACACCCCAGATGCTGGATCTGGAAGGAGGTCAGATGCCCTGGTTCTGTGGTTTCCAACCTTTTTGCCAGCAAAAGCCTTATGAGGCATCTACTCCTTGGCCCCTGTTTTAATTGGTCAGTCTGCCAAATGACTAGTGTTTACTAAGTAATAACAAATCCATTCACCAAAATCATCTCCAACTACCAAACGCAGAATGAACCTTCCAACTGGTAAATGACCATGTGCTGTGCTGATTAATTCCAGTCCTAAGGTAGGAAACACAATGCAATGGCCGAGGCTTCAGAAAGTGTTTATAAAGGCGATAGGAACCCAAACCTGTGTATGCTAAGCTCTGTGAAGCTCTAAGGGCCTTCTATTGGGTTACACTGTGACAGATGGGCAGAGAGCCAACAGCAACTGCGTTTCTAACAAATACGAGACACAGATCAAGCTAGACCCTCTTCCATGGTGATCTCTCCGGATGTTACAGATGAAGAAACTGAGGTCAGATGAGGTCACCTGCCAGGAGTGGTGGTGCCCACCTTTCATTCTAGCAATTGGGAGATAGAAGAGAGCAGATCTCTGATCTAGAGGCTAGCCTGGTCTACATATCAAGTTACAGGCCAGTCAGAGCTACACGGTGAGCAGTGAGACCCTGTCTCAGAGAGAGACAGAGACAGACAGACAGACAGACAGACAGACACACACACACACACACACACAGAGAGAGAGAGAGAGAGAGAGAGAGAGAGAGAGAGAGAGAGAGACAGAGAGAGACACAGAGAGAGAGAGACAGAGAGAGCAGGGGGGAAGAAGGAAGGGAGGGAGGGGGGAAAGGAAGAGAAAGAGCTTTTCTAGAGTATGTAGCTAGTACACTGAGAGACATTTTTAAATTGTATCGATAGATTTATTAAAACTCTCATAGCATAGAATACAACCACTTAACACTTGGAGGGTTTTATGGTAGTCTATTCATTTTTGCAATCACCACGCAATCCATCTTGGGTAATTCTCCTCATCTGTTAGGGAGACTCTACCCTTATTCATGGCCACTTCAGCTCCACCATCCTCCCCTCAGCCCTGGGGAACCACTCGTCAGCTTTCCATTCCTGTCCATGGCCCTGCCTGTAGTAGACAGTGCATATGAATTGACCCAGACTGCTAGACTCTTCAACTGCCATGTACACAGACTTGCTCTGGAATCGAGGCAGATTACACATCATTTTCGTCATTTTGTAGGCTGTTTCTTGTGTTACTCTGACAGTACAGAAAATGCATAAATGTACCATACTTTGTTTGAAACATTCTAGGCTCAAGGATTATGCCCATCAGTGTAATGTTATGGTAAATATTAACTGGGGGTTTCATTTTTTTAATGTGCCATTCTTATTTATTTATTTATTTACAATGTATACAGTGTTCTACCTGCATTTATACCTGCAGGCCAGGAGAGGACACCAGACCTCATTACAGATGTTTGTGAGCCACCATGTGGTTGCTGGGAATTGAACTCAGGACCTCTGGAAGAGCAGACAGTGCTCTTAACCTCTGAGCCATCTCTCCAGCCCTAACTGGGGGTTTCTATACCACCTTGGATCATTTAGTTCCTAAATGAAAGACACAAAACATTTATATTTATAATAAGCCTTAAGAACACTGGAGCTGGGCAGGTGTCAGCCCTCTATGTTATTTTGTCTACTTCCCTGTCAATAACCTCGAGATAAGACATGACTTGTTCCACCTGGGCCACTCCTACTCCACCTGGCCAGCCCTCAAACATGCTCTCACTATCCCCCTACCCCGTGGTACCTTCTTCCTTCCTCCTCTCTGCCTCAGATCCAAAGCCCGGGAGCCGAAGCCTCACCTACCTCTCTTCTGCTCAGCTACAGACTGTAGCCATCTTTATTAGTCAATAGTTTTAAATTAAGGAGCAAGGTTTGCGTGGTATACCTTAATAAATCTTACCACACTGTAGGAGGAGTGGCAGTGGCCACTTCTATGTAAATGCCTGCCGCCGGGCAGCTGCAAAAGCACCTCTTGCAGGAGGACCTAATTGAAGACTGCCTGAGAGACCAAGGATTGCTGATGTAGACAATGTCAGCCAATCAGGAACTGCTGTTTAGAAGAGATGCTTTTTTAGGACCAATAGGGCACAGGTGGAGGGTATTCAAGGAGCTTCCAGCAGCTTCAGATGAGCTTGCTGGCAGCGTTCCTCACCTGCTCCTGGAGTCCGTCACTGACTCTGCACCGCCTCACCTCCAACCACCAAGGGCAGGCAAGGAGTAGTCCCGGGCACAGGCAGCACCACACCTCTACCGTATTGTATTTATATACTGTATGTGCACACACATGTGCGCCTGTCACTGTGCCTGTGTGGAGGTCGGGGGACACATTGCCAGGATCAGTTCTCTCCTTCCACAGTGTGGGCCTGGGGGGTTGAAATCAGGTTTCCAGGCTTGGTGGCAAGTACCTTTAATGGCTGAGTTGTCTCACCTGCCCGAATAACACTGGTAAGTATTTATATCACTGTGATGAGGTAACTGTTGTCTTCTTGGAATCTATTTACTGTGATGATTATTCTTTATAGCTCAGACATTTGTCATTCCTTGTTTATAATTGCCATCTGCATATTCTTTCTAGATTTTTCTAGGTGATCCACCACACTATTCACCTACCATATCACTCTTTCTATCTGGCCTGCTTTCCCCTGGATACTCCCGAAGAGACCCCCATCTCTTCCTGCAGCACTGGGGGCTGGTAGCTCTTCAATCCTGCCTCACAGTTATTAGCCTGAGTTCTTCTCTTAATAGCTTTCCTTATTCACTTGGTCCTTTTTTGTTTATGTCTTTGTGTGACTGATGCACAGCCTGAAGTCACTGAGGAACAAAAGGCCAGTTTTCAGGGCCCAAACATATCTGCAAGTATACTTATATTTATTGTGAATCCTGGATTCACAATTTGACAAAATGTAAAAATCCAAGTTGGAAATTTTTCTTTAAAAATTTCAAGGCATTACTCTACTCTCTCCTGGCCCTCAGTTTAGGATTGCTCTTAGAAGGTTATTGTCAGGGGCCAACAGCAGAGCCCTGGGTAAGGAAACAGCATATATGTAACATAGATTATATATGTGATGTTCTTCTTTCAGCTACAAAAAGGAACAAATTAATATATGCACAAGAAGAAAGATGAAAGTGGAGATGATCATATTTCATTAATTTAGCCAGGCATAGAAAGACAAATATCATGTTTTCTTTCACTTGTGAGTCCTAGATTTTTATATTGATTCATAAAATTATATTTGACCTCAAAGCACAGGTAACTGTGTCTAGTCACTCTGGTAGGATACAGAGGACTGTTGGGAGGGGGGAGCAAGTATGAGGGGGCTATGTTTAATACACAGCACACGTGTGTATGAAAACACCTCACACATTTTAGAAAGGCTAATGCCAGTGACAACGAAATGGCTCAGTGTGTAAGGCTGCCTCCAGCCAGGCCGGATGGCCTGAGTTCAATCCCTAGGACCCTCATGGTGGAGGAGAGAACTGACTCCCTCAAGCTGCCCCCTTACTTTCTTAGCCTCACTTTTGATCCCCACCCCCATCCCTGAATGCTTTTACCGATTTTTACCTCCTAAAGTCTGATCGTTCATCAGATCCTCCATAGCCGAGTGTGCCAATATTAGGGTCAGGCACCCACATCCCAAACCTGAGTCTATTCTTTGCCAGTGTTGACACTGGTTGAGTTCCTAATCTTCTCCGTGCTCACATCTTTGTAAATTCATGAGGAACCTCCTGACATTTCTGTGGAGTGTTAAAATAAATACTCTAAATATAGCGGTTTAGAAGTGTGTCTGACTTCTGGGGGCAACTCAGGACAAGCTCCTGCTGCACCGACGCAGACATCTGAGCTCTCAGTTCTGTCGACTTGGAGGATGGCACTCCGTTTCTGACTACGTGCCTGCCCTGGTTGGCCCAGTTCCCACTCTGTCAGAAGACCACTGTGCGCTGACCACATTCTCAGAGGCTGCAGGGGAAGCTTTCTTCCTTGCTAGGAACTGAGCTATCTCCAATAGGCTATCTCACCAGCCAGGTGCACGGTGGCAACTGCTCTGATCCCTCATCTCATTCACAGGCAGCTTCTCTCTAGTCTGCCTCACGACCTCAGGCACCTGTGCTTCACCTCCAGGGATTCTCACCTCCTACAGAGACATGAGACTGTGGGTGGAGCCAGAACCCACACATGACTGCTGACTCCTAGGCCTGGCCGGAGACACCGTGGGTATAGAGGTGGTGTCCACTCACACTTGCTTAAACCCTGTTGTGAGGGAATCTAGTTTCCTATGAACTCCAGTGGAATAGCCAAGAAGCACAAGGGATACTGGAGAATATAATCTTACAGCATTGCTTGAACAAATGGAAATGAAGCGTCAGGAGATAAAGGCTTTCACTCCCTCCCACGATTGCTCACCACAGATCCATGACCTCACTGTGGGCATGCTCACATGGCTCTCCCCTCCTTCTCTGCCCGACTCCCTCCTCGTTCCTATTTGCACAGATTATACTCTCCAGGTAAGGGGTGGCCAGGAAACATTTATCTTGGAGCCCCACTGGCTCACTTCTGTGCTCTCCTGTGCCTGAGGTGCCCCCAGAACAAAGCCTCACTTCTCTTTCTCCACAAAGAACCGCTCTAGTCTCCACACCAAAGGTCACCAGCTAGAGGCTGGAGCTTCAAGGCTGTAGGTTTCCATTCTTCAATATGGAGTTACAGCCAAATTCTCCTGCGCTCAGAAGGCCTGGCCTTTGAGCCATTCTATCCAGGTGGCCTTTGCTTTATTGTCTGCCAACCAAGGTAGGTCTGAGCCAGAGAGTCTGTCAGTAGCACAGAACAGCCTTGACTTCCTAAGACTCCTGTTCTTAAAGAGATTCACAGCAAGCATTTCACATAACATATATCTCCTCACACCATACAATTGTACATCAGAGCCTGATCATTCTGTGTCACCAGCAGGTCTCAGTTGTCCTGAGTCCCCTGCCTCCACTGCCATAAACACAGGTGCAGTTCTAGCCCAGGCCACTCTTTCACCTTTGCTTATTGTCTGTTCCCTCTCCTGGCTTCGGTGCCGCCCTTCCTCCTGCTCCAGTCTCCTTGAGGCACACAAGGAAGCTGCACCAGCCATGGCCGGCATCTGCTGTACTCCCAGAGAGTTTGGAGGTGGCTCAAAACTGATCTTGGCTTTTGAGGACACCACACACCCTCCTGTTCTCTCTGTCACGAGCAGGTGACAGGTGTGCGCTGCAGGATACGTGAGTAGCACCGTGCCTGACAACAGGAACTTGAGAACGAATACTTGTCCTGAAGAAAAGCTTAATTATGACTGAGCCCAACTGCATGAGAGAATACAGGAAATGGATATAATATATAATGAGTGTAGCCTGCTCAGGAAAGCAATTCCGAAAATTGTGTTAACATCTCCTCTTCCCCCAGGGGCTGCCCCTTTTCAAGTTATCTTGTTTCTCTCTCTGAATTATGAGCCTGGATGGTTTTCCTGCTTCTGACTCGGAGTCACAAACTCTATCTATGCCTTCCTGTGGAGATGTGAGAGCTGAGCTATTTCTTCAGCTGGGCTAATAGATCCTTCCAGAAGCTTCAGCTGCTGCCTTTGCTCACAGGTCAAATCTCTTGTCAACAGGGGGTGAGGTTGATTCTCTCTCTCCTTGTCTCCTTGTCACTGGGAAGCCTCATTGTAGGGTGAGGAGATCCAGAAGTCAGCTCCAGCCTCTCAAGGTATTGACAGGATGAACCAGAGACTTCTCGGTGGTCCTGCCTGCTTGCTGGTGTGATGAGCCACGTGCTCCTCCTTGTCTCTGCACCAGTCCATGCTTACCTCACCACTGTGCTCCCTGGGGCTTGCTGAGCAGCAAAGCCTCACACTGGGGGTGGAGGGTGGGAGAGCTTCAGTGTGTGGAGTTTGCGAGGCTCCTCAGATGGAGGGGCTCTTGCATTTCTTCCCTGGTGGAAAGAAATGAAGGTCTTGAAGAACGAGTTGGAAATAGACATTTTTTGTTCTTTCTGCACAGGTGTGAAACAGGGTCTGGCATCCTAAGATAGGTGGCTACCTCCCATAGCCTTCCTACCACCATCTTTAAAATTCTTTTCATTGCCCTTTATATTATATGACATTTTCTATTTTGCTTCAAGACAGGGTGTCATGAAGCCCCAGCTGACCTCAAACTGTATGCTACCAGAGATGACCTTGAATTTCTTTACTCAGAGCCTGGATGAACCAAAGAGCTGTGTGCAATGAGGCTAGCACTCTGCTGACAGGAATACACCCTTAACCCTCACCACAGGAAATGGATATAATGACTATAGACTTCTCAGGGAAGCAATTCGGAAAATTATGTTAACATTCTCCTCTCTCCGGGGGCTTCCCTTTTAAAAGTTATGCTGGTGGAGAAAAAGACCTGGAGAGGGACTTAGCCTGAAACTGGGCTTTGGAACTTTTTTGTCAAACATAACTGAGAGATTTGGGGGGTTTCATATTTAAGCAGCCTACAGAGCGAGTGAGTTATTTATTTTTGCCAAAGATCTTTATGGTAAAAAGAAACACTGAGAGACCAAAGGGAAAGACCCTCCTATGTTCTAATGTGTAAAACCCGTGCAAACCCTTTAAACTGTTGTGCCTAAGGCTTGTTCGCATTGTGCTGTTCCAGTAAATGTTCCAACCACACAAGGAGCAAGAGTCTGTGATTACAAATTGTCCCAACAACTGGAATGGGGGCTTACTGTGACTCAGTTGCCTGCCTGTGGCTCCCTAACTGGGCTGTCTTGTCTGGCCTCAGTTGGAAAGGATATACTTAGTCCTGTAGTCACTTGAGGTGCCAGGGTGTGTTGGTTCCCCGGGAGGGACCTCCCCCTTCTCAGAGGTGAAGGGTTTTTGAGGAAGGGGCTGTGTGGGGGAGACTGAGAAAAGAGGTGGGGTTGCAATTGGGATGTAGAGTGAATTAATTAATTAATGGGGGAACCCCACAAATTTGGGCTCACCACTGTTTGAAGCCAGATCTGTCACAGTCCACAGCACTCTGTCTCCACCTGGTGGCAGCATAGGCTCCTCCCACCGAGTGTGCCCTTTGAGTATGTATGTACAGGTAGAGTTTGTGACTGTGAATCAGGAGCAGAACATGAATGTTATGATATGGATTCATATCATAACACACATGTTCATGAAGAGGAACTGAATCTTAGAAAACAAATTTTAAAGATATAAATTTGTCTTATATACCATTGCCCTTACTTGAAATATATGATCAGTCTGGGACAAAACTATTTTATATGATTTTACACCCCATCTCATGGAAAACTTCAAACTTATGAAGTGAGTCTCAAAAGTAATTGAATGTTTTCAGAAGATATGAGCGTTATACACAGATGTCAGAAAGAACATGATTTGTAAAAATATCCATGTATATACTTTATTGTATTATAATAATCAAATAAAACATGTAGGAAATGTTTTAATCAGATATGGCCCATTGTGTCCATTATAATACTGAGTTCCAGTTACTAGGCAAAATGATTAGTCACCTCATGGGATATTTTTGGAAGATTCATTTTTACCTATGTATATGTGCTTACATGTTTAAATGTATATATTCTTGCAGCTGTACAAAGAAGCCAGAAGTGGGCACCAGGTCTCCTGGATCTGGAGTTACAGGTGGTTTCCAGCGTGGGTGCTGGGACTGAACTCAGGTCCTTTCGAGAGCAGCATGTGCTCTTAACCACGGAGCCAAAGGGCCAACTCCTCCCATGTGTTTGAGGCACAGATTCCCTATGTAGCCTAGCCTAGTCTCAAACTTATAGTGACCCTCCTGCCTCAGCCTCCTGAATATTGGAAATTACATGAGTACATCACCAAGCTCTGCTTTCTCACATATATATTTTTCTTACTTCATATACATATATATATATATATATATATATATATATATATATATATACACACATACATATATATATATGAAGCAATTGACAGTCCCAGAGTTGCTTTGAATGTCAGCATGCGTGGTATGTGTGAAAGACTCCAATCTGTTTGAGCAGTTTGCTATCTCCTCAACCTACCTCTGGTATATATACACGTGTGTGTGTGTGTGTGTGTGTGTGTGTGTTGTGTAATTTTACTTTCCCAAGTCTCAACTCCCTGGGGCTGGGGCTGTACAAATCAGTGATTCTGTGTCACTGGGTTAGGGTGAACATCACATAAGGCAGTAGGTATGCATGTGAATATGCCATGTGTCTAAGGCATCATTGATGCCTGGCAAACAGAAAGTCCAGATTCCACATCTGCCCTTTTGACCTCAGCCACCTAGTGCCTTTCTTTCATGAAGAGTCAATGTCAAATTCTCTGGAACAGTCTATTCCTAAATACTTTAATTCTCGTTTAATCCTCTGGTTCTTCACTTTTCCAGCATGTCTTTCAAGCCTCTCCCCCATTTGCCACATCCCCAGCCTCAGCCTTCTTTGTACCTCAGCACTAGGTTGGCCTGAGGGCGGGTTTCCTACCATTGGGATGGGATGCAGATCCTCAAGTGCTCCTTGGAAGAACAGATACTTAAATAATATTGGAGAAGTAGGAGGGTGCAGGGAGGAGAGGCCCTGCCTCTGTTCTAGGTGCTTATATCCTCAGGTCCATCTTAATGGGATCTAATTCTTGCCTCCATGAGGCCTGTACACACTGTTCCCAGCTCTCCCGTCAGACTGACTGATGCTCCCTCAAGAAGAACCAGGCCCTTTGGACAGCTGAGCTAAAGGGATGAGCAGCGTTGGGAGCTCACATGGTCTTTGGGGAAGGGTGGGAGAGGCAGAGCTGAGCAAGAAGAGTACTGCAGAAGCTGAGTGGTCCCAGATGAATCCCAGGAAGCTAGAGTTAGGTAAGCAGAGGAAGGGTCTGAGAAGATGTGGTCCTGTCTGAGTTGGGTGAAAGCTGGGATGACATCCCAGGGACAGGTCCATTCCTTTGCCTGCACTGGGCCAGGCCTCTTTGCACAGAGGATAACAACTGGGCTTGTACAATTTGAACAGAATGGAACACATACATTTCTGGAATTCACACACACACACACACACACACACACACACACACACACACTTTGAAATCTTTTAGAAGGAGGTTGAGGGCTTTCAGATTCAATGCTCTAATTACCTCTGTTAACTTTCTTCTGTTTAAGAAATGTAGAATCACTTCCTTTGCTTCTGATGTGTTCTTTCCCCACCTCCTCCCCAGGGAAGATGCTCTTCAAGAGGCCCTGTGTTGCTGGGAGTCTCCACCACTGTGCTGGAACTGGATTGGCTTTCTTATCTTTTTCCAGAAAATGAAGAGTCGCTTTCTTCTGCACATACTCTGGCTGCTGCAGCTCTAAGTTGCTGTCTGCCAAAAGCCCACGCTGGGATTGAGCCTTCCAGAACAAAATGGCAGCCTGCCCTCGGATCTGGAGTGCAATCCCTCAGTGCACCTGCCTTCAGAACTTGTGGCACTGCAGGAACATGGCAGGAGCCTCCATCCTGCATTCTCGTTGCCTAACCTAGCCTTCACACAGCTGGCTTTGGCGAGTCACCAGCTGCAAACATCTTCTGGGGCATGCCCACATTCCCATGGTGTGCCTGTGCCAAGTGACAGGGGAGGCTTTGAAGCACCTGGCTCCAACTCCCAGAACCCTATAGGAATCTTGCCCTGAAATACAGAGATGACTGTCTGTGCAAGTATTTCAGGCATGGGCTCTTTTTTTCTGAGACTAAGAAACCGTCTCTGCAGATACTGCAGGCTCATGCAGCACCTTGCGTGCAAACCTAGCTGAAGCGTTCCCTGTGAGACCATTGCCAAGAAACATGTTGTCTCTATAGATAAAATTCTGGCATGAAGAGGAAAAATTTAAATTACCTAATCTATCACCCTCTCCTCCAGGCTTGGGTGCCAGACAGCTTGAGCTTGAATTCTTTGTTCAGATGCTCCCATTCTAAGTCTAACACCCAAGTTACAGTTCCCCTTCTTTCTCCTCTCCCACTCTCCCACTTCTTTCTTTCTCCCTCTCCTGTTCCCCCTCCTCTTCCCCTTCCCCATCTTTCTTCTTCCTCCTTCCACTCTCTTCTCCCTTCTTCCCTTCTCCCCCATTCTCCTCCTTTTTTTCTTTTTCTGTTGTTTTTCTGTTGAGCTATTTGTTTGTCCATCCATCCATCCATCCATCCATCCATCCATCTACCCATATCTTCACTTTTTTGGGGGGGTTGCACTAAGTTCCAGTGTATGTTAGGGCTCAAGTTCTTGGTAGAAACAGTAACTAAAACTGCTTAAAACAGATTCCTTGAATTGTGAAAGAAATGGTTGGTTCAGAGTTACAGATTCTTCACATTGCTGCATGCACAGATTGCTCAAACCAGGAGACCCACCAAGCAGACCAGAATCTATTCTTCTCTATTTAACAAGGGAGCCACACAGAGCCCTAGAGAGCAGGTGTATCTGGCAGGACAGAACCACTGTGTCATAGCCCTCTCTTTCTGTGGAAAGATGCTAATGTATGCCCAGGCTCAGCCATATGCCCCAACCTGTTCTCCGGTCTCCTGGTCTGTGCTTTGAGTTCACTGCTGCTTGGTCTGTACATTCTCTCCCCTCTCCCCACCCCAGTTCATTATCTTGAGTTTCTAGTACTAGCAACCAAGAAGTCTGACTCATCTACCCAGCAAATTAATTAACTCAGTGATTCACTCACTCTACCAAAATTTCCTGAGCAAAACACCCTGTGAGGTAGGTGTTATTTGTCTTTATTTTATGGATGCAGAAATGGAAGCTTGGGGAACATAAGTTAGGAAAGTAAACATTAGAATCTAGCATCTTGTGCTTAAGATGGCATTCTCTGCTTTTCTGTGAGCTTGCTACAGGCAGCAGGGTGAAGGGTTCATCTCAAATTCTAAAGGATTTCAAGATTTGGTAACTGGGCAGACCACACTGCATTCACAACTCAGCAGTCAGCTCCCCAGCACAACCTAGATGAGATTTCCAAAGACTTCCATAACAAGAATGTCTGGAGCCCAAGCACATGGGGGCTGCTTTGAAAGGATTTATTTATGTTTAATGTATATGGGTGTTCTGCTTGCATGCATGTCTTTGTACCACACTCATGTCTAGTGTCCTTGGAGGTCAGATTAGAGCATTGGATCCCCTGGAACTGGAGTTATAGCTTGTTATGTGCCATGATGTGGGTGCTGGGAATGGAACCTGGGTCCTCTGCAAGAGAAGTAAGTGCTCTTAACTGCTGTGTCAGCCCTCCAATTCCTGTTTAATATTTTTAAATGGTAAAGCCAAGAGAATTTCAAAGGCTAAATTTTAAAAATTTATTTTTAAGATTATAATTTAATCATATTTCTCCCTTCTCTTTCCTTCCTCCTAACCCTCCCCTGCACCACTCTCTTCTCTCCTTTCTTTCCTAGACCTTAAAATAAAGTAATGTTACTACACACACACACACACACACACACACACACAATGTATATATGCATATACATTTTTAAATATAACCTGTTCCATCCGTGTGGTGTTACCTGTATGTATGTTTTCAGGATTGAGCACTTGGCACAGAGTAACCACTTGTTCCTTGTTTCCTGAGGAAGGGCACCGCTTTCTCTCCTAGTTTTCCTTATTTGCCTATGGGGTCTGTGTAGGGTTGAGGTCTTGTGGGCTCAAAGGCTAAAATTTTAAGCAAATGGCAGAGTTGCGGAGGTAGGACCACAAGAAGAATTTAGGTCCTAGGCTGTGACTGTTGGGGTGGGGTTGCTGTGCTGTGGTAGATATAGGAGAATGTTCATCTGAGGAGGTATGTGGTGTAATATTTAGTGATGGAATGTCACGAATGGCGGTGATTTCATGAAGAATAATTATATATGCATGTGTTTCCTCCTGTCTTTCATCAGCTAAAGGAGTTAGGAAGATGAAGCAGACAGGATACAGATGTTAGTCACCAGCGAGTCCAGGTTGAGGGGTATTTTTGTTAGCACCAGGGCTCTCCTTTTTCTATAGACTTAACTTTTTTTTTCCAAATGAAAAACTGGGGTATAGACACCTGGCTACATAACAGATGATGTGTAAGACTTGGATTTTTATCTTTGAAATCTCTACTCCGTAAATTGGAAGAGAGCAGACCCAGAGCAAAGCAAGCCCCAGAGGTTAAGGTGCTTGCTTCGGCTGCAAAGCCAAACGAGCTGCAGGTCTGCCCTTCCCTGCTTCCTCTGCCCAGCCTCTGCTCTCAGGAAAGCCAGCCTCTCTATTTTGACATGCAAAATTATTTTTAATGTATTTTAAGGACTGTAATGACTTTTCAGTGTCACAAAGGACTGGCCCTGCCAGAGCCACCTCTCTCCCCTCAGGATCATCAACTCCCCCTGGTGTTCATCAGACTTCTGTGCCTGGTCTTCCAGAGCCTCTGAGTCCCCCACTTCAGGCCTTTGACTCTGTCCCTGCTTTGTTAATACTGTCCCCCCTACAGACGTGTGAATCAGTCAGTCACGGTACTTCATATTCATGGACTGCTTTTCAACGGGTCCTTGGCATTATTGAACTAAAATATAACCAAATGAAGTCACTGTAGTGGCGTGTTGGCTATCCTAATTAGGGTCATTACTTTTAAATAAACTGTTATCCTTGAGGAAGGGACAGTCCCAGTCTCCAAAGGGGCAGGCTCTCCTGTAGACGCCCTAAAAACACAAACCTATAAATTAATCACCATGCTGAACCTGCACAAGAGTGTTCTACAAAGTGGGTAAACAATAAAAAATGGATGTCTTCTAATCTGTGTTTCTTCCCCTGGAGGAGAAGAGACGCTCAGTGGAAAGCAAGCAGGAGGCGTTTGCCTCCCAGGCTGGAGAACTGGGAAATGTCACGGTTTTTAAAGGAGCCTGAGTTGTGGCTGGGGAGATAGCTCCCTTAGTAAATTGCTTACTATGAAAGCATGAGGATCTGAGTTGGATACCCCAGAACCCACGTTTTTAAAAAGCCTGGGCATGGGGGCACATGCTTGTAATTCCAGTGCTCAGCCGGCAGATAATCTGAACTCCTGGACTCCACTGGCCAGCCATCTTAGCTTGTTTGGCAAGATGGTAAGAGGCACTTGAGGAATGATGCCAAAGGTTGTCCTCTGGCCTTCTGTAGTACCCACACATGCTCCTGCACATGCACAGACATATTTATACACACATGCACACATGCGCACAGACACATATGTACAAGTATACATACAGACACATATGCACACCGCATATACATACAGATGTACATACACATATACACACACGCACACACATATGCATACACAACCATACCTCCCACAAAGGTACAACTTTCTGTTACCCCCCTACCTACCCCTTTTCATTTTCCATTTAATGTTTTTTCCCCCTCTTCTAGTCTGACATGCTGACGGTTTCTTTTCCCCCATTGACTGGAACAAAATGGCTTTATTAATCATACATATTGGAATGTTTGGTGTACAAAATTCTAGGTCCTAGCCCTGTTTGCCTGGTTGTTGCTTATAATAAGCCTCTTTTCAATGGCTATTCAATGAACATGGCTATTAAATAAAAATGAATGTTAGATATCAACTCATGAGGTTTTATCTTTCCTCCCCTGTAAAGAAAAAGTATGTCAGTGGAATGTATAATTCATAGTTTAGCCAGAAGATCACAGTAATCCAAATGACAGCAGGCATGGAACGAGCAGAAAGTCTAAAGCCATGGAGGGAAGCTGGGGGGTTTCCTACAGACTGAAAATAACTCTGCAAGTCTCACTGTGGGTCCTGAGTCAACCATCAGAAAAACCAACTTGGAACTTATATGTTGTGAGCACATCCCCTTCAAATGAGAAGTGTAATTTCTGCTCTTGAATTTATTAGATTGATTATTGATTGATTGATTGATTGTGTGTGCATGTGTGTGTGTGCATGTGTGTATGCATGTGTGTGTACATGTGTGTGTGTGTGTGCATGTGTGTGTACTCATCTTTATGTGCACTTGAGTATGAAGGCCAGAGGTCAACTATGAGGGCCATTCCTCAAGAGCTACCTATTTTGCTTATGGAAATAGGGTCTTTTATTGGCTTCAAATTCCCTCATTAGGCTAGGCTGGCTTAGGGATCTGCTAGTCTCTCCCTTCCCAGCACTAGGGTTAAAAGTGCATACTATCATACCCCGATTTGCGTGGGACGGAGTGGGTTCTAGGGATTAAACTCTGGTCCAAATGCTTAGAAGGCCTGGGAATTGTGAGCGGTTACTACATATTCTCAGGTGGCCTTGGGAACCCTCTTTCCCTTCTCAGCCACAGTTTTGCTATCCATAGCTAAGCAAGAGGGATCTGAGAGAGGAAGCCTGAGAAGGCCTCTGTTACATCAGTATTTGGTGCTTACTCTGAAGATAGGCATCTTCCTTTCCTTTTGCTCCCTCTGCTGGCCATTGGTGGAAATAACACCTTTGCCACCACCCTGTTCAGCCTGTTTATTACTTGTATGTATAGGATCCCAAGATTTATCGTTTGGTGTTAGATAACCAATTTGATGGGGCAGGGGGTGTCTCGGTCCTGGAGAAGGCTATTTCCCCCACTATCAGCATTCCTTTGTTGTCTGTAGTTTGTCGAGGGTTCCCTCTCCATGTCACAGGTCTGTTCATGTCACCATACCATTGTTAGGGTCTTGTTTGCATTGACATGTTGATGATTAGATTTTACAGTTTCAGAGAGCATCATGGTGGGAAGCATGGGGGCAGCTAGGCAGGCATGGCACTGGAACAGTAGCTGAAGGGCTTACATCTGATCACCAAGTTGGAGTCAGGGAGCCGTGTGTCTTCTTTTGTAGACAGTCCTCCTTCTAAGAATTTAAAACTAAATCTTGCAAATAAACATTGTACTTGAGCTAAAAAAAAAAAACACACTGTTTTTTTCATCTTTCATGATATAGATGGTTTCAAACAAGAGTCTTTATGGTCCTGGCTGTCCCTGTCCATAGATTCCAAAGAATCTTCTCATGAATGAGAAGATGCCTTCAGGTATTGATGCCTTTCTGGGTCTGTCAGCTCTAATCTTAAGCCTTAAGAAGATCTTACATCGTGTATCTTTGTGCTGATAAAAGCTAGCTGCCAACTAAGAAGCCTGGCCATGATTTGGGGAAGAAAAGACCTCAAGATAAGAGATTCATACAGAGAGGCACAGAGGCATCAAGTACGTGAGTGGGAAAGCCATCTTGGATGCTCAGGTCTAGCAGTCCCTAGAGTTCGTCTGTCTTATCTGTCATCTCCAACAGTAAGAGAAACTGGGAGCAAGACAGACTGGAGAGCCACCAAATCAGCTCATTGGATGTTTATCTCTGTACTTTGCCCAGTCTGGGATTTAACTTACATGTGGCGGTCAGCTCGGCTGTGTAGCCAGCTGCTATTTCCTGCTGTCTACCACAGGACTGTGGTTAGGCAATTTCTCTCATCTCTCCTTAAATGGTATTGTGAACTTATGAGAGATTTTATAATTTTCCCTTATTGTCCTTAGTGGCCCATTACCTCATATCTAACAAAGTAATTTGTCATCTACTAATCATCCTTTGTGTCATCTTCAATTTGATATGAATATTTTATGTCATGAATATTTTATCAAAGCCATTGATAAAATTGATGACTAGGACTTGGCATTTATTCTTTAAAAAATATTTTAAAATAGTTTGTGTTGTGTTTCTGGGGATCCGGTGGGGTTGTATACTTCCTGAAGGTGCCAGAAAAGACCAGAAGAGGGCATCTGATCTTCTACATCTGGAAATACAGGCAGCTGTAATGCACCTGACACGGGTGCCTGAGACCAAAGACTGGTCCTCTGCTCTTAACTGCTGAGCCATCTCTCCAACTCCATATAGTTAATCTTTTAGTAGGATGTTTTAAATACCTTTCTGAATAGGTTTTGATACATGAATGGAGCAATATTTAGTGACTGGTCATTGCAGCCCAAAAAGAAAACCCATCCAAATCCGCCACCCATATAATAATTACTCTTTTATCTTCTGCAATTTTACAAACATGCCATACATGTTTTATTCAAAACATTGATTAAATTTGTTGAATGGGACCTGGCAAGTTCAGAGTCCTTCAGGAGGACACTCAAGCCAGTGGGGCAGAGGCTTTGTTTTATCTTCTGAGTGACACTTAAGAAATGTTCTAGCAACCAACTTGGCTGGTCAGTAGCTCCCCATGCTGGTTTTATATTCTCTTTGTTTCATGATGACATTGTGGAGAATTCAGAATTGAGATATATTTGTTCTTTCTGTGTATTTTCAGAAAAGAACACTCTAATGAGTGATTTAAATTTAGTCTGACATGTCTGGCTGTTATGTTATCAACTTGTACAGTTTCCTAATGAACACTAATTTGTTCCCTACATGATCATGCATAATTCATCTTGGGATCTGGAGAACTCGGGTTTGGTAATCCAACACACCTGGGTTGAAATCCTGCCTCTCGTCATTGTGAACTAAGGCCAGTTAGTCAGCTTCTCCGGGCCTCAGTTTCCTCTTTTGCACAATGAGAATGATCACATTTCTCTGCTTTGTTTGATGTGACGTTCAAAACAGGAAGCTGTGTGGGATGTACTTAAGAAAAACGGTCATGGGGTACTCTCAGGGCTTGTCACTGTTACTGTAGCTACCGTGTGACAAATTATCCTAGTTAGCATTAACTCTCAACATGATACAGTGTATGATCACCAGTCTCAGTTGAGTATTTACCTTTATCAGGTTAGTCTACAGACTTCTCTATGGACCTTATCTTGATTGTCCTAATGAACATAGGAAGGCCCCACCCACTGTGGGTGGAACCATTTTCTGGACAGGTAGTCCTGGGCTGTCCAAGGAAGCTCGGTGAGCAAACAAGCTCCTCCAGGGTTCCCATCTCCAGGCTCGTGGCTTGCGTTCCTGTCCAGACTTCCCTCAGTGTTGGGTGTGAGCCGGAAGTATAAGCCAAGTTAACACTTCCTTCCCCACATTGCTTTTGGTCAGAGTATTTTATCACAGTAACAGAATGAAACCAGGACAGCTGTTAATCTGTTACCTCTAAGATTGGCTTTCTAATTTTCATGTCTCGAGAAGTTTGAACAGCATGTGGCTAATTCCCAATTAAAGGCATCGTGTTGATGACCACAGAGAGAAGAAAGGGCTGCCCCCGGTTCACACTAACCATCTGCCCCAAACTGTGCCTCTCTCTATCTTTGTTGTTTCTCCTCAAAATATTGATTAGGGGACATGGTTAAGATCACCAGCTGCTCTCCCAGAGGACCCTGCTCCAACTCCCAGCACCCACATGACAGATAACTCTCTGTAACTCCAGTTCCAGGGAATCTGACACCCCCTTCAGGTCTCCAAGGGCATGCATGAACCTTCTGGTCCTCCGATGGCACTGCACACGTGTGGAACATACATGCAGACAAAATACCCATATACATAAATTTTTTTTTAAAAAAAACTTTCAATCTCAAAAAAATTATATATTGAACAATGTCACTCCCTTTGTCACCACTGAGTGTTTAGGTCACCTGGGGCTCCATCTGGGTCGGACAAACCCACTGCAGCTACTTTTTATGTTTCCTGACTTCTGGGTCCCATGGTCATAGTTTGCATAAATCTTTTATCACCAGCTCTGGAATGTTGCAGATCTAGAGATCACTCTTTTATGTCAGGATGGACCAGGATATGAAGAAGGCATGGGATCGTGGGTTAGAAACAGGACCTGCAGAAGTAGAACACCCTAGGGGTGTGGAGGGATGAGGAAGGTGGGTGAACCACTTGGCACTCAAGTGTGGAGATAAGAGTTTAGATCCAAGCAAATTGTGCAAGTGCCCACCAGGTATCCAGTCTGACTGTAACCCCAGAATTTGGGAGGTAAAAACAGGGGATCCCCAAAGCAAGCTTGATAGTTAGACTAGCCAAAATGATAAAGTGAGTTCTGGGTTCAAGTGAAACACGCTGCTTCAACCCAGGAAGAATCCACACTTTGTCCTCCACACTAGTAAAACACATATATGTATGTATGCCCACACACATATACCCACACGGATGAAAATACACACGTATACACATGTACACATCACACAAATACTCATGTAAGGAAGAAAAAAAGAGTTGAGTAGTGGTGGCGCACGCCTTTAATCCCAGCACTTGGGAGGCAGAGGCAGGTGAATTTCTGAGTTCGAGGCCAGCCTGGTCTACAGAGTGAGTTCCAGGACAGCCAGGGCTACACAGAGGAACCCTGTCTTGAACCCGCCCCCCCCCCCCCAAAAAAAAAGGAAGGAAGGAACAAAAGAAGGAAGGAAGAGGGAATAGAAATGAAAAAGGGGAAATAAATCCCCATAACAGAGAAACTCTCTAAGCAACTTTGAGGAAATGGTCATTTTATCATTCAGTCCTGCCCACAGGGCAGTCATCACACAGGGCAGTCATCCCTCTTACCTCCTGCAGTTTTATAAGTAGGCCACACACTTTTATTCAAAACACTGGTAATACTGCTGAACAGCACCAGGCAAATCCAGACCGGGAAGCTTACGAGTGCACACACAAGAAACTCAAGGTTCTGTGCTTGAGAGAAAGATGCACTGCTCTTGCTGAGGACCTGAGTTCAGTTCCCAGCACCCCATGTAAGGCGGGCAGCTCATAACTACCTGTAACTTCAGCTTTAGGAAATCCAATGCCCTTTTCTGGACTCTGTGGGTACTGCACACACACACACACACACACACACACACACACACACACACACACACACACACAGAGAGAGAGAGAGAGAGAGAGAGAGAGAGAGAGAGAGAGAGAGAATTTTAGAAAAAAACTTAAAAAAAAAAAACCCAAAGGTTCCTTATATTTCCCTTCTAAAACATGTGGCGCCAGACTCAGGATCTCTAAGACTCAGTGGAGTCTCTAAGTCGTCAAAGAATATATATATATATATATATATGTGTGTGTGTGTGTGTGTGTGTGTGTGTATACATACATACATACAAATTGTATATATATATATACACAAAGTATATATATACGTATATATGTATATATATATATGTATGTATGTATGTATATTCTTTACATGTAAATTCTAAAAGACATGAAGAAACACACCCAACTCCAACTCCATCTCACTTCTTGAAGATCACCTCTGTGTATACTTGGGAGGATTTCTGAACTAGCATCTCTCTTCCATCTTTCTTTCCTTCTTTCTTTTTTACTTCTCACCTCATGGGCTGCAGGTCATTTCTCCCTCCAGGCCCAGCAGGGCGTCAGCATGTGCACGTGTTTGCGCCAAGCCTTCACCCACTGTCTCTCCACTGGCAGCCACCCCCGGTGCCGTATTTACATGTGTCATTGAAGAGCCTGTTGTACTTGCCTGTTCACTTACATAACCGTCTTATTCTCTCTCTCTCTCTCTCTCTCTCTCTCTCTCTCTCTCTCTCTCTCTCTCACACACACACACACACAGACACATCTCACTTGGAGAGTCTCAATGAGGGACTGTCTAAATCAGATTGGCTTATGGGCGTGTTTGTGGGGAACTGTCTTGATTGCCTTAATTTACATGGGAACAACTACCCTGAAATCAGTTTGCGTCCTGGACTGTATAAACTAGAGGAAGCCAGAGGAGCACAACACATGCATGCATTGATTTTTAATCTGCTCTTGACTGTTGATGTGATGTTGTGACTAGTTGCTTCAACCTCAAGCCACTGTAACCTTCTTGCAATCGACTATAATCTGAAAGTGTGAGCCAAAAGAAGCCCATTCTCCTCTGTTAATTTTTGTCAGAGGATTTTATCACAGCACTGGAAATAAATCTAGAAATGAATATGCATTCATATATATGAATATACATGAATATATATATATGTACATGTGCACACACACATCCATTTATATTGTAGTTAGTTCATCTGACTGGGTGTGGCTACTTGCTGTCTTAGAGAACGCCTCACATTCTATCTATACTCTAAGTGGCTTCTGCCTCTCACTGCCAAGAACAACACTCTATCTATCCCCATGGACATACTCATATGGATCTGATTTTCAGAAGTATACAGTGAGGAATGAGATTTCTGACTCACAGGGGACTACATCTTTAGTATAGTTAAGTGCTTCCAGATTGTTCTTCAGATGGATGTAATTTTTTCTGTAGTCCATGTCTTTTAGAGTATTTACAGAAGAGTGGTGGCAGTGACACCTAACTCCTCCATGCTCCCAGGTACTGTCAGCATTGGCTGCCGTCTTCCCTGCATCTGGCAGCCACTCATCTGCTTTTGTCCCTGTCAGTTGCCTACTCCAGACATTCCATGTAAACACGGTCATATGACATGTAAGCTTGTGTGTCTGCCTTGTTTTCTCACTTAACATTGTATTTGGACCAGCAAGATGTCTCAGTGGGCAAAGATGCTTGCTGCCAAATTTGAGGACCTGAGTTCAATTCCCAGGAGTCACATGGTGGAAGGAGAAAACTGACTTCCACTGTCTGTCCTCTGACCTCCTTACATATGCTATGGCACACTTGAACACACTCAAACAAATGGTATAAAAATTTAAAATGCAACCATGTTTCCTAAGGTTATCCATATTGCATGTTTACCCATGCACCATTCATGTTACGGTTGAGTAATATTCCATTGTGTGGAGACCTTAAATTGTATGAATCTATCAGCTGATGGGTGTTTGAACTGCTTTTGGGTTGTGACTATGAATGTTATTTCTCAGCTATCATGCTCTGATGCCAACCAAGCATCTGTATATAACATGTGTTTTGGATTCCCTTGGTGTGAACATAGAAATAAAACTGTGGTCGGAGTCTCACCATTTCAGACTGACTGTGCCTTTTTTGTGGCCTGGTACGTGGCTTCTCCTAGAGTTTTGTATTCATTTTAAGAGAATGTGTATCCTGCTGCTGTCAGCTTTAGAGTGCCATAAAAGTTTTTTTTTTTTTTTTTTTTTTTTTTACCATGGTCTGTTCAGTGAATTCTCCAAATCTTGAATTTCCTTGTTGATATTCTGTGCAATTATTCTATTTACCATAAGTGAAATACTTGGTCTTTAAAGGCATGATCCCGTGTAGCTCAGCCATGCCCCAGTGGATGGCCTGGCGTCCCTGCATAATGAGTAGAGCAAATTGAACTCAGTGTGTTATAGAGAACAGAAAGTGGGGTATGAGGTTGGGAATGAGGGAGAGTGGAGGGTGAATATGATCAGAAAACATGTGTGTGTGTGCATGTGTGTACGTATGTATGCATATGTGTATATGCATGTGTGTATGTGTGTGCATGTTAGTGTACGTGAGTGTGTGTATGTATGTATATCTGTGTATGTACATGTATATGTGTATCTGTGTGTATAATTCTCAAAGAAAAAAATATAAATGAAATATTTAAGTCTTTAATTACTACTACTGAATTTTTTTTTTTTTTTTTTTTTTTTTTTTTTTTTTTTTTTTTTTTTTGTCCTTCGATTCTGTCATGTTTTCCTTCATGTATTTTGAGGGTCTGTTCTCAGGTACATATGTGTTCTTTTGACACAAATGCTAACATGCCAGTTTTCTTTTGACACTGCTTATCTGTGGCTTCCAATCAACAGCATATAACCTATAGAAAGCATGGTGTTGGTTGTATTTATCTCTCACTCTATTGATTGATCTATATTTTTTTTTGAGACAGGCTCTTGCTGGGGAGTCCAGAATTGTTTTGAACTTTGGATCCTCTGGCTTCTGCCACCCAGCTGCTGAGATTTTTATAGGTGGGAGACAGCACCCAGCAATTCCTAGTGCTGAATGAGAAAACAGAACTATCATTTAGAAGATATTCTATGTAATCTATTTCAAGTACAAGGTTTGATAAGTTTTGACATGTGCACCTCCATTAAAAACTCCAACCCAATCAAAATATATAACATTTCCATTTTCTCCAAGCCCCATCATAAACAATGCACCCTCCTATCTCTGACACAAATAATTGCTGCTATTTTTGTCACTGTGGGGTACTTTATGTCACCATGGGGTACTTTATTGGTTTCGAACACTGTAAAAGTTGAATCATGATGCACTTCTTACATCTGACTCATTTCGCTCAGCATGTTTTAATACTTTTCATGCTGTGATAGCAATGGCATGTTATTTTCTATTATTAAGTCTTCTCTTGTCAACATACATCAAAAAATGTGCATCCTTGTCTTTGTTCATGGACGTGTGGACTCTGTTCACGTTGGAGCTTTGATGAATAAAAAGAGGCTGTAAACGTTTTGTACAACAGTGCTTCTGTGTAGATAATACACTCCCTCCTGGATCGGGTGAGTAGAGTTTAGAGATTACAGAGCAGGCCGGTGTTTAAATTTGTAAGACATTCTTAAAAACTCACTTGGACCACTGGACACCTCTCCTAGCAGTGACTTATAAGCTACTGTTGCCCCAGATCTTGCCTTTTGGATGTGACCTATGATTTTTGGAGGAAGTCATCTTAGGTCTTGACACAGTCTTTCAGGATAAAATGACAGGATAGTGTACTGTAAGTTTAATGTGAACTTCTAATGAGATGACAAGTCCATGGTCCATTTTAAAAATCAGTTTGTCTTAGCTGTAGTTATTCTGAATGTGCGTGCGTGCGTGCGTGCGTGCGTGCGTGCGTGCGTGTGTGTGTGTGTGTGTGTGTGTGTGTGTGTGCTCACACGCACCTGTGTTTTGCTTGCATATTAATGTGTCCACTTCTACTGCTCAGTGCCTGGGAAGACTGGAAGAGTGTGTTGGATCCCCTGGAACTGGAGTTACAGATGACTGTGAGCTGCCATGTGGATGCTGGGAATCCAATCCAAGTCTTCTGTGAGAGCAGCTGGTGCTGTTAGCCCCCGAGCCGTCTCTCTACTGACTCCCATTTATTTTCATAATATCTTTTAATGGTTAGAAGCTTTGTGTTTTACCAAAGTCCCGCTGTTCTGTTTTTATCGCATTACGTTGAGAGCTCTATCAAAACCCAACTGTACTGTGTTTCGTTCTAGACGTTTTACAGATTGAGCTTCTGTACTTAGGCCCAGGATCCATATTGCATCACATTTTGTGGACTTTGTTTCTGTGTGCTCCTCTCTTCGGAGCTAGTCAATGGCATTGGTAATAGCACCTCACTTTCTCAGGAGGGCACCATTAGCTCCCTCAGTGAAAATCAATAACTACACAAGTGTAGGTCAAAGTCCCTTGTATCCACTAATCTATTCATCCTGTCTCATAACAACAGATCCCTGTCCTGGTTATCGTGGTTTTATGGAACATCTGAAAATTAGATTGTAAAAATTCTCCAACTTTGTTTCTCTCTTTTCAAATCTTTTGGAGAGTAGCATCTTGACATACGGTCTCACTCTGCAGCCCAGGCTCACCTTGAACTCATGATCCTCCTGTTTTAGTCTCTGCAGTATCTGACATCAGGCCTGCCTGCTACTGTATACCTATACACAGCCATCAGCCTTTAACTTTTAAAAAAATACCTGATGAATATTTTACTAGTATTACATTACCTCTATAAATAATTTTTACAATTTAAACCAATTTTTAGTGTTTAAATAATTAGTTAAGCAAGCACTGGTTTAATTACTTATCAGTACTGAGCTCTGTAATGAACTAAGCAGGGCAAGTTGTTAAACCTCATCCAGCTATGTAAGCCGGGTGGAGTCTGTAAACAAACATACACTCTTGGAGATACAGGGGGGTTGGGAGGAGCTTCAAATTCTTACGTCAGAAGAATGAGCTGAGTGTGGAAATGTGAAATAATAGAATTAGGAGGCACTAAGATGGAGTGGTTCCATGGTACTTTCAACATCCTATAGGACATCATCACATTTAGTGGATAAAGAGGGTTTAGATAGAGGCTCACATAGTGAGGCCACAGAGACAGCCTCTCTCATGCCTGACCTTTAAGCACCAGTCTCTACAGTCTCCGGATGTGAGCACTCAAGAGATCCTCGTGGTCTTATTTGAAGATGACTCATTCAGCTCTTGGCTTCGTGCTGAGAGCAGGTTACAGAAAGGGTAAGGTGTGGTCCTATGCTCTCCAGAGCCACAGAACTGATTTCTGGCTGTGACGATATTGTTTGTAAATCAGAATCTCATTCTCAGAACATCAGCAGCCTTCAGCCGACTGAGGGTTAGCAAAGTCCTTGCTTTCTTTTACACCGAGCTTTTGGACTGGAAGGGTGCTGCTTTTGCACTGGCTTTGTTTGCAGAGATCTGAAGTCCTGGGAATAAATGTATAAGTGACTATGAAGTAGCTGCTCTTGCAGCTAGCTGTGGTGACTTGGGAGCTTCTAGGTGTTCACCATAATAAGCTACAGTGTCTCACGAGGGGAAAGATTCAGGGCGTGCTTCAGCTTTTAACGTGTAAGCCTTTTATGAAATATGGATTTCTTGATATAACAATAATTATTGAAGATATTATTGGAGCTGGAGAGGGAGGTCAACAGATAAGACCACAGCTCGGTCTCATCTACAACAGGTGGCTCAGTTACCTTAACTCCAGCTCCAAGGGTCTGACACCATCTTTTGGCCTCCATAAGTACTGGCACACATGTACAAACAGACACATACACACACACCACATACACCACACACACATACACACACACACCCCACACACACACCACACACACACCACATACAAACACACATACACACCACACACACACACCACACACCTACACCACATACACACATATACACACATATACACACATACCATACACACACATACACACCACACACACACCATACACATACCACATACACACCACACACATACACACACACACACCATACACATTCCAAATACAAACACACATACACACCACACACACATGCATACACACCACACACACTGCATACACACACATATACCACATACATACACACATACCACACACATCACACACATCACATACCACATATACCACATGCATTCAAACACACACACACCATGCTATGTGCTACACACTACACACATGCATACACACATACCACATACACACACACACATACCACATACACACACCCACACACAAGTATGATGGTTGATATTGTCAACTTGGCTGGGCCTAGAATTACCTAGGAGACAAATCCCTAGACACAGCTGTGAGGTGGTTTCCAGATTAGGCTTTGGTAGGAAGACCCACCCTCAATGGGAGTGGCATCTTTCTATTAGGACGAGGCTCAGACTGGTGGAAGCAAGGTGAGCCTAAGCATTCATCATTTTCTGCCTCCTGACAGTGGGGGCAACGTGACCAGTTAACTCACACTCCAACAGCTATGCCTCCGTCGATGTCATGGACGACAACCCTCAGACCATGAACAAAAGTGCACCCTTAAGTTGCTTTTGTCAGGAATTTCATCACAGAAACCCAAAGAGACTGATACAAATACATCACAGGCTCCCCAAGGTAATGGTGTTAGGACTTTGCTGCTGTCTTTGCCCTGGGGAGAGGCCATGCCATGAGCATGCCACCATGGCTGAGGACCTGGACTCTGAAGTGTCCTTCTCAGCCTATAGAAATCCAAGGCCACCCCTCCCCACTCCCAGCAAGCATGGTGCTGAGTGTCAAGAGGATTGCAGTGTGACCAGGCTAGGGACACCTGCAGGTGCTCAACTGGGGAGGAAGCAAGAGGCCACACCACCACCTCAGTCTTCACCAAGCTCAATGCCTAGCGCTCATAACTCTTTTAGGTATGTGTGTGTGTTTGTGTGTGTGTGTGTGTGTGTGTGTGTGTGTGTGTGTGTGTGTTGTATGTGTTCATGCAGAGGCCTGTGGGGGCCAGGAGAGGACACTAAGTCCCTCAGAAAGTAGAGTTGAAGGCAGTTATGAGCTGTTTGACATGACAGAAACAAGAACAGCAGGCACTCTTAACCACTGAGCCATCTCGACAGGACCTCCCCACCTCTCCCATGAAGTTTTCTTAGGACACAGCGAAATGTTTTAATCTTCCCTAAAGTTGTATGTAAAGAATCCACCATGTTGTCACCTCCAATCTTCAAACACTTTGATTTTTTTTTCTTTTTTGTGGCTGCTGTCTAGTCAAAAGAAAATGTAGCCCTTGAGGGAACCAGACTATTCATCCACTCATAGCTTGGTGGAGTCTCCCAATGCCTACAGTTTACTTGCGTTCACTAGGTCTGAGCCCTCTACCACAGAAGAGACATCTCATGTAAAAGCTACTCCATCCATGAATCAAGGGGTTAGACCTTGGTTGTTTGCCTATCTGCAATTATCTGTCACCAGCTGTCTTTTATTTTTATGCAGACATAGAGGGTCCACACAGTAATTCACATTAGGATTATCATGATTTATGTACATGGTCTGTAATTAGTAAACCCGTTACCCCAGAGAATTTAAATTCCCAGTTTGAGAGTTAACATACAACATTTTGTTGTGGGTGCTTCTTGGGGTGGGGGTGGGGTGGTCAATTCTGTTTGCCCAAATTCATTTTTTAAGAGGTCTGTGAAAATTGGCCTGAGTTTGAATTAAGGCAGCTAGTTTCTGTTCTTGAAACTTTCATTAAGTTGTTATGGGTAACACGAACCAAGTCTATGGTCCGTATCAACCATGGCACGGTGTTCAGAGGATGGCCCCATCTCACCTGGAGAGCTGTTCTTGGGGCAAAAGCTCCTTGACTCCTTCTCCCCTTTGTGCTCATAGCAGCCTCACCTCATTTTTGGATGCCACACAAGATTGTTTTGGACATTTGTTTTTATGGCTAAATAATAAAATAAATAAATAAATCATTTTCTGTAATCAGAAATTACAATTCTTTTCCCATGATGATATCACCAGATGTGTGGGATATAACAAGATGTGTGTGAGCAACTTAAATTATAATTTATGTCTTAAGAATTAAATTAAAAAATGTTTTAGCTCTACTTATCCTGTCCAACTGTGGGGCAAGTGGGCCGTGCCACCAGAGAGAAGAACCGGTAAAGTTGAGTGAATTCAGACTCAGGAAATCTCAGAGACTTGAGATTGGCAGGAGTCGAGCCACTCCCTATTCATTTCTGGACCATGGTAACCATGACATCCCACTGAGAGGACCGTGGCAGTCAGCCAAGTAGGGAATAACAACTATAGTCCTTCCCCATGCGAATAGAGCATCACTGACATCTCAGACTGAGCCAATAGGAAACACCTACCCCTAAATCACAGCCCACTCCTAAGTGTGGAATAGGAACATACAAGTGATTTCACCAAGGATCGTCTGTGAGTGGTTGTTTTACTGAGCTGCAACTATTTGGGAAGAGTTCTGTCTCCCTGAGCATTCATTGCTGGGCCTTGGACCCGCCTGGCTGGCCAGGCTCTCGCTGCTGCTGCAGAAGCAGGACCTCGGCTACCTGCCCTGCACAGGCTGTTCAAACCTCCTCACTTCTCTTTTGAGGGCTGTAACACTTCCAGCACTGCTGTCTGGACCCCAGCCCTGTGGAACCTATTCATCTGAGTTCCACTTTGCCCTCTTGGCAGACAACAAAATGACATCTAACAAGTAAATATTGGCTGGGGTATTTGCTGGGTAGAACTGAGCTCTAAGACCTCAATGGTTGGGAAAATCACAGAAAAAATTCCATTTTTGACATTCAGTGCTCCTAGGGCTTTGCTCCTGACTTCTGATATAGACCATACAGCTTCATATTCTCTTGGTGAAGAACCCTGCAGAGGTCAAACTGCTTACTGTAGACCTGAAACAGGAGTGGACCTGAGTGTAGAACAACAGGGCTTTATCCATCAAGATATCCTTCCGGGGGCAGAGTTCCAATACTGTACACTTCTTCATAATCTTGGTCATTAATCATCCAGTGATATGTAATGAGCACCTGCATGGGTCATGTTTTCACAATCTACCCTAAAAACTAATTTTAAATTACCTTCTGCTCTGAGAGTTAAATCCCACCCCAAGAGTCCATTCTGTCTTGTTTGACATCTCTGTTCCCTACAGAACTTGATTCCTCAGAGTCTCTTGATTCTCTCTCCTCATCTTCCCGAACCCCAGGGCCCCTCAGCCTGGGCATCACTGACATGAGTTTGGTACTGCCTTGCTCTGACAGCATCTCTACCCATTAGCCCCTTTCTCCATCTCTAGTTGTGAAAACTATCAACGTCTCCAGGTGTTCCCAGATGTTTCAGTAAGGGGAAAAGAAATCAAAATTCCCACTAGTGAGAACCATTCTGTAGTACAGCAGGATCCTATGGCACTGAGAACTCTAACAAGCCCATCATGACAACTATATACGGCTTTCAAGGAAAACTTAGGTTCATCAGGTTCAATCCAGTCTATGTTTCCAGTCATTTAATGCATGCTGGAGTCACCTGAGCTGCTTACAAAGGACTAAGTGGGTGTAAATGTTTTCTAAAATTCCCATGGGATACTCAGTTCCTAGACAGTACCAGCAAACTCTGAGCTAATTATTTTTTTGGTAGCCATCAAATGGGGAAAAAATTCCTTAAACACAGTAATATCTCCCCCCAATTTTATTTAAACTAGAAAATATCCAGGTAATTTCAGACTCAGAAAATGAATCTTTATACCCAAAGCTTGCACAGCACAGGATATCAGAGCTGTTTCTCATTCATTTCTTGTTGTTGGTCTTGCAAAGTACCTGGGAAAACTTGCCGTATCTAGGAATTCTGGGCTTTTAAACAGTTGTAGTAAAGGTATGCCCTTGATACAGAACAATTCTTGCCTTGGTTGGGAGTAACATCAGTTAGAAATGTCTCCAGGAGAGGCTGAGGAGGGCTGGCAGGGAAGGAGACTGAGAGTGGCTAAGGAAGAAAGGCCTCTGTTTCTCCACAAATGAAAATTATCAAACAGCTACCTTTGCCCTTCATCTGTGCCTCAGTAAAACTGGGAATGGAAACAGACAACATGGCATATGGAAATCACACACCCAAAGGTCCAGAGTGGTGTTTCTACAAAGCACACGGCTTTTAGAAGCCTCTGATGCCCTCTTTCACATAAAGCCTGTGTGGGTTGTCAAACACCCTCAGTCAGCTCGCAAGCTTCTGGAAGGCATAAGGCACCGTTCAAAGTGCCCTGCAGAAGAAAGGGCAACTTGCTGGATTCAATTCACATGAGATTCTCATTTGAAAAGAATGCTGTGTCATTCACCTCAGACAATTGCTGTTGGGATCAAATTGGATAAAGTGTGTGGAAGTGTTCCGGGAGTCAGAAAGCTTCAGTTCATCCTTTTGTCCCGGGGACTTTGTCCACCTCCAACTTTAGTCCACCAGGCTGGGTTCCACTAGCTTTTAATTTGGGCTTCTGGGAACATGGATGAGTATAGCCACAGACTATTAAAAAGGTCTCTCCTCGAGTGAGCCATTAGGAAAACACATTTGTGCTAAAAGACAGAGTGCTGTATTTTTCCTGACCAAGGTTACAATCATATTTTAGGTTATTATATACTTAAAGACCTGGAAATTAATTGATGTCATCTAAAATGCAGAGAAGCACAAGATTAATTTGACAAATGGTTTCCATTTAAAAAAAAAAAGCCATTCAGTTTCCCAAATTTATCTTGTGTCCTGAGGCTTCTAAATGCCACCTAGCTCTTCCCAGATGACTTCTGCGGCTTCCGATAGCCCTAGATTGGGAGAATATCAGTATTTATGTAGTGACAGCGCTCAGCTTGGTAGAGTGTTAACCCTTTGCCCTCCATTTCATAGGTGTTAAGTGCAGCCACTGTTTGGCCTTTCGGTTTTAGAATGTTGTATTTATAGATTGTGAAAGCAGAGCCTTTGATGACACAATTTCATACAGGGTAAAATAAAAAAGGTCTCTGAGGTCATCCAGCTGAGCACATGGTCAAGTTTCCAAATTCTTAGCAATCACCTAGGAGAAAGGACATTCCATCAAATGCCCGTCATAAACAGTCAGCGCTATTCTGGGAAGGGGTGACTGGTGGAGTTTCTCATGGATGCCTTTAAAATTTTTTTTTGTCCCAGTCAGCTAGAGAAAACTGGGTAGATGCCCCCGCCCCAAGTCTGCACAGGCACATAGATGTCATCTTGTCTGAAGAAAGAACTGGATGAATGGTAACTCTAGACCTGGTCAAGCCACTACATGATGACACTGAGTTGGTGTTTCTCTAGATTGTTCTCAGCTGGTTCTGCCTTCGATTCTGGGTCAGGGTTCGAGTGATGCATTTGGACAAAAAGAATGTAGATGAGACCTCCCAGGAAAGCGCCAACCATAGGGCCCACGACAGGGATCCACCAGAAGTTATTTCCAACTCTGAAAGCAAACAAGGAACCAGTGAGACATTTCTTGGCCACCTTTGTATCTCCATCCTGTTATTCACTAGGTCTTTCTTGTGTCCATATCTCTCGAACTTGGTGTTATTCACTGCATGGCCATTGCTGTCCTGGACCTCCCAGTATACGTGGTAACAGGGACCCATTCTGCTGTTCTAATGACACCAGTGAATGATTGCACTCCATTTATTTTCCTTTTTAGAGAACATGGTACTTGGGCAAATGAGATGGTTCAGTAGGTAAAGGTGCTTCCTGCCAAGCCTGATGACCTGTGTTCCATCCCCAGGACTCTTATGTTGTTGGAAGAAAAGGACCAACTCTTGCAAACTGTCTTTTGACTGCCACATATGTGCATAGTGCTGTGTGTGCACCCCCCCCATCCTATACACTCCCTCCAGTAAAATGTAATGCATTAAAGATATATATGATTACATGAAATCATAGCCAAGTTTTGAGGGCCTCTAGAGAGGCGATTCAGTAACTGGCTTTCCTATATTGTGAAATAATAAAGCTTGGGGGTTATGAATGAAAAAAAAAGTACTCAGACTATGAACAGAGTCCCAGGACTCTGAGTTAATGCTGACAACCAAATAGTGAATGAATGCAGTCTAAAGTGGTATGTGGATTATCTCCTAAATTACCTACTGAATATTGCTAGATCAAGTGCATAGCTTTCACGGCACAGCTCAAGCGGGTGACCCTGCTTCACTCTGTGAGGCTTTGTGCCATGTTCACCCTTTTTCTGCAGACTCTACCACCACCACCATGAGATTCTGCACAGGCTGGCAAAGATGTGGTGCCAGGACACAGTGGCTGACTGGTGAGGTTTGTTTAAGGAAGAAACATCGATTTAAGCGACTCCACAGGAGTGACTTCTACCATCACGTAGGAAAAACAAAGAACACAAAATATATTATTATTTTAAAATATTATTTAAGGATGTATATGGTCAGGGAAAACTATTTCTAAAAATCAGGAGAGCAACAAACATTCAGAGTAGGATGGGGAAAACAGGCAGGCAGGAGGTGCAGACAGGTGCCTTTGAGGATTTCCCAAAGCTCTGACTAGATTCTGGATGCCTGGTGAGAACTCACAGGAAAAGGCTTTTCTCGGTGGGAAAGCCCCTGTTTAGAAGGCACAAGGCATGAGGTTTGAGCCCCAGAGCCATAAGAAACCCAAAACCTTCCTGGTTGATGTAATGGAGAGCATGCTGATTCTAGAGGAATCCATGCCTGTTCTTTGCACGACTGTGCTTGATAACCACAGACTGTCCCTTGTGGCCATTTTGTTCAGAGAAGATTTTGTCTGTTTGAGACTCTGCAGTCTAGGGTGGCCTGGAACTTACTATGGAGCTCAGTCTTCCCTCAATCTTTGATGGATTACAGCCTTCATAGTTGGTTTGTTTACAGCAGACTTTGATCAGAGGGAACAAAAAAGGACATAACCAGAAAGCCAGAGCTCAGTCCTGGTCTCCAGAAGAGCTGATCTCAACCCTGGGCAGTCTAGGTGTCTGAGCTCCGGTGCCTTCGTTCACTATGAGCGTACATGGAGGGACATGGTCCTGTCTTTGGTTACCAGCGTGGGTAGGATGGGAAAGCACAGCAACCACCAGATGCCACTCTTACTTTGTGCAAGAGGTTGCTGGACCCACTGTCTCAGGGTCCTTCCCCACCCCCACCCCACCTCTGTCCTCAAATCCCAAATCCAGGTGCACTCTGTTGTGAGAGATGGGCAAAGGGTGGCTGCTTTCTCCTCAGGGCTAAGAGACCTTTCCAGAAGGCTTGTCCGGAAGTAAGAATGCTATCTCTGTAGCAGCCTTTTTCAGTTGTTCCACGGTTTCATTTTGGAGCATGGCCTGCCTCAGCTGAGTAAGTCTAAGATATTTGCAAAGATACAAATCTTCCTGTCTGCTTTATCTCAAACTAGACACATCATGCCAGAAACGGAAGTCCTAAGTGGAGGTGCTCAGATGTTGGTTACCTGAAGGGTCCTATCTCTGCACACATACACAGGGTAGGCATATTTACACTATGTTCCTAGAACTGCTAGAAATGTGTGTGTATATATATGTGTGTATCTGTGTATGTCTGTGTGTGTCTGTGTGTGTCTCCGTGTGTGTCTCCGTGTGTGTGTGTGTACACAATTGCGAGGGTATGAATACATGTGCGTGTATGTCTGGAGCTCATTTAAGGTTTCCTATATAGATACTCTCCCTACATTGTTCTCTGCTTTATTTTGCCTAGGAAGGGTCTCTCACTGAAGTGGAAGCTTCCCTTTCAGCAAGGCTGGCTGGCCAGAGGCCAGCAAGCTCTCCGGATAGCCCAGTGCTGGGATTACAGGCACATGCAGCCATGCCTTTGGGCATGAATGTTACCCTTCTAATCTCTTTTTCAACTCATCTTGTATTGTATACCCAGTTAATTTTGACCAGTTAAAGTTGGTCTTGTAAACACACCAAACTTCTGCCCCAAATCCCAGTGTGCCGGCTGATTTGGAAATGCCCTTCTTGATCACAATGACTCTGTATATCTAGTGCCCAATAAAACTCTGCTGAGAGGAGGAAGGACTCAGGAAGGAGGGTCCCTTGGCAACATCAGAAGATGTTGACTCTAGACTTGATTTGGTCACAACGTCAATCTGTAGCCAAGTTATATAATAAAGATGGTTGACATTTAACCAGCGTGTCCATAGCCTCTGCTCTCTGGTTCACATGCTTCTACATCTCCAAGTCCTCTTTGCTGAAGCACAGTGTCCATTCTTTTCTCTCCTCCCAACTGTTGGTACTTACGTGAAGACCTCAAATCCCCATCCTGCCAGAGCAGTGAAGAGCCTGGGGCTGAGGTCTCGAGCTGGGTTCATGGCACAGCCAGTGTTGAGTCCGAGAGAACAGGAAATGACAATGATCAGGAGGCCAATGACAACGGGCTCCAGGCCTCTGGGGACCCCCAGGTTTCTGGAGTCAAAGATGGCAAAGACAATCAGGAGGAGGAACATGGTAGACACCACCTGGACAGGGAGAAAATGGCCCAGAGTTCAGTCTGTGTTCTGCTCACTCAAAGTTCTGTTAAGAGATGAAGATAACAAAGATCTGAAACTCAGAGCCAGCACAACAGTTAAGAGCACTGGCCGCTCTTGCAGAGGACCTGGGCTCAGTTCTCAGTACCAGTATGGCAGCCCACAATCATCTGTTAACTGTAGTTTCCAGGGATCTGACGCCCTCTTCTGACCTCCACAAGCATTGCAAGCATGCAATGCACAGACTCATCCACCTCAAATAAATAAACCTAAAAAAAAAAAACCAAAGTGACACTAGTGACCACCAATGGAGTGAACAGGCATGTGGCTTTTCCTTCCACGGACATGCTAGAAGCAGACACTGACAAAATTGTCCGTTGCAGATTGGGTGCATGCTGAAGGTCACACAGTTGGTCGAGCTCCAGAGGAGACTGGTCCTCAACTATCACACTGTCTGCTAAGCTGCTAGTCAGCAGCACAGAGGGCCAAGGGCCAAGGTAGGACCGTGAAGGAGGGCTGGTTTAGACTGGCTGGCTGTAAAGCCAACGAGCAGGAAAGCAACAGATGAACAAGCAACATGGATGGACAGAAGTTTCTTAATGGGAAAATCATGCTGATGAAATGAGAGGGGAAAAATGCTTTGTAACAAAAAACCAAAACAGTAGCAGAGTTAGAGGAGGAGACCCATTCTCCCCAGGTCTTCTAGTGAAGCTTAACACACGTACCACATTCCTGAAAGGTAACCCTGTGATATATGTCAGTGTGCATTTAAAAATCCAAGTTCATGCATATAATTCGATAGGCCAAACTCATTCCACAGAAATAATCTAAACTACGGGAAATTATTTTTAAAATGTATATATGGTTTGTCATGCTGGAAACTGGAAGCCATTTAAGCAAAGATTCGTAATGAGGAAGGCGACTGTATTACAGGATGTCTATCTCACGACTTACTACAGAGACACCAAGATCTCTAAACAGCGCCAGTGGGATGGCCTGGCAGATAAAGGGTGCTCGCTGCCAAGCCTGACCCCTAAATCAGCCTCCTGAACCCTCATGGTTAAAGGAGAGAACCAACTACCAAAAGATGTTCTCTGCCCTCTGCATGTGTGTTGTGGCCTGCACATGTGCACACATTCACATATACACCAAACACAAGTAGAACTTTTTAAAAAAAAGAAGAGGCAGGTGGATTTCTGAGTTCGAGGCCAGCCTGGTCTACAGAGTGAGTTCCAGGATAGCCAGGGCTACACAGAGAAACCCTGTCTCGAAAAACAACAACAACAAAAAAAAAACCTTAAAAAAAATAGAGCTGTCACCATGAACTTAGTTAAAGGCACTCTGAGGTGGTGGGGTTTCCTGCTCTCTCCACTTTCTACGCTTTCTAAGCAATCCCTGCATTGCAACCTAGATGACAGCTGTGGGTTGCTGAATATGTAATGTCAGTCACACACAGTGTTTTACTTTTCTAAGCTGCATAGCCTGTCCACCTCACTTGTGGTCCGTGTGCTTCATCTCACTGAAATGTTGTAGTGATCCCGGTGCAGTAAGCCCTGCTGTGCTCCTCACAGATGAGAGAACTTAGGTAGACAGAGGCTGAGGCAAGTGCTCAAGGGCATGAAGAAGAGTCAGAATGGCACGTGTCAGTCAGGATGGCATGAGGTGTTCAGGATGGCACCTGTCAGTCAGGGTGGCATGAGGTGTTCAGGATGGCACGTGTCAGTCAGGATGGCATGAGGTGTTCAGGATGGCACGTGTCAGTCAGGATGGCATGAGGTGTTCAGGATGGCACCTGTCAGTCAGGATGGCATGAGGTGTTCAGGATGGCACCTGTCAGTCAGGGTGGCATGAGGTGTTCAGGATGGCATGAGGCAGATGAATTTATAGTTTAATCTCTTCAGTGTTTCATCAGCTTTCCAAAACAGCCATAGTCAGTATTTTTTCCTTGAGACAAGGTTTCTCAGGGTAGCTTAGGCAGCCCTGAAACTCGCTCTGTAGACCAAGCTAGCCTTGAACTCACAGATCCGCCTGCTTCTGCCTCCCTGGTACTAGGATTAAAGATTAAAAAATGTGAGGCACCACCACACAGCAAGAATCTGTGTTTTGAAAGACACCTCCAGGGAGCTCCAGTGTCTGCAGCGCCCTTCCTGATTGTCTGTGGCAGAGTGGAACCCTTGGCTGTCCTTGTGCTTCAACTTGATTTATTATTTCTTCCCCTGTTACGTCGAACCACCTGTTCACTCACCAGTGGAACACCTGACCCGGATGTTAAAGAACATGTTGGAGTCATAGTTGTCTAACAAATATGTAGTAGCTAGATGAATATGTAATGTCTGTCACACAGACTGAGAAACTATGCTCGAATATAGTCAAAGCTCAACAACTAACACCACTGAAATAAAGCGCTTCAAAGTACAGTCCGAGCAGCCAGCAGCTCTCTAGGGTGCTGGCTGACTGAATGTTGGCATTTTACTGGGCTTTCTAAAGACACAGGAAGGTAGAGTGCCTTCAGGCATTGGCTAATGGTTAGAGCGGTGGTGATTTCTAATATTTATTCTCTCTACCTAGCAGTGTATAATAACTACTTAAATGCAACAACTCCTGGGGGGAAATAGCACCTCACTCTGAGATAAGGATGCAGCAAAGAAAGTTTAAGTGAAGGCAGGTCTCTGCCGTCCAGATACCAAGTGATTCTCTGAGGCACGTAACAAAACACCCTAAGCCTAGGAATCAGGAGAATATGGGAAACTCTACAAGATTCCATAAGAAGTGAAGAGAAAGGGAAGGAGAGATGGCCTAGGTAGAAACATTGCTATTGTTGATTGCCTGGTAAATGCGGGTCATTTCCTTGGGCTGTCGGGTATCATTTGTGCCATTTACCAGAAGGCTAAGCCAAGGCTTTGAGAAGCTCTGCATTCACTTGCACAAGGGCAAACAGGTTAACAACAGCAGGGCTCGGACTGGTCTCCCTAGAACAGTGCAGGATTTCTAAAGAGAGTATGCTGCTATTGTGCCTTTGGGGTGCTATGTGTCAGAGATGCCTCTGTGACCAGTGGGATCCCAGGAATGGAAGGGAGATGGGATGTGTCTGTGGGAAGCCAAAGAGTGTCATCCCAGGGCTCAGTGGAGAGGGATGAATTGTGGCACCAAAGTTCATGGGGCCAGAGGCTCCACTTCATTCCTCAGATTCTCAGAATGACTGGGAAAACAAGATACTGGACGGAAAGGACCAGAGAAGATGGTTCCAGTGCACGTCCAAGCCTGAGTGGCCAGCATTTCTCCCTCTTGCTCAAAGAGGGATAGTGCCACCTTCACAGGAGAGCTCTCTTGATGTCCTTTGAGAGCTCGGCTTGATTTGATCTTTGTTAGAAGACAGGTTTGGCTGGATGGAACAGCAAGCCATTGTCAAGAAACCCTGCAGGTTTACCCATCCCCAAAGTCTACTCCAGGGTACTCCAGTTGCCTTGTCGATTTAGCTGATACACAGTTAGGTGTTCCAGGGTTCTGTGGGTGCTGCTTGTTCAATAGCTCCCACTGCCATGGGCATCCTGGCGGGGCTGTAACAATAGACCCAGTGCTCTGAAGCTAGAAAGATCAACTTTTCCCATCTCACTCTCTGTAGTTGCTGTTATCAGAGATGTGAAGACCCCAAACCTGGACTACAATGTGCCTTCAGCAATGTACTCTCTCTGTCCTCTCTCCTCATACTTACTTGCATGCTGTTTGCAACAGCTCTCCTGGACCCCCTTCCCTTCACATAGCTCCAGCGCCCCCTAGTGTTAAACTTGTTTCCAAATAGCTCATCTGTTCTCAGAGATGGAAAGATTCTGAGAGGTAATCTGTCCAGAGCTGTCCATCCAGAGCTGCCCATCATCCAGGGTTTATCATTCCCACAGTTCTTATAACCTACCATTTAGAGGCTACCAGGCTGTCCTCCAACAACTACTTCCAGTGGCTGTTGTCTTCAGTTGTAGTGTGGGCCAAAAAGTTCTTTTCATGAGATGTAACTTGGCACGATTATAACTTCACTCGTCTGTAGACTCGGCCATTCATTAATACATATTCATTCTTTGCAGCTCATTGACGGAAAGCCTGACTTTCAGGTCCTGTGTCCAACCTCTTGTATTGCAAGCAGAGTTTTGGGAAAAAAAATTCCTTCTTATGTGTGTGATGCTCCTGGGCCGTGCGCTCTGTCAAGAAGGAGCTGGAGATCTCATTCCCGGCCACAGACTCATGGAGGTTTTATGAGGAACAAACTCTGTATTTTCTATGAGGAAGGAATGGCCTCAAAAGTTGCTGCCGATGCTCTGGGTGGGGAGTGGAAGGGATGTGTGCCCTGAATCAGTGGTGGGAATAGTAAGATTTTCCCATGAGGCAAAGCGCCCTGACCTGCAGCAGAGCATGCCTGCTATTTGAGTAAGTAAGGGCATTCTTGTTATAGACCACGGAGAACTGGAGAGGGGAAGCACAAGTCTGTTCCAGGTGCATTGTGGATGTGCTGTCACGTTGGTTATTGTGAAAAGGGGAAAAGGAGACGAGAATGTTCCTGGGCTGACAGATACTACTGTACTTCGACTGTTAGATTCTAAAAGAGCTAGCAGAATCTGAAAGCTTTTTCAATTTCTCTTAAGAAGACAGTGCCTACCAATATGTCATCAGAAAGCCCTTAAACAAAGAAGGAAAGAAGCCTGGGACCAAAGCACCCAAGATTCAGGGTCCTGTCCTGTGTGTGTCCTGCAACACAAATGCGGACACACTGCTCTGAGGAGACAGCACATCAAGAAAGCTAAGGATATGGGGCTGGAGAGATGGCTTAGTGGATAAGAGCACTAGCTACTCTTCCAGAGGTCCTGAGTTCAATTCCCAGCAACCACATGGTGGCTCACAACCATCTGTAATGGGATCTGATGCCCTCTTCTGGCACACAGGTGTATATGCAGATAGAGCACTCATACATTAGAAAGCTAAGGAGGAGGCTGTAGAATGTGCCAAAGTTTTAAACAAGAGAGTGGAGACATCCACAGAGCACCAGGAACAGATTGCCAAGAGATTCAAGCTGGCCTCACTGAGAGCTTCTACTTCTAAGTTAGAGCCCAGTCAAACATACGTCTTCAAGAATAACAAGCACTTGACCGTCCATCATGTTTCTCGGGGGGAGTGGGGGGAGGAGGGCTGTACTCATCAAACCGATTCTGTTTTCCCACTTGATGGTTTGTGAGCTCCTTGAAGGATTCTCTCATGTTTCTCCCACACTATCCCCAAACTATCTCGGCCCAGGGTCTCTGACTTCCCGCACTGCATGTGTAATATAGACGACTTTGGCTCTCTGTCACAGAAGCATGCCCCAAGACCTGTGGTGTCCGGAAAGGAATCTAAAACTCAGTTACTTCATTGCCTCCCATGCATACACTATTGCACATGGCAACAACATTCATTCTTCAGGCAGCTTCGTCCCTCTGTCTTTCCCACTAAAACTTTCTATAGTTCTAGGACATGTAGGTTCCTTGCGTGTTACTAATGTGATGCTATAGCCTGGTTTTACTATTAATTGATCACATTGCTCTTTTAAAAAAGAATCTCTTAGGAGGGGGCTGGGATTATGGGCATGCTGCACCACATCTGGCTGTCACTTTGTTCCGTGGACACTCTGTTCAACTACATTCTACATTTCTTCACAGACACTGTTCACAGTATATATTTCTCATATTATTTTTAACTCTTACAATGAACCTGATACAAAGGCTGATATTTATCCATGTGGTATTTATCCAAGTGAAATGAGCAAATAATATATTTCTTTTGTCTGTATGAGTGCCTTACATGGGTGTCCCATATGCATGTAGTACCTGTACAGCCCAGAAGAGGGCATCAGATCACCTGAAACTGGAATTACAGATAGTTATGAGCCATCATGCAGGTGCTCTGTGAGAGCAGCCAGTAGCTCTTATCCATTGAGCCATCTTTCCAGCCCAAAAGTTAGAAACTTAAAAAAAAAAAAAGTTCAACAATTTGCTTAAACCAATCAGAGAGTCAGGGATAGGAATGTTATTTCAGTTCAAGTACTCGGACTCTGGATCTTGGAATTTTGCGGTTCACATGCAGTAACAAATTCTTCAAGCTCCAGACATGGGGCTGAGTACCCATGGAAAGATCAATGAAGGTTTGTGTCCTGATTTGCTTTGTGATCAAAGTGGGAAAGAAAATGGTGAGGATATGTGGATCTTTTCAAAACCAACCAGAAGAGTTGTAGCTCTTTGTGACAGGGTCTCCTTTGTCCAGCCCTGGTTGACCTGGAACTTTCTATATAGACCAGGCTGGCCTAAAAGTTGTGCTGATGCTCCTGCCTCTGCTTCCCAGAGGCTGGGATTACAAGTGTGTGGCCCCATCCAACAGGCACTACTTCAAATGTCAATCTAGTCAAGACACTTAGCCCCCTTGAAAGTGAGGTGAAGCTAGAGCTTATGGAGAGACAGAGTAGATTCTTGACCCCCCTGTCCCCAGGGTCACCACCATATTTCACAGCCCTTGGATATAAATACAGATGCCATCTCTTGTACTTATCACCCTTAGACCATGAGCACAAGAGACACCAGAAGTGAAGTGGACCTCATTTGCCTCTAGTCCAGGCAGACACTCTTTTTCTGGACCATAACTAATATGAAACAACTATGTGTGTTAAAAAGGAAGCTGAGAACCCTTCTACTGGCATCAGCATCTCCAAGGTCCAATCACTGCCAAGAAAGCTCAGTTCATAGAAACACCAACTGGGAAATGCAGCCCTTCCCTTTTGACAGGCATACATTGCTCCAGTACACACCCAGTCCTCCTCCATGCCCGATCCCCGTCCCCACTTTCTAGCATGTATTTCTACCAAAAGCAGGTCCTTCACTTACTTGGTCTACAAAGGCACATGGCATGGATACGAATGGCGCTGGGTATGTCGCAAAAATGAACGCTGTTGCATTTTCTCCTATGATGAGCAGTTTTCCACCAGCAAAGGCCATGAGTCCATCTATAGAGGACAGAGCTCGAGGACATTAGTGATTTCTGGAAAGGGCTGAAGGAGGGTGTCCTTCTCAGCTTTAATTGCCAACATGGTATTGCCTAGGGTAACCTGAGAAAGGACTCTCAATTGGGAGACCACCAGAATTGACTGGCCTGTGGACATGTCTATGAGGGATTGTCTTGTTTATTAATTGATGAAAGAGGGTCTGTCCCACTTGGGGTGGGGGGCACCATTCCTCGAAGAGTTCATTCTAGGCTGTACAAGAAAGGTTTCTATAAATGAGCCTGCGAGTAAGCCAACAAGCACCATCCCTCCCTGTTTTCTGTTTCAAGTTCTTGCTTTGAGTTCCTGCTTTGACTTCCCTCGGTGAGGGGCCGTGGCCTGCAAGCTGAAAGGAACACTCTCCTCTACAAGGAACATTCTCCTCTATCACAGCAACAGAAACCAAAGGAGGACAGAGACTCATGCTTAGTCTTGAGCAAATCAATAGAAACCAAGCAGTCTTTAGGGTAAGATAGTCTTAGAGACCCTCCCCCCAGGAGAACCCCAGGATGATGAATCAGAAGCAGAAAGCCCACGGTTGGCCTGGAACTTCATCTAAACTTGGGCAGAATCCTTATAGGGTCCTGGAAACCAATTATCTTTGGGTGGGTTGGTGTGGGGGATTCTTGGAATTTTCAAATTGATCTAAAACCAAAGTGTGACTTTAACTTGTGCTAAGTGGAAGTCATGGCTCCTGGGGTGCTCTTCGTTGTGCCTAAAAGTTTATATCAGAATTTGACAAAGTACCCAGATAATGAAGATGCTATGGGTGGGCTGTACAGCCCCCAGAGCCAGGGAACCAGCAGCCACTGATACAGGCTGCTCCCACCTAGGCTTCTCTTTCTTGAGCTGCTGGCTCCCTGAGTTTGTGGTCCAACATCAAATCTCCCGTAGACATTTAATTCTCAGAGTGACACTGTGGAGAGGAACCCCTCTGAACAATTAGTTTCCCTGGGGTTTGGATTATCAGTGTCTTCAGTTTGCCACTCAGAATGCTCTGAGGCTCATCTTGTGTTGTATGCAAAAAAAACCTATTTTAATAGTTGGTGCTGCCGAATACTGAGATTTCTTAGCTTTAAGGACCTTGGGAGTCCCTCGTTTTCCAGAGAAGGAAAGTGAGACCTACAAGGTCTGATGTCTTATTTATTTACTTACTCATTATTTATTCTGAGACAAGGTTTCAAGTCACTCAGGCTGGGCTGGACTTCGCTCTATAGCTGAGAATGACTTGAACCCCTGATCATCCAGCCTTCCTCAACCACGTAGGTGCTAGGATTATAGGCATGTGCCACCTTGCTTCTTCATTCTAAAATGATGTCTTTAAGTCACAGAGTTAGTAACTGTCATGGCCATAGCTCAGCCCTGGGGCTGTGATTGCCAGGCGCTCATTGTACTGGGGGCTCCTGAGCAGACGCCCTGGCTGTTTGCTAGAAGGGCAGAGGTCCCCACTCAGCCTGTCTCTTCTGTGCTTCTTCAAATGCATGTTCCCCGATTCCTACTCTAAATATTTACAGGACCACAGCGTTCACACCTGGGCAGAACTTTTCTCATCAAGTCAGAGAAAGCAGGAGAAAGGCAACTGGCACATTGCCTATGTTCATACTGTAGTGCAGGGTGGGCCTGAAATTAGGCTCTTAGAGAGCTGTGCTATCCCTCCTGAAGATTCATATTTTGGCATCTAGAGAGGTGGCTTAGCAGTTAAGAACTGTAGCTGTTCTTCCAGAGAGGATCTGAGTTTGGGCCCCACACCCTCATGGTAACTATCTCACGTGGCCTGTAACTCCAGCTCCAGGGAAGTTAAGGCTTCCTTCTGGCCTTGGTGAGCAGCAGACTCACAAGTGGTGCACAAACATATACACAAGTTAAAAAAAATACATGAACATCTTTAGATTAAAAAACCAGATTCGTGGATGCTGTTAAAGGGCTTCATAAATTGACCCCCGTTGACAACTCAGCCTTGTTGTCACAGTGCTTCCTGCTCCTGCTCTGTCTCGCTGCTTCCTACCAAGAGCTCAGGCTTTCACGGGGTGCCCCACTAGCCCTCCAAATCTTTGGACTCAGGTTCAGTACTCACCATAGTAAATGCCAAAGACAGTTGCAGCCCCAGCAAAGGCTCCCAAAAACTGGGCCCCCACATAAAAGGGAAACCTGAACCACTCCATCCTTCCAAAGGCGCACATTGCAAAAGACACAGCCGGGTTGATGTGGCCCCCTGCAAGAAAGAGGAGACAGTTAAGCCTGGAGGACAGAAAGTGGGAGTGGGGAGAGGGAAACAGACACAGGTGTATGTTGGGCAAGGGAGAACTAATAATCTGTGCATCATCAAACACCGTTTAGAATATTTGTCTGTATGAAAAGGAACGCTGACATTTGAACTCCTGGTATGAGTAAGCTGCTCACTGTTTCTCTAAAGTGGAGTTTTAGCCATCAGTTAAAGAACACTGCAAGTAGATTGTTGCAAACTATTACTGTGAATACATGATAAAGCAGTTGAGGTTTAAATATATATCTAACAAATTTTCTAGCACATGCCCAGAGGCTATAAAGTCATTCTTAGCACTAGGAAGGCATGCTGTCCTGGTGGACTCTCTGTGCCTGTCCCAGAGGCAGAAGGGCCTTTTCAGAGGTGACTGCCATGTCAGAATGGATCCTTCTTGGTCCCTCTGCGTGAACAATGTGTTTTCTCATACAGAAATGTGGCAACAGCTCCTTCAACACAACCGAAGCCATGGGTAGTGAGATCAGCTTCCTGATTCCCAGCTACTCATAAGGCCAGAGAGAGGTTTGCTCTGTGCAACGCCACAGATGTTCCCACGTGGCTTTGGACTCAGCTGCAATATTTACTGAGTGATTTGCCAGATATTGTTGCTGTGGTATTATTTAGACTTAAGAATCTAACAGATGGACTCTGCCCCCGTTAACTGGTGAGCAGACTGAGAAACGGGAGCTTTCTCTAGTCGGTGAGTGATGGGACCAAAATTCCAGTCCAACTCTGTCTGAATTCTAAAGCCAAGTTCCACTAATTCATTTCTAGACTTCCCTCAGCACATTTATAAAGATTTCTCTGCCTTGGGGCTGAAGTGATACCTCAGTTGTTGGGAACTCATATTGCACAGAATTCAAGGTTGGTTCCCAGTAACCAAACTGGGTAGGTAACTCAAAACATCTGTAACTCCACCTCCAACATATCCAGTGCCCTGTTCTGCGTGTCTGTGCACTCACACCCACATCCTCCCCTTCTCCCCAGATACACACTTAAAAATAAATATAAAAGCAAGATGTATCTGCCTTGAAAACTAAGTGTGTGTACACTTATACAGGTCAGAGCTTGCACTCGAGTGCACACACACACATGTACACACACGACTTAAAAAAATAGTTACCACCTACATACTTTGAGTAGTATGTTACATAATTAAGTGTGGTGAGCTCTGATTGGTTAGTTGGCACATCTACAATGGAGCAGGATTGCTAAAACTCCCTTATAGCACATGGATAGGGATGATGCATAAGGTGAACCTGAAGAGCATGGATGGCATTTCACATGGAAGGGACATCACACTCGTTCTCAAAGTGAGCACACTGAAATGTGGGTGCTCAGGTTAGATGTCAATGAGAGAGATGCCAGCTCCTGATGGCAATGGTGACTATGAGGAAGATGATAATCCTGAATCTTGGCCCTCATCAGAACCAAGCAAGCTCAATGGTCATGCATGGCTCAGGAAGCCCACCCCCATACAGAGAGCCATGTTTTTCCCGAGTCTCCAGCCTGAGGTTGACAATGGGTTTTGGTTGCTAAGCCACCAAAGTAGCCATTCAACTCTGAATATGAGCAAGAAAATTCCAAAATATCAAAGCACGAATGACTCCCTGGATCCTTACAAGTCCTTCATCTGTGGGGTCTTGCTTTTACGGGCTCCAGAAGTCAGCTTAGTAGGAAGGTTGGAAATATGAATTTGGACAAACTCAGGGGCTGATAGGAAAATCCTAGAAGCAGACTGCATCTGTTCCTTTTCTTCCTGTGGCTGCATGGAGAGTCCTTTAGTTAACACAGGGCAGGCGAGGGAAGATGAGACAGAGGATCCAATAACAGCCTACAGACCAAATGAAGTGCCTTCCATTTCTAGACTTCAGAGGGGAGAGCCTAGAGGAGTCTCTGAGCTTAGAGGAGTTGAATCTCTGAGCATAGCAGATGAGTGAAGGTACCAGACAGGACAAAGGGCATGGTTGATCCTCTCCAAAGGGGCAGAACCAACGATCTAAGACAGACAGCCTGGAGGCACTCGTTATGGAAGGACAAGAGATACCTAAAAAGTCACCTCTGATCAAAACCAGCCCCCAGGAGTGCCTTGCCTAGTGAGGCTTCTAGAACAAGCTCTCTTGGAAGACAGAGTTTCCTACATGTAGGTTTACACTTTGCGGTCTCTGGCAAGCACCCTGAAAGCCTAATTAGTCTCAGGTCTCATGCAATGTCAGCCACTTGGTAGGCATCTTCGATAAGAAAGCCAATGAAATCATTGAGGGGCTTTGTTTAGGTGATTCAGATGCCAGAAGCTTAGGAAGTCTACAGTTGCTTGGGAGTCAGAGGAGGTAGGTCTAGGAGGAAGCTTTGAAAACTAATGAGAAGAAGGAGATAGGGGACAACAGAGGGTTCACAAATGTAGGAGGAGCAACGGCTGGAGTCCAGATGGGCTACAGAGCTTCCACCCCCCAGAACTGAGTCGCTTACTGCAAAGCCAAGGCCAGAGCAGTGTGGTGGAAAGAACATGAGCACCAGGGTCAGAGAGTCCTGCCCTCAAACATTGGCTCTACCAAGGTTGCTTTGATGAACATATTATCCACAAACAACTGGAGTCCAACAGGCCCACGATGTAGATCTTGGGCGAGCTAAGTGAATTCTTAAGATTCTGTTCTAGGAAAACCCCTTCTCATCATTCTTGCACAATTCTGAAATAGATATCTTACATTTATCCTGTCTTCAAGCAAAGCTATTCTACCTTTTCAATTAATTCATTTACAAAATGCAACATCAAAAGTAGCTACTAACATGATCCACGGAGATGCCTAAGAGGGTAAGGTAAAGGCACTTGCCACCGACCCCACCAACCCAAGTTCAAGTCCCTGAGACTCATATGGTAAAAGGAGATAACTTTTGGCCTCCACCTGCATTCCATGACATATGTGCACACACACACACACACACACACACACACACACACACACACACACACTTTAAAAAAATAGTTACCACCAGGCAGCCTACATACTTGGAGTAGCATGCTACATAATCAGGTTATGGTAAGCCCTGACTGGTTGGCACATTCACAATGGAGCAGAATGCTAAACCTCCTTTACAGCAAATTGAATCTTTGTACTTAAAAGTGAAAGGCCACTGACTCTATCAGCCTGTGGCCACAAAATGGAATCACATGTATAATCATGTACAGCATGCACTGGTTGGTTTTGAGTCTTCAAAAAGGGCTTCCCATGTGGCTACAAAGCCTGTTAGGTACAGCCACCTTGATAGACACCTCCCACACAATGATCTTCTCTGGTTCCCAAGGCCACTGATGCCAAGACTGATGCTGTAGACTGCATAGCTGTCATGGAGAGTGCATGCCCAAGTCATAGGTCCTCAGGGCATGAACTATGCTAGTTCCAAACAGAGGCGTGATAGGTGCCTCCACTCCAACTCCACACTACCTTATCCTGAGCTGGGCTCACCCACCATTTTACTTGTGTTTTGGGACCCTCTTAGTCGCTCATAAACAGCTTGGTCAGACCCAAAGCCTCTCCGATTCTCACTCTCAAGGATTTAGTCTCAGTACACAGGCCAGGTGGGATAGCTCTTTGCCATCTTCCTATTCCCTCTTATCCTTCCCGCTGGTTCTTCCTACTCTTTCCCTTACAGTGACTCCCAAAGTCCCCAAATATAACAATGAAAGCAAAGATCCATGAGCTGCAGTGGCAGTGACAGGGGTCAACTACCTGACAGAATCCAAGTCCCACATGGTAACGTGTCATTGTTCAGCTCAGGGTATCATGTAGGCAAAATCTTCCAAACCAGTGGGTTGCGACCCCTCTCTGAGTTGAAAGACCTTTTCACAGGGGTTAAATATCAGATATCCTGCTTATCAGATCTTTATGTTATGATTCATAACAGTAGCAAAATTACAGTTATAAAGTAGTGTTGTGGATGGACCTGGTATTGTTTGTATTTTGATGTTAATTCCGCTTTCCTGGGAGTGAGTCACTTACTCAGGTGACTTCTTGTGAGCCATCCCCTAAAGAATAAAGGAGTCAATCACTGGGCAAGTAGGAGGGACTTCCGGGTTGGATAGGGGAAGAGAGGAAGCAGGAGAGAGAGAAGCTCTCTTTGGACAAAGACAGCATGAGGACAAGATGTAGCTACTTGTGTCTCCTGATTTCTATGGTGGATCCGCCAGGATTCACCACTGGAGGATTTAGATTTAATGTAGATACAAGATTAAGATTCTAGTTGTTGTGCCCAGCGATTGAGTTACCATTGTTTCTGAAATAAGTTTGTGTGGTGTTTCCTTCCCACTGCTGCTCTACTGGGTTCCAGAGAGAAAGGTATGGTAGGTTTGCCATCCGTGCACCACAAAGGCTGTGGGGTTTTAAAGCATGGGACTGGCATGGTAGCGACCCGCCAGTGAGAACTTAGTGAGCTAGGTGGAGAGATTTTGGAGCTCTGGTGCCATGTGGCCCACTGGTGCAGGCAGTAGCACAGGAACTGCTGGTCGATTTTAATACTTCCCGCAACAAAGTAGCAATGAAATAATTTTATGATTGGGGTTCATCACAACATGAGGAACTGTATTAAAGGGTTGCAACATTAAGAAGGCTGAGAACCAATACTCTATACCTTGTCTCCATCTTTTAAAAAAATGACTGAAAATGTTCCTATATTCATAACAGAATATATTGTGTCAAGACTATATGTATCCAAGTGTGCCAGAAGGTGTAGGGGATAGAAATGGAACATCTTGACCACCTGTTTCAAGAGTGTATTTCATGCCTGGTGTCATGGTCCCCCAACACTAACCTAGCGTTGGCATGAACAGGGAAAACTTCCAGTAAATCTTATGCTTTCCTTATGGTGAGTGGTATGATGCCGGAGTCATAGCAAAAGCTTGACAACTTGACTGGATACACTGCTCATACCAAACACATCACAAACATAGAACTCTGGCTTTCTTCCTATAATCATGGAAATGTTGTCATCCAGTAAAGGAACATTTGCAGTATCCACTCCACAAGGCTACAGAGAGTCCGGGCATCATTCTTTAGCATTCCAGTAGCATATTTACCACAAGACAGCCAACTCACCTTAAGGAAACTTTTTTTCAGAGTTATTTTGGCCCTAATAGACCATTGAGGCTCAACTTTGCTCTGTCTCTTTGTCAAATGCAGGACTTATAGCAATTTAAGGACTATCTCTCAGCCCATCTGTGTGTGTGTGTGTGTGTGTGTGTGTGTGTGTGTGTGTATGTGTGTGTGTGTGTAGGATATGAAAACAACACATTCCAACAGAATGTTGTTATGAGGGAGAGAGATGACTAAGGATGTCCCATGCTCAGCACAGTGTCTAACATGTCAAGGGGTCTCAATGCCCTCTTCTGACCAGTTTCCAGACTAAATTCAATAGGATCCCAGCATTTTGCTTTGCAAAACCCTGCGGGTGGCTATTATCAACCTAGCTATCAGGGAAGGATTAGGTTAATGTTTTTCTAGCTCAGATACACACTGTCATGAAGACGAGCTGACCTTGCACAAGACCTAGCTTCTCTGATTGTAGCTGAAAAAAGCCCAGGGACTTGCCTCTGCTGCTGTGACATTTGCTCAGCTGTTCACATGGCTTCCAAGCATGAGATTTATAAAATAAAAAATACTGATTACTGGACAATACACTGCAGCCACCAAGGATGACTCAGGTGTGAGTGCTAGCCCTACCTAGCAGAAGCCACTGACCATTTGCTGGTATTTAAACTTTACCATCTATAAAAAGGAGATGAATACATATTCTTGCAGGATTGTTGAGACAATAGCCATAAATAAAGCATGCAAAGTGGCCAACCCTGCTAGCACATTGAGACTGTTGTTAATAGTTGTGATAAGGAGTTCTACTGCATACCAGAGACACCAAAAGTCACATAAAGAGCCATCACAACTGCTGTTGCAAATCCAATATTGATAGTGATGATTCCACCAAGATGTCCTCGACTAAGGACTGCTTGGGCAATAGAACCACATCCAAGGACCTAGAAAGAAAGGACAAAATAACTCATTAAGGAAGTGGACATGGACATTGCCGAGTGCAATACGCATTCATGGTGACAGAGTTGTGTATGTACCTTTAAATAAAGTCATGAGTTAAACTTTTTTAGATTCTAAACAATTCAAATTATAATGTTCTGGCTGTCTCCAAGGCTACATCCAGGTTACAGATGAATGAATCTTACTAGGTGTTTGCAATATAAACATTTTGCTTATAACTTATATATCAGGTAAGTTCACACCATGGTCTAGACTCCTCAAAGGGATGAAAAAAAGAAGATTCCAAATTTGGGAGTGTAAAAATTTATACAAATATCTTCTTGATAGTGATGAACTGGTTTAATCAAACTTCTGTGAGGTTGTCTTAGGAGGCCCCTTGGAGAAATATAATTTATATATGAGGATATATAAATATATACAGGATGATTTCAGCTTATCCTCCCTCCCCCAAGGCAGAAGACAGATGATAAACTCAATGTTTTTTGGGTCCCACTGTACCCAGTTCAAGGATATATCCACCCATCTTATTTTCTGATTAATGGACTTAGGAGAAGCAGAAGAGCTTAGCTTCTGGAGGGAAACCCTTGACATGCATATCACAAATAAGACTTTGACTTGAATATGGCCTTGGTGCCATATTCTGTGGGGCAGTGGGCTGTGAGAGGCAGCTGGGTACCTGGTCGAGTACAGGCCTCGAACCCAGGATAATACCCTAATGGGATGGTAGGTGTTTGGCATTGATCCTGGGCCCTGGTTCCTTTTACTTAATCCACAGCCTCTCCCAAAGAAAGGTTTTCAGCCTTAGGTCATGCAGCACAGGTAGCACAGGTAGATGGTGTGACTACAGGCCACAGAGCCTCAAGAGATATCCATATTAATGAGATACCGAAAGGCTGGAGGGCATAGCCAATTAAGCATTTCTTCCCAGACCCTCCTCTTTGCAAAAGATATTTAACCTCAGGCCCACCCTGAGGACACAGGGTACAGCTTCATCCCCTTTCCACCACGATAATAAACGTTTTAAGATCACAGACTTCCTCTCCTACTTGGGGCCTAGATTCAGGCAGGTTTGACAGGACATTTCATTTCTACTCCACTGAAATTATCTGGAGGTTCTTGCATTTGTATGTCTGCCTTGTGAGTGGTACTGGATGCTCACTGAGGCTTTGGAGTGCAGAGCAGAGTGCCTACAACTGGCTTCTGCATGGTGTTGTCATAGCACGCTGGTTGGGTTTAAAAGGTAAGCATAGTGCAGCCCCAGGGTCTATGTTCTTAATTCTATACCATGTCCCTGGCAGTCTGTCCCATTTTGATAACTCTGAACTTTATAGCATACAGAAGGAATCTATTGTATTTTTATTTTCTTCCTACACTATACACGCATACACAGAGAAAGAAAGCATACACATGTTAAATGTGTTGGCCTTTGTATCTAATATATGCGTTTCTAATATGTTTATGTCAGATTATCTGACTGTTGCTTTTTCTGTTGGGTGTAAATGAACCCATTTGCGTCTCAATCTCAGCTTGCCCTTCCACTAAATGACAACAATCATTCCTCAGGCTTGCTTCATGAGGGGTTTCAATAAAGGCTCAAATGAAATTACACAAATGAAAGCACTATTTAAACAGCAAAGGGCGATCATACATGCGAATGCAGGAACTGTTGTCAATGTAAACTCAAAAGGGAAGCTAAGAGCCAGTGAATTCAAATAATTGGGTCCATGAATTTAACCATGAACTCATTTCCTGGCAATAACAAACGGGGAAAGTACACTTAGGACAGGCTGTAGAAATAGTTTTTGAGTTGCTGCTAACCATAGACTCGCATGTGGATGAGGGGGAAGTTGCAAAGCTTCAAGTGGTTTTGCTTGTTTTCACTGACTTTCCAAAGGCTGGTCATTATATGCTGTGTGCATGCTATTGCTCTGGGTCGGGCTGTGACAATAACAGAGTAAGTCCTGGTTTAATTTGGAGGTTTTTAAGCCTTTGAGGGCAAGAGAAGTCTGTGGTCTAGCTGTCCTAAATATATTCTATTTCCCCCTTTATAATCAGCCTGAAGGCTTCTGCCGATTCCTGCTTGAGTTCTTTTAGCCCCCAATCCCACAAGTGCATCTAGAAAGGCCAGCATACTCTCCTCTACCCATGAGCCACTGTTATTCACAGCATTTCACAAACAATGTTCGACAATATCGGAAGAGATGCATGCCACTGGGGCCAGCTCTTTCATGGGGGAGAAAACTGGTAAGGAGAGTGCGCAGGAGCAATCAAAAAGTTTCAAAGTACAAACATAAGAAGTTTGCCGCCTTTCCCCCCCCCCCACACACCTCATGTTTTATTCTCCATAGTAACTAATAATGTTATGTTTGGGGCGCATGAGATAGCATAGCAGGTAAAGGTGCTGTGTGCCAAACCTGATGATGTCCGGAGTTCAGTCCCAGGGACCCTTGATATAAGGTGTGCAGGCTGGTTTTGTGTCAACTTGACACACGATGGAGTTATCAGAGAGAAAGGAGCCTCAGTTGAGGAAATTCCCCCATGAGATCCAACTGTAAGGCATCTTTCTCAAAAAGTGATAAAGAGTGGGAGGGCCTAGCCTCTTGTGGGTGGTGCCATCCCTGGGCTGGCAGTCCTGGGTTCCATAAGCAGACTGAGCTAACCCGGAGAAGCAAGCCAGTACATGACATCCCTCCATGTCCTCTGCATCAGCTCCTGCTTCCTGACCTGCTTGAGTTCCTTTCCTGACTTCCTTTGGTGATCAACAGCAATGTGGAAGTATAATCTGAATAAACCCTTTCCTCCCCAACCTTCTTCTTGGTCATGATGTTTTATGCAGGAATACAAACCCTGGCAAAGACAGAAGGAGAGAACCAAGTTGTTCTCTCTTCCTCCACAAGCTCACTACATGAAGCATGCTTCCATACGTGCACACACACCCTAAAATATAACTTAAAAAATTTAAACTGTGTCTTTATAAACGCCACATCTTCACCACAGACTGCAGAGTAGGGAGGAGCCGGAGCCTCACTCATCCCCGGCTTCTCCTTTCTTATCAGGTAATAGGAACCCTGTCGAAGAAAAACCAGGTAAACTCACTTCTGGAAACTAGAGAAGAAGAAGAAGAAGAAGAAGAAGAAGAAGAAGAAGAAGAAGAAGAAGAAGAAGAAGAAGAAGAAGAAGAAGAAGAAGAAGAAGAAGAAGAAGAAGAAGCTCCCTTTTCAGAGTCAACAATGACAACAAAAAGTTTTCTGAGTCCAAATGAAAAGACAAGATTCACAAGCAGGGTCTTTTTGCTGGACTCCGGGCAGCTCTGGAGGCTACGGCTTCACGAACTGCCACCCTCCCACTCGCCTGCCCACCTGACACATCTTTCCCTTTAAGCTCTTGGAAACTGAACCTTTCCAGGGAAGAAGCCTGTCCCTCACGCTAGTGGCTGACAAAGGAAAGCAAACAAGAGCAGTTGGCGGCTGAGGGCTAAGGACTTGGTCAGGACCAGTTTTGTGGAGAGGAAGCATGAGGTGACTTCCTAACCATGGTCCTCCATCCCATCCTGAGAGAAGAAACAAACACAGAGCTGTTCTTTAGGGGACAGTGTTCTGCAGCAGGTTCCTTCTTCTGTCCATCTTCTGTTTCATATATATGGATTATTTTTGAGAGTCTAAGGTAGCCCAGGCTGGCCTTAAACTCACTGGTAAACAAGGTTGACCTTGAACTTCTGTCTACACAGGGCTCAAATCACAGGCATGGACCACCACACCATTTATGTGTTGTTAGGGATGCAATGGACTTGGGAATTCACACCAGTTTATGTGGTGCTAGGAATGCAATGGACTTTGGGATTCCTGTCTGCTGGGCAAGCACTCTACTGACTAAGCCCTAGCTCCAGGCCACAACAATCTTTCTTAGGAGCAAAAGAAAATCTGCTTTATTCAATATGAGACGACTATGAAATCCCCACAAAGAAAGCGAAAATTCCCTATGACATTTTTAGTACACATTTATGAATGGTAATCCCCCAGATACAAATACAAGCTCCTCCACGAAGGAAGGCCAAATAGATAAAGCAATCAGCTCCCAACATCTTGAGAAGATAGAAGGGATCTAAACTATTATATTCTGGGCTTTAGTAGGACAAAGTTATAAAACAAGCACAGGGGCAATTAAGGGAAAGTTAAGGGAATAAAAATACAGTGACAAAACTGAAGCTTCTGTGACTAGTGTTGCCCAGATTAGACACCGTGGAATTGGGAGTTAATGAGCTGCAGCCCAATGTAAGATAACCACACGAGGCTCATGATGAAGGGAGTGGCTATGAAAAACAAACTAATACCAGCACTTGGGAGCAAAGGCAGGTCTCTGTGAGTTCGAGGCCAGCCTGGTCTAGAGAAACCCCATCTCAACAAAACAAACAAACAAACAAACAAACAAACAAACTCAAAGGTGGTGAAAGTCACACAGTCAATTTCTAAAAACAGACCACAAGAGAGACAAGGTAACAAAGGCACTAATTCTCTACAATTGGCAAAAATGGCTAATCTTTACACTGAAGGTGAAGAATGAATATATAGTCAGTCATGTAATAGAAAATCTTAGAATTAACATTTTTTAAAATTCTAATATTATCTACCAAAGAAATACAGATTTTTAAGGACCTAAAGGCTAATAATAGACCTGAAACAGAAACAAGAGAAACTTGGAAGATGCCTGCCTACTATAAAGACACTAGTTGATCATTTAACAAGGAGCACATCCACACAGAGGTGGAGGCACATTTGTCCCATGTCTATCTACCTTTTTGGAAGGAGCAAGGACCAAAGATTTCACATTTGTGGAGGTTTCTCAATGTGGCACTTTGAGATGTGCATTCAAGACAATCCTGGAGCTTGGATGCTCTGGCCACGATACTCTGAACACGCCTGGTCTCAGCAAATCCCGAACAGGCACAACTCATCACTCAAGTGATCCTGAGATATGACATCCGATGAAATAAACTGTATATATGCAGAGAGTGAGGGCAGAGCAGAAAGAGCTTAGCAAAAGGAAACGGCTTGGTGACCCGAGGCTTCAAGAACACTGTCAAGCTGGCAGACCGTTGAACAGCAGCACACAAGACAGGTTGGTATGGAGAACTTAATCTTATTAATATTGTAATGAAATAGAAACTAACAACTCGTTTTTCTTTTAAATTAGAAAATGAGTCAGTAGATGTAAGTAAGTCTGCACTGATAATAGTATCAAGAGAGTTAAAGGAGAAGGGGCTTGAGGGGAGCCGCCTGGGGGAGGAGGTGGGAAACTGGAATGTGTAGGATTGCTTACATGTATGGAATTATCAAAGGAGAAGTAAAAGTTGTTCTATCTTTTAAAGTCACTAAAAATGACACTGATGGGAAATTGAGATATGAAATGGGATTAATGGGAGGGAACGGATGATCAGAGTTAGGACTACAAAGAGCGTCACACACAAGGCGAAGTTCCCATAGCACACAAAGGGCCACGGGGGAGGCAGATGTGGGGTGAGGAAAGTGAGGAGGCAGTGGGAAGACAGGACGGTCAGAGCAGATACCACTGGAGCGGAAAACAAAGAAGCCTTTGTAAAAACTGGAAAGAAGACACAGCTGCAAGGTTCAGTAGAGATCTCAAGAGCCAGGGAAAGCTATGTAGACACATTTCAAATTTGCTGCTTTCAAAAAAAATGTTGGTTTTAAAAGGATTAGCAACTTTGAAAAGGTATGTGTGAAACAGCAAATGAGACACAATGTCTTTCTCTTTCCCTTTCTTTTCTAATTTATTGGGGCTATTCATTTGCTTGTTTGTTGAGAAGGGTCTTGTGTAGCCCAGGTTGACTTCAAGCTACCCGTGGCGCTGTGGATGGCCTTGAATCCTGAGCCTTCTTGACTCCACCTCTCAAGAACAAGAAGCGCAGGTGTGTGCCACCACACTTGGCTGGATTTCTTAGATAAATATATCAATTTCTAAAAATGGAATCAAGAACAAAATCTAAACTGAACCTATGACTTTATAAAAAGAAGTCTTTCCTCTCCTCATTTCTTCTCTTCCTCCTTCCTCCAGTGTGTGTGTGTGTGTGTGTGTGTGTGTGTGTGTGTGTGTGTATTTAAGGACTATATAACTCCCACCATATAGAAAGTATTCTTGGGCCAGTGAGATGATGGCTATGAAGGTAAAGACACTTGCTGCCAAGTCTGACAACCTGAGTTCAATTCCCAGGATGCTCATGGTGGATGGCAAGGACTGGCAAAATATACTCTGACTTCCACATGCACACATGACCACACATATACAAGATAAAGAAATAAAATAAAAATTAAGCATTTTACAAAATAGGTAGGAGAGAAATAATTCCAACACATTTTAGGGGCCCAATGCAACCTCAGTAATAAAAGTAGATAAGGATAATATATAGAAAATACGATGTTGGGGATAGTGAGATGCTCAGTTAGAGCACTGGCTGCTCTTCCAGAGGACCTGGGTTTGGTTCCCAGCATCCACATGGCAGCTCACAACCATCTGCAACTCCGGTTCCAGGGAATTCAATGCCCTCTTCTGGCCTCTGGAGACATCATGCATGTACATAGTACACATACAGATATGCAGGCAAAGCATTCATATTCATACATATATAAGAAAAACAGATAAATCTTTTAAAATTATTATCTATTATCTAAATCTTTAATAAAATATTTCACATAAGGGGTAGGATGATTAATTAGAGATTAGTACCAAGAATGTGGGGCTTAATTGTTGCTAAAATTGTTTATCAATAGAATTGACCTTAAAAGCAGATAATGCAGACTCACATGTTTATTAAGCATGTAAGCAGACTCAAATGCTTACATAAATCTATGTGCTTAATAGCTGCAGAAATTGTACTCCAATTTTTTAAAATCAGCCCTAAATATGAATTCTTTTGCAGTTACAATATTCTCCAGCATCCCCCAGAGATCATTATACTTACTTAATATCAAAAGATCATGAAGTTGACAATAAAGTGTTAGCATCACTAAGGCTTTCTACTGACAGCACACAAGAAGTTCAAACTGCAAAAATGTGATCGTAGAAGAAATCAAGTGTTTAAGGAACAAAAAATAGTGAAGTCTTTATTACCTCTAAATGAGAAATCCTTGACAATAGCAAAAAATAATAATAATTTTAAAAACCCCTATTTTAGAATGTATATGACTGATACATAAAATTCTAGTGAAAAGACAACTAATGATAGATCCATTTTCATGTTTATAGATGAGAAAATTCAACATTTTGAACATGTTCGTTGTATCTAGAGTGAAGCATAAATTTAATTCATATTTTCTCTTGAAGAACTTGATAAGTTGATTCTGCAGTTCATATAGAGAAATGAAAGGTTGGCAATACTGACAAATGGTGACAATTGAAAAAAATTGTCAGAAATATGTAATTTGTAACAAAAAATGTGGCATTAGTACAAGTCTGGACATTAGTCACATTGTTCAATCTGACTGATTGCTGTAGACACAGAAATGAAATATACACATATGTGACCTGGGAGATGACAAAGATGTCATCTGGATCCATGAAGAACAGAAGCTATGCTCAGAAATGGGGCGGAGCCAGCTGGGTATCTTTCCAGACAGGAATGACAGACACCTATTGTACAACACACATCAAAATAAAGTCTACAAACTCAGAGCTCTAAATATGAATAAAAAAAATGCAGTTGACCTCGATAAACCACAGGATATCTTTAGTGTCTGGTTCTAAAATATCTACATCCTATAACTGTGAAGAAAATGTTTGAAATCCCAAAGAGGATTGGTCAGAAGACAAGAGCAGGGAGCACATGTCCTAAAATACATGTCTTCACAAGGAGAGAAAAACCTGAGGGGTTCAGAGAAGTGTGCACAAAAATGATCATCATACCAGGCTAGATGAAAAGAAGAAGAAGAAGAAGAAGAAGAAGAAGAAGAAGAAGAAGAAGAAGAAGAAAAGAAAAAAACAATAAAACAATAAAAGAAAAAGAAAATTACTACTGAAATTCTCTGTCCTATCTTTCAAGGGAATGAGGGGGGGAAATAGGAAAACAGGGCATTCACACCCATACTTTATACAAGGAAAATGGAAAAGAGTCATAGGTTGCAACTGGAAGCACAAATCTGAAGGAAATCACTTTGGAGAGAAATCTTAAAACCTCACTTAAGGTTGAGGAAGCTGGTGCTGGAGAAGCCAACAGACCTAGACACGCACTCGAGAAAACGCCTGCAAGCATGTACAGGAGACCTGTACAAAGATGCCTGCTACAGGAATGTGGCCTGCGGAGAGCAGCAGTTCATGAGGTCTTGGCACGGGTGAGTTAACACCCTTAAATTCCACTACACAGGTCCGAGAAGGCAGGAAGACTACGCCGCCATGTATAAAGCGGCCAAAGCAGTAACAGATGACTGCATGAAGAAACGGCAGCCCAAATTCAAGGCATCTCCAGGAATGTTGACTTTAGCATAGTGGAGGGAAAGCAGAGATTCTAACTCTGGCTCTGCAGTTTGCGTGCTTGGGCAAGTCACTTAAGCCCTAACTGAAAGTCACTCACACTGGGCCTTAGTATCATGAGAACAATACCCTCACCTCAAGAGACTGTTGTTTTTTTTTTTTTTAATAAGCGTGTCTGGTTGTAAAAATTATGTTTAATAAGCGATGACCCATTTATTCCACCCTTTCTTGCCTTTATCCTACACAGTGGAGGAACGCCTGCATCTTTTTGCATCTAGAGCCCCGGTGAAACACCCCTGACTGGGATGGGGGACAGTTAGATCTTCTATAGGATTGGAGTTCAAGCCTTAGGCTTTCTAAAAGGTCTAGAGCACCCAAGTGCAGAAACACAAAGGCCTCACGTGTCACACACAAATCACAAATAAATAATAAAAATGATTAGAGCTTGGTGGAATTGACTTGGAGAGTTCTGATGCCCTGCTGGGTGGGGCAGAAAACAGAGCAGAGTTCTGTGAGACTGTGGGTCTCTGGTACCTCATCTGAAAGATGGTGGCATCAGACCTCACATCAGACTGAAGCCCCCATGTGGGAGCCTGCGGACAGAAGATCCCGACAGCTCAGACAAACCCTCCATGTGGGCTAGCTTTTGTGTGACTCTAACAAAATATCTCTGAGAAACAACATGTCAGAAGGCAAGATTTGCCGGGCGCGATGACACATGTCTATAATCCCAACGAAAGCTAGAAAAGAGATCAGATCAAGGCCAACTCACCTACACAGCACGACTGAGGCCATCTTGTCCTACATGAATGAAACTTTGTCTCAGAAACAAAACAAGAAAGGGAGCAGAGGAAGAGAAAGAGGATGATGAAGAAAGGTTTATTTTGTTGGTTCATAGCTTAAGGAGTTTAAGTTGATGGTTTGGCCCACTTGTCTTCAGGCTTTTGGTGAAGTGCATGGGGTGGTACATGGTGATGGAAGCAAAAACGAGAAAGGAAAGGGCCAGAGTCCCCTGCAACCTAACTTCCTCCATGGGACCTGTGCCTCTCAATAGCATCACAGGTTATGGACCAAAGCCTTTAACACACAGGCTTTGGGCAGATTTAAGATCTAAGCTGTAGCAACTATCTTTGGCTTTAATGAGTCAGTGCACTGCTGATTGCAGACACTTCTGACTCACTGCCCCATGGGCCTACTGGAAGCTCTAGCTTCCTGTAACCCTCAGTCTTCATCATTCAAGGCTTCAAAACCGGAGGTGGTCTTACAAAACAATAACTGGATGAGTATATGGAGAGGAAACAGAAAGACTCTGACTGAGCCATATAGAGTCAAGAGTCAAGTAAAGGGTCTTTTGAGATCCAGTTCTCAGTAGGTCTTTTGTCATGAGACAAAAGTGAGGTCTCATGCTGAGAGTCATGACCCACTCAATTTAATCTCAACTCTCAGGAGGCAGAGGCAGGCAGATATCTGTAAGTTCCAGCCCAGTCTGCATAGCAAGTTCCAGGCCAACTAAAACTATATAGTGAGATCCTGTCGGGAGTAGAGGTCTCCAGGTGAATCCAGAAAACAGAAAACTTAAAAGAAAGTTGTGTACTACATGGTACCTATGAGCCATGAACGGATGGGTGGGCGGCTGAAGCACCTCAGGACTCAAGTGTTGCAAGACCATTAGAGTATGTTTGTAGGAAACAAAGATGTCCCCATACTGCTAGTAGACCTTTTAGTAAGTGCCGCAGCCACAATCATATCTGCTCTGAGTAGTGATCATTGTGACATCTCTGGTGTCTAAAAATGGTGGTGTGTTAGGAATGGCTGCAGTCAGAATATCAAGGCCAGCTCTTGTGTTCAAGGGCTGGGGAATCCTGGATGAAAGATTTAAGGATGCCATTCCTGTTTCTTTATCTAGACAAACTGACCTAGTCAGTTTCCTTACTCTGTCTTCCAGGAAAGGTAGAAACAAGGCAGAGTCCAGATGAGTACGCTCTGTGCTCACAGGAAGAAAAAGCACAGAGGAAGCCCAGGGGCCTAAGGCTGGGCTGCTGGCTAAGGCAGATTCAAAGAACACAGAATTGCATCAGCTGAGCCTCACCTCCTCTTTCAACAAAAAAGGGTCAATCGACACGTACCTATTCACCCTTATCTTAGTACCCAGTGTTTCTGAGTAACCTAGTAGACCAGAATTACATTGGATTATGCCCCTATGAAGTGGATGTCTCTTTTAATCAGGAGGCTGAATTTCTTAAAAATGTGACGATTTCATTTGAAACTCAGACCACATACTCTTTGAAAATATCCTTGATAGGAAGTGCGCTTGCAATCTGAAACGCGTGCACTTTATGGTAACAACTTCTCTGACTAGTATGTCTGACCAAGAATCTGCCCAGAATGGAATATGAAACCTGATGATGCTCCCAGAGAGGGGCCAGTCATGGAGGAGAGCAACTACAAGGACCCTTGTACCCCGTGGGATCTGTGATATCCACAGTCCATACTGCCCACATCCCTACCCCTCTGTATTCTGTGTTCCAGAACAATTGCTTTTAATTTTCCTTCAGGGCACAGATCAAGGGCATTGTGTTTATTTAAAGCAGTTGTTATCTTTTTACTCTAGAGATACCAAAAGATTGGTCTCTAACATGGGAGAAATGTTGGTAGTAAAAAAGAATTACGGGTCTTCCCCGCTGTCCACAGATCTGCTTCAGAAAAATTGCCCTTCCCCTCAGCATCAAGGGTAAGAGGAGCTTTGCATCAAAAAAACCCAAGTATGGGAAGAGAGACGAGTACACAGAAGAGTCTAAGGCAACCACAGCCTCTAAGAGAAACAGTGACAGGTCCTGGGAAGTTCAGTGGAGAAAGAGATTTTCATTTTTTGTGGGTCCCATTTGTATTTGTGCAGAGCTCTGTGGAAGAGGCAGAAGAAAGGTATTGGCAGATGCCCAGGAGGAGACAGGGGTGGGAGGGGAGGTGGGGGGATTGTTGGGGTTGATCCCCATGCAAGAAAGGGGGAAAAGGAGCCAGAATTCTAGAACCATTTCTGGTGCCAGGGACTTTATGTCATGGGCACTCAGTTCTCACCTCTGTGATGGTGTTAGTTCCTTTTGAGACTCAGGAAGACTAAACTCATTGTTTAAGACCACAATGTAGGGGAGAAGCACAGCCTGAGGCAGCAGGGCATTGCTAGCTTCCCTGGGAACCTTAGGCTAATGCAACTTCTGCAGTTTGCTATTCGCATGCTGCAAGCCTAGGAGAAAGCAATCCTTGCCATTGGTTACCTCCTACCTGCATTTCATATGTGTCCACTCACATAAGCAGTCTTTCCCCCGCACCCCCCACAGGAGAGGTGAAGGCACTGGGTCCCAAGTGCCATGCCTAGTATCATCAGCCTGGCCATCCATTTACCATTCAATTCTTATGGCCATAAGCACATGCCTGCTCATGGCTTCTATCTTTGGAAACACTGAAGAAAGGGGAGAGGGTGTGAAAGTAGGAGTAGGGTGTCTACACTACCATACAGTTGCCCTAGCCTTGGTTAAAAAGTGAAATGGTAAACTTAAGATCACAATTAGAAAGAAATCTGTTTTAATGTCTTTCAGGTGTGGGCATTTAGCTCTTTGAGGCCTTACCCTTCCCTTTCCTCAACAGTTTATGAAGGATTAAAAAAAAAGAGAGAGAGTGTTAGCTGCAACTTGTTATTACTGACATAACTATGAACAATGTTATATAGCGATCTTGGTAATTAGATACGTAAGCAGCCCGACACACATTGTGAACTTGCCACATGCTCCCTTTTCTTCGACTCAAAATGCTTAAACCTTCCTTCTGCAAGAGGGCAGGCACACTGGCAACCTTTCCCTAACATTGCTAAGGATAAAAGGCCTATATCTAAAAGGTCCCGGTGTTTAACAGGCCAGATTCTGGCTCATTCCTTGACTTATAACTTGCTTGGTTTTGTTTTGAGTCACAGTTGACAATTTCTTTCATGAGCCTTTTCTTTCCTGAGGGCCACTACCGGGCCTCCTTGGCCATTTCAATCATGGGGTGAATGAGTTTGAGGGGGGAACCCTCCAGAAGCAGATTCTGAGATGGCTTCAGACTCCCAGGATCACAGACAAGGTGGGCGTGATGTGTCTAGCTTCTGCCATCTTTTCAAAGTTCTCCTCCCAGGCGTTGTAAGGGGACAAATCATTACCAGAAAAAGCCAGGCAAGATTTGCATCTGCTGATAGATCTGAAATAATGTATTGGGGTGACCTTAAGCAGAAATATGTGTTCCCCATAGCAAGGACTCTGTCCAGGTTTGATGGAGAAATGAGCTGAGATGGATTTCAGTGAAATGTCTCCTGATAAGGCTGGCCACTAAGTGGGGGAAGCTGGGACTGGAGATCCAGTAACAACCCTCAGAACTGCCTTACATGTATAGACTTTAGAGGGAAGGGCCATCTGAGCTGGAAAGGAGGGGTGCCTGAGCTGAAAGGGAGGGGTGCCTGATTTTAGCAGATCCATGGATTTAATAGACAGCATGTGAGCCTGTAATTTAGGAGGCTAATTCACTGTACCACACTACCATGGGGCTGCTGCATGCTGGGAGTTTAGCACTTGGGAAGAGTCCTAGATAGACTGGACCCTACATGAGGCTGACCCCCCTCTCCAGGGTAGCATCTGTCAGCCAACTGTCAGGGAATTTGTTGTTTAAAAACTTATACTTTTTATCTGCACTTCTCTTTCAGGCTTACACAAAACAGAACATGACAACTCAGGTTCTAGATCATACCAAGCATTACTTTAGCAAATAACTGTATGAAGTAAATTGGAATTTACCATTCATGACAGAACTGCCTTTGGCCAGAATAAAGTTCAGTTTTCTACCATGCAGCATTTAGATATCCTGTGTCTAGCTTCTGCCTGGAATTGTGGGTCTGTGTGGGTGAAACTGTTCTCATTTCATGGAAGTCAACACAGAACATGGTGACCACAAATCCATGGAATTGCTCCCCATAAACAAGCAGACAGTCTAGTTTGCAATAGACATCAATGATACTCAACAATGGCACAGTTCGAGTGGAGAGAGCATCAGGATCTACTGGGTGAGTGCTCAGAGTGACCTTCCGCCATTGCAGACACCTTTGGTAAACTCCAGGTTGTTTGAACTGTGTTTCTAACTGATCGGTTCCAATTTAAAATTCCTACAACTCTCTCCTTGGGTTGCCATTCGTTGACTTGTGCATTTCACAGAACTCAATGGAACCCTGAGTTTACAGGTTTATTCTAAAGGATTCTGTGAGGGGTGGAGAGGAAAAGAAGATTGAGGAATAAGAGGAGAAATACAGGTTCCACATCCACCCTTTTGGACCCTGTGCCTGTTTGGCTGTCTTTTCAACTTTATATGGAGACCTTACTACATGGTCAAGACTGAAGCATGAAGGTCAAGTGGAGAAATGGTCAGAATGTTGTCTAAGGCTATATAACTAGGTTAGGGCTAGAAGGCATAGCTCAGGGGAGAAAGTGTCTAAATATCAAGTACACAAGGCCTTGGGGTTGATTCCAAGCACCGAAAAACAAGTTAATAAAAGTCACTGAGTGGGAAGCCAGCAAGCTTGTCTGTCCAGATTCTTCTCTGTCCCTCTCTGTAATGACATTCCTTCTTCCAGGCTATGAGGCTGGGTCTTTCTGAAATGAGGGTCTTATGACCTATCATTTCATGGGCTAGTTCCAGGAAATTCTTTTACAGCAAGCTTGAGAAGTGGGGCGGGTGGAGATTGAGAATTTCTGGCCTTGGGGAAGGCAACCTCAAGTAACCGTGGCCAGCCTTAGGGAAGCAAGCAGGATGATGGGAGCATGAGTGAAGATGGCTCAGAACTTCGTGATCTCAGGTGTGAAGGGTTAGGAGCAGTTTTCAGCGTCTTAATGTGCAATGGGATTATGAAACTGATTCTTAAGAAACAAGGAGGGGCTTTGAACCTTTTTCAGTTGCAGAAAAGGAAGTTGAGCTCCGTTCCTCTTCGTTTTCTGCACTGAGAGGTGATACAGGCTCTGCTTCGAGTCTCTGTGTTAAGTCATGGTAGGCTCAAGTCAGACTGTGCCGACAACTCTTTTTTTTTTTTAAGGTCAGATTTTCAAACATCATTACCCAGGATGGGCTTGGAGGTGCACACCTTTAATCCTGGCATTCTGGAAGCAGAAGCATGTGGATCTCTTTGAGTGTGAAGACAGTCTGATCTATATAGTGAATTCTAGGCCAACTGGAGGTAAATAATGAGACCCTATTTAAACAACAACAGCAACAGCAACGACAACGACAACGATCACGATCACGACCAAGACAATGACCCCGTGACTATGGTGAGAAAAAAAAAGAGCTTCCAGACAGGGAAAAGTAAGAAGGAAAAAACTCTCCCAGTCCTGACTCAGCCTACACATCCTACTCCTTTCCTTCTTAATGATCCAAAGCCAAGAATAATATGTACAACTTAAGGACAATCGACTAGAATCCTGACAAGCTGAAATTACTCCTGAAGTAAGAGTCTCCCCACCCTCTCCCTCCCCCTCCCCCTCCCCCTCTCCCCATTCCTTTCCCTCCCCTCTCCCCTAATCCCCCCCTCCCCTCTCCTCTTCCTCTCTCCTCCTCCTTTCCCCCACCCTTTCCCTCTCCATCTCTCTCTCTCTAGCATGTGTGCTTTCTAAAAAATTAAATCAAAATAAATAGTTCTCCTATGACAATAACTTTCTCTTTACAAATGGTCCAGAGAATGGTAGAACTTAGAAAGCCTGGAGCCAGGGCTCATACCCCTTCAGTAACTAGCAATAGTTTTCTGGTCTCCATTTTATTTTATTTTATTTTATTTTATTTTATTTTATTTTATTTTATTTTATTAACAGCTGAGCAAATCTCCTTCAGAGATTCTTAGGCCTGTCCACATTTATCTCTATGAAGTTCTTATAACTGTCCATTTAAAGACCTTGAGAGATTTGCTCGAGCTAAGTTAAATCAAAAGGGGGAAATTATATGAAACCAACACAGGGCTACACACACACACACACACACACACACACACACACACACCACACCAACCCCAAGTTCTGGTTTACTAAGTAGGTCCAGTGAGATGGCTCAGTCAATAAAAGTCCCTGCCACCAAGTCTGATGACCTAAGCTCCATCCATGGAATCCATATGGTGGAAGGAGAACTGACTCCAGCAGGCTGCTATAACCTGTGTGCATGCGTGTACACACATAATAAATAAATAAATAAACAAACAAACAAACAAACAAACAAACAAACAAACAAAACTGCCAGGCACCTCTTGGCAGCCTGCTACATGCTATTCATATCTATTGACCATTAATGCTTGTTTCAGGTGACTCAGTCACCAATTGGGAAGCAAGCTGGGCACACAGATCAGTTCTTCAACTCAAAGAAATTCTAGCAACTCACTCTTTCATCATAAAAGCCACTTTAAATGAAGAAGTACCCCCTCCCCCATCCCTACTCCAATCAACTGTCTTGGTTACATGTTAAGAGCAAATGAAGTCCTTATGGTGTGGTCACCAAATAGCCAAGCAATTTAGAAAGTAACTTGCTGCTTCCCAGAAGGGACTGGAACTGATAATCAGAGAAAACAAAAACAAATGCCCTGCTCCAGAAGCTTGGCAGCCAGGAAGGCGGGGTTAGGTCAGAACTGAGGAAATCAAACTCGGGAAATACTCACAATCATTATAAAGGTGCCCAGGAACTCAGAGAGTGTCTCCTTAGCTATCCGGCTCTTCAGGGCCAGCCTCTGCATGAGGCTCTTCTTGCCTCTGATCTTCTCAGAAGGCATCTTGGGGCTTCTGCCAGAGGTACACTTTCCACCAAGGTCTGCTTGCTCTGTTCCCTGCCTTCACTACCACATTAAAACAAAACAAAAAACAAACAAAAAACCCCACTTATTTCCGTATGTCTCTGGAGGTGACTAGAGAGTTACTTGACTGTGTGAGAGTCTGTCCCAATTAGGAGCTGTGACTTAATCCTTGTCTGCCTCTGCTCTCAGCCCCTCCCTCTCTGCAGTTTGTTTGAAGTAATGAGTTATAATCCCAAATTCTCAAAATGATCCTTTTTGTACCTGATAGATTAACCATTACCTTCATTCTCTGTTCGCTGGCTACTTTTTCTCTGTCGGCTTTTTTTTTTTTTTTCTCCAGGAGATGAGAAAAGAGATGTTTCATTGGTTGTGTTGCCAAACCAGAGATGGGCCTCGGTCCAGAAAAGATTTACGTGTTACACAATTTCAGCCTTCTGATGATCTGTTTTCTCCTACTCGGAAGTGGGCAGTTTGGGTGTAATTTAGAATTGTTAAATAAAGGATGGATACCTTCACTGTGAACACTCTCTACTGAAGGTTTTCTTCCAAACCAGAGAGAGTAAGGGAAAGAGACTAGTCTCCTAGTGGTGCCTCAGGGAGTTCATGTGATTGCTGGAGAGCTGAAGTCTCTAAAAAGGGCTCTAGAGATCACTAAATTGAAATATGGAAGGGCAGTCTAAAGGTTCCACAAAGTAAGTTTATGGGACACAGGTTAGTGCTGCCTTTAATCCCAGGGCTGGGAGGCAGAGACAGGTTGACCTCTGAGTTCAAGGCCCCAGCCTGGTCTACATGAGTTCCAGGACAGTTGGGGCTACGAGGCTACGCAGAGAAACCCTGTCTTGAGAGGAAAAGAAAGAAAGGAAGAAAGAAAGAAAAAAAGAAAGAAAGAAAGAAAAGAGAAAAGAGAGAGGGGGTGTTTATGGGACAAGATGGGAACTCTCTCTTTACTGAAGTAGTCTCCTTATCTGCTCAGCAAAGTTAAGGATTCAAGAATCAGAAGGACAGAGAAAGCAGCAATACACACCAAAGGGCTGGAATTCTAGCCCCTGGCCAGTCAATCCCATCCCAATTAAAGAAGAAAGGGGAACTAAAGTGGGAACTATGTCCCACTAAGGTGTCTAGTTTAAATCCGATGAATTAACATCCTGGCAGGCAACAGACTACATTTTATAGTATTGTCTTGTCCTGACCAAAAAGCAAGCCCTGATTTCCAAAGCTGGTTTGTCTGAAAAGACGGAATTCAAGGCAGTAGTCTCTGAACACCCCCAGGCAGTCCACTTGAACCCATGCTATGTTCCCTTTCTCCCTCCCTCTCTACCTCTCTTCCTCCCTTCCTCCTTCCCTCCCACAGAGCAGCCTGTGCAGTTCCCATCTTCTCTGGGGCCCTCCCCTACCTTTGCAGGAGGTCCTCAGTCATTTCCAGCTGAGGAGGCAGGTTGGAAGGGAGGAGTAGAAGACATGAAGAGAGCAGCTGGGTAAGAGCCCAGGGGCAGGATCAAATACCTAAGCTGCAGGTAAAGTTTACAGTCCGGACCAAAGAGGTCATGTTATAACAAAAAATATCTAGCATTTTGGCTTTAACTCCTGATTAAATGATCATGGTGAGGATGTGGATAAGAAACCCAGAAGTTTGCTTTAACTCCTGGTTAGGTGATTATGGATAGCTTTGTCTTGGAGAGTTTCCTATGACCACATTATGCCCAAGTCCTGGTGGCTAGACCAGAGGAACAGGACTTTATTACTCTGACTTCAGCTAATAAGACACAAAGCATGTTCTTCAGAGTCCACGCTCACTCACCTGACAAATATTTATGGCATACTTGCTGGGTGCCAAGCACTGCCTGTAGCGAAGGCACAGGGCAGTCTTGCTTGTCACAGTGCTGGGTATGATGGAGACCAACATAAAACACAATCACCCAGGCACAAACGGACAATTGCAGCCGAGGACATATGCTCTGCTGGGTGGGGGCTGTTTTTCTATATGCAAATATGGCAAGCAGAGTCCACCTTATTGGAGAGATCTCTGTGGTGTCTCCCAGGAAGTTATGTCTGAGCTGAGATCAGGAAACACAGGGGCTACTCGAATGAAATGGGGAAGGAAGTGGGTGTGAAAAGCTTTGAGGGGTGGAGTGGGGGCACCATGACACCTATCAAAGAACCAGAGAAACACCTACTGTAGTTAGCCTCCAGGGAGAAGGAAGAGCAGTGTGAAGAATGAGCTGGGGAGAAACAAGACTATACTGAGACTTGTAAATTCTATGTCAGCTTACAGGTGTCATAAATCACTGGAGTAGATTAGGTGGGTCAATGAGGTCATCAGATCTTTGGGTTTTTAAAAAGATCATCCTCCTCTAGCTGTCCTTGACAAACTACTAGCCACTGATTGATTCAGGTATGCAACAAATGGTTGCCCACCAGGCTCTAGGGCACAGCTCTAAACCCACGCCACACAGACAGTCCTGGTTAAAATCAGTGGGTCACAAGCCACATTGGGCTGGCTCACACCTTTGATCCCAGCTCTCAGGAGGCAGAGACAGGCAGGTCTATGAATTCAAGGCCAGCCCTGGCTACAAGAGCAAGTTCCAGGACAGTCAGGGTACAGAAAAACCCTTTCCTGAAACAAACAAACAAACAAACAAACAAAACAACAACAAATTAACTGGTCACAAACAAGACAAAGATGGGGTGCTATGGGGAAGTTGGGGTGCTATGGGGAGGAAGAATGACAGGGGTGAGAGTGAGAGTAAACAGAATGCCCTAAGTACTTACATTAAACTGTCAATGATCAAATTTAACCAATTAAAAAAGATAATTTAATCTGTAAATTGGAGAGAGAATTCAGGGAGCCCTAAATAAACACATAAAGATTCATGTAGAGGTGTTACATGATTCTAATGTCGAGTGGCAGCTTTCATAGTGAAGAAGTGGAAGTTGTCCTTTGTAGGGACTGGAGAGATGGCTCAGTGGCTAAGACCACTGTCTACTCTTCAAGAGGTTCTGAGTTCAATTCCCAGCAGCCACATGGTGGCTCACAACCATCTGTACTGGAATCCAATAACCTCTTCTGGTGTGTCAGAAGACACCAACAGTGTACTCGAATACATAAAATAAATAAATCTTTTTTTTAAAGAGTTCTTTGTGTCCTGAAATGGAAAGGGTTGGTGGGTTAGACAGAAAATAAAAGAAACCATCAAAGTACTTTGCTGGGTCCTTAGCTGGTGAGGAGCCCTGGAGAAGCCCAGGACTGCAGTGGAGATTGTGAATTCCACTTGTGTGACCACACATGCATGGGAGAGACATGAAGTAGGAAGCAGTGTGGACCCACATGCAAAGTGTGCCTGTGTTCAGAGAGGTGATCAATGAAGCCATTACGACTGATCGGGAGAGAGAGTCAAGAGCCTAGAAATAGAGATTGGGCAAATTTATTCCATGTTTAGGTGAATGAGGTTAGCATCTATTATTCACTGTCACCATAGCTCATCATCAGACATAACTCCTCACTGCTGTCTCTAGCCACCAATCAAAACCTCCCAAGTACCCCTAAGAGGGTAATAAGCAGTGAACATCTCTCTGCCCTTCCTCCATCTTGGGAGGGCTCTTTATGGAAACACTCTCCCCTTTAAATGTTCTAAATGGATGTATGGGGCTCCTGGTAATTTCCATCCATGTAGTCAATCCATCCCATTTCCATCCATCTGTCAGTCCATCTGTCTATATGTCCATCCATCCATCTATGATATTTATCCATCAGTCAATCTATACCATTCCATCCATCCATTTACATCATATCCCATGCATTCATTTTCCATTCTATTCATCCCTCTTCTCACCCTTTTATGCATCCATCTATCCATCCAACCCTCTCATCCATCCAGGAAAACATTTCACTAAATATTGGTCATGCATCAGACACAGCATTAAAAACAAACAAACAAACAAACAAACAAAACAGATCTCTTCTGCTAAGGAGTAATAGTCTAAGTGAAAAGGTCCTGCAAAGAACTACCCCTTCCAATAAAGTAGAGGTACACTGAACTGAAACCCCGCCGGCAGACACCTGGAAGACTGTTCCAGTCTTGTCAACACCTTGATCCGCCCTGCTGTCAACAGTCCTAACTCAGTGCCATACTTAATGTCCAAGCCTGGCCTCTGGCGTGCATTTATTCCATCTGAATGTGACCCTCCCTGGCTCCAGCGCTCTTTTCTGCATGCCTAATTTTGCCCACTCATGAGATCGTCAATGGTTCACAAATCGGACCCCCTCATACCCTGGCCTCATTTTTTTTTATTTCCCCTACATTGCTCAGCTTTAGCTCTACTCCAGCTCTGCCCAGTCACACTTGGGAATGAGGTCACATCCCAGAACTGTTCCTCGTGCACAATCTCTGATTGAAAGGTCCAGGCCTCCTTTTTTTTTTTTTTTTTTTTTTTTTTTTTTTTTTTTTTTTTTTTCAGCCATGCTCTTTCTGAAATCTGCCTAGCATCATTCTTGCAAATCGGCCTCCCTCCCCCACCTAGTTTTTAGTGAGTAAGCCTGGCTCCATGACACAGGTGCACTTACCTGCATCTTGAGTTCCACTGACCTGCTGCTGGCTCTTGTCTACACCCTCGATGTCCAAGCCCAACTTTGGGTATGGTTGGCCATGGATTTTTCTTCTCAGACAGCTGGCCGATGCAAGGGAAACTCATATAATTGTATTGATTTTTCCCGTGGTGGGGAATTATGATACAGCGTTAGGTATCGCTGTGTGTTTCCAGTTAGCCTTTGATGTTGATGACTCCAGATTTTGCCAGGAGTTATGACTAACCTCTGTGGGACTGGACCCCAGAGAGTCCTGAGTCCACTTGACCATCCAGATCCCACCCTGCTTCCTTCTCCACAGCAGGCACATCCCTCCCCAAGGGCTCTTCAGTTCCCCTTGCTTGTTTTCCCATCACGGCCGATTTCTGCCCCTGGGATCCCACAGAAAAAAGAAATAAGGTTCACTGGCTATGTTTCTTTTCATGTTCCTCCTCAAAAATGTGTCCCAGTTTTGTTTCTATGTCTTCTCCTTTGTCTCCTCCTTGCAGTGAGCCCTCATTCTGGCACCCTAATCCTGGCTCTGTGGGACTCCAGCCCGTTAACACTCCCCTCACCCCCTTTCTTTAACTGGCTTCTATCCCAGGGCCCAAAACAAGCCCAAGTTTCTCTTATGCTGAACACATTCTTTCAAAGCTGTTTTACTTCAAATTACCATTTTCATCTTGCTGTTCTACTTTCTCCCTCATTTTGGAGGCTGGGGGTGGGGGGGTGGGGGTAACCTTTTCTTTTCTGAATATAAAATCATATTAACTCAAAACCGCCATAAACATTTAAGTGACATGTCAAAATCTCATGACTCCTGGCCTCAGAGATAACTAGAGTTGGAACACTCTCCTATAGGATTTTTGTTAGTAGATGTGTGTGCTTTTCCTCCTAAAAATGAGGTATTTACTAGGTCAAACTGGTTTTGCTCTCCAGAATCAATTCTGTTCCTTTCTATGCCTGTGTGTAATTCATTTTTCTAATGACTGTGCAATATTCCCTTGTAAAAATGTGCCATAATTTAAGCAAGCTCCTTTTAGCAAACAGTTGGTTATTTTCTAGTTCTCTCATTAAAACGGAGCCCCAAATCTCTCAGCGCCATTTGAAACATCTTGGTGAAATGCCGATAGCAGGCCCTTACCTGGCAACTGTGGGAACTTCCTAAGTGCCCACAGCGCCCCTTACTAGGAGGAACAGGAGGCTGTTAACAGTTACTGCCTGACGTCACACTCATCCTCCTCCCCCATGCTGACTGTGGGGCTCGCCAATCTGCCAGGATGGGGAGGGCATGATTCCAGCCATCCTTCTTGTATCCCAAGGAAGACGCATTTGGGTGCAGGTGCTGTGCACACAGCAGCTGGCCTCCTTTTCCACTGACTGTCCAGATACCCTGTCCTCTCTACAATAAGATAATAGCAACTGAAGCCCTCAGTGGCTCCCTGAAGGGAACCTCTGCAGGCTTGGTGCCCAGTTAATCCTGCTGCAGTTGCAGAGCTCTCCCGTGTATCCGCGCGTGGCTATAAGAGTTGGTCAGACGTGGGAAGCTGCGCACTGAAGGAAGTCATCTGTCACTCAACCACCCTGTGGGAAAGGTTCTGCTTGGTGGACTCATCACTCCAGGAACGCCATCTTCCTTTCATCTTTGTGAGGAGAAACATCACGACAGTAACAAACACCCAATCCCCAGATATGGCTGCCTTGATCAGATCAGGGCACCAGACATGCAAAGGCGCTGACCTGCGCTAGTTAAGATCGCTACATCTCTCTCTCTCTCTTCCTCCCTCCTTTCCTGCCTATCTCCCCGTCTCCTCTTTCCCTCCATCTCACTCTTCCTCAAAGAAAACTCAGTGGACAATTTCTTTCACTAACCTTACATTATATTAGTGTGTTTAAAAAAAAAATTTCCATACCTACCTGGATCTAAATTTAGTAGGATTTTGCTCCAAGGTTGCCACTCCCTGAACCAAGCATATACAAACCATCGCACTAATTAATCGCATTAATTAATCGCATTGCCAAAGGAAATCTAAAAAAAAAAAAAAGCCCAGCAGAAACTTTGTTCTCTGGTTAAGTCTCATGAAGAGCGTTTTGAACAAGCATAGTAAGCTGAGAAAGGAAAAATATAAAATATATGGTTCGAATATTAAAGGGGCACCAGGAAGTGAAATGGAGGTGAAGTGAATCCTGTGTCCAAGTGTATTAAATTGAATTAAGGGAGTGGTGACCTTGAGGCAAGATTCCACTCAGCTAAATTTAGATCCAGGCAGGTGGGTGATACACATCTTTAATCCCAGGAGATAAAGCCAAGCAGATCTCTTGAGTTTAAAGCCAGCCCGAGACAGTGGAAATTATAGGTGAAGAAAAGCTTAAATCCAGACATGGTGGTACAAACTTTTAATCCCAGGAGACAGGCATGGCCCTGAAAGCAAAAAAAAAAAAAAAAAAAAAAAAAAAGTGTCAGGTAGTCACAGGCAGTTGTGAATCGCCTGAAATGGGTTTGGGGAATCAAACTCAGGTCCTCTGAAAAGGCAGAACAAACTCTTTTTTTTTTTTTTAAAGCCATATTTTATGTACTTTATTATTTACAAACACTTGCAATTTTGCAAGTTAGCAGTAAATATTGGCCTCAATATTTTACTAATTAGCACTGTATAACTCCTAAAGTTAACTGGAACACTGTCACTGTGAAT